>NC_071571.1:135300529-135944712 GCF_024509145.1 Vidua macroura
TTCTTCCATTTGCTCACTGTAATACTATTGACTAACAAGTCTAATTTCATTCTAATGACTGCTACCACTGTGAAATGTGTCTAGTTTCTTTGCTAACAGACAGATAGTTTTGTTGTATCTACAAAATTTATGGAGCATATTAAACCAGTAAATGTGAGCTCTAAGATTTTACATCAGTGGTCTCTGAAGACATTAAATACAAGAACAAATTCAAGGAGTCTCTGTTGGCATGTTAAATCTCAGATAGGTGTGTAACCTTACACATATTTTTATATCATTTAGAAAGTGCTGTAAGATTTTAGATTAGGCATTAATTTAATGCCATTGCATTTTTTTATGGTAACAGGAGAAATCTCTGTAAGACTTACATAAAATCTTCCACATAATTTATATTTACACTACTTTATATATTATTATCCTTTTGTTTTGAAAAAATAATATTCCACTTAATGTTATGTAATATTGATTAAGGATTTAAATATGAGACATTTTCAGAGTAGCTGAATGCTGGATGTTGGGACTCAGACATCATGAAAACTGCACTTCGAGAATATAATATTTTCAAACTCTATTTCAGGATCTTTTCTTCTCTTTAAAATGTCAGATTCAGAGATATAATGTCTTCAGAGGAATCAGAACATTTTATGTTGGCATGGGATGAATTTTCTTCATTTCTTATTAAGATAAAACATATATTCCATATGATTTTGAATAAAATTCAAAAACTATCATAAACCCTTTATCTGCTATATAATAATAAATTTATCTGCTATATAATAATAAATTATCCATATGATGACATCATAATTCAAAGACTACATTAAATTATAACATAATTTTATACTTTATATAGAACAATAAATCAGTGCATCGTACACCTTGTGTGACCTTCTATTCTAAACTACAAATGAAAACAATTAATTTGCCGCTCCACTGTTGCAAAACTACCATTCTCAGAGACAAAAATAGACCCAAATTATAATGCATCTTCTCAAAATTCCATTTCCTGCCATTTTCAGATTTAAAGACCTACATTTCTTTCTTGGGAACAGCAGAGGCAATCACAGTTCTGTACCTCTCTCTATGGCTTTTAGAAAATGTGCATCAAGGCCGGATATTTTTTGCCCTTTCAGGTTAATTTGTTTTACCTACTTATTTCTCACTCCAAGTCTTAATTCTGTCTGTAGGGTAGATCCTGCCAACCCTCTTTCCATGGGTACATATGATCCAAAAGGTTTTCATGCAGGTTTGCTTAGCAGAAGCAGAGTACAATGATTTCCATATTTCTGCTACATCTGAGTCTCATGTACGTAAGGAAGATCTTCCCCAGACATTTCTGTCAGAAGCTCTCATGGTGGATACAGAGCAGATGGAGCAAACCTGTAGCAGCTGACTGAAAAGAAAAAGTTTTACAGATTTACTTATGGTGCCCAACATCTTTGCTGCAGCAGAAGAGAAGTTTTCCCTGCACATCTAGGCCATGATCCCGCACCATGTGTTTTGGGACAAACTAAATATCAAGCGCTGTATGTTGTATAAAATAGGTACATTTATGGTACTGCACATGGTAAAAGATAGAAGCTATCATACATGAACAAATAACTGTGATTGGTGCAGATTAGGGGTTTTGGCAGAAAATTGAGGGAGCGAACTGCCTTATGCATCTTGTTGGATCCCACTCTGATGTTAGACCCTTCACAAGTGTTTTCCAGTACTCACTAATATGACTAGTATCTGCTTGCACACTTAATTTTTGCTGTTTTCTTCCTAGTATTTCTGCACTGCAGAAATATATAGTTTTGATATAAGGTTTGTTTGGGGAGAGAGTTCAAAACGTAAATAGTGCCACGTATTTATCATGAATACTGCAGCTCAGCCTCTGCTTGTGGCAAGGTGTGGGAAGGATGGTATTCACCCAGTTCCCCTGTGGGAGTTTGCTTTGTGTCTCAAATTTGCCCCCAGAAAGGGTTTAACCCACTTACTGGAAGTCCCGTGTGCCTGAGGAGCTGCCTTCACTCCTCAGTGTGAAACCCAGGTGATTTGGACTGGGCCCAGGCTATTGAGCTCCTTGACTTAAAAGGGGGGAGATATTTCACTTCAGCCAGCAACGTACGAGAAGTCCAGATACAGCATAGAAGCTGAATCTGCCCAGGTTGCAGAAGGTCGAGTTGCTGATGAGGCAGATCCACTGCAGTGCTCAATGCTGTGTGGGGACACCGACAGACGGGTGGCTCTGTGCCCAGAGACTGTGCATTCCTGGAGGCCTGCCAGGAGATGACCTGGCCTCAACCACCAAAGCAGAATAGAAGCAAATACATTTATAGACCCTTCACATGTACTATTGACATAGATTTTATTATTATTATTCTTTAAGAAAAGCATTTTTTGTAGTAAATTTGTGATGTGAAGAACTTGCCAATATCCAGTATGTCACTGTGTTTCTGTGGAAGAGTTAAGTCATCATTGTAGTTCATTGCAGTTTGGTATTTCTGACACCTGAGCACGCCTCGCTCCAACATAGAAATTTAACTCAGCAAGACTGGAGAGAAAAGCAGGATCTGTCCTTTACAGATAAATGAATTCAAAGTTAAATAAGACAACTTTTATTTATGTTCTAGATATTAAGCAGGAGGCTAACAATTGTCAGAAATAATTCACATGCTTTAGTGCATATACATAAACCATTCAGATGTGTTAGTTAATGCTTTTTAAATTAAAAAACATAAAGATCTGTGAACAAGATGAATCCTTGGCAATGAAAAAGACAGCCTTGCAAAACCTTGTCAGCTTGATTCCAGGTTGATGATTCCTATTAGAGTCATAATCAGATGTGCTAAAATGATGACAGTGCTGAATAAGACAGCAAACATGCAAAGCAGTAAGACCAGGACCATTGTGGGATGCTGTCAGTGGTTGATTTCACCAAGTCTCAGTAGCATGTGGCACTGTTTTTTGTTTGAGTATTTTAAAACATTTTTGTTATGAGAGTCATAAACAGAGAAAAAGTCTCAGCCTTATAATTCAAAGAACATTTCCCCCCTCACCCAAATGCCTACAAAATACAGAAATCTGACCTTAAAAAAAACAGTCTTAATGGCAGTCTATACTAAAAGAAGTGGTGTTTCTTTATGCAGCAACTTCTGTCATGGTTTTGCAATCATTTGAACACTAGATAAAATAAATGGAACAATAGTTGTTTCTATTTTACTTTAATACAACAGAAAGTCAGATTTTTTTTTTTTTTTTTGCTACTGAAGTCAAAGCTTGCGTCAAAACAAACTGCAGGCTTAGAGTTTTCAAGGAATTATGGAATGTGGTATGTGTCTGGGTTTGTATACTTTATCATCACTATTGTCTTGTGAGGGCAGGTTTGTCGTAACTCACTGCTTCACTTTTCATGAATTACAGTCAAGCTTTTGTTCACAAGCAGTATGAATAGTATAATTTCTCTCTTCTTGTTTTTCTCTATACATACACTCCAAAGTCCACTGTGCAAATCTGCACCTCTTAGTCCAGCAAAAATCCGTGTATGAAATGCAGTTCATGTAAATGCTTGTGCACATTAGAAAAACATAAATACAACAGGCTTGTCCCAATATAGAGCAGCGTTTAATGCTGGCATTACCTATTAAAATCAGTGCATTAGGCTTATGGTAGATGCGTGTATGTTAGTCTAGCATAATACTGCTAAAATTGCCAATCTAAAGCCCAGTTGCTGTAGCAGTTAAGAAAGCAAATGCTCTTTCCCCTTCATTTATAGCAGTATTTGGTCAGTGTACAATGTGATTAGGACAATATTCCATCACACTGGACTTTCATTAATCAACAGATAACCCTCTCAGTTGAGTAAATTCAGTTTCTCTGCATCTTAGGGCTAAGACAAAGTATGAATCCTACCAGTCAGGTAAGTCTAGTCATCAAAGCAGGGAAGAGAGAAATAAGGTTATTCTTTTTCCCTGCCCTCTGGGCCACATCTCTGCCTTTGTGCAGTGCCTGTAGCACAGAGCAGTGTCACAGATAGAGACAGCCTCCTGCATACCTCAGTTTGCCGTGGTGACTTCATCTGGGTGAGTCTGGCACAGTGCTATCCTACACACATACAGACATACAAGCAGAGAGATAAGAAGAAGTTGGAGCCCCCATCCAGGCGCTGAACTGGTGGAAAATGGGAGTTGATTTTCTGCCTAGAGTAAGTCTGCAGTTTACTGGAGACCCACTTAGAGCCAGGGTAGCAGTCCTCTGTAAGCAGTGAGGAAAGTGGATCATTCTCTGAATCAGCCTTCACCCTGAGCACCCTCATGTGCAGGGGCTACTACTGTACCTGTCCCATTTAAGGTCCTCTACCCCGCACTGCAGCACTTTTATCTTCCCTCTCCACTAGGCCTCTTTTTAAGACTCTCTTAAGCGAAGAAGACTATGACAAAAAGTCATTGTTCTCGCCAGTGGGCACTGGGTATGACATCTGATGGCTGCCAAAAAAAGAGACTTCTTTTTCCAAAGCAGAGCAGGTGGCAGTAGCTGATGGAACACCATGCTGGCATTCATTATATCATAGCACTGACAGCAGAGCTGGAAGCTAACAGGTTCACAGTTGCCTAATGTCATCATGCTGAAGACATTTTTAGAAAAGTTATGCAATTGATTAGCTGGCTATATATACCTTTTTTTTTTTTTTTTTTTCCAAGATGAGTTGGTATTTTTATCCTAACACAGCTAATACCAATAAAAGAGGTTTACAGATGGTGTTGCAAATCATGTTTTTAGCAGGTTTTGGCAGCACATCTTCCCAGAGCTCTCACATCAGACCACAAGAGCTTCTTGGAGATTACATGAAATGCATAGGAAAGTGACCACATTAATATGGTTCCTAAATTCAAGAGTAATGATTCTTCTAAGAAAGGGTATTTTTTTGCCTGTACTTCTTTTGCTGTGTCTCCCAAACTGCTTCACCTCTCCCCTGCAGAAGGACATAGTGCCATTTGAACAGACAGGGGGATGATCTCTTCTGAATGGCAACTGTACCATGCTCTATGGTCCAGATTCTCCCTAAATTTAGGCATGTATCTGAGGCACTTAAATTGGGATCAGTGTCAGCTTGACTCTGATAATCCTGTTGCAGAGACAGATGTTTGAGGGTGTGATTCAGTTTACCTCAGATCTTAGTAAGAAGAGGAAATGTGGGACAGCCACCTTTCCTTCTTTCAGTGTCATAGTTACACATCTCAGTGTTTAAAGGATTAAGCCAGGACTGTGTTGTCTCTCCAAACTGATCCGACAGATGCGGTGAAGTGATTTACTTCAGCTTAAATTGTGGCTTAGTTGTGAATTAGCTGGCAAACTCTTAAGGAAGACAGATTCTGGTAACATCAATATACAGTTGGATACAGGTGAAAGAAATGACAGTAACATTTCTCCCAGCAATGACGACAGAAGATACATGGCTCAGTTATCAATCTCAGAATCTTTATTAAAGCTTAATGGTAGATGCTGGAGTGAGGGAGCTTTTAATTTTGCTTTATTGTACTTGCCTAGTGAAATGATTGCAACATTTTCTCTTGGATGAGGACTTTGCTAGAGTTACTTCTGTTTCTAAACCTGAACAATCACAGCATGGCAATATGTTTTATGAGAAACTGCAGAGTAAAGCTACGGAGCTGTCAGCTGACTCAGACCTCAGCTGGCACTTTATCAAGCAAAACTCACCATTGATAGCACAAGTTAGATCCAGTGAGCTCTAAAAAGACATTGAAAAAATCTATACAGGTTACAATTAAAAAAAAATCTAGCATGCTTTTCCTTTCCTTTCTGCTTTTACCCCTTTCCTTTATCCATTAATAGTAGTATAATTCTAGAAGAATGGGGTAAGGATGAAGGAAAGATGTAAAATTTAAACTTCTGGGAGAAGAGGGAGTTGAAAATCAATAACCAAATGAGGAAGAAAACAATTACTTTCTGGTGCCAATGTTTTCATTTTCCTAGGAGAACTTTTGACCCTGAAATGTTCTACCTGCAGTAGCTCCCGATATTTGTTAATTATCAACCCGCACTTCAAAGCTGATCGGTTTTCAAGGGCTTTTGTGGAGGTTAGTTCAGGAAAATGAGTATTCGGTACTGCAGGAATATGTTTAATTGGAGGTGGTTTCATTTTGGTAGGGCTTGGGTTTGTATGAATGCATCGTACCTCTCAGATGCCTTTAAAGTGTCATAAGGATAGGCCCTTCAAAGAAAGAAAATAAATGTATGCAATATAAAAGTCACAGGGATATTTCTGACACAGTGTCATATGATTTTGCATTGCCAGATAGCATCTCCTCGATAGATAAATGGAATGTTTTAAAATATATATGGTGTAGTAGTTGCTGTAGTGACTGATAAGGACACGTAGAAGGCTTTCCATTTTGTTTCACTTTGTTATATCTTTTAATAATTTAGCCTAGATATTACTTTTGTGCTGGTAGTATCACTTCTGATCTCACTTGTCCTCTGCCCCCCAAAATACCTTTGAAACTAATAAGTAAAACAGAGTATCCAATTCTGCCCTTCTCATTTACACAAGATTAGAGCAGGGTTTTGCCCAAGGTACCCATGGTCAGCCCAGTGATCTGAAAAACAATAATACAAACTAAGATTCTCAAAAGTCATTCTTAAGCTTTTTTTTTTAATATCTTTTTAATATTAGAGAAATGGATGGCTATAAGTAACTCTGAATGTAGCCCAACACATTTCTATTTGTTTCTATTTGTTGTTAGCAGTGGAAATTTTCTCTTAGCATTTTCTGGTTTTAAGAATGAAGGAAACACTTTAGCATGTTACATTACTCCCCCCATTCCTGACTGTATTCAACCAAAATTTTGATATTGATGTTTCCAAATTATATATTTAAAAAGAAAAAAGAATTAAAGAGCAAGTTTAGAAATCAGTTAACCTAAAGGTTAAGTGCAGAACAGCATTTGAGCCTAAAGTAACTTAACCCTTCTTTAAAAGACCTAAGTGTAAAGAATAAAGACAGTATTTTTCCTTTTCCTTTTTTTTTAAAGAAGCCACATGAAATGTTCTCTGAGTTAAGTTTTACCATTCATAATGAATGCAGTCTCGCCATTCAAATGCGACCATAAGTACACAGAAGATAAGAATTTAATTAAATGTAGATTAAAACCAAACAGGAAAACACACTCGCTGATAATTTTATCCCATCCTCTGGCCATATTTTTTATACTTCCTTCTTGTTCTTCTTTGGGCTATAGCTTATCAACATGCCGATAGTACCATAACTCATTACATCTGATGGTGCTGCTGAAATGTGCAGGCTTGGTGCTTGAATTTCAGAGGCACTTAAAATGCAAAGCATGTAAATGTCTATGTTAAATATATTAGTGTGGTAATGTTAGTGAAAAGAAAGTGATTTCTTACAAATCCTTGTTCTTCACATCATACATTATCATTGCCCAGTCACAAACTGGTTTAAAAAATATCTATTTAAGTTTTCTCTTAAAATATATTTCTCTTAAAATATATTCATTTTGTTTTCATATGTCTTACCTGTCAATTTTCATATTAATTTCAGTTACTGAACTAGATCACTGAAAACATTGAGATTATATTTTTAGGGCTTGGCTAAATACACATGAAGTAAATAAGTGACTGGGAGAGGTCTGACTTACTTACCCACATAGTGTAGCAGTTCAGGACCAAAACACTTTTAATCACATATATATGCATTTTTTACAAATTAATGCCATTTTCTTCTTCCATGGAGGGAGATAACAGTGTCCAAAAGCTGGGGGGTTAGTGGGGATCTGTCTCCAAGGGCTATCCCCAGTTATAAAGTAGGAAGAGAACAGAGAACAGCCTTGAGGAGAAGGACTTGAGGGTGTTGCTTTGTGAGAAGCCTGACATGACCTGTCACTGTGCACTTGCAGCCCAGGAAGCCAGCCACATCCTGGGCTGCATCAAAAGCAGCGCGGCCAGCAGGGCGAGGGATGGCATTCTGCCCCTTCTACTCTGCTTTCATATGACCCCACCTGGAGTTCTGTGTCCAGCTCTGGGGACCTATGGGACTGCTGGAGTAGGTCCAGAGGTGGGCCATGACCAGGGGGTGGGAGCACCTCTTCTCTGAGGACAGGCTGAGAGAGTTGGGGCTGTTCAGTCTGGAGAAAAGAAGGCTCAGTGGAGACCTTAGAGTGCCTTCCAATACCTAAAGGGGGCTTACAAGAGAGCTGCAAAGGCACTTTTTACAAGAGCTTGTAATGATAGGACAAAGGTAATGGCTTTACATTTAAAGAGGTTAGGTTTATAAATTAGAATGAAATTCTTTATTGTGGGAGTTCTGAAACATTAGAACAGATTGCCTAGAGAAGTTGTGGATGCCCCATCCCTGGAAGTGTTCAAGACATGGCTGGATGGGGCTTTGAGCAGCCTGGTCTAGTGGAAGGTGTCCTTGCAGATGGCAGGGCATCTGTAAGGTATCTTCCAACACAAAGTGATCTATGATTATATGAATACCCATTTCTATTCATCGGCTCATCTGACTTTAACAGTGGTTAACAGCTTGTTATGCCAAAGTTACTCCTCTGTCTTACAGCTAAGATACTCCCTTATCTGACAGGGTTCACTGAAGTTCATGCACTTATGCTAACACTGTTGTCAATTGGGCCCAGTTGCTGCACACACCTACATTTTGGTGCATCATTATTGATAATCCATTTAGAAATGTTATTTTTTATGTACAGCAAGAATAAAACATTTATATGTTATAGGGAAGCAGTTAATGCAGACAATTCATGGATTCCAAACTGGCCCAATAGCAGCCTCTGTATTTCTGCCTGACCAGTAGCCACTAACAGATCTGCAACAAGTTCTTTAGCTAACCAACATTGCAGAGAAAAGAAAAGCATGATCCATAAATCATTTAACCACAATTTGTCCACAATTTTTATTTCCAATGTATTTTGCTCACTATATTTCCTACACAGTTTGAGGAAAGAAGCTATTGGTTCAGCTCTATGATGATTTCACTAGTAGTAGAACAGACTTTGGACCCTGCTCATAAATATGGAGATCAAAGTAGTAGTTTGCTTAATTAAATATTATGCTAAGGTTTAGAATGTCAATGTATACTTTAATATGCAATCCTGATTTATTAACCACTGTTAAAGCATAACTGAAATAATTTCTATGCTCCTGTTACCTTATATTTATAATCAAGGCCTCAAAAAATGGAACTTCCTTTTGTTTTGCATTAAGGGGAGGATTTCTTTTTGCTGTTTTATCAGCAAATAAATTATTTATCTATATTTTGGTTTTAAGTGATTTAGAATGCTCTGAGAGCTGCAGTGTGATTATATACTTTGCTTCAGCTCTTGACCAAGAGGTATTTTCAAATGAAGAAGATGGATCTGTAACTTCTTATAATTAGATGGCCTTTGACCTGAGCTTTGTGGATCAATCAGGAGAGAAATTACTTCATGTAAAAAGTTTAATAATATTAAAAAGTAATTACTGAGGTAGTCAGAGCAAACTCTGCACCTCATCAAGAACCATACCTGACCTACCATCATTCAAATTTAGGACAGGATTTGAAAGCAAGTTTTCCAGTGCCAGAGCAGACAGCATAGAAAGTATATGAGACCAGCGAGTCTCAAAGCACCCCAGCATTTGTGTCATTTTCAGGGTAGGATCTAGCCTTCATTTCTTCCACTTGACAACAAAATGAGACATAATCTTTGAGAACTTGCACCTAATTTTTTTTTTTTAATTATTAACCTTAATAGTAGTTTGTGTCAGGTGAAGCTAAAGTTGAGTCTGGAAGTTGGCACATTTCAAAACTGAGTCTTTTCACTGTCAAAGCCATTTGATACATTTAAACTGATACACCACTATACTACATTTTTGGACATACTAAAAGAAATGCAGTCTTAGAAATAAGAACTATATTTAAATAGACTTAGAAATAAAGTATATTGTTTTTGTAACAGCTACTGCTCTCCTGTTACACATGCAGAGAAAAGTCAGCCCAAGGGTTTTTGAAACAGTGATGCTTCAAGAGAATGTATTTTTGACCACTACGGTGGCATTTAGGGATAGTTTAAAAAACATGTTTCCAGCCCAGAGATGCTGAAGTACATTTTAAAGAAAAGGATTCTGCAGGTGACAGGAAGATCTGAAACAAGCTGAGTTTCTAGAGGCTTTGCTCTGAAAAGAATGGGTGTAGAATTTCATGTACTAATAATACAAAATGTTCAAAAGACTCTGTTAGCATGGAGATCTTAGGCCAATTCCACAAAGGATTGGCCCATCAAATATAGTTTATACTTTGAGCAAAGAAACAGAAAGAAAGTCTGTATTAATACTTAAGTGTCTGCGAACTTTTTGGAGCACATTGTTAGGGCTTCATGTTTTCCAGGAACCACTAAGTGCTGCTTTGCAACAATGATGACCTCTTTCCACATCTGCAAGTGTAAGCACTGATTTGCAAAACAATTGATTCTTTTGTACACTTCCTGAGGAAAGGTAGAACAGGCTGCATAAAAGCTATAAAATTTATTTTTCATTCATTGTGTCTATTCCCTAAGTTCAGGAGGTGTTGACTTTTGCCTTTCTGCTAGCACAGAGAGATGAATAATTCAGCAAAACAGCAGGTGTGGCAGCACCCACTCCTGCAGAGCACAAGAGCTACACGGATGTGTACAACTTTTGATCCTCAGCCAATCCTGTGCCTCCAAAATTGTCCAAGTACCACAGCATGTGATATCAGTAATGTTTTCAGACAGGAAGTCAGTGAAAGGCGGGGCTTTTTGAAAGGAGTGCACTGGATTTATTTTTCCTCTGACACATTCATTGTTTTTGAGCTTAGCCAATTTTGGTGGAAAGCTGAAGCCTGTCCCTCTGGATTTCACCATCTGGTAAAGAAATGCTCCATGGCAAGCAGAGCCTGTGGGCCTGAGACCCCTGGTTCTTTTCCCCAAACCAGTGGTAGAGGTCCAATTCCAGCACCGCTGCTTGCTGGTCCCTGCTGCCTCCCGGGAGCCATCAGTCCTGTCTGCTCTGGCACCGCTGGGAAGAACTGCCATCAGTTCTGCAGAGGCAAGGGAAACATGGCCTGCTGCCAGCTAAGAGACTGTTTTGGTATCATCACCCCTCCTCTGGGAGATGGGTGAGGATGGAGAAATGCAGTGGGACACAGCAGCTCTCTGACAGGCAGGGTGTCATGAGAATGACTTCACAGGCACTGTAAGTGCACTGGTGTCAGAGCTCAATAATTTTGCTGATGTTTGGTCCTATTTCCCATTAGAATCGTACCTGATATCAATGCATCAAGAAAGCCTTCAGCTTCTATTGTCTAATAAAGACTGTCTCCTCATAACATCATCTGCATCTGTACTGCATCTGTACTGCTGGAGTGAAATAGTCTGTGTTCTAGCTCTGTTTTTTTCTGTATAGTTCATGGGTATATCATGTGTACACAAATCCATTTGAGGCAAGAAAGTACTTCTTTATTAGCATGGTCTTTTAGGTTTAACAAGTAATTATTAATACATATTTGTTTGCAAGTTACATTATCACCCACTAAATGTCCGATATCCTGGCATGCAGAAACACATCCTGTACTGTACAAACAAAAAATTCACATTGCATGCTTACTTTTTTTCTTTCTAGTGCAAGGCTGGAACTGCCTGGCAATTCTGCCATTTATTCTGTGAAGTAAAACATGTGAAGCTTTGCATGCAAATGGGTGACATCCGTTTGGCATTAAATTCAAGAAACGCCCTTTTCACACCTAACTGATCCCCCAGTGCACAGCAGTACTTACCTTTGTTAATTTCTGGGTCACTCAAAATACCAACATTACCTTTTGTCCAAAGGTGCTTACATCCTCAATAAACACCATAATGATTGAATCATCAGTTCATCATGAGTAGTTTTAAGTGAGCTACGGGGTGGCAATTTCATTAGATTAAGTATCTTCCTACAAAATGTTTGTGAAAATAAGCCAGGGGAAGTTAACAGTTGTGAAAGCCAAAAGGAGAAAATGACCTCTACTAATAAGATTGCAGACAGTAATATTTTCTGTAATTTTGGCTGAACAATGAGTTCCTTAATAATTCCCTCCCTTCTCAAGTCCTTTTTCTGTATTTCTCATTTTACAAACACTGGTTTACAGTCTCACAGAAGAAACTAAGTCAGTAAGCCAAGCTCCAACTACAAACAGGCTTATATACATCCCCTTAAGTGTCAGTATGTCCATCAAGCATTACAGAAAACACCCCCCACGTCATCATGAATTGTAATATATTAGCTGACTCTTTCAAAATTCAGTGCCCAGCCTCAAAGTCAGATTGTGGCTAAAGCATGTTGCAGTGTTAACAATAACATATTCTTCCGCATAGTTTAGAAAAACTAAAACGACAGGTGTAGCTATTGATGCTTCAAGCACATATTCTGACCTATAGACTCACAATCTGCTGCACTCAATCCAGCACATACTGTGGCAACAGAGCTGTTCTGGAATCATGCTGGAGACAGACTGACAAATGCTATGTATGAACTTTAACTGTCCCCCCCAAATGTGGGCTTCATTTGCTTCTTAAGTTGATTGGTGCTGGAAATGAGCATCTCCCCGTGCCTTACTGAGAAGTGGTTTTCTTTCTAGTGTATAACACTACACACTATAGGGAGTATGTATGTAATATGGCCTCTTTTCATATGTTACAGTATTTAAGCCTTGAGTTAAAAGGCTGTTTCTTGTGAAATGTGTATCCTTCAGGTGAATTTAGCAGGTAGAGCCCTGCTGCATTATAATTGCAAGTAGTATTGCCCTTCTGATTATTTCTCTGGACTTCCCTATTTCTGCAAAAGAAGCAATTACAAAGAACTAAAGTGATAATACAGCAAACATAACTTTAATTCTGCTTTTGGTGATTTATCAGTTATTATATTTTGAATTTCTCTTCAGATCATTGATTCCAGTTTGATTTTGCTCATACATCAATTTTCTCTAATTCTAAGTAAATATAAGTCACATTTTTTACATTATACCCCTCAGAGGACTTTATTTTTTCATTTCAGTAAGCATTATTTGAATCATAAAAAAATACATTACAGTATTCATAACACACTGCTTATGTGACAGTTTTTGAACTTTAATATTCTTTTCTGTAGTGTGAGGGCTTAGCAGACTATAAAAGAGCCATATTGTTTATAATGTTTCTCCACCACAACAAATTATGCACTTCTAGCGTCTATGAAATGGCAGTAGTTTTCTAAATTTGTGATTCTTCTGTGTTCAGCAGTCAAGAACAGTTGTACATCTGCTCAGCACAGACTTTAGGAGACCATGAACTTTAATTGAGGAAAAATAATGAGGGTTCAGGGACCACTGATACAGAGTCGGTTGGTAAGGCAGGTGCCCTGCTGCCAGATCAATGGATTATTTACTCCTTTGTCATAAACAAGAAACAGTTGGGTCTTTGTAGAGATTACATTCATATTCCAAAACCAGGCTGCCTTTTTCTGTTCCCTTGTAAATATGCAGTATATTGAATACTTTTGAAACTTAGTCTGAAAAACATAATAGCTTTGCTCCTTCATTAAATGATGTAATGTTAACCTTAATAGTAAATTTTAAGGAACAATTTTAAATAAAGTGATATTCATCCTAGTGGGCATATTAATTAATAATCTGTATTTCATGTGCACAGAAAGGAT
Organism: Vidua macroura; assembly: GCF_024509145.1. NCBI lineage: Eukaryota > Metazoa > Chordata > Aves > Passeriformes > Viduidae > Vidua > Vidua macroura. Next base: position 135,314,234 of record NC_071571.1, read on the forward strand.
TCTGGGGGTGTTGGGACATGTTTACACATGTATACAAAGGCATATTTGTAATGCAAAAAGTTAGATAAAAATATAGAATAAGAAAGACAATTATATGAAGATATTTAGAAGGAAAAAAAACCAAGAAATACAGCTGAGCACATTTAGCCAATCTTTTACACTCTGACTACCATAATGATAATGTTGTTTCAGAATAGAGTTTATAAAAATTTTACACACCACTGAAGTGGAATTTTCTGATGCTTTAATCAGAAAAAATACAGACTGCTTTTCCATGTGAGTCAAGCAAGTAATCAGGAGTTTCAGTAAGCATTCCTAATCCTGGGTGTGCTAGTGGCTATCTTTTACACACCTGTGTAACCCAACAGGGCAAGGTCAGCCAAAAATGACATGTTCTGACCTCATAGGTATTCATTTGAAAAGCAAACAAAGACCACTGTGCAAGACTGCATGGAATAAGCCTTCATTTCCATTTTAACAAGTTAGTCTCACATTAGAATCATAAAATCATAGACGTGTTTAGATTGGAAAGACTTTTAAGATCATTGAGTCCAACCATTAACCCAGCACTGCCAAGTCCACCACTAAATCATGTCCCTAAGAGCCACATTGACACACCTTTTAAATACCTATAGGCATGGTGACTCTATAATTTCCTTGAGCAGCCTGTTCCAATGCTTGACAACTCTTTCCATGAAGAAAATTTTTCAAATGTACAACCTAAATCTCCCCTGGTGTAATTTGAGGGCATTTCCTCTTGTCCTGTCACATATTACATGGGAGAAGAAACCAACCGCCACCTCACTACACCCTCCTTTCAGGTAATTTTAGAGAGCCATGAGGTCTCCCTGAGCCTCTTTTTCTCCAGGATGAACAGCCCTAGCTCCCCCAGCTGCTGTTCATTGATTGACTCTCTAGACCCTTGAACAGCTTTGTTGCCCTTCTCAGGACACGCTCCAGTGTCCTTCACATAGTAAGAGGCCCAAAACTAAACCCAGGATTCAAGATGTGGCCTCACCAGTGCTGAGTACAGGACAATCACTGCCTTAATCCTGCTGGCCACAGCATTTCTGATAGCAGCCAGGATGTCACCTGGGCACACGGCCAGCTCATGTTCAGCTGGCTGTTGACCAACACTTCCAGGTCGTTTCCAGCCAGGCACCTTTCCAGACACTCTTCCCCAAGCCCATAGCATTGCACGGGGGTGTTGTGATTCAAGTGCAAGACCCAGCACTTCACCTTGCTGAACCTCATAGTGCTGGCCACAGGCCAGTGACCTTGATCTAGTTAAGACCCTCATGAGAACACATGCAAGCGATTGTGAGACTTCTTGCAGCTGCCTATAGAATATTTCATCTGCCTTTTCATCTTGGTTGGGAGGCCTGTAACAGACTCCCACCGTGATAATTGCCTTGTTGGCCTTCCCCCGATTCTTACCCAGAAACATTCAACCCTATCGTCACCATCATTAAGCTCTATCAAAATACTCCTAGCATAGAAGGCTACCCCAGTGCCTTCCCCTTCCTTGCCCATCCCTCCTGAGGAATTTATAGCCATCCATTGCAGCATTCCAGTTGTGTGATTCATCCCACAATGGTGGTATGATGACAACTATGTCTTAATTTTTCTGCTGCACAATTGCTTCCAGTTTCTCCTGTTTGTTGCCCATGCTGTGTGAACTGGTGTAAATGCACTTCAGTTGGGTTATTGAACCCTCTGCCTTTTGCAGGGGAAGAAGCTCTAATTCCTGCATGACTGTTCTCAGGCTTTTCTGTGGTTTCTAGCAGGTCAATAAGCCTTTCATCCTTGTGGTCTCATGGATCTCCATCCCCTACATCTACCAAGAAACCAGACAGAAGGACCTCACTAGTGCACCATCCCACAAACACTGGCATGCCACCCGAGGCTGATCTCCAGTGATCCTGATTTTATCCCCTTCCCCCTTAAAATTTACGTTAAAATTCTCTCCATGAGCACTGCTAACTCCTGTGTCCTTCCCCCTTTGAAACAGGGAAAGGTTTGGTGCCATGTAATCAAAATTCTGCCAATAATATTAAATTGCAAGCCAGGTATTATTCTCCTGGCTCTATCCATTTCTTCCTTCATCATTCCCTGTAACTGTGGTCCTGCCATAATTAGTTGTCCCAAAGACCTGAAGGCTCTCTTGACTGTCCTCAGCATTCTTGCTGCCACTTCATCACTGCCCATTTGAAAAATCCATAATGGCTGATAACCTGAGGGCCATTCCAGGATAGGAAGTTTTCCTTTCACATCTTTAACCCACGCACCAGGGAGGTAAGAACTTCTCTAAGTAGGCCCAGACTGCATACTGTTTCTCCTGTTCCCCTTGGTAAGGAGCCCCCTATGACAGTGACCCATCATTTTTTCTTTATGGAAGCAGTTTTGATATGGTAACAACCTCTGGGACACCTCTGGGACACCTGCACACTACAGGAACCATTGTCCTCCAGCCTATTATGGGCACCTGGGGAGGCGGAGCAGCCTCAGAGGAGATGCACCTGCTGCATCAGGCAGCATCTGTCACCACTGCCCCCAACCCCTTAACTCATGTGTTCAGCCATGCAGCGAGGGGACAGGGAATGTTCCACATCATGCAAACTGTCGATCTGTCAGGCCCTTCCAGGGAAGGCAAGATGCAATTCCAGCAGTCTGTCTTCCACACCCCCTGACACTCCTCAGCCTACTGACCTTCTCCTCTGGCACCGAGTAGAGAAGCTCCTCCGTGTGGGTGCGCCACCACAGGGCTGCTCACTTTTGCCATCCATTCTGGCATCAGAGCTGGTCACAGCTCCAGCTGGCACCAGGGTGGCAGCATGTCCCCACTGAGCTCTCTCAGTGGCTTCTGCCTGGGGGACACTGCTGCTCCCTGGTGGAGCTGCCTGGATTTCAGTGCCCTTCATGCACCCCTTCTGTGCCAGCTGCCGCCTAAAGTGCCACGCCATGTCCTGCTGACTGCCCCAACCAGTCTGTCCACCCTGCTGGCAATGCTCCTGGTCACCAGCACTCCCCAGCGGCTCCTTTTATATGTGTGGGGCCTGGCCACCATTGCTCCTGGCCCTGCAGGTCCTGTCAGCTGATGTGAGCTGAGGGCTCCTGGCATCTCTTTGTGTTCCACATGAAGATCTCCCAGTTTGGGAACCCTCTGGGTACCACACTGGAGTGCTCTGCTGCAGAATGAGTTGGCACCAGAGCCACTCACCTCAGCAACCAGGGCTGTGTACTGAGGCTGTAGACCCTGTGCCATTCAAGAAAGTACATTTGTTTAAATCACTCTTGTCAGAAACAATGGGATTAAGTTCCTAGGAAGGGGCTGAGGGCCAAGGAGATCTGACTTCAGATAGTAGGGTGTTCATCATCTGATTTCCAAAATTTCTCCTTGAATTCCTAAATAAGAACTGTTTTCAAGAAATTGTTTTTTTTTTTTTCAATCGAATATCAAATATTGAAATGTTCCCAAGAATTCTTTTTCATACTCCACCACCACATTTCTAATAAAAAATTCTGAGTTAATCTTTTTGTGAACCATTCTTAATGCTAAATAATAATAATTACATTGTTGCATGTAAAATAAGAAAATCCCATTTTCTACAATATAGGTGGGGGTTTTTTTGTTTGTTTGTTTTTTTTACCAAATTACTAGTTATGTCATTAAAGCCATCCAGACTATATCCACATTTGAGAAATACAGGAAAATAATTTTTTAGCTTGACAATAATATAAATTGTTCCAGCTGTAATCCCTCAATTCACTAAAGATATTTTCCATCCCATCTTTCTGTTGTTCTAAATGACACAGGACAGATCATGTTTTCTGTTCTTGGGTATAAATTTTACTCCAACATATTCCACTCCCTTTTCTCCTCATGCTTTACAGAAGTAATCTTTGCATATTCCCATTTCTGCAACTACTTTTGGTATCTTCTTCATGCCATGATGATAGGGTCACAAACAACACCACTTTGGAGCGAGTGTGCCAACACATAGATCCTTTATGTAAGGGGTGGGAAACAAACCTGATAAGCAGTGAGAGTATCTGCATTTGTCACTGTTTCTGCAAGGTACTGCTTTGTGGGATCAGAATAGTTATAGCTTTCATTTTGCATATATGTAGAACTAATACACCACTTTGATTTTTCTATGATCAGATATACTCAAGCTGTTCAGTTACTTCAAATTTATTCCAAAGCACTTGAAAATAGATTTTAGTCTGTAATTTTATCTTCCCAGTGATGATCTAATCCATAAATGAAGCTACAAGTAATTGCATTTAAAGAATTTTCATATTATATAAATTTCATAATAAAAGCCAGTGACTGTAAAATATATGCATTAAAATTGATAGAACACTTGTAATTTATTAATAATCAGCAAATTTGTTTATTACTTAGTCTACCTTGAATTTTTGGAATCAAAAAACAGTGGATTTTAAAGGAAGAAAAATTACACTATCTAATTTCTTTTTATACAAGAATTGTAAATCTCAAGACTAACTAGCCTGTGCTTTTTGTAGAACCTATTAAGCAATGGTCAGTTAATATTTTAATAAATATTAATAAATTATGACCACCAGTAATTACAGTGATCATAACAATTTTTTATAGGTTATGCATATTACTCCTATTTCATGCAATATTTTTTAATTTTTATATATAATTGCAATCCAAAGAGATAGGTATTTCTTTTAGTGAAGGATGTGCTCAAAAAAATAAAGAGCTTGTCTAGTATGCTGTGATCTGAAGCTAAATGTAAAACCTCAAAATTTGTTAATCTTTAAAGCTGTGCACAGAACACTGGTATTTTATCTGCTGTCCTGCATCCTTAGGAAAAAAAAAAAAATCCTACATGTTTCTGAAGTGTGTTGCTGTTAGTCTGACCACCATGAGCTTCATCTGCACTTGTAAAAGCTGATGTAATAGCTGTTTGTATTTCATACAACCATCTCCCAAGTGAGCCAGAGGGGTTAATCTGAAGATTAGTAGCTCAAATCCCAACATTTTTCATATAGTTTTCAATTTTAAATTGTATGCTGTTATTGACAGTCTCCTTTCCTTTCACTTATTAATTCTGATATTTGGAAGGACTGCAGCAGTATATGAATGGCAGCAAAGGTGTGTGCGTAGAAAGTGCTGGGTTCTTGCTAGGTTTATATTTATGTAAACATGCATTTTCACAAAAGCTTACTATAAACCTGGTTAGCATATGTGATCCTTTGTATTTTTCCTATATGTTCAGAATCTCATAAGGTCATCTACCTTTTGAACTTTATAGTATATTGAGCATCTGTTTAACTTAACAGGTTTTACTGATGAATTTAGGTAATTATTGTAAATTTTTTTTTCACTTGGAAGTTCAGGGGAAAATGAAAGCTAACACGTAATTCACAAATGTGCTTTACAGAACAGCAAGAAATAAATGCATCTTTGCAGTCCTGGCTCCATGTGAAATTTTCAGCCCATCGCTTGGCCAGAGAAAGACAGCCTAAGTGTGTCTCTGATGCTTCTGCTAATCTGAAGTTTTCTTACGGGATTAAAGTTGTTCTTGCAACATAAACAGGATCTTCCTGAGGGCTGTATTGGGTCATTTTGAAATGAAAACAATAATACACTTAAATATTTTTACTGGAGTACATTTAAAAGTCTAGCCTTTTATCTGAATTTCAAAGATCACCAGTTTATATTAGCATTTTCAAAATAGCATTTGGTTTTATCCCTGTATCTACTGCTATCTTCTCTTCTCCTAATGGCTCTCTGACCTACCAGAAAAGATAGAGCAGTATCCAAAGGCTGGACAACAAAAAGAGCTCAAATTGGAAATAAATGCTCTTTTTAGGCACTGAGATTTATTAGTCCTTGGAACAGTTTAATTGTGATATATTGTCTGTTGCTTTGTTTCTTTTAATGGAGTCCACAGACTTTCAGAAAAGAAAAATGTAACCACAACTTGTGAAGTACAAGCCGCTTCCAGGATTACTGGGCAAATGCTAAGATATGCAGCAGGCAGGATGCCAGACTTGGTAACCAAAACACTTCCTTCAGATGTCAAAACCAGTGCAAATGCCCTTCTATTATTTTGTTACTCTCTTCTCACTTCTCCTGTTACTTGCCCTGATGTTTAAAGTACTTCTTGCCATGCTTTAGATCTCAGGCAAAAAGAAATTACTTACTGACATATTAAAAACAGAGTGGGATTCTCATGGGAGATGATAAAGCATGATTGCACTGTAGGCAAAGAGCATAAAACTCTTCCTTGCATCCTCACCTGATTCCCAACATTTGAACCTTATGCTCCAATGGCATCTGATATTCCTAAGAGAAGGGAGTAGTTTGCCAGGTTATCAAAGATACTTGGTTCAGACATTCTCTGAGCTGTTTATCTGCTAAAGGGGATTGATGAATTTCTGCCTTGTGGTTTGGTGGTTTTGTTTCAGTATTATTTTATTTTTCTTATTTTTCCCCACATAGATGTTACGATCATATTCTGGTCTAAGCTAATAGGACCCTTCTTGAAGCCAGCAAAGGCCAAGATATGATTTATGACCTCAGTGGTGGAGTAGCCAGTCTCAAGAATGTTATGCCAGTGTGTAAGGGTGTGGTTAGTGCTGCTGAGGAGAAAGGGAGGAGGAAGCCTCCCCTGAGAGTTGCGAGGCAAAAGGCGGGAGTCAAGAACTACAACAACTGCATTTATGTATTTTCAATTTTTAATATGGCCAAATGGCATTTTTTCAGTAATTTTCTTTTTCCAACTAAATGGAAATCCAGAAATACCAACTTTTATGTTTTCATTCTTGATGTAAGTCTACAGCACAGTCACTGAAGCTGCTGTAGATGTAGGGACAGAAAGGTGAAACCCTGCTCTGTTCCAGTTCTGGCTGCTCAGCCTGCCCCAGAGCTCCTGCTAATACACAGATGCCACCTTCTCCATTACAGTAGTCAAAAAAAAAAACAAACCAAAAAAAAATAACAAAAAAAAAAAAACAAAACACCCTGACAAAAAAATTAGAAGGAACATGGGGGGTTTTGCCTCACTTAGGGTGGTTTACTGCAATGCAGGCACATCTGCATAATACATCAGAGCCGTAGCATAAGAGTATTAGCACAAATGAAAAAATTACATTTTTACAAGAAATGTAATTTGGCTCTCCTCCAAATAATCACCCGAATAATAAGAGAAGAGCTAAGTGGGAAAAGAAAGCATCACACAGGCCTTCTAAAAAATGCACACTTACCATTACTATGCTATGTACTGTGAACGGAGAGGTCTGTCACAACCAGACTTATAAGAAAGCAAAGGTTATTCTACAGATAAGCAGTTAGTACAATGAAAATTTTTTTGAGGAAAAAGAAAAATCATTATTTATGCTTACATCATTGTATTTTATAAAGAGATAGCAAATTCAGCACACTGGATGGGACTAAGAAGTTAATTCTGGTTTTTTAAGCATTATTATTATTATGCTGTAGGACTTACTGCAGTAGATCAGACAAAAGATCCACATCTTATCCCTAGAAAATGCTTCATCCATCTTCTTAACACCCACATCCCTGAAATTCATAATTTTTTTAAAAAAAAAGAGATAAGTCAGTGGATAAGGGGGATTGATGCCTTATCTGACAAAATGACCAAAGCTTGAACACATGCAGTCTAATTGCTCCTTGCTAACTCTGCAAGCCTGACTATAGCCTCTCCCCCGCTTCCTACACATCTACCTACATTTAAGCACGAAGTGGCAGCATCTCATGAAAGTCTTTCCTCTTGGATAATGTGGAGATATGAAGACAATCTTTGCCATATTAATTTCCCCCTTCTCTGAATCAGTAAAAGTACGATAGGGAAAACACCAGTTAAGTTATTTTAAGAAGAATCAACTTCCATGTTGCAAACCTTGGATTAAAAAAATTATTTTAAAAAAATTTAATATACTGTATTTCATGGATTTGGGTAAGAAAAGAGGGAAACCAGAAACAGGTTATCAGTGAGATTGTTAGGAATAAAATAAAGTACCTTGTAATTGAAGTATTCTTGCCATATTCTTAATCCTTTATTCCAAAAATATCCTCATGCAAATAGAATAAATCACATTGCAAGCCTTTCAGAAATGCCATTTTCAGACTCTACCTTCTGATGATTACTGTTCTCTTTTTTCTGTAAAGTTCTATAGAGAATATATTTTAATTAGCTTCCACTTGATACCACTTCATACACACTGCCCAGATTTGACCCAGTGTCTGATCATATAGAATGCATTACAAAAGAACTGGTCATTTGAGTGCTTTAATATAGCTTTGCATTAATGTGAGACATCATTTAGACAAGGCATTAAAAGTGTTATTTTAATGACTGAAGTGTGTAGGGTGGGAAGAAGCTTAATCTTTATAGGAAGAACAATTTCAATTAGCTCTAAAATATTAATTTGTTGGTATAACTATATACTCTAATGTATTTGGCTACAAAAAAATCTAATGAATAATACATTGCTAGATCCCAGTCTAATTCCTGTGTTGTAACTAATACTGTCAGTTGAAACAAGGGAAATAGTCTTTTAATGTTCATGATTTTTGTCGGGGTGCATTTAGTCTGATTGCTTTTAACAACAAATTTTGTTCAGCATAATTTGACAAGGTAGCATAAATAAGGAAAACACCACGTGGCTGTTGGGTTATTGAATAGTTCATAAATGTGAAGACACCATTTGTTTCCAGAAAGTGCACATCTTTTTTATTTATCCAGCAAATTTAAAACACATAATGATTGACAGGAATATGGTATCCACCTATGGAAAACATGAAGACTTTATCATAAAATTCCTGGGCTCTGTTAGTCCCTTATGCTGTGTTTGAGAAGCAAATATATTGTCCTTATGACTCCTGCTAGTTCTTAGCCTTATATGTCCATTTCTTATGGCTATAAGCACTTCTCTCAACTTGAGATTTTGAGAACTTATAAAAGAACTTCTTGTAAAATCAGTAGGTATGTCATAGTTAAAATAATTAAACCTTGTGTGCCAGCATATCTAAGCATATCTAAGGCCTTGGGAAGTAGATACAGCTTTAGAATTTTACCATTTTTCTTAGAAATTGTTTCTAATTATTCTGTAAGGATGTAGAATTGCATTGCAGCTTATTAACTGCACAATACCTCGACACAGCTTTTTCCCAAGACAGTAAATTCATAGCATCACCTATGCCAATGTTGATGATTTTACTGGCAAAAAAGCTTAATTTTATGAAGTTCAAGGCAATTTGATTTCACTTTGGTGTCAGAATTGGTCACAGATGGTTTTAAGGAAGAGTATTGTGATCTTGCCACTGCAGGGTTCTTTTGCTCTTTATCCCCTGAAAGAAGTGAGATGTTCAGCTTCTCTAAGTGTGGCTGTATTGAAGCCTCCAAGGTGACCCTCTTGAACTACCCTGTGTTCCCATATCACTCTAACAGATACCTGTGCAAAACATAGTGTGCACATAGCTCAGTGTTCTAAAGTATCAATGCTGCTTATTAAAGTAGTCACACTGAGAAAAGGATTCCTTGCTTTTGCTCACAAAAGAATGGAGGCATCTGGTGTCCAGGCTTGGTTATAGGTATTTCATTTATAGAAGAAAATGTGATTTCAGACATACTTTGGTGCCAAGAATTTCCTGTTGTCTGTTCTCCAGGTGAGCATGCCAGATCCATCCTCAGATGCACTATTTTTTTCCCCACTGATTGAGCAATGAGTTGTTATGTACCTTTCTTGGGTCCCCAAGTTACTTGCTAGAGTCAAGCATCTAAATTGGAGACATCTAAGGCTCTCCAGACACCATGTTTGAGTCTTTGAGGTGCTTGTTTAGTCTGTTTTATACCATCATTTTATAGCAAAATTAAAATTTATGTTTAATAAAAAAATGGGAATCAATGTAATAATTTATTTCATTATTAATAATTTCAAATTCTTAATTTACATACTCTGGGATAAAAATGCTCAATTTCTTGGTTTTGGGAGCCTACTGCTTTTTCCTTTCTCTACAGTAGTTTGCCTACTCAGGGTTAAAAATGCTTCATTTCTTAGTTTTGGGAGCCTATGCTTTTTCCTTTCTCTACAAAAATACGACAGAAAGTTAAAGAAAAAAAATCAACTTAAGAATCTCCTAAAAGAAGAGAAACACTTTTTTGCAGTTTTAGAAACTAGGTAAAAGAATGCTTTTGTAATAGATTTCATGCAGCAGTTGGCATTGGCAGTACTGCAAAAAGAGATGTATTCTGTCGTGCTCTGTTTGATCAAGTGCTAAACCCGTGTGATCAATAGAGAGACAGATGTCGGGTGCAGATGGCGATGCCGTGATACCTGGGGCAGAGTGGGCCTGCCAGAATGACAGAATGGGAACAAGGAAGAGCAGCAATGCAACAGAATGTGACAAATGAAATTAGGGTTTATACTAGTCGATAATTTACAGCTAATAGAAAGTGACAGAATTTTTCAGCATACAGCACATTTACTCTCGCAATACTATAGTCAATGCATTTTTCATGCAGAACAATGGGAGCTGCTATGAAGACTTGGCTCTAGTATATGTATTTTGTTACATTGCAACTTGTACAATTGATATTTAAACAAAGCTAGTAACATCAAACCAAGTAAGCACCAAGTATATGAAACAAGATTGTATTTTCAAGTTTGAAATGAGTCCATCTGATATTCAGACTGTGTAGCAGGCATCCAACAAGAAAATTACATTATTTGCTGTTTATATGAATATAAGCTGTTTATATGAATATACAGCCACGTAAATAAATATTGAATGGCCCTTGTTATTTGGAACCTGAGTTTATAATCTGTTTCATCCTTTTTATTAATTCTAATGATGGAGTGACCACAGTGAGCTTTCTGCTGTCTCCCTCTCCAAATTCCAATCTAAAGTCCATAGTTAATGCACTTGGCAGCTTATTGTGTTCTATTTCATGCTGATACAGTTCAGAGTAGAATGATTGGTAGCGTAGGGTTATACCCTTTCTGTTAAAGGTTACTATCACTTTTATTTCCTTGTCTGGTTTTCCTGAGTTTTGGGAGCTGTGTATGCATGTGTGTATACATGTGTATATATAAAAGAAACATATATGCACCCACACATCTAAATTTAAATACATATATATGGATTTTTAATGTATTCAAAATTAATCACACAGTCTTCCATTACATTTTCCAAGTTTACCCTATTGCCAACTCTAATAAAAATAGGAATCCCATCCTATAAAAAACGCAGGCTATCAAAGTTGTATTTATGACTGAAAATGTAATGTAGTGGTCAAATCTTCTATTGTGCAATTTAACATTTCTATTTTCTGGGCAAAATTAATGGATATTTTATATATTACATTTTTTTACAATAAAAGAGCAGTTATTGTCTATTCTGCAGACTTGATTTTCATCAGTTCTGAGTAATGGGTCTACCTTTAACAGCCTGTAATATGGCATTCAGCAAGACAAACCCTGAATCAGAACTGAAAAATAAAAATCCATCTTGCTCTTCTTTTCCTTCTGTCTCCTGCTGCTCAGCTTGATACATTTTTCACACTTAAAGATAAATATCTCTTAATGCTGATGTCATTTGATTTTTAGGGTAAAATCTGAACTTAGTTTGGACACAGTAAACACAGAAAATCACCATTATAAACACCAATGCCTTTCCTTCAGGCCTCTGACAGTCTACCCAGGTATCTTTCACACTCATTTCTATGGTGTGTTAGTTCCAGTGGACAGTCATTTTGACTTGATGCCATGATATTCACACATAGGTGAGAGAAGTCTTTTTCATGTGATTTTTCTTTCTGAAGCTGTGCAAATGTAAGCCTTTGTTATGGTTACATAGACCACAATTAAAGTTTCATCAATAATTCCTTGGATAATGGTAATTTGATGAAGAAAACTTTATGGGCTGTTGATATATATGTTTTTTAAAAAAACAGTGCATTTTCCCATTTTTGTGCTTTTTGGCAACATGAATTTGTTTCTTTTTTCATGCCTACAGACAATATGTATCCTTTTTTTCTCCCTAGGAATTTGATTACTTGCAAAAGTAGGAATTTATTGGGCACCAAAAAATACTGCCTTTCCTCACAAATTCAGGGTCTCAGATAGATTGATTTAGTCAGAAAAGGAGTTCCTATTTGTCATACTACACTAAATATGGTATATAATTTTTCCCTGCACTAAATATGGTACATACAGTTGGAATTTTACAGGTATGAAACAGAAGAGTAAATATGTTCACTCTATGTTCTGCATTTGTATGTTTGCCTCAGGTGAAGATATTGAAAATTAATTGTACAATTTTTATGCTTTGATTGATTGTTTCTATGAAACAAGTTTTAGGGAGCATGCCAGAAACTTGCTGGCTTTACCAGTCCAGAGTACTGGTGAAAACCATGCTGAAAGACTTATCTCCAAAGCTTGTAGTACAAACACCTGTACTTGCTTCAGGTTTATCTAATACACTAAGCCTGCATTTAGTAATAAGCTACTAACCTTGAAACTCAAACATCTTCCCAAGGATAGTGTCATGCACAAAAGAGAACATATTTTCTTTTTGGTAATATATTCTTGCCTTCTCCAAAGTTGTAGCCAAGCAAAACAGAAGAGACAGCAGGTCTTCTCCTCTGAGCACTGGCACGGTGCTATCATCTTGGAAAGCCAAGCTGGGAGAAGAACAATCATCTGTGATATTGAGAGTGGCATGTAACACACATGTGCCCCAGGTGCTGCACTGGCTGAAAGGGGCTCACCTGTTGAAAGAGATCCTCTATCCAGTAACTTAGGGAGCTGAAAAAGAACGAGCAGATGTATCAGCAGGAGCTGGCACCAGATTAAGAAACAAATTAGGACCAGAGGTTTCTTATGACTCTCTTGGCTACAGGTTTAAGCCTGTAGAAGGGGTAACACTTAATGCAATTGAAAGCATTCTCAGAGATTTATTTTGATTCACACAGAAATTCTGCTAGTAGACTAGCAGGTTGTTCAAAAGGAAATTGTGTGAAGAATTTCTTGTAGAAAACTTTGGTAAGCAAAACAATATTAAATGTTCATTCTCAATTTTCTATGACCACCTATAAATTAGCTGAGCATTTTCAAGTAGCTTTGCAAGTACTGAAAATGTGTGTTGGGTATGTGGTTAACTGAAAAGTTCTAAGTATGCCTGACGCTATATATATCATAACTGTCTCATATTATAAATTACCTGTATGCTCACATTGTGAAGCCTTTTACCATTATTATGATTATATGACTTAATACATAGTTATGTTATCCCAGGTGTGACATGCTATGTCCCTTTGTACACTGTGAAAGCTGGAAGGACCAAACAGCTCTATTTCAGTGACACTACGCAGCTTTATCTGAGCCCCAAAGGCAACCATTCAATTGTGTGAGGCTAGATTTCTAATTTAAACACATCTAAAGATCTTTTGCTGGAGATCACAAAAGCCTATACAGTTTTTAGAACAAGACAGAAGCTGTCAGTTTGCCATATATGAAAGCTCAGTGCACCCAGATCTTGAGTACTGCATGCAACTCTGATCACAGCTGAGGAAGGGCAGCTGGAGTGATCAAGGGAGCAGCTATCTTATGACAATAGACAAAAAAATCTGAGACTTCTCCATCTGGTGAAGAGAAAGCTGAGGGGGAAATTTGATACGGGCTTACAAAATCTTGAAGCTGGTGGATAAAGTGAATGAAGAACTGTTATTCCTCAAATCCTGCAGTGCTACAGGAAACTGGGAGAAGAACAATTTAAAACAGATTATCACGGCAGTGAGTTAACTCTGTGAACTTGATGCCACAGGAGCCTGTGAAAGCAGACAGTATCAGCAGGTTCAGAGAGAGATTGGACAAATTCATGGACAACTGATCTGTAAATGGTACTAAGAGGATGTATCCACTAACGTTCCTAATCCATGTACATGCTTCGGAACTCTTGGGGGAATGAACTGCAGAAGGAGGCCAAGTTCTCATATTTTTACTAAATAACACTGCCTGTTGCCACTCTAGAGAAAGTCTGAGCTAAGCAGACTCTCCCACTGTTGCACCAGGGTATTTTTTGATCTTTCTAAAGAGTAGCACAAAGGCTATAAAGAGAAGTCATTTTCCAGTGAAGAGTATCAGACAGCAGGAGTGCTTCTGAGTTGTGTTTTACCAGAACTATTAGTGAAGGAGACCCTTCAAAAACATTTGTGAGGAAGGATAATAAGCAGGATTGTGTTTAATTCTTGAAAGTATTAATTCTTAAAAATCACTTCATATTTTAAAAGAAAATGTTGTAAAAAGACAATTTTCATCTGTCATTTGACCTTCAAATTAGGCTATTAATGGTGATTAGGCTGTGATAGGAAATGAGAAAGATGTATGTTTCCTTCAGCAAGCACAAAACGCCAAAAAATAATGCTGCAGTGTGAATACAGGCACCCAGACAGGGTGCCTAGAGATCAAAAAGCCAACCAAAGGTTTTAATTATCATATATATCAATGCAATATTCCTAACAGTTGGGTTGCTACCCAGACCATCTTTTTGCAGAAGATTGATCACTGCCATATTTTAGAGTCTTTCCTTCATCACTTGCATTTTGATGGCACCTATATCATGTTAAAACTGGCATTTCTCCTTTTTAGCAGGCACAATTCCACCTAACAGATGGCCATGATGATAGACATGCCAAAGAACCAGTATGTGTATCAAGTTTGATTATTAGGCATGAAATTCCTATCCAAGAACGTTTGAGTGGCATTCTGCACCAATCATCTGAACCTATTGGTATGGGTTGAAACAAATGCTGTTTCGCTAAAGTCAAGGGATGTGTTAACTACAAAGTGGGGAGTCGAGGACTATGTAATTTAAGGTCTTGGTAAAAGGGAAGTAAAGGCCATTGCTTCTGGATCACTTACTCAACTCTAGTAAGATTCAATCACAAAGCAAATCGTTAACTTCTACTGCCTATCCAATGGCAAATTTAGTGTTTCGGGTGTATTTCCTAGTAAATAGTTGTCCTTTTTCAAATTACATTTTAGCTGGCCTGCATAGATCTCACTGCACCACAGGCAGTGCAAAAATCTGCTGAAAGGAGAGCTAAATCATAGACAGTTGGAACACCAAGCACAGGCTTATGAAAGCTGAATTGCCCATCTCCTAACAGAGACTCCTGTTGTCATAGGGTATGTTGCTCTGTACCTGTTTTTCACCACAGTGCAAAACTGTCACATATTTAATAATATATATCCCATTTTAAAATTGCAGATACTGTAATGACAACAGAAATATTTTAATTGGTTTAAACCAAAATTACTATGTTGTGAAAAGATTGTATTACCAAGGTACGCACTCTTATTTGTGCTAGAGGAAAATATGAATCATGGGTGTCCAAAAAGGCATCTAATATTCATGTGTTTTCCCTTTGAAAGAAATCACTGTGATGCATAAACAAAATCCCAGAATGTCAGATTTTTAAACTAGAATTTCTGTTAAATATATCTATTTATATTTAGTGGTATTTTGTTTCCCTTTTAATTATGGATTAATTTTTATTTTTTTTTTCTTTGACATATATTTTTTACCAAATTGCTGCTAAGACATCAACATTGATTTCTTTCATATTTCTTCACTTTTTTGTACTTGTGTTTTGCATTTTAAATACAGAAGAAAGGGTATCAAAGGCTCCAACTAGGTGGAATTCACAGTTTCAAAATGGGACTTTGTAGTTAATTTTCCATTTGAAATCAAAACATGTAATCTTGCCTACAGATGTCTATCCATTATTTATATTGGTTTATCATGATATAGCAATACCAGACATTTATTTGACTGGTCTAGTGGGCAATCAAATGCCCTTTTTTTGATGAGGCAGTAGTAATTATGATTTAACCTTTCTGATTCAAAGTCATCAATGCACTTCACAATGCTTTGTGGATGCATTAAGCTACAAATTACAGTTGTGGAGTCTATGTGTTATGCTGATTGAGGTTAGCAGATTGTT
The DNA here is from genome assembly GCF_024509145.1 of Vidua macroura. Lineage (NCBI taxonomy): Eukaryota > Metazoa > Chordata > Aves > Passeriformes > Viduidae > Vidua > Vidua macroura. The sequence continues at coordinate 135,330,244 of NC_071571.1, forward strand.
CCCCTAAGTTCTCACTCCCTGGCAGGTGTGCAAAGGCACCAGGTAACCCAACCATTACCGTCCTTTTTAAGCTAGTACTGCAGACCCATGACCTGTGACTGCTGAAAAGATTTAAGATGTGTCATTTGTAAATTGTGTAAAAAGTGTTGAGCAAAAGTAGTCCAAAATATTTTCCTAATTATTATAAACACATGCCTGTCAAAAGACTAGAATTATGTTCAGGAGAATTTTGTTTCTTTTGAGTTTTTCTTCCTCAGAATAATTTCTATTTTTTATTATTATTTTAAGAACACAGCTCAATAAGAGGATTGAAGTTAGAGATCATGTTACTTTGGCAGTGGCAAATTGAAGTTGAACTTCATGACTCTACCCTGTGCCTTTTGTAGAAAGAAATAAAACCTGCAAGAGTATATATTCCCATTGCTACTTTTGCCACCATTTTTCTCTAAGGAATGTGAGAGGGATGTTAGAACATGTGCATAAAGGGCACATTCACTGCCCACAGCTGGCCCAGCCTGCTGGCTGGCACTGCCTGCTTTCAGGGTTGCCCAGTGTCCTATGGGAATATCTCAATGGAAAAGAGTTTTCATCCCTAATTCTCTTTTGGTGTGGCCAGTACCCATCTTTTTTAGAGGCCTTCTTGGGTGGGTTGTTTGGTTTTTTTGGAGTTTTTTTTTTCAAAAGGGCCTTGATTTTTAGCATGTCTGTCTCTCTTAAGTATTTTCTTCACTGACAGGCTCTGTAATGAACCATGGTTAAATATAGGTCACTTCATTGAGGCATCCAGAGAAACCAATGCTGAAACTAGATGAGAGATCCAATTGCATTCTTCCAGTACCATACCTTAAAAAGTGAAATACAGATTTAGAAATATTATTAGGTATTATTTGGCAATGTTTTTAAAAGGGACTATTTTGTCACAAGATTTGCAGGATGAATGTTGATGACAGATGGATTTTTTTGCCTTTTTTTTTTTTTTTAATAAAAGAGCAGTTAAATAGAAGCTAGGTCAGTCAGATAGTTTATCTGATAAGCAATGTTTCTTGTTTAATGGTAATTCTTTAAGACCAGTGTGCTTAGTTGAGCATAATTTTTCATCATGAAGTGTTATAATTAGAAATGTGAACAGATACTAAATACTTAGATATATCAGTGGCATTTCTAAGATCAACATATCCACTTTCCATGTCTTTACAAAGTTAATTTTGTGCTCTGTATCTTCCTTGTGAAATTACAATTTACATTTTGATTCACCATAAAATTTAGTTCAAACTTTTCCTACTATTTCATTCTAGAGATCCGTCTGCTTTTTTTTAACAGATGTCCTTTGATCTCAAGGAGACAATTGCTGTTTTACTACTTTAATGAAGCTTGTATTATTATAGGCAAAATGAATATTAGACCAAATGGTAGTAGAAATCCCAGAGGGAGCCATGCTTCTCTGTCTGGATCTTGGAAAAGCAGAGTAATTCATTTTACTCACTGATTATATTCAATAAACCCATATTCCCTGTTCTTATTTACTTTTCTTTTTTTTTTTACTATTATGGGCCAGTGTTTCTGTTCGTTAGATTCAAGGTACAAGTCACAATTCTTTTGTCACAAGTGACACATTGGACTGTTCCTAAGGGTTACGGAGAAGAGATAATCTCTTAAAGGAGGTAGGAGTTAAAAATGACCCTTTATTATACTTTTAAGTAGCTAATGCCCATTTCTTACCTTTTCAACAGACATCAGTGTGGATCATGTTTCAATGCCTATTAGACCTTTATTTCCTAGAAACTAGGAGGGATCAGATTTAAAAGTGACATTTCATAAAGGAAACAGCAGGGGATGGACACACATGGAGAATAGAAGGAAACAGAAGATAAAAGTACTTGAAGTCAAAAATTAGTTACACATTTGAGAAAGAAGGGATGTAGAAAAGACAAGTTACAGGAATTTTAGTAACACACATAATGTCCCCTTTCCCTAACAGGATATGGCAGCAAGTGGCCACAAAACATGGGATTTAATAGCTTTGATAATTTTTTTTTGTTCTTTTGACTATTTTTCCATTATGCAAACTACTTTAGACACAGACTCAACGTTGGGAACAGTACTGATGGTTGCACCACACTGCTGGGATGAAGGTTTAATTCAGAAATATCTTTGGGCATTACATCACTCCGTAGAAAAATGCATACACTGCAACTGAGCATGTTGTAAGGACACTCTAAGGTCTGCTGCTAGATGTCATCACAGGAAAAATAGGCTGCTCAAGAAAGGGCATAGTTTGACTAGAGCAGTGGCAATTATCTCAGTACAAATCGATTTGACAGCCAGAAAGATACTGGTTCTTAGGCAGATGTGCAAACATGACTAGCTTCACCTATCTGGTTTCTGACCTCATACCACATTTGAATCTTGAAACAACACAAAAGATAGTGAAAGGGAAACTCCTCAATCAGCACTAAGGAGTGGGAAAGAACCATAATCATTATTGCTTTTTAAATTATTACTAAGAAAAACTGAATCATCTCAGAATACGAAAAACTTCCAAGAGTTAAATCTTTCTTAAAGATAGCCCTAGGAATCAAAATGTGGCCAGGCCTAGCGATGACGTGGCCCACATGAACTATTTATCTTCTGGATGCTATGTGGAATTCTTTATAATACAGGTAAAATAACTTGGAAACATTTGGTGCCTGTGAGCAGAAAAGATAAATATTTTGTCAATTCTTAGTGCAAGGTATACTTTTATTTTTGGTAGGATAAAGAATTTGATTTCTTTTTCTGCTGCATTTCTTGTAAACTTATGTTAGAGACCAAATAGGAACTATGAACAAAGATCTCAAGTGATGAGCTGTCCCATGCCTGTTTACAAGTCAGGATTTCATTTTACATAGAGTTCTCTATAGCAACTTTTTAAAATTTAAATTAGAAACATGGCCAGCAATGCATGCAAAATGTTCATTCATTGTAGTAAACTACAAAAATATTGCTTTTATGCAATGAGAATGCCATTGTAGAATTTTAAAAGGCATAGAAATAAAAGACTCCGGATTGGAGTGATTTAAACAAACTCACTAGGATATAGTAGATGATTAAAATACAATCTATAATTACATTACACTGGTATCAGGTAAGGATAAAAGCCTATAAATACACTGGGGTCAGGGTAAGCATAAAAAATGAAACAGTTATTTGAATAATCTGAGATCAAGTTGCAGTAATTAAAAATGAATGTATTATTCAAATGAAGGAATTAGGTTACAACACTCCTCATATGAAAATATTATTGTGACAGACTGAAATAAGTTGGAAGTGATTTCGATAAAAAATTGGGGCAAGAAATATAATGATTTACATTGGGGAAAAAGTAGACAATTATGCAGATGAGAGTATTTGCAGCTCCTCCTTCAAATCCCTCATCAAAACTCACACCTTTCAGCTGGCCTCCAGGAATTATCCACTACCCTAGCCTATTTCTGGACATTGCTCTTTCACATACACAGATCAATCCACTAAAAATTAAACGTGCTGTAGCTAAGGATTGTACATGTACTTACAAAGGAATTAATGGGATCTGCACCCACTAGCAGGCATATTGCTTAATCTACCCCACACATAGTTGTTTATCCATTTTCATTGCCATTACCCAGGTCATTTCTGTAATTTTTCTCCTGTTTTTTCTTTGTCATCTCCTGTCAGTTTGGAGGCCAAAGTCTACACATAAGACTGACACAAAATGATGTTATTTATGTAAATAGTTGATGGCCACTTGCAGATTAAGTACTTGTTATTATAAATAAAGGTTCTTGAAATCTGACCTTTCCATTGCAAACTCCTTGGGGCAGGAACCTGTCTGGATGTGCCTTGAATATGTAAGCCAAGGTTATTTAATTATTAATAATAATTAATAATTAAAGAATACAGAAAGAGACTTGGTGTTTTTTTCAGGTAATAGCTTTCATATTCTTTATATTAATTAGCTTTTACAAATGTGCTTTGAGAGTCCTCTCGGAGCAGCTCTTTGCCATTGCCTGTAGCAGGACAGTTGAGAGCTGCTCTGCAGGTGCACATATACCCATCAGTGGACACATCTGAAACTCTCCCAGATAGGTGAGTGATTGCACATCAGAAGTCAGAGCAAGATCAGCAGTAGATTTCTTAATTTTTGCCCAGTGGATGATGCCTGAAATTCTCCTCAAACCTTTCTAGCATCTGCAAAAATATATTGAGAAGATAATTTAGCTCACTTAAAATATGCCCAGCTATGCCCTTTTAAATCCTCAGTTGATCTTTTTATTATCATATAGTACATTTAAGCCTCTCATTCTTACCTGTTAAATCCTTCTTACTTTTCTTTTCTAGTCTCTTTTGTCTTCCCCTCAAAATATGCTGTGTTTGCTTTCCCCAAGAAGTGGTTGTTTGTTCATTTTATATCTTTTTCTTCTGCAAAGACTTAGGCAATAAGTTGTTCATGCTGCAGCTTCTTTCTGGTACTGTCAACTCTTTAAATTTGTACTCAAATATATTATCTTGATTGTCTCACTTCCATTTCCAGGCAGCTGGATCTATTTATTAGATATAGATTACATATCTGAGTAATATTAAAAAGACATGCAATTATACATAGGGGACTTCAGACCAAGAAACTGAATAGTCTTGAATGACCTGTCAAAACCAGCCAGATTAAGCTATTAAAATAAATAAATAAATAAATAAATAAATAAATAAATAAATAAATAAATAAATAATTATAGTTACAGCTATTTCCATTTCTCCAGCATTATCCACTCTTCACCTGTCTGTGCAGTTAATTCAGCTAATAGTACCATAAACAGGTAAATGAGCAGCAAGAGAAAATGTTAATTCAGATTCAGAGAGATGATTTGTGTAGAACTATCCTGAATTGATAACTGAAGGATGCAAGGCACAATATCTCAGACACAGTTTGCACATCTCTGGTAGTGCCATTAAGTAATGTGCTCAGACCAGCTGCAGTGTACCTGTACAATGAAGTCTCCAACTTTAAAACTAACTATGTTTAAGGGAATATCGTCCCAGCAGACTGATCACAGTAAAGGCTTGAGAGAATTCTTGTAATGGCCAGTAAGTCAGATAGTTGCACATGTACATATGTACTACAGTGTATATGTTACCTGACTGGCTTATAGATTGACAATAATCAGTTACTATGTTATCAGTTTGTATTTAATGAAAACTGAGAATGTGGGGTGGAGTACAGGGCTGCAAATAGATGGGAAAGAAAATGAGAAAAGAGAATTAAACAGGAAGAAGTTGCCAACTGAGAAACCCCTAGCTAAAAAGACTTAAACACAGAATAAGAAGCTGCACTGAAAGGCATTTTATATTGTTATATCAAGCAGTATTTCCATGGACTGGGGAGATGGGTCTAAACTGTCTCTCCTACACATGGGCAATATTTTCCATTATGAAGATAGACACTAAATCCTGTTTCCACTTCCAGGGCATAGAAAGCATTGATTTTTCCGGTGTCTTAATAAAGAAGTATGAGGACATATTTTTTGAGATAGGATAGTATAGGATCATCTGCTCAGAACCAAGAAGAAACACATTAAGGGAGAGAGTAATGGAGCATTTTAGTGATTCTGAGTTATAGATGCAGATGGCTGTCCATGTGAGTGCTAACTTTTAGCAAAACAAAAAGATATGAGACAGTGAAGCATCTCCAGCAGGTTGTGGATATTGTGAGGTTCACTGCTTGTAAACTGGCTAGCGTTCAAGAGACTGTGTTTGGGTCTCAGTCATACGTAGGTTAGGCAATGATGAACTACATTTTTCTATGGTGCCAGATTGCATTCCGTTCCCATACCCCAGAGAGATTCCAAGTTGTTCATTATACTTTGTCCTGGTTAAAAAGGAAGAGAGTTAGTAGATAACATTTAGTGTCCAACAGGACTGGCCAGAGAAGTGCAGCGATGGGTTCACTGGGGGAGCAGGGAGGGGGTGGCCATGAGAACAGCCTTATCAGCAGGGTAGATTTCCAAGCGGACGTGGAGGCTTGATAGGTAATTGCTGCCAGTTCTTTCATTCTGCCTCACAAAAATTTCTATTCCCGGGAGCATCCCAAACATTTAATAGAACTTTTCTTTAATCTCTGTGACCCCTTTACTTAAGAGTAGCCTCATACCATTACTCTTAAGATTTTGTGCAGTTCTAAGGGGCCAGCCAGGACACAGGGGTTCATGCCAGCACTAAGGGGCTAGCAGAATTTCACCTCGGTGTGTAATCCCTTCTCCTCCAAAAGCCAGATAGTTCTTCAGGGATCACTGCATGCTTGACATCAAATTTCTTCATTACTCTTATGAGACAGAGATAAGTGTTCAAAGGTTTCCACAAACTTTCAACATCAGGATTCCCACGTGTTTCCATGGGAGTCACGCACCCTGGAATGCTGTTTTTGCTCAGCAACAGAAATATTATGAAGTGACTGATGTTGGATAGTTTCCAGCCCTGGCTGCATCTTTTCACTCTCCAGTTTTGCAGGAGAATGATTTAGAAATAAGGACTTGTGTGGTTGTAGGTAAGCACAGGTGATTTCCATGAACACCTTATAGGCAGGGGCAGACAGACATCACCCTGTGCTGCCTTTGCCATCTGGCTGCAGATCTGGGGTGCCAGGCCAGAGGAGGGGTGACACAGTTCAATACTGCTGTGTCACAGCTTCAGCCTGCTCAAAAACTCACCCTCCCGAGGGCTTCAGCATTCACAGCAGCCTGCCCAACTGCGGAGGTGGCAACAGCCGCCTTCGTGCAGATGTGCCATCACGGCCTGGGTTCCTTGTCCCCAAAGTTTTGGTGGAAGTGGAGGGGCACGGAGAGCCCAGCCGCGGGGTGGGGGCGCAGGGCAGTGCCCCACTGGGGCTATTTCCGGAGCAGGGAGGGATTGTGCCCAAGAGAAGGGAAGTAGTCCCCAAACAGCTCCTGAAGTGAGCAGACAGCATTGTAATCGATATTGTTCGCTTTGCGCGTCCATCCTGCAGTTAATTTAAAATATCACCTGCGGTACCCTCGGTGCGCCCGCCTGTGAGGGGACGCATCTCCGCCATGGGAGGGACAGCCGCGCTCTCTGTCGTGACAGGAGAAGGCCGGTGCGGGTGTCGGGAGCGCGGGGTTTAATCAGCGCCGGGTGTTATCAGCGCCGGGGCCATGTGCAGCCTTGTGGAAAATTAAATAAATAACGGGGCCCGCCCGCGGCGCCACAGCGACACCTGCGGGCCGCGGGGAGCGCGGCTGCCGCTGCTGGCCGGCGCTCTTGGAGAATCGCACAACTTTGTCTCTTCGCGAGGTACCCAAAAGAAATTTTTAACTCCGGCTTAGTGTTTTCCAGTATTTTCTGTTTTTTCCCCTCTACCGTTTTAAAAAAAATTAAGTGTTGCACAAGTCTTTTTGAAACGGTGACTCTTCTAACTTTAGAGCTTAGCTCAGCATTATCATGCTAAGGATCTCAGCAGACCAAGTTACTTAACGTTTGTAATTCTTCCCTGTGAGGGTAGTGAGGCATTGGCACACGCTGCCCAGACGCATTGTGGATGCCCCATCCCTGGAAACACTTAAAGCAAGGCTGGATGGGTCTCTGAGCATTCTGGTCTATGGCAGGGGCATTGGAACTGGATGATTTTTAAGGTCCTTTCCAACCCAAGCCATTCTATGATTAAATAATTTATATGATGAGCTTGAACAACAGAGGTTTGAAAGGTGGTTTTCATCACTATGTTTTAGTGTTCAACAAAATTTTTTCTTTACAAAATTAAAAAAGAAATTTCATATACACACTGTTTTTCACTTTTCCCTCGCTTTTACCCTATTTGGGTTCTGTCCCATAACTGTGGATCGAAACAGTTGTATGAAGTCCTGGATCAGCCAGCATATTCACAAGTACATGTATTTATATACATGTAAAGTTATCTTAGTTTACAAGCATAATTGTATTGAGTGGAATGTATCGTAACAACAAAGTCCATAGGTCCCAATCAAACCCAAAGGTGGTTTGATTTCTTTTTGCAGTTCTACAGAGTGGGGTGATGAAGGCAACACTGGGTCAGACAAAGGCACTATGAGGTAGGCAAGGATTATCAGTGACAGAAATGAGACTGCGTCTGTGAGCATGGGTGACAGGACTCTCCTTTAATTTCTTGCATTTCAATGCAATTAGCAGGAGGAACCTTCCTCTTTTGCTTTTAGATGCCCAGCTTCCTCTCAGTGATGAGATGTTTTTCATACACATAAGTAGATCATTCCGGTCTGAATCTGGAAAGTCACTGAGGAATCAAGTTGCATTTAAAACATCTGTGCATTTTGTACAGTTACTTCTGAAAAGGTAAGCTGATTGTCAGTCTCTGGTCACAGCCTTGCATTCAGACCAGTGGGTGGCTGAGAGTGCAGATTGCAGAAATATTTGGTCAAGTGCATTGCACTAAATCATAGTGCAATTCTCTGTTAAATTCAATTTTTCATGCAGACACATCTCGAGGGGCTGCCATTCTCTGCACGGTATCAGTTTTGTTTCCTCCCCTCATACTTGAATATTGTAGACATTTAACAAAGTGATTCTTCCCTTGGGATGTATGAGCTTTAGAGCATCTGTATTTGTTAATTTTGAACTTTGTCTAAACGCTACCTCCTTTCTCAGGACTAAGGCTGTCAGTAGTTAGAAAATAAAAGCACGTAAATTCACCTAATTTTCAGACATCCTCTCAACAAGATAGGCAAAATGCTCTTAAGGGTGACCTGTAGAAGTCCAGGGAGCCTGCAGAATGCCTCAGACCCTGGCAGACTCCCTCTAGGGAGCCAGTATGCTTTAACTGGCTTCCCATTGAAGCAGCTGTAAGAACTGAATACATAAGAAAGAAAGGTAATGAAAACTGACAAGTTGAAAAGAAATTGAGAGTTTAATCTGTAAAGTTGTGCTTGAGGGGGCTTCCATCATGATATTCCTATGGAGTATCAAAAAGAGAAAAAAATTAGGAAACTGCAGAGTATGATGAATTTACATAATTTTTTCTTGCACCAGGCGATATTTATTAATTTCTTTTCTGCCACTTTACTGCACCTCTTTGCTTCTCTAAAAGAGAAAATGAAGTATACAAAACCTGGCAATCATAATGAATGTGTGAAATGCTCACAGATTATTTATAAGCATGCAAGTTATGTAGTTGTTGGAGATTCTCTCCCTTCTGCTCCTGCTTGGTGATGAAGAATGGTATTTTAATAGGCAGATGGTAAAGACAATTACAGTTTGGGGCTCAGCTGGGAGTTACATCAGTTTATTGCAAATTATTAGTTGATAAATGCTTTTGTTTACAAGCAAAGTCTTAAGCAGCTTTGTAATCAGTTTATCAGCTGCAAACTGAATTTTGACAGCTTGCCTTTGGGTATACAGTCACTTTTTTCTGGCCATTTAGAAATCATGCTGACCAAGCAGGCACAATGATAGCTCCTATGCACCTGTATGATGCTCAGTAAACTGGCATTTTTTATTAAGCCTGGTTTGGAAGAAATCATCAAGTGCAGAATCCTCCTCAGCTGTTAATCTGTGTTAGTGTGTACAGCCAGAATCTTAACAATTTGCTCATTCTTTTTTTTTTTTTTTTAAGTTCCATTGCAACCAGAAGTAGCTTAGTCTTTGCTTTCTGCTGTTCACAATCTCTTACTAGATGAACTAACTGGGAGACTGGTGGTGGCTTATAATTCTTGTTTACCTTGGACACCATGTATAGCTTGGAAGGTGGAAATGCTTTTGATCACTGAGAATTTTCAGTCAAGTTACTTCTCACATCTACTTTAAAAGGCAGAACTGGGATTTAACTCCTTTTGAGGAAATCTGGGGTATTGGTATGGGGTTTTGTGTGTGGGTGCTGGTGGGTTTTTTTAATGAGGTACTTTTTAAATAGAAAAGCCTGAGTTAGATTCTTATTATAGCTTATATAGTGTTTGCATTTTAGAACATACTAAACATGCAAATCTACTTTTAGTTGCTTGTTTAGTAAGAGAGACACAGATTTGTCACAGAGTCTTGTTTCCACTGCAGCCAGAGTAAAACATTCTAATGCCTTAAGTGGAAATGAGACTTTTTGGAATCAGAAAGTGCCACTTTTCTTCCATGGCTGTTACAGCCGAGGTGAACTTCAGTTCCTGAACTTCAGCCTGTGAGCTGAACGTTAACACAAGTAAAGGCCCAAGATAACTCACGATAATAGCAACTGTTTTCTCTGGGTTACAGTGCACATAACTAAATGCTCCGGCTTCTCTTCATTATAAAAGCTGGCTTTTGTTTCTCACAAAGCCGTGAGCCTTTTCTGGAGCATGGCCCCTGTATTGAATAAGCAGGCAGGTCTCATAACCAATGCTTCTAACTTTGATTTTACCATTCTAAAACTTCCCTATTTCTCTTTATATTTACTGTGTTGCTTTCCTTTACAAATACAACCTATCACTGCAGCTCTTTCTATATAATCCTTCCTTCCGCTCAGGTGCCTTTGCCATTCACTCTGCATTTGCCCAGGGGCAAGAAATGAACCCTACAGTAGCAGGTGCAAGACAGTAGAAAATCCATTGATAAGATGAAGTGTACTCTGCTTTTCCTGTAAGAAAGAGGTGCCATTAAAGCATATCTATTGTCTCATTTAATCACCTCCTTTTTTCATACACTCCAGCCTCACAAAATAACTGAAAAGACAATCCACAGGCATGATTGTGTTTGTAAGGCTACAAAAGGTCACCTTACAGCTGTGCTGTTATGGAAGCAGGGATTGTAGGAACGTGTGTATCCAAAGCCCTGCTTCAGAGTAGTTGGTTTCAGTGGTGCATTTTCTCTTTCTGTGAAACCTGGTGCGTCCACAAAAGCTGGGGGGAGCAGTGGGCGTCACCTGGGAATGTCTCCTGGGAAGCTCTATGGAGAGTGCCCATTCAGTGGTCCTGTAAAAAGTAAAAAGGGAGACGAGTGTGCTCTGACAGTAAGTTCTAGCTCCTTTGCAGTGGTGGTGGGATTGCAAAGTGGGCAATGTCAGAAAGGGTTTATCAGTATTTTCAAGCTGTTTATCATTTTCTTTCTGAAAGCTTCATAAATTCTAAAATAACACTCCAGTGAGACCTAATTCAAATGTAAAAAAGGGTGTACCACTCAATTCAAAACAGTAGAATTTACAAAGAAAAGAGGAGGGGAAAAAAGGAAGAAATCATTAAACTAGGGAAAGAACTCCTTCAACTTCCTTGTTTAAGTTTATGCTGAATTAAGGAAATAGAACAGGTTTAGCATTTGTGGCAGGCTTTAATTTCAACCTCTGAGCAGCAGACTTAACTTCTTGTGATGTGGGAGGATATTACAGTTTTCAGCTTCATTTCGTAAGTATTGCCACTTGTGCCAAACATTTAATAGTTTTACACTGTGGACTGTCGTCCACCAGGAGCTGATATCACCTAAGACTTTTTAGAGCCATCTAATAGAAAGATACGTATTCATTCTGATTAGCCCAGGATTTGAACGAGGGTCCCAGAAGAGATATATAAGCCTCTTAAATGCATAGAACTTCTAAGGATATGGGTTTAACTGTCTCCCCCTGTGGTAAATAAGCTGTGACAGCTCTATCAGGGGGGAAAATGGCAAATAAAATTACCACATTATTTTCCTGTGAATATTTTCGGAGCACTAATCTATTTTGCCTCTTTACCTATTAGAACTCTGTTGAGTGTTACATGCAGACTTTTAATTGGAGGAAACACATAAATATCCTCAAACTAACAAAATGCAGGCATAACAACAGTGTTAAAAACAAGAGGTCAAAATCTGTTCCTTGCACTCCTTCCTTCTAAAGTGTCTCATCAGAAACACTGTGCTTTATTTGCGGTTCAGCTGAGGAAGGTTTCTGCAGTGTGAATTTGAGAGCTGCTGCCATAAGATGGTGATGGTAGTTGTACTGCAGCAAGAGAAAGACCAACCCCTGACACTCACACTGAGATGCCAGGTGTAGGAGTTCTCTCCCCTAGGACTGGCGAGTTCCTTTCATATTTTTCTTTTCCTCTTTATCAGCTATATAATGCTTGACAGTTTTAACCATAAAATCATCTATTCAGATGAATACACTGTCAGCTGTCAGCATATGACTAAGCTGAAGTCAGACCTGAAGCTCAGGTTGACTCACATGAAGGAGCAAGAGCTATGTTCCTAAGGAGTATTTTCTTCCCTGTTTCTGGTCAGAGAGCTTATATCTCTAAATACAGGGGTTCAATTTGGTTAGCACCATTAAGCTGAGTATTTTTCTGTTGTATTGCTTCTGGAAAATACCACTGCAATTTCTTCATTTTGCCTTTTGTTCAGTGAGCTAAAAATTTAGAAGCCTCCATATTCTATACTGAACACAAAGGTAATAGTAAAAGTGGCAACAGAACTGGTTTGTCCCCTATATTGGTCTAATTTTATGCAGGATAATAGATTTTCCATTTATTGCAGGCTTATAATATGCAGTGGGTAGTTAAAATTAAAGGTCAGATATCTTTTGGCAATCTCTTTTGATCAGTAAACAAGGAAAAATTATAGAAGCAGCTAGGAAATCATCTCAATAATGTAGCACTAAAGCTGGTTTTGATGAGAGTTTGAGTAGTCTGAATTTACAGGGCTGATTTTGAGACACTTCAAGAGAAATGTTTGGAACCCCAACATTAAAGTGCATTAATAGCAAAAATGCTGTGCAGAGTACATATTTTGTGTACGCATGTGAAAAACGCTAAGAATTATTTAGCAACGGAAAGACTGTTCACAAAATGCCTTTGATTTATTGCTGTATATACCACAGATCCGTATCACATATTCCTACATTATTTTATTCAAAAACTTGTATGAACCATGAGTTGGCATGTTGTAGAATACTGAAAAGGCATTAATCAACCCAAATAAACAAGTACATAGATCTATCTAACAACTGTGAAGTAGTTAATAAATTTTTAGCAATTTTATTACAGAAAAAAGGTCTAAAAGAGTAGTGCTTAATTATCTGGACTCCTCTGTGCTGGGCTGTCTTTTGATTGTATTAATGAAGCAGCTGGCCCATTGTTTCTCTTTAATTCCTCTATTGTTTTAAGAATATGTCACAGCTCTTTATTCTTTTATCAGGTGCTGTGCAGGAGGATTCACACAATAACTCATATTCCTACTGTATTTGCCAATGCACAAAGAAACCTCCAAAGCATTTTTCAAAGAAGGGGCACACATAATTTATAAGTTCTGTTCCTTGTACCACTCTACTGTCAAAAATTTCAACAGTATTGGATTTGAATGAATTATAATTTTTTTATTAAACAATGTGTCCACATATAGATATATGTACTTTGTTCATGTCAAAAATTAGAGATCTGCCCAGTAACTTGTGCTGTACTGAAATGGCATTCAATATGCTGAGTCGTCACAACCCCATGGGTGAGAAGCAGAAGGAACCCAAATATGAAGATCCCATCCTATTGTGATGTGCAAATTTTCCATAAATGCTTAACCTGTGGAACAAAGGAGGGAAGAAAATAAATTAACTCCAACCCACATTACCATTACTAAAAAGCACAGTTTTTTGCAAGTTGGAATGTTTTATTGGGAGGGGAAGGTTTAATTCAGTTGATGGTGCCTGGAAGTTGCTAAGAGCAACAGTCTGTTGTTTAAATAAATTCTGATAGTCTTTTGACCCTTCTTGCAAAAAGATGTGTGTACAGGAAATGGGCTATTATGTTGTTGCAGCAATGCAATCAAGTCCAGTAAGCTCAAATTTTACTACACAAAAGTAATACTTCGGAATTAACTGGCACTGAAAGCTGCTTTTAATAGAAATTGCCATTGATTTCCTAAACTTCTATGAAAGGTGTGTGGCATTTCTGGGTCAAAAAAACAAGACTCAGATAGTTTAGCAAGGAAAATCAACTGATACTAAAGACAGGGAAACTGGAATTTGCTTTTGAATATATGTTTATATGTCATTATGCTTCTCAATCCGTGAAATTCCGTGTACTCAGTGGAAATGCTGGTTTGAGCTACTTGCTCTCTTAAGGTACTTTTCCTAAAAGCAACAATATGACTCAAGAGTCTTAATGGTTTCATCCATTTTGAAGCTATTTTTCCCAGTGGAGTTAGGTGAGTCTGACCTTATATATAATCTCTTTTCAGACTGTGATACACAGATTCCAAATTATCATTCCTTAATGCCTGAAAAACATAAGTGGGGGGAAAAAATCAAAAAAAGCAGCAGCACAAGATCACAAAACCCACTGTACAGGATTTTGTGTTTTCCTGGAAATCCTTTCTAGGGTTCTGAGGATCAAAATGAGTGAAGGGCCATGTAGTTAAATTTTCGGAGCAAATTCCTTGTTTCAAATAGTATAGTAGAGGTACCTTTGTTTAAAATATATTTCGAATGTAGAAGAAAAAACAGAAGGGCTATTGAAAAAAAATTCTATTTTACTTTTTTTTCTATTTCTTTTTTATTTTTTTCTATTTTATTTTTATTTCTATTTTGTGTCTGTCCTACATAAAATAAAGTTTTGAATTAGCATGCATAGCTATCACCATTTTACTCCCTATTCTGAATACAGAAGATAGTGTATCACTGCATCTAAGTATGATTTAATTGGTTCAATTTACTATATATTTTTTATACTAAGTGTGATTCCATATCTTGATGAGTCCAGATGTAGTTATGCTTCTGGTTTACAGCATCCCATTGCTTGCATTTTATTATTTTTACAAAGCAAATGTCTATCAATCTTAGAGATAAATTAGAAAAAACTATGCAAACATGACACATCGCTAAGATTTTTTCAGCGTGCTATGTAATTATTAACCTGATTTTTTCCCATTGAGGGAAACCATGAATTACAGATAGCATGGGTGAAGTAAAATGCTTTTATATTACGTACATTTTCCTATACAGTTTTCTATAGGTATGGCCATACAATATAATTGAAGCTTTGTCAGCCCTGTAGCCTAGCAACAGATAATACTGTTAGGTTACTGAATTGCTCCTGGTTGACAAGTAGGGAGTATTTTTGTGTTTATCATGTTTGCTAATGATGGGATCCTTTCCAAAAGGCTTGTCTTAATCTTAATTAGAGTTTATCAGCAGAGGTCTGCATGACATTGTGCAGACACTGATTTCATAAATAATAAAAAGTGCAAGTGAAAAATTTGGCAGGAGAAGAAGATATTTAAGACCACTGATTCTTGTAAGAGCACCATGAATTTCCAAAATGTAATCAAGTTTGAACTGTGACACTATTCTTTATTATCAAAACTTGCAGTACACTCCACTGCAGTTTTGACAGCAATTATGAGTATGATTTATAAGCTTCCTGTTAGGAACCAGATCTGTTTGCACAAGAATCTTGATCATAAACATTACAAAGAACAGCAAGTCCACAGTTTTTCAGGGACATCAGGACCTTACTCTTTCATTTTCATAGAAAGTTTTTGGTTTGGTTGGGTATTTTTGTTTTTAATGAAGGGTGTTGGTGTTTTTTTAAAGCGGGAGAAATATTTGCAGTGAAAGATGCAGACAAAGAAGAGAACCCTGAAATAACCTTCCCATTTGGTGGATGTTCTGAAGGTATCAGGTAACTGCTTCAGTGCCTGATGTCTTTTGCTAAAGAACTCATGCCAACGCAACTGGAGTGTAATTTTTTGCTCTAGTTTGCACAACATGATATTCTTTAGTTTTCCTGTCTTCTGATGATTAAACAAATGAGCACTTTTAATTTCTTGAATTCTGAGAAACAAGAAGAGTTCAAATAAATACACAGTGTTTACAGACATTTGTATCCTTTTCTTGTGCTTGACATGTGTGTGTTATATATCACATAAATTTGTTTGATTTAACCACAGATATGAAACAATACATTACATGCTCAAGATGCTTATCTTCGATTTCACAGAAACATAATTGCCCCTTTCGAGAAAACAGCCTCCCAATGTTACAAAGCCTGCTGCTGCTCTAAAACCTTCCTTTCTTCACTAGCACGAGTGAGACTTTCATTACTACTTTACCACGTAAAACCCGTAAGACCCCTTTCAGTGTACGTGGTTTTGATGGTGACGAAATATAGTCAGAGGATGCACGAAACTTCCCGTGCATCCTCTGCACGAGGCACACACACTTTTCCTTGCTATTGTCTCTGAGGGGCAATATGATTTGTTCAAAGATAAGAACACCAGGTGGGAATTGCAGGAGGAACTGTCTGGACTGCTCGCATAATGAATGCATTCCAGACATGGGGGATCTGTGATGGTTGTGATTGACTTTAGTACACATCGGCCTGAAAAAGGGTATAAAATGCTGCTGGGCCACCTGGACAAACTGCTCTCCCAAGGTTGTGGGCAGTTTCCGTATGAGTTCCTGGCCTCCTTCCCCCGCCCCTGTCAGGAACACCTGCAGGGTACGTCCAGCCCGAAGACAGGGAGCACTCCGTTTAGAATGGGTGAGTAAAAGCCGGCCACATACGGAGATAAAATCCTATAGAAGCAAAAGGGGCACTTTTTCCCTTTGCATTCGGTAAGGCCAAAGACTGTAAACCTGTATGTTTCTAGTTGAACCTGTTTATATTATAATCCTTTAGACTTGCTTGCATTATATATTGCATTGACAATATTTAGACTGTGTGTAAGCAATAAATATAATTGTTGTCATCCACATAACCAGTGTCATACTTCTTGTGCCTGACTAAGAATCCTCTCTCTGCTATGGCAGAATGGGTGACCAATGTATTCATTATGGACAAGAAGTGGTCCAAGATCACCAGTCTACCATTGCTTTCTGACCAAACTATATAACCATGGCTATTTCAGAGGCACTGTCAGTCACTCATCCCTGTTAAAATATCTGTTCATCCTTTCTCTTCCTCTGATGCCTGTGTCATCTTAGGACTGAGAAACCTTGCCTGGTAAAGCTTTGTAGAACAATTTCACTCCTGTAAGTTATTTCTGAGAAGAGGAACAGTTGGTTAAAAAAAAAAAAAATCTAGCCAGCTTAATCAAAACTTCATCTCATATAAATAATAGTCTTTAATATTTCTTTATGAAATCTTCATGCCTTTGCAAATATTTCATGCAAACATCTTCCTATCTCCTAATCACCACTTGGCTTGTCTATGGCTTCTGTATTATCCCTTTGAAAATCTGTTGTTAACTCCGCTCTCTGCTTAATGAAAAGCTGTTGTGCTCCTGAGAGACTGCTGTCTATATGTCAGTTGTGTCTTAGCCTGCAGAAATATTTGTGAGAAGAAATATTTTCCTGATTTTTAGCTGCTACCTGTAAGGAAGCCCTTATCCCTGCCAGAGGTGTCTAGACAGCATGGTAATTCACATGATAGTCACGATTGGGACTTCCTATTAAATTTGGAAGCCTCTGTCGAGTTCTCTGCACTTGGCAGTACTTTTTTCTGTCACTCTTGACTGGCTGGTGCTCTTTGCTTGATTATGCAGTAGAAGGCTCAAGAAGACTTCTCTTCCACAGTCTTCCTGCTGTGTATGAAGGTCAGCATGTTTGCATTCACTGCATTAAGGGGAAGAAAGTTGTTGGCATCTTTCAAAACAACAGCTTTTGCCTTACTCTGTGTGGGCAAGCATAGAAGCGGACAAGTGGGGACTGCACCATGTCCTGTCCCAAAGAGTGACTGTTGCTGCAAAGGTGCTGAGCTGCATTTCCAGGAGCTGGAAGAACGCATCTTTTGGGAGTTCATCTGTGGATTTAACTTAACACAATATCATATTCTGATGAAAACGTGGATGTGTATGTCATAATTACTTAAATACCTCATTTTCTATAGACCGGGATGAGACAAAACAAAATAACAATGTCCTTCTTGGATCTGAATCCTGCTGAGCTGAAGGTTTGTATTCATATACAGGAATGGATTTAACTTCCCTAGTTCTGATTTTCTTTATTAAGCCAAATTAGAAATTGTTGTGCTTCCAAAGCTGTCACACATCCCACCAGGCTGTGCCTGCCGTAGGTGTGACAGTTTGCAGGAGCTGGGTGGAGCGGGCAGCCGGGGTCACTGCTCCCTTCAGCTGTCCGAGTTTAATCTGCTGCTGGACATGAGTCAATGCCCTGAGGAGCTCCAACACCAGGAGCCTGACTCAGCCTTTTAGCTGATCCAGACCGAGTGCAGCTGGAGACCCAGTTATCACTTATTTCCCCCCCCAAGGGTACACACAGCATGTCAAGATGTTTGCTGGGATAGAGAAAGTCTCGGTTACTCTGCAGTGAATACTCTGCAGTGACTCATTTTTATTAAGAGATCCAGTGAATAATAAAGTCTAGAAAGAGAATTTATTCTGTATTAAAATATACTAAAACATGTTCGTTGATTATTACACCTTCTTTATATAAATAAGATAGAAGTGCATGTCAATAATGGAAATTAACTGTGTGATGTTTGCAGCAAAAGTACCCAATTTCAGGTTCTCAAATTGCAGTGTGTATTCCATGTGTTTTCATCTACAAGACTAGTTAAGTGTACTTTAGGAGTTTATCCTGTTTCTCTCTGGGAGAGGTTTTCTCCCCGTTTAGCTCTGAAGGCTTCTGTATATTTACTAGTTGTATCAGGCAATATGTCAGATTGTGCTCTTCATTTTTCTTTTTTTTTTTTAATTCCTGCCCAGGCATTAGGATTCTGCATTTGTAGAAATTTTTGGTACTATCTTCACTTTTTATCTTCTTATTCTCTAGAGGAAATTACTCAGATTTGCACCATTTAATGTCGTAATCTTGGAGACCAGTAAATCTTGGTGTGCTTTGGTCCTCGCACAGTAATTTGTTTGTAAACTTTGTAGCACCTTCAACTGCTGTATTACCGAAGGGTGAATACAAAGACATTTTTCTGCTTTGAAACTTCTACACCACTTTGAGGTCTGGAAGCTTAGCGTATTTTGCCACTGAAATACACAGTCACTGATGCTGTTTTGTTTGCTCATCTTTGAAAGCTAATAGACTGGTTTAATTAATTGTCCAAGATTTTTCTAAAACAATGTCCTAATTCTTCCATTTAGCTGTGGCATATCATACACTGTTGTTATCTCCTCTACCAGATTTTTGCAACAAGTTGTTTTAAAACTATAATCTCGTTGAAGGGAAAAAATGAAGTGCAGTTGAAAAGGCAGTTATGCCGAAAGATAAACACAGCAATATTACTTATCAAAACGAGTACAGTTTTTGCTTGCCTAATGAATGCAACATATAGCTTTCTCTATATATACAAAACCTGAGGAAAAAAAAAAAAGCTTTATAACATATAAAGTATGCAACATTATTTCAGGCATAACTGTATTGGATATGTATCTAGGCCTGAGAGTGTAGATAACACAATATAAGTGCTTTGCCTGTCTAAACATGTTAAATAAATGAGCATTCACTATCTCATTCAAATACATTAGTAGATGTACTCGCATAGTTAATTTTCTTTTTAATGCACTACACGTGACATTTGCAGCACAGAGCTATAGTGTATCTTACTGTTTGATGAAAGTTCTTCCACTTCCCCTCCTTCCCCCCCCCTTTTAAACAAACCTTTATTTGAATAAGCCTTTATGAAACAGATCTTTGGCATATCTTCTTTTCAGGAAGTTCAGTCAGTGTAAGCAGAGATAAAGCAGTCATGTTACGAAGAATATTACATAAGGGAAGATTTTTTAGAGAAAGAGGGTGACAAACATAAGGGAGGGGAAGAACGCCCTAAAGAGGAAATCTGATTTCTTTCTTGCAGCTGTTTGGTTTTACTGAGCTGTGATTTGCTATTCAAAATAAAATAAGCTTGGAGTTAAGAAAAAATGTACAGGAACTTTGGTGAAAATGGTAATGAGAGAAGTGCTGTGTAAGTTATTTTCACCTATATCTTGATTTTCATAATGCTGGCTTTTTAGGAGAGAAAGAAAAATTAAGATAATTATGCATGCTGCAAATAGTTAGGAAAACTATCCCCAAATTGTTTTTCTTATACACAAAAATTCCTATGTTGGTAGAAGGAAGACAGGAAAAGTAAAAATTGTATGCCTCTTTATCTCAAATAAGCCATCGAAATTTAAAAAAAAAAAAGTGCAAAGATAGCACTCATGCTGTAAGTTCTGGAATTTGATATTGTCAATTCAATCTTTCTACTTGTATGTTTCCTGCAGGAGGGCAGCTTTGGTGTACCACGACCAAGGCCATCTCAGAGGGTGAAGAGCTGGTTGCCTTTGTTGTGGATTTTGACTCAAGGCTGCAAGCTGCCAGTCAGATGACTCTCGCAGAAGGCATGTACCCCGCCCGCCTGCTGGACTCCATACAGCTGCTCCCGCAGCAAGCTGCCATGGCATCTATTTTGCCTACAGCTATTGTGAACAGTAAGTGAGGAACTCTATTCTCTGGTGGATTTTAAAAACAACAGTACTCTAAGGCACATGTGAAGAGCTAATGCAGCAATGGTGAATTCATGACCACAGAAACCGCACCACAGCTCAAAGCCTGCTTTTGTTCTCCATCATCTCAGATAAAAAGAGCAGGAAGAGCAGTCTGGCAAAAGCCTCACCCAGAGTACCTGCCCTCCTGTGGAGGTTCTGTGATCTGTTCCCAGAGGCAATAGGATTAAAAACTGTTAAAAAAATAAACGAGATAGGTCGGCTAGCTCTCAAAGTCCAGCCTCTGCTGCTCGAGTGAGCTTATTGCTTACCACTGCAGTTTCTTGTAATAATTCATGATACTCAGAAAAAGAAACGAAACACATCATTTCAGTGATTGTCTCAAAATGCAGCAGAAATCACGCCTTAGAGCAGCCCTGATTTATTGTAGCATCTCCACTCAATGTAGTTTACCAAGAATGTTTTTGCATCTTCTGGTCATCAGTGGGCTCTATCATGGACAAAATGCAGCATGCATTCAAGTGCTGCCCTTAGAGAGGAGGGACATGAGTGTTCCTGAACTGGGACAATTCAGCTCAAATTGAAGTTTACATTTTTAACTTTTGCTTATGCAAAAGTTTACCTGCTGTTTACCTTTATACAGCCCTAGTTCCTCATCCTCCTTTCTAAGTACTTTTCAAACATATTGGCCATTACCATGATCCTCACCAGTCATCACTTAGACTTAGACTTAGATTGCACATTCTTAGCTCTCAGCACTTTGCAAGTCTGTCTATTTAGACCCCACGCTGGAGCACTTCCTTGTGCTTCTTAGGGTTTCTAAGTATTCTAATTAGTTATAATGAACAATTGAACACAGTATTTCAGGTGCACATGCACATGCGAGCACATGATCTGCCACTCAGACTCACATCTAATAATACTGAGTCTTTAACAGTCACAACATCTCTTCACACAGAACTAGTTAAAATACCCCTGGTAACACATTTCATTCTATGTTTTCCTTTCAGTTTATTTTTCCTTTTTAATTGCTTATTTTCTGGTAGACAATTTTGATAGCTACATATTTAATGTTAGCCTATTTTTAAAGATAAACCTTCAAATGCCCTTATCATCCAAGTCTTCTCTTCCAGAAGTGAGGTGGAGCAGCCTCATGCCCTTTAGCAAAGCACATTCATTTCTACCCCACCAGTGGGGCAGCTGTGAGCTGACATACCTGCTCACAGAACTAGCAATTAGGAATACACAAGACCTTTCCAAAATAAGGTGTCAGAGGCACCTAACATGCCATTAACTAAAGTTAGTGTTAGGGGAGGCCTGTTTATAGCCAGCAGCTGAAAGGGAGCTGCTACATTGGATTACCTTGCCTAAAAGGCACAGCTTGTTTCAGATGAGATATTCTTGTGTAAATCTATGAGGCCAGCTCTGGGCTTTGGCAAAGTAGTCTGATTTCTACAACATCACATTTCTGGAAACGTCTTTTCTGTCAGCACTGACTTGTGCAGAGCCCTGGAAAGCCACACTGAACATTGCTAAGAGGAGTCTTTAAGTTTATGGTACATCAGCTCTGGCTATACATGTTTAGCAGCCACTCAGTGTAATTTCTGTGTTCTTGACTCAAGGAAAATGCTAAAATAGCAAGTCTTACTGCTTAGAACTTTCCACATTGGTCCCAACTCTGCCTCTGATCATAAGGGGCTATTTTCGCATTTCATTGTTGAGTTGGTAAAATTCAGTTTCTTCATTAAAGTCTTGAACTAGAAGTTGAGCAACAAGCTGAATGAACTTCTAGATTTCTAATGAGCCATCTCTTAAGCATTCTTTTTCTAGATCTCTGAAAAAAAAAAGGTTTTGTAGCTTGTTTGGGGGATTTTTTTATGTTTCCTAACATTTGCTAGTTGGAAAAACAAAAGTAGACTATCACCTTTGACTCATTCAGCTTGAGGCTGAATGTTTCATTATATTAAAGTATCTATTGAAATAAATTCCAGTATTTTGGTTTTAAGTAAGTAAAACATTAGCTACAAGTAGCCTTTGTCTGTTTCGCATTACTTTAGAGTAGTAATAGTTTCAGATCCCATCCCTCTATATTGTTCTCCCTGAAATTCCATCCTCTCACCATGCAGAACTCCTCAAATGCATTTCCTCTTCTTGGCATGTAATAGGAGTCACAAATTCACCATGCATAACTACAGCTACAGACTGTCCAGGCCATCTAACTCATAGGAAATAAAGATGGCTGGAAATCAAATTCATTAAGAGAATCAGAAAGTTCAATTCTGTGATGGAATGCAGTCAAATGAATTCAAATAGAACAAGTTGCCCAGATCCTATTAGTACTTTTGGACTTTCTTTTCTGTGGAAACACCAACAGTTCAACTTTTTTAAACCATTTGAGGCCAAAACAAAATGTTGAAATGTCACCTTTAAAGTGAGGTGGACATTTCAAATGATGCAAGCTGTATCACTAATGTTTTAATAGTGATGTATGTTGGAATACTAACTGCTCCATTAAGTGTTTGTGTCTGAAATCCATGCACAATTATTCAGTGGCAAAGGGAAAAATAGAAATTGGTAATGGTATAAATATTTTTTGCAAATTCATGAGCAGAAAGATAGGCAAGCATTAGCATTGCAATCAGAGAAGCAAACTAAGCAATGTAAATTTTGGCTGCATTTGTAAATATTTAGCAAATAAAAGACTCATCCATGTCAATGGGTTGGAATCTTCAACTTTGTTCACCCAAAGGAATTGAAACAGAGCAGTTGTCCTGTACACATCAATATTTGAAATTAAACATAAATTGTCATGAATGGTAATGAATTACATCATCAGCTACACATGCCACGTTTTCAGAGCAGCCAGCCATTCTTCAAAACTAAGTTAATTACAGTTTTTAGCAGCTCTTTGCATTCTGAAGTCAGAGGGAGTTTTGATGTTGATCAAGATGTGTTTTGATGTTGACTGCAATTGCCTGATCCTGAGGTCAGCTGTCACAGTCTGGAGTTACTCATTATTTTATCCTCTCTTAGTCTCAAAAACAGTCAAGAGGTGTCCACACCAGATGCGGAGAATGGTTCTATGCCTATGATAATTCCTGAAATCTATGCATGAATGGGAATAGTGTTCATTGACTTAGGCCAAAGATACAGAAGGGACTGTTGTCATGATTTAGAAATATAAACAAGTTCCAGTGTTGAAGTGTGGATCCTGTTATAGTTTAATTTATTAGTGTAGATGTGCCCCAAAAGAGCAGGGATTTCTTCTTGTTCTTACTGATGGGATGGAAGGTTCATCTTTCAGAAATCAAATAGATCTCTTGTCTTTCCGAGATGTATGCACAACAGGTTCTGTGTCCTTTGACAGGGTATTAACACACAAATATCTGTTCACTTTGTGTAAAAATACCATATGCATTATTGCTCTTCACATTAGTAAAGTATGTAGCCTTTAATGCATGATCAAAATCCTGACTTCTGCTGTTGAAAACACTCTATGCAACCTCTGCATGGTCTCTCCTCAGAGGTATGCTGACACTTTGGCATAGGAGACAATGAAAAATTGCCTTATTTTTAGTAAATATCCTCTATGCATAATGAAAAGTGGAAAACCAACAATTTACTGAAAAGAAGAGGACAAAAAATGCATAAGAAATTTCAGTTTCTATAATTAATAAGTATAGGAACCTAGGAAATAGACATGCTGCTTAGTATAATATCACATTCAATATTATAGGATCTTAAGGAAAAGTAATCTAGTCTTGCCTCCTGGATATCAGAACAAAAGGATTTTACAGTAATAAATGCATAAGCATACTGAAAATACACATTCTTCAGAATGATCTGCAGTTAGCACTCAAAAATTCCAAGTCCCAGAGCTGGAAAGTCTTGTGCACACAGAAAAAAAATTGAAAGATGTCACCTAATGAGTAGTGATGTATTGGAAATACAGCATCGTTCCTTAATTAGTATTGCATGTTCCCAACAAACATTTAATTTAATTTAATTTTTAAAAATAATTATGTCCCAAAAGTTTCTAGCAGTTCCCTTTATGCAACTTTTTAAAAAATACTCTTTTGAAAGAAACAAGTGTCTCCCATGTTAGTCTCTCATCTGCAAGTGAGAGAGCAATTTTAATAAACCCATTTCTCTGCTTTCAATGTTTTGTTAAATAAGTGTTTTTTTAATGGGGAAGGGAGAGGAATTAATCTAGCTGTGTTAATTGGTTGGCACCAAGTGAACTGTGACTAACCTGCACCTACTTATACTTGCTTGTAGAGGACATATTCCCTTGCAAATCCTGCGGCATTTGGTACCGAAGTGAGCGGAACCTGCAGGCCCATCTCATGTATTACTGCAGTGGGAGGCAAAGAGAGGGGCCACAGCTGTCAGAGGAGAGTGAGGACAGTGCTCATCAGATATCCAGTGTCTGCCCCTTTCCACAGTGCACCAAAAGCTTTTCAAATGCAAGAGCTCTGGAAATGCACCTAAATTCTCACAGTGGTAAGTATCACGTATTTTCATGTATCATCTTCCAGATTTATCTTTCTGAAGAATTATTCACTGTAGACATTCAATAGATCAATGTCTCTCCAAATATATGGAAGTGTTGCATGTAGATAATACCAAAATGCCAACAGTTTCTGACCTGTGTTCTACACCAAGTACCTCTTCCAGGTAACCAGTGTCATTTGTCTTATCTGCTAAACCTCATTTAAATGTTGTCTCTCTCTTAATGTGTGTACACACACATATAGGCAGCATTTCTTTACTGGTGAAGGTATGATCAGGAATCCAGACACAATCAATTACTGCAGGATTCCAGCTACCAAATATACACACAACCAGAGAACATGTCCTTCTGAAGTATTATCTTCCTCCTTAGCCCTAGAGGAGGCTTCTTAGGCAGAAGGCTCTAAGGATCATGGTCTACAACTCTGTGGACACTTGTTTCATAAAAAACTTATTGTTTGACAGGAATATTCTTTTCCCTTCTTATAAATATAAAATGGGGATAGTGTTTTAGAATCACAAAAACAAAGAATCATAGGTTAGGTTGGAAAAGATCTTTGAGATCATCAAGTCCACCACTAAACCATGTCACCACATCAGCATAATGTAGATGACCAATTTTGAATTGGATTAGGGCTGGAAACACAAGTTAAGAGTTTGCAGGACATTTTGCATTGGAGTTTTCGGTAGCAGAGAACACCTACAAATAAGAAAGACTGCAGTGTCAGCGTATTTGCTGTCTGATGTACAGATCTGCTTCTGGAAAGAAGCAAGGGTTCTACAGGTGTTCCTGACCTTCCTGTTAAATGAATGGAGTCTAAAGGACATTAATGGGTGCTTTAATCACAGAAGAAAGCCTTACTTGGCTGCAGTGTAAGAACTTCTGGGACATGCGTAGTCTGTGGATTTGCTGAAGTGAAAAATGTTCCTCTGATACTTGGGTAGCAATTGCAATTCTAAAAGGCAACATACTGCCTTGGAGAAGTTTGGTACCTCCCTGAAAAGGACTAGAAGAATTCTGAGTGAAAACTTCTTTATGTAGACAAGACTGAAAACCTTTAGTCATTAATCATCAATGGTCCCCTTTTTATCCAAGAGGAGGCAGTCAAAGAGCTGCTGAGCAGCTTGGATGTTTATAAATCTATGGGCCCAGATGGGATCCATCCCAGGGTGACGAGGGAGCTGGCAGATGAGCTTGTGAAGCTACTCTCCATCATTTACCAACAGTCCTGGCTCACTGGTGAGGTTCCAGATGACTGGAAGCTGGCAAATGTGACGCCCATTCACAAAAAGGGTGGGAAGGAGGATCCTGGTAATTATAGGCCAGTTAGCCTGACCTGGTCAGGTAACGGAACAGTTTATATTGAGTGTCATCACACAGCCCTTACAGGATGGTCAGGGTATTAGACCCAGCCAGCATGGGTTTAGGAGGAGTCAGTCATGTTTAACCAACCTGGTCTCCTTTTATGACCAAGTGACCCTCCTGGTGGATGCAGGAAAGGCTGTGGATGTTGTCTATTTGGACTTTAGCAAGGCCTTTGACACTGTCTCCCACAGCATACTCCTGGAAAAGCTGGCAGCCCACGGCTTGGACAGGAGCACTCTTCACTGGGTTAGGAATGGCTGGGCCCAGAGAGTGATGGTGAACGGTGCTGCATCCAGCTGGGGACAGTCACAAGTTGTGTCCCTCAGGGGTCTGTGCTGGGGCTAGTTCTGTTCAGTATTTTTATTAACAACATGGATGAGGGTATTGAGCTTTCATCAGTGAATTTGCAGACAACACAAAGCTGGGAGCATGTGTCGATCTGTTGGAGGGTAGGAGGGCTCTGCAGAGAGACCTAGAACAGTTGGATGGATGAGCAGAGTCCAATAGGATGAAGTTTAATAAATCCAAGTGCCCAGTCCTGCATTTTGGCCACAATAAGCCCCTGCAGTGTTACAAGCTGGGGACGGTGTGGCCGGACAGTGCCCAGGCAGAAAGGGACCTGGGTGTACTGACAGCCAGCTGAACATGAGCCAGCAGTGTGCCCTGGTGGCCAAGAGGGCCAATGGCATCCTGGCCTGTATCAGGAATAGTGTGGCCAGCAGGACCAGGGAGGTCATCCTTCCCCTGCACTCAGCACTGGTGAGGCCACACCTTGAGTGCTGTGTCCAGCTCTGAGCCCCTCAGTTTGGGAAGGACGTTGAGACGTTTGAGCACGTCCAGAGGAGGGCAACGAGGCTGGTGAGGGGCTTGGAACACAAGCCCTGTGAGGAACGGCTGAAGGAGCTGGGGTTGTTTAGCCTGGAGAAAAGGAGACTCCGAGGTGACCTTATTGCTCTCTACAACTCCCTGAAAGGTGGTTGTGGTCAGGTGGGGGTTGGTCTCTTTCTCCAAGCAGAAGTTGACAGAATGAGAGGACAAAGTCTTAAGCTGTGCCAAGGGAAATATAGGTTGGATATTAGGAAAAAGTTTA
Organism: Vidua macroura; assembly: GCF_024509145.1. Lineage (NCBI taxonomy): Eukaryota > Metazoa > Chordata > Aves > Passeriformes > Viduidae > Vidua > Vidua macroura. The sequence continues at coordinate 135,357,603 of NC_071571.1, forward strand.
TTATGGAAAGAGTGTAAAGTTCTGGAATTGTCTGCCTAGGGAGGTGGTGGAGTCACCATCCCTGGATGTGTTTAAACAAAGACTGGATGTGGCACTCAGTGCCATGGTTTAATTGAGGTGTTAGGGCATGTGTTGGACTCGATCTTGAAGGGCTCTTCCAACCTAGGGATTCTGTGTGATTCTGGGTGATTTAGAGGTCAGATCTTTTTGTGCTTCAAGATATTAGCAGGCTATTGCTGTTTTCTGTTTGTTGCCTAGCAAATATTTCACTGTTCAGTAAACCAGCAGAACCATAGGCTACAACAGCTTCAATAAGATCAGGTGCATGCAGCCCAATGTGTCTTACAGCATGGTAATTATAACCAGATACTCTGGGAGGATTACAGATGAATTTCTCCCCATGCAGAGGAAAACTGAAATACTAGCCATTGTGCAAAAGATTTGCTTCAACTATTTGCATTTATTGACATACCACTGGCTTAAGTGTTGAGGGTTTTGAGCAATGAGCTGTAAGTGACCATGTTTGTGTGTAATCTAGAGATCTATGTTCCTTGAAAGACATAAATCTGAGATTGTGGTGAATTTCCAGTAAGAATCTTTACTTGTTTCTTAGAAGAGAGGCTAAACCTCAGGTCTTTGCCTTTTCTTTTAATCACAAACTAGTCTATTCAATCATTCTTGCTCTCTTTCCTATTCTGTCAGTCTTTATTTTTCTATACAGATTATCACAATTTAACATTTAATTATCACAATGAAACCTTCCTTTTCCAAATGTCTTGTAATCTTTGGAAGCCCTGTGTTTGCTTCAACTGCTATTACTGTTCCCACTGGAGGCTCTAGCAGACCTACACCACTGGAATGCAGAGCCCTGACTGAAATGCAAAGTCCCATAGAGACTGCTGTCACTGTACCACATGATGGGGAAACATGTGAAGCACCATCTCATGTCAGTGGATGAGCTAAAGCCTCCTGTGGCCTCCCAGGAAATGAGTGCCTGATAGGAAACAAGTGCTGACTAAAGTTCTATTTATCTCCTTGGTTCCCTTCTGGCTTCTGATGCCAAGAGCAGGTCATATTTCAAATGTCACTCACAACCTGGGGGGTCACTGATGCTAGAGAAGAAGTGAGGGCCTCCAGGTATAACAGTGTGACTACCCACAGAGTGAGATACAATATGCTTACAGTTTTGTATTGTCCAACTACTACACACCTACTTCACCTGACAGAGATGTGGTATATGTGCGTATGTGTAGGCAGAACAAATACTCATTTTAAATTCTGGATATCATCCCTATCAATATTTTTTTCAGTTTCTATTGTCTAAAAGGTAACTAGAATCTGTGTTGTTGCAGTAGAGAAATTTGTTATCTCTTTTTAAAGCATTTTCAATTTCAAAATGCCATGAAACATAGAGGTTTTTTGTTTAATTGGTGATTGTAAGATGTCTTTGAATGTACTGTTCTTGATAAAGTGCTAGTGATTTCATGAGGAAAAGGTGTCATATTGTAGCAACAGTTGCCAATGGCCATTATATGTGAAAGATAAAATGTCAGTGAAGCCATGTCTTACTGCTCCTCCTCCCTTCACAAGGAACATAGTCATCAGTCCTTTCTGATGAGGATAGATCTGCAACCTCTTCCCACACTACAGCCAACCAATACAAGCAAAGAGCTGAGCATCAGTAATACTCAAAATGCTACTTCTGCTTTCTCTGTGGCTTTTAGGCACAGTGAGGGCTGTATATCATAACCTTGAACCTTGGTGTGCTTTCTGTGCATTCAAAATTTCCAGTGATTGTATATGGGGAACATAGTGTCCCTTTAGTTATCATTGTAATTTCTGAGACCTTTCATTTAGAATAAGTCCAGTCTATTTTTATCCTTTTCCTTGTTCTTTCTCTCCCTGCAGCTCTGATGAATGCATGCAGATACTAGTGCTCTCCAAAGCAGAGCTAAAGTCTGGGAATAACCTAGCATTTTGAGGAAAAACCAATTCAAGTATTTTCAGGGTGACTAATACCATCTCATTAGAAGAAAATTAGTCATTCTCACTGCATTTGTACCTTCTGTGCAGCTGATTTCCCAGTATTCCTCAAGAGGAGCAAAATGGTCACTTTATTTTGTATTTTGCTTGTCTTTTCTGTAGGAGTGAAAATGGAAGAATTTCTCCCACCCGGTGCTAGTCTGAAATGCACAGTTTGTACTTACACTGCAGATTCAGTGATTAACTTTCATCAGCACCTGTTCTCGCATCTTACTCAAGCTGCCTTTAGATGCAATCACTGCCATTTTGGCTTCCAAACTCAGAGGGAGCTACTGCAGCACCAAGAGTTACATGTCTCTGGCAACAAAATTCAGAGAGAAAGTGACATTGAACACTCTCCAAGTGGAAATGAAGAAGGTTTACAGCCAGCAACGGACCTGTTGAGCAGAAATGATGTTCCCCAGAGCCAAAAGACCATGCAGACTAAAGATGCAAGTTCTGATACAGAGCTTGATAAATGTGAAAAAAAGGCTCCACTTTTCCTTCCAAACCAGAGGCCAGAAACCCAGCCTGCCGCAAATAAGCAGAGTTTTTCATATACCAAAATAAAATCTGAACCATCCAGTCCAAGACTTGCTTCATCTCCAGTTCAGCCTAATATTGGTCCTTCTTTCCCAATGGGACCTTTTCTTTCCCAGTTTGCTTTTCCCCAAGATATCACTGTGGTTCCTCAGGCTTCAGAGATATTAGCCAAAATGTCGGAACTGGTCCATCGAAGGCTGAGGCATGGAAGTAGCAATTATCCGCCCGTAATTTACAGTCCTCTGATGCCTAAAGGGGCTACATGTTTTGAATGCAACATAACATTCAATAATTTGGACAACTATTTGGTACACAAAAAGCATTACTGCAGCAGCCGATGGCAGCAGATGGCAAAGTCACCAGATTTTTCCAGTGTTCCAGAAAAAATTCCTGAAGCTGTAAGTCCCAGTAATGGTCAAAGCTCTCTAAACATCCTGAATCCAGCTCCTCACACATCAGATCCAGAAAATCAGCTTCTGCAGACATCTTGCTTAAACTCTTCCAATGTTTTAGATTTGATTGGGCCAAACAATAAAAGTCATGAAAAAGACTTTACTCCACAGCCTAAGAAGTTGTCAACTGCAAGCAATGGTGATGAGAAGATAAATGGAAAACCTTCTGATGTGAAGAATCCCAATGCTCCCTTAGTAGAGGGGGAGAGTGACCCTAACAAGACCACGTGTGAAGCTTGCAATATTACTTTCAGCAGACATGAGACCTACATGGTCCACAAGCAGTATTACTGTGCCACTCGCCACGATCCCCCGCTGAAGAGGTCCGCTTCCAACAAAGTGCCTGCCATGCAGAGAACAATGCGTACTCGGAAGCGAAGGAAGATGTACGAGATGTGCTTACCAGAGCAAGAGCAGAGGCCACCACTAGTTCAACAGCGATTTCTAGAAGTTGCTAATCTTGGCAATCCATGTACATCTACTCAAGAATCAGCAGAGGGTCTTGGGGAATGTTACCACCCACGATGTGATATCTTTCCAGGAATAGTCTCGAAGCATCTGGAAACATCACTGTCTATTAACAAGTGTGTTCCAGTTTCAAAGTGTGATACTGCCCACTCCACCGTGTCTTGCTTGGAGATGGATGTGCCAATAGATCTCAGTAAAAAATGCTTACCCCCGTCAGAGAGGACGTCCACTTCTCCCAAAAGGCTGCTGGACTACCATGAGTGCACCGTATGCAAGATCAGTTTTAACAAAGTAGAGAACTACCTGGCTCACAAGCAGAATTTTTGTCCTGTCACTGCTCATCAGCGTAGTGACCTGGGACAACTTGACAGTAAGGTGTTTCAAAACCCAGAAAGTGAAAGAAACAGCCCAGATGTCAGTTATGAGAGAAGCATAATCAAATGTGAGAAAAATGGAAACTCAAAACAGTCCTCTCCTAATGGAAACTTATTTTCGACACACTTAGCAACACTTCAAGGACTGAAAGTCTTTAGTGAAGCGGCCCAGCTTATTGCTACAAAAGAAGAAAACAAACATTTGTTTCTTCCACAATGCCTTTACCCTGGAGCAATAAAGAAAGCTAAAGGAGCAGATCAGCTTTCTCCATATTATGGAATAAAGCCAAGTGATTACATTTCTGGTTCTCTCGTCATTCATAATACTGATTTAGATCAAAGCACAAATACAGAAAGTGAATCTCCTAAAGGCCAGGCGCCTTCAAATGGATGTGCTGTGCAGAAGAAAGAATCTCTTCCACTACTGCCAAAAAACCGAGGCATGGTAATAGTTAATGGGGGACTAAAACAGGAGGAAAGACCTGCTGCTAACCCACAGCAAGAGAACATTTCCCAGAATCCTCCACATGAAGATGGGCACAAGTCTCCTTCTTGGATCTCTGAGAATCCCTTAGCTACAAATGAAAACGTCTCTCCAGCAATCCCTACAGCAGAGGAACAGTTGTCTAGTATAGCTAAAGGTGTGAATGGCTCTACCCAGGCTCCAACCAGTGGAAAGTATTGCCGACTGTGTGACATCCAGTTCAACAATCTCTCAAACTTTATAACTCATAAGAAGTTTTATTGCTCTTCACATGCAGCAGAACATGTCAAATGAAACAACTGGTCACCTTTGGTACATGTGTTTAGCATATTGTTCCATGCAGTTTAAAGAAAGCTGTTTGAATTACATCTGGACAATCAGGAGATTTCACTATTGCTGAGTTGAAGACTTAAAGGTGTAATTTCATTACAGTCCATTAGTAAAGTGTATTATTGGTGCCATTTTCAAAAATATTAATTTATTTTACCAGCAGTATTCATAGCTGTAGTTATGTTATTTTTTATTTAAAAACTTTATATTAAAGTCATTTGTAATGTTATTGTATAGTTATTGTGTAGCACATATGGTTTGCACTGTATAGTAGATTTTAAAGAAAATAGTCGCAAACAATACAGAAAAGCATTTTAGAAATAGCTTCAAAAGCACTTGTGTATCCTGATTTTTTTTCTTATATGCTGTTGCAGATATATGTATATGCTAAAATATAACTTGCAAAGAAGTTTCAACTATGCTGTAAAGTTCGCCTTAAAATTTCAATTTTTTTGAACAATTGGGCTCAGTTTGCACTTTATATTTTAGCACATACAGTACCTTAGTCATTAGGCTTTGCATTTGTATGTAGCAGTATGTTTCTGTCCACTTTCTTAATCTGAAATGTACGTTAAATGAAGATGGCATTTTCTTTCTTGTATAGTACTTGTATTTTCTTTCGCTGATGCATCTCTGTCTCAATTTTTAAACCTTTGCTGTTAAATGCAATACTTTATAAAGAATGAACAAAATTACTGGAAGCAGTATTGTAAGAAATGAGGTCATATCAATCAGTTTTATCTTTTGAAAGGCACAGTCTAAAACAAAACCCTAAACTCAATGCTGCAATTATGAATCTAATTCATATAAAGATATATTTAAATATAAGAGTAGCAATACTGCAACTGGTGATCACAAAGATAATGTTCTACTTCTGATAGAAATAATTTCTCAACAAATGTTGTTACTATGCATGTATATGGATGGAATAAAATTCCAGATAATTGGAGAAGTTTGGCAGTAATTTCTTGATTTTTTTTTTTATTTTGTTTTTCAAGGTTGATTTAGAGCTCACAAGCTGTGGAAAAGCTCTTAGGAACAAGCTAACATTGCCTTCTCTTCAGTGGAAGCAAAGGGTTCAAAGAGATAATGAGCATAAAGGATGCTTCCACTTCCAGGGAGTCCCTGCTGACAGGTCACTAGTGCAACTGGGTCTAAGCCTGCCTAGTGAACTAAAACTTAAAATGTGAGGGTCTGAAACCAGGAAGGCTGCTCTCTTTACTGGTGCCAAGGACCACATACTTCCCTGGCAGTATCTCCATATGTCAAATTCAGTGGAACAATCTCCTTCCTAATACCTCTGATATGATTCTTCATGTGTTCAGTGTTCTTATATGAAAAACAAGATGACTCATTTAAGAGAACAGCAGTTTATTCCACTAATTCAGTATAGAAATAGTCAATAATTTATGTTATATTAAAATCTGAACTAATGCACAGTTAGTTCCATTCACTTGCAGTTGTTTGGTCTCCTGTACACTGTTTTCATTGTGATTATAAAAATGACCTATTGATGCACTTTCATCCTACAAATTTGAAAGCAAAACCATTGTCTGAATAGTTACATAAACTGTTGTATTTTAGTTCCTGTATCAGCCAAAGAAACAACTCAGAACAAGCTACGTAAAAAGATGGTATTTCAGCAGAGCAGCCAGTCATAGTCTAGCATAAGAGCATACAATGCCACTGGCTTTCAGCAACCCCATTTCTGTGTAGTTTTTAACTGAAACTGTCCTTTATTATTATTATTATTTGTAAGTGTAGCTACATGTAACCCAGTAGCAAAAATATTAAACGCCTCAAAACTATAGTTAGTAATTCTGCTGGTTAGCTAGGCTTTAAATACAGGTCAAGAGTGCTTAAAATAGTACTAATTCTCACTTGCAAGAAAGATAGCAGATGTATACATTCATTTCAGTAGGCCCAAAGTTGCTCCTATAGCATATACTTTGGATAGTAACACTTGTGAAGGAGAAAAAGCATTACAATCACAGGGAGAATAAAATGAGCAAAATGTTCATGATTATCAATTAAACATTCATTAGAAAATAGATCAGGATATCTAAGACTTCACAATATTTGAAATAGATCGTACATTTTGGCCTTTTTGGTAGCAAACCATTATTTTGAAGATTATCCATCATGCAATAATGGGTTAAAGGACTAGGTGATTCTATCGGGATTGAAAGAACCTAATTCTTAAAGATCCACTGAAGCTGGTAAGAAGGCCATAGGTTGTGTAATTTACACTTGCAGAGCTCTAGGGATGTGTTTAGACAGTGAGAAAGTAAAGGAAAATATCAGGGTTAAAGCAAATACCAAGTTGAGAAGTGATGCTGAAAGAGGAAAGCCTTATCACAAACGGTTTCTGATCCAGAAATGCTGAGGGTTCCTGATATATTCCAGAGGTAAATTAAAGCCTGCCATGCTGCATTATATTCTTCCCACTGGCTAGTCCAATTTCTTTCACACAACAGAATAATTCTGCTAGCATTTTCTCTTTATAAATCACCTATTTGGTCGACTGCTTCCATTTTTACAAGTTCAAAATAAGCACAACCTGTTCATTTGTAGGGGCAGAGTTACTCAATTGTAAACAGATTTTATATATTTTAGTCACTTCACTGGAACAACTGGCAACTCTGACATGTGCTAAGCCCCTAAGTTATATCATCACACTCTATGAAAGTAAAACTCCACACAAGCTAGGTGGGTAGCAGATACTAATATTTTAATTTCTTTATAGATTTTTTAAAAAACATGAAGCATTTTATAAAAAGCTGCTCACATAGCTGGGTCAGGAACTGTGTTTTCCCATAACTTTATAGACTGTTTTCAATTGTTTCACTTTTTTTATTGCACTCATTTTTTTAATTTGCTCATGTGAAATAAGAACATAAACACTTTGACCAGCCAGAAATCTCTCTCCTGTCTCTTAAACCAGTTTGCACAATACTGGCCTAATCCCAGATTGAGGCTTAAAGAACATCTACATTTAAGTCATAAGTATTGTTTACCAAAATAAACTACTTAAATCTGTTTTCTGACAAAGGGATTATTTGTGTTCTCTTCAGATTATATCTACATGTTTATCCAAGGTGATAAACTGCCTATTGCTAAAAGCTTCTCTTCCCAAGTTCTTCTTTTAGATTTTTGTAGAGTTATAATTTTTTTTATCAAATCACCTATGCAAAAGGAGTCCATCCTTAGTCTTTGACACCTGGAATTCAGCAGGAAACAGAGCACCTCAGTTAAATGGCTTGGATCCCTTAATCCCTGTCAGCTGGTGTCAGTAAATAAATCTTTGGGGCTATGGGGTGAACAGCTCAGCAAAACACATTAAAATATTTCCTGGGTTTATGTTACAAAAAATAAAATTGCTCCACATGAAGACTTAATATTTAGAAGAGCTGGTTCCTGCCTAAATCCCTGTTTACTGATTGCCTGGCAGGTTTTATGTTCAACTTTTGGGTTTTTTAAGGAAGATTTCCGTATTCACAAAACATCCCATCCACAGGCAGTGCTCAGAACTAATTTGGCCACATCCATGTCTGCCTAATTTATTTGGTTTTATCCCCAAATTCAGACTCTGAAAGGCAGTCATTCATATCACATTCATACCACAGTCTTCCCAGTTTTCACAGAACAATGGTGATTTTTTTTCTTTGTGGAAGAAAAAGAGTAAAGCGTATTGCTACAAGCTGATGTCTGCTTGTCTTGAAGTAATTGTAATAACATCAGGATTCTGGTGACATCTTCTCATTATTACAAATAATCATAAAACTACATCATAGATATTACTGTGGATCCACACTCCTGGCTTTCTCAGTCTCTCATTTCCACTAGATAACTCTTGACTATGATCATTGTCTATACTGTCTGCAGGAATGTAGAAGTCATATCCTAAACATAATAAAGAGTATGAATAAGGTGATTTCTCCTTTGTACAATAAACACTGCACCATTGGCAAATGGGGAAGGAAAAACATAACAAATAAAAACCCTGATGTAGAAATTTAAAAATTAAATAAATTCCATCACCACTATCAAGATGACATGTAGGTGGGCTAATTCACTTCACTGAATGTACATACATAAGCTATGAACCAGAAGCCACTCTAAAACAGTGGAACTAAGATGGCACTCTGAGCAGCCTGGAAAACCTGACTTAAAGAAAATTCCATGGTGAGTGTAATGGAAAAAGGGTGGTGTGGGATAAAATTATTGACAGGTAGAGAGGATAAGGAAAAAGAGAAGCAGCACTTTGTTAATCGCAAGAGTGTAGCATGGGTACACTGATGGCTGCATAAGGCAGCAGTTACAAGGCATCAGCACTATAAAAATGCTACATGTCCCAGGAGGCCTGTTGAGAGAGGCTAAAATACTGATGAGACAAGATCTTTGGAAGATCACTCCCAAATTCTAATTATTGCCAATGCAAAAGTTCTGGTTTCTGTGGTCACCTTTTCCCCAAGGCTGACAATGGGGAAGAGAACCACAAGACTTTTGACCTTCCAGGTCGCCTTCACAGCCGGTTTCTTTGGTTGCCATGAACTGTGCAGGACATCCACAGAGCAGATACTTGTGACCTTATTGTAAATTAGAGTCAAGTCAAATATCCAGGCTTCAGATGTATTAGCCTGGGAGTCCACCTGGTCCCTCCACTGAGGTCTTCCACAGAGGTCGCTGACAGTGCTTCAAATCCAGACCACTTAGAGCCACAGCAAAATGAACTAAAGTAGTGGTGGCACTCATGAATGGAGTAAAACAGAGCACGGGGAAGGGAGGTGGGCAGAAAATCTGCAGTCACACAACTAAAGCTTCTGCACAATACAGCAGCATGAGATGAATGAATTGTGACTGGAAGGGTGAGACAAGGCTTTTTTGCTGGGGTGAACAGAAAATTGTGATTCTGACAATTTCAACTTCCAAATATATGGAGTTTTTTTACTATAAACACACACACATGTATCAAACATGCACAGAGAGATGAGAATGTCCAAAGCAGGGAGACAACCTAAACTAGATTAAGAGATTAGATCAAGCTCCTCTATAAGGTGATTAGAAAAATCCTTTGTTGCGGAAGTAATAGCCAGACCCTTTAATCTTCATTGCATAGGGAAACTGGCATCTTTTGGTGCATGGAGGGTGATAATACGCTCATTCATAGCCAAATTTAAATGTCCTGGCAAAATTGCTCTTTCCCCTTTCTGCTCTCAACTGCTTTTCACAGGCCCCAACCTCTCAGCTGCTTTGTGCAGGTCCCAAACTAAGGAATTTGTTCCTACCTACCAACTCAATGGCCTTCACGCTCATTTTTTTCCACCTGACAACTTAGTTGGTTTTGTAAATGTCTTGTTTTGTTTTCTACTGTGGGAGTTTTTTCAACTCTTTACCCACCTTGAATAATTCATGGTGGAGGCAGGATGAAGGAGTCACCTGAATTGGTGTATTGGAGAATGTGGTAATCTCCTTCACGGGAGACATGGAGTCACTTGAGAACTCCTCTAAAGGAGGTTTAAGGTTTATGTGCACTCATCTGTTCTCATCTCCTCCAGCTGAGACCCTCTTGTTAGGACTTTTGTATCCCTCACCACATCTTGAAACTCACTCCTCTCCAAGTGCTAAGCAGCATACCCAGAGACTCAGTCAGTTGTCTGCTTTGAATTAGAATTATTTCCTTGTAGGAAATTTCCATGAAAGAATGTGTTGGACATGCACTTTGAGTGGCACCATTGATAATTTTAATACTCACTGTTGATATAATAACCTAATATTCATCCCCAAAGTGAGGGCTGTAGTCCTCAGTAGTAAAGGTCTAGTCATTTCTTAGGGATGTCAGGAGAATCCCAAGCCTTACACATAGGCAGCTACAGGGACAGAGGGAAGTCAACACTTACTGTTTTTCTCCTCCTATGCAACTTATTCTGCAAAACAGAGAGAAAGCCACTGGAACACAGAGAAAGGGACAAGAAGGACTTTAAGGGCTATAATGTGGGGAAGGGATTTGTGGCTTCTGACTTTGAGGTGGTTTCTTGTCTTTTTGCATTAGGCAGACAATGGGAAAATGGCCTATCAGCAACCAAGGCTTATCTTCGCTGTTAGAAAACTTGACATACAGTGTGCTTTTTAAAATTATATCAGAAATCACTTTCCTTTTATGAGAAGTGTAGTTTTGGGTAGGTAATTTTTATATTAGGAAAAAAGAAGTCACGGTTTGCAGAAGTTTTTAGTATACTGAAATCTGTAGTATCACTAAAATACATTTGAAGCTTTCATGCAATTTGTGGAGCTACAAGTAATAATTATATAAAAGATGTTGACACAATTTCACTTATTTGAACTTTACTATGCTAGAGGGATTCAGTGTCACTCTGTGATAGTCACTTCAAGGAAACACTGTTTGCTCTGCAAGAACTTTCCTTGTCAATAACATACTGTGTTCCTTATTCGTGTAACATCAAAATATATCATAGTTTATGACTGAATGCGTTAGATTCAATAATGACATACACAATACAAAAATAATATTTATATAAAGTATTCAGCTTGAAGATAACTGTTAGACCATCCTGATACAAAACTGCTGTGTATACTTGCCAACCATGTATTAAAGTTTAGTGATAATATTACTTTTGGCATTTGCTTTAAGTCACGAAAAGCATAATTAATACCAATAACTAGCAAGGTGAAAGTAGGATTCATTCTTAGGTGATAAAAATGCCAGTTTTCTTCCCCAAACAACAAATTCCAAAACTTCCTTATCACCAGGTAAGATTAAAATGAAAAAATGCAATGTTATACAACTTTGTATAGTGACACTTATGAACCATTACTCTGAGCTGTGGAAGATCACGCTGTGATGCATCACTGGTGTAGACAAGCACAGTTCAAGAACCTTCTACTGATGTTCAGAATCAGCAGTGAAGTGAGACATGTGATGCAGGCTCAGATAAAAGCAAATTACTTGTTTCATTACAGTAAATATTTTGAATCAAAAAGCAGCACTTTGAAAACATGCTATCTGCTATCTGAATGTCTTTTAGAAATGAAGATGAGTTAAAGTTACTACTCAGCTGAGTATCAAAACCTCTTCTTTCCATAGGATTACCCACTGCTGCTAACAAATCACCCATAAAAATGCAGGTCAGGCATTTGGAACCTACATCTAATGCTTACAAAACTCCCATTGAAATGAATTATGGAATCGCTCACTCCAGTTGCAGTGCCTACAAGTAGATAAAAGAGAATATGTCTTTGTGACCTTTATACAGGTTCTGCTGCATTTATATATTATACAAACAGCTTATTTTGTATGTGCTACCACTGGCTGTGGAGTAGAAACCATTATCTCCTCAAAATTTTAGAGGGGTAGAGAGAGCTATGTCCCAGTAAACCCAGTGTCCAGGATGGGTGAGGCTGGCTGGCAGCTCTGGAAACCACCCAGTCCAACCCCACCCCTGCCCAAGCAGGGTCAGCTATGACAGCTTGTTCAAGGATGCAGCCAGTTAGGTTTCTGACTGTCTCTCAGGACAAAAACTGTACAGCCTTTCTGAGCAACTTACTCCTGTGCCTGGGTTGGTCATCTCCAGGAGCAGGACGCTGCACTTTCCTTTGCTCGACTCTATAAGATGCTCTTGATCCATTTCTCCCAGCCTTTCCAGATCCTTCTGAATGCCAGCACAGACACCTAGTTTGTCAAACCCTCTTTCTTCCCAGTTTTTTTGTCATCTGCAAACTTGTGGTAGGTGCATGATGTGCCAGCATCCAGGTCATTGATGAAGATGATCAGCAGTATTTGCCCCTTTAGAACACCACTAGTCGCTGATCAGCAGCTGGACTTCATGCTGCTGATCACAGCCTTATCAGCCCAGCACTTCAGCCAGTTTTGAATCAACTTCCCTGTCCATTTAGCTAGCCCATATTTCATCAGAATGTCTACAAGGTTGTTAGGAGAGACTCAAAAGCTGTGCTGAAGTCAAATTAATAGAATTCACTGCTTTCCCCTATTCACTCCATTGTAGAAGCCTCTCAGATCAGGCATGATTTCATCTTCATAAATCTATGCTGACTACTCCCAGTAACCTTGTAGTCTTTTATTTGCCTGGAAATCGTTCTTAGGATTATTTGCTTATCACCTTCCCAAAGATCAAGGTGGAGCTCTGACCTGTAGTTTCCCTAAACTTTCCTTCATGTCTTTTTCAGGATGGTAATGACATTTGCTTTCTCTCAGTACTCAGAAATCTCCCCTGGTCACTATGACCTTTCATATGACCTTAATCAGAAATGGACTCACAGAGATACCAGCAGTTCCCTCAGCAGTCAGGAGTGCTTCCCTGTAGGCCACATGGACTTAAATATGTCCAGTTTATTTCAATGTTCCCTGTCCTGATCCTTGCCCATTAGAACTAATTCTTTCTTGCTTCAGGGTCCTGTGATTCCTGGCTTTCTAGCAAAGATGGAGGCAAAGAATGAATTCAGTACCACTGCTCCATTCACACGATCACCAAGTTCATTATGCCCTTGCCTGTTCAGCAGCTGGCACACTTCTTTTTCCTAGTCTTTGGTGCTGATTTCCTAGTCTTTGGTGCTGATAGACCTGCAGAAGCCCTGCTTGTCTTTCACAGCCCTCACCATGTTCAACACAATGGTCTGACAATGTGCACTTGCAGCCCTGAAAGCCAGTTGTATTCCGGGCTGCATCAAAACCACCATGGCCAGCAGGGCAAGGGAGGGGATTTTGCCTCTCTGCTCTGCTCTGGTGAGACCCCACCTGGCCACCATGATGATCAGAGGGATGGAGCACCTACAAAGACAGGCTGAGAGAGTTGGGGCTATTCAGATGGGAGAGAAAAAGGCTCCAGGGAGACCTTGTTGTGGCCTTTCAATACTTAAAAAGAGTTAAAGAAAAATACACTTTTTGCCAAGCCCTTCAGTGACAGGACAGGGGGCAAACTGAATGAAAGTAGGTTTGGATTAGATATTAAGAAGAAAGTGTTTATTGTGAAGTGTGTGAGGTTGCCCAGGGAAGCTATGGATGCTCAATCCCTGGAAGTGTTCAAGGACAGGCTGGATGGGACTTTGAGCAACCTGGTCTAGTGGGAGGTGCCTCTGCCCATGCCAAGAGGATTAGAACTAGATAATCTTTAAGATCCCTTCCAACCCAAACCATTTTATGATTCTGTGAACTTCAGCTGGACCTTGTGCATAACCTTATGAAATTGCCAACATTTCATTTTTATTTGGCAGGTCTTCATGCTCTTGGGCATCTTTATGCATCTTCAGACCTTCTGTCTGTACTTTTTCCACCACGAGTGTGTTGTTAGTTGCAATAATGGAAGTCTGGAAGAAGATTTTTGGGGACCAGCATGACTTTCTGGGCTATCAGTAGCATAACTGAAAGCAGCCTCAGGCCTACAGGTTGCATGTATATTAATTGTTCCAGAGCCTTCAAAGTAATTTTGTTTGAAAATAGTGGGTTCCAGAGCCAAAGTCTATAGTTACCTGAAAGGTCTATAATACCCTGTCTCCCACTAAACTGTCAAGTTCACTTTCACTTTTCCTCCTCCAATATTCTTGGTAGCACCATCTTTTTCTTCACATTTGTCTTTCACTCTTTCTCCCAGTTCCAGTTTCAGCTTGGTCAAAAAAAAAAAAATATGTACATAAGAAAAATACAAAATAATTTGCAGTGAGGTGAGCAAAACTTTCAGATTTTAACACTGCTACACTTGGAAAAGTTTTAATTTAAATTCAGACTAGGACCTCAGCCTATCTTTGCCATCATATCCCAAGTCCCATCAGGCAAAATATAGAAGTTATTTTGGGGAGAAAGGAAGTTTTGGCTCAGTGAGGATAAAGTGATTTTCCTCCAAGTGTTAGATTTGTTTATTTTCATTCAGACCCTAATCAATTAATTAGTTTGCTTTGATTTTTGTATCATTTTTTCATCAGAAAGGAAATTGATTTTTAGCATATATAAATTTAGTCTGGAACAGTTGTTCCAGAGTTGTGCTTACCTAATAGGAATGCAGTGAAAACAAAACCAGCTGAGCAGCACATGAATCACTAGGAATACATTGAAGATCTGTCCATCCACATTTATATTACAAATGAATGAATATAGATCTAGTAATTTTTCACTGAAAAAAAAATGCATTAAGTAGTCATGCTGTTTTTTATTTAGCATTAATCAGACTAGATTCTCCTTTCAGTTTCACCAGAACAAAGTAAGTAATTTATTCTAAATTGTAGCTGGAGTTACTCCACATTTTTCTGATGCTACAGAGAGAATACATCCCAGAAACTGCTGTTAGCTTGTCTAATTTACACCTCATATTACCATCTTCATAAGTACTCATTCATTAAAATAATTTTAAAACAATGGAAGAGATTGCTTTTACAGGCATTTTGGGTCAAGCTCAGCTACCATTGTATAAACCACCTAGTTTTGGAATAAATAACCTGCAACATATTGAAAGGCAAATTACTTAAAGAATTGCTACCATTAAGGAATCACATAATTCTTTGACTCCTTTCTTCTCTGAAATATATATGACAACTGAAATCCCATCTAGACAACAGTTCATGACTTCTGACAAGAGGGTGATTTTGTTGAGTGTAAAAAGAGCAAAACCAGTGTTTGAACTACATAAGATTTAATTTTCCCTGGACTACTGTAGGGTTATTTACAGCAAGGAGAGGTTGTGTGCCTGTGAGACTTGACACTACTAATCACACACATAGCACTTTTAATGGTGCAGCTTAAGAATTCATTTTGGAAAGCAAGGTGCATCTACAGAAACTTATCTCAGTGTCTGCTTGGGCCTGATTCCCCAGCTGGTGAAGTCCTCTCCATCTCATGGACTCCCAGATGAGAAGAAAATAGACATCCTGGCTTCAACACAGTCTGTGACTCCAACAGTTTAAATCTCCATGTGACCATATAAGATGTGCCCCTTCACATCTTCTCTGACAACTTCAAAATCCAGCTCCAAAGACAATAAAGGCTTCCTCAAGTTCAAAGACCATTGCTTTCCCAATCTGAAGGGTGGATGAATCAATTTTTATACATCCATAGCTGTGATCTTCTCAGCAAAAATTGTGCTTTAAGAAAGTATGGAACTGCTTTTTAATTTACTGGGTGTGTGAACACTCATGTACAATTTTAGTTATCTGCTGGTCTCCAGTTCTCTTAAGGCATCACTGGATACATTTTCTTTCCCCAGAGCTATATTAAGTATTTTTTTAACTTATTTTCAAGAAGCAAAAATGAGATGGGACACTAATCCTGGTCTCTGTTGAGAAGAAGACCTGAGAAGTAATGCACAATTTGAAAACTTCTAGATAATGTCTATGTAAATTGTGGGAACTCACAAGAAATATGTTTTATTCCTGCACTACTCTGAAACTATCAAAGATTTCTAAGACCCATTCAGTGCCCCTCAATTACAGTTCATTCAGGAAATTCAAGTTCAGATTCAGTAGGACAGTCCAGCTACATGATGTGATTTGCTGTGCAGGTGTAGATATAGAACATAGAAAATAGAGAAGCTTGGCTTTAGGGGATATAATCACTGACACACAAATGAGATCGCACTGGTTCAGCCATGAGCAATTCATATCCTGAGCAGTGGACATGTTTAAAAAGAGATTACTGTTCAGACATAAAGTATTATGTGCATGAAGAGTATTGTTATTTTCCAGATTTAGTGGTGGTGAATGTTTTCCCCCTGAACAAATAATCTAGTTTAAACATTAAGCTTAAAAGTTATTCATCTTTGATGAATGATATTTTGGTTTTATTTCAGTGGGGAGTATTTAAATATAATCATTAAAAACCAAGACACAGACTTCAAACATATCCAGATGACAGTTCTATCGTCTATGTCACAATTTTCAGAAGGCTGAAATATTTTCAATACAAAAAGCTCAATTCTGCCATACCGCCATGCAGTTCCAGATGTCTGTTCAGCCTTTTGAATAACAAGAGGTCAATTTGATCAAGCCATTGTGGCAGACAAATGTAACGATATACCTGCACTGCAAGTGTTTATTATGTTTGGCAGGTGCTTGTGCAGTGGTCAGACCAAGTGAAGCTCAGCATAGAGTAGGATATATATTTTATTGTTGGGGTTCAGGAAAAGGATTACATTTGAATTACTTGCATGCAGTTGCCTGAGAAAAAACATTACATCCTTGTAGAGGTAAAATGAAAAGCCTTACTTACCAAGATTGACTGTCTGTCAATAGCTCATCCCCTAAACTTTTCCTAACAGTCTGAATGCCAGCTGGCATCTTGAGAAGAAGTATAAAAGAGCTGTGAAGAAGGCAGTGAGAAGTGTCCTGAATTTGAAAGTGAATTTCAGTTTAGCAATGCTCTGGATTTTTTGTTGTTTTTAGACCTTTGAATGTTTTACAGTGGAAGATTTTGTGTAACAGTGACATTCCATCTGAACATTTCTTAGACCTGAGCTGCAGATTCCATTTTCTGACTTTCCTCTGCGGAAGGGAAGCAGATCCTGCACTAGAAAGCTCAGGAATGACTTTTCTGACAAACACCAAGCAGCCTGTCTCCTATTTAACATAAAATAGATTTCTGAATTTGAATGGTATTCATTTCCTTAGGTGGTTATTTATTGTAAACGCAAGTGAACCTGGTGGGAAGAAGTGATGATGTCTGACTCCAGTTCAGAAGGCTGAATGATTCTTTATTATAACTATACTACAATACATTAATATACTATTTAAAGGAGATACTAAAACTACATACCTACTTGTTCTAAATACCATATCTAATGCACAACTTGTGACCCTCCCTCAAAAGTCCAGACACAGGTCAGAATCCAATCAAGCAATCACCCCAGGTAAACAATTCTCCAAACATATTCCACATGAGAAAAACAAGGAGCAGAAATAGAAATTGTTTTCTCTTTCTTTCCTCTGTGCTGTTCTATGAAAAAATCCTGAGAGAGAAAGAAATGTGCTTGCCACAGTTATTTATAAAACAAAACAAGCAGAAAGTATTCAGAAGACCAATTCTGAGCAATTTTGATTCAGGTGATTCAAGAATGTTGAGAAATTAAAGCAAATTGTTTGAAAGAATCAGTCAAAGAATACTCAGAGTTCTGCTCTCAGCTCTCTGCTTTCCTTTACCATAGCTATTTTATGAGTACTCTGTGTAATGCTTCATATGTATATATACATATACACAATACAAATACATATATATAATGTGCATATATTAAGTCAAAATATTCTAGAAATATATTTTAGCTCAGAAAGTCTGATTCATTAGCTAATAGGTAACAAAATATACAAAATACCATATTTGTATCAGGAAAATCTCGCAAATATCTGGAAAACAACTGGGATCTGGACTGTACATGACAAAGTATGCAGTGTAGGTCATTTACCCAGGAAAAATAATCATGAATGGTTTGAAGGTTTTTGTGCTTTCATGTTCAGAAGTTGCTCCAGGATTCTGGTCTTGTATTTCACAAAGCAAACTCCACTTCTCATTTTTAATAATTGGTATTGACCTGAATTCCCCTTTGCAGAGAAACCTCTTTATATTATTTCTAAAATGTCAGAATATGATGAAGAAGATGCTCATACCCTCCATGGTGCATATATCTAACATGGAGCATAGGGCATGCTCATCTAGACTGTCTGTCTCCATCAGAGTTTTAGTAAATTCCAGAAATATTTTTTACTTGCCACGCTCCCTTTCTCATCCAGTGGCAGTCCTCGTCAGCCATTAAAAACTACCACTGGAATTTGTGCTCCTCTCAGAGCACTATTTAGTTGTTTTCTTGCAAATAGATCAGGAATCCGTGACTGTTTCTTAGTTCTGCTAATGTCAGGAAAAGGTGTGCCCTCATTTGACAAGGAAGTGAGTTTTCTCAGGAAGTTGGGGTCAAACCAATCAGTGGTCAGATTGAATATTGACACCTGGTGTGACCACCGAAGACATTGGACATGCCTCTGAGAACACAGAGGGTTAAAAGCAGAGAACTCGCAGGGGAACTTTTTCTTTTGTTCTGGTCAGTGAAGAGTTCAAACCTCCCCTGGCCAGCCACAGGCTGGGTTGGGGAGGGGAAGCCATGTGGCCTAGGAGAGGTAGGCTGGGTGTGAAGGGACTGGAACTGTCCTGGACAGAAGGGCAGAAGGGTTGAGAAAAACTGAGATGTCTTTGTTCCCCTCCCCCGCCCTCAGAGGGAGAAAGAGAGCCTGTTCCACCTGGAAATTTGATATCATGTGCTGGCAGAGAAGTGGAGGGGGGAAGATGCTCAGCTGTGGGAGTTCTGGGCAGCCAAGATTTCAGTTGTCCTGGGAGCCCCAAGGCTTTTAACCCCTTCTTGGACAAAGAAAGCTTTGTGAAACAGTAATCCTCCTTGATCTGAAAGAGAAGAGAGTCAGCCTGGGACCTGAAATGTTAGAAGAAGAAACCCTAGGTAGGAGGAGTTGATGGAGTGGCCTTGGCAGGACTTTTCTTGTTAGCTGTAGACTGAACCAATTTCTCCTGCAACACAGACTGCATTCTTAGGGTGATACAATGGTTTGAGCCAAGAGAGTGACCGGCTGCAGTGACTGCATGTGCAGGAGTAGAGTGAACAGAGGAAAAGTTGAGGAGGGTATGGTGGTGCCCTCTGTCTTCAGGAAGAAGATGACCTCAGTTCTTGAGACCGTTGGCCCAGGGGAGGAGAAAATGGCGTGGGACTGTGGTCCCAAAAATGATAAACTGTTGTTCTTTGGTCCTTGGCAAGGCACCCTTAAAGGAACCCTATGAGCAGTTCTGGTCCATGCATGGTGGTGAGAGCACTGTACACAGAAGGAAGATGTCACGATGGCAGATTTTCTCTGGGTGGTGCCATGTGTGACATGGAAACACAAGAGGTTGCAATTGTGTTTCCTGGGGGAGTCTGTGGTACAAGAGAGACTCCTCTCTCCCTTGACTAACTGAGAATTGATTATCTGAGGGGTGGTAACTTCATTGGGAATCCAGGGTTTTGTCTCACTGTGCTTTGGTGGAAATTGGGTGGGGGGAGGAGGAGTGTTTTGGAAGGTTTTCATTCTGGATTCAGTGTGTGTATTTTATTATAGTTGTAGGTTAATAAAGTTCTTTTCTTTATTTTTAAGCTCAAGCCTGCTCTGCTCTGTTTCTGGTCGCATCTCACAGCACTCATTTGAGGAAAATATATTTTCATGGGTGCACTGGCATTGCGCCAGCTCAAACCATGACAATGTGTAATAAAAATAAGAATGTAAATTATTCCTATTATGTGTCCTAGCATAGACCATACAGATTATCTGTTTTCAAGAGTGTCTGGAAGATTGGTGCAGTTACTGGCATGCTTCTAATCTCTGTGGGTCATATGGGAAAGGAGGGGTTAATCCTTTATTCTTTACAAATTGTCATGTAGATATTTTATTTTTAAAGTAGATGACAAACAAAAATAACCCACATTGTACATTGTGGTTTGATCAGAAGGCCTATCAATCAGGTAATTTAGTTTCCAGTTAAAAGATAAACTAATACTGATAAATTTGCAATTTTCCCTTCATTCTTTAATCTGACTTCTATATTTTGTGAATGACATTGGACATACATAGTTATCAAAAAATGAATATTTTGTTTATGTATATAGATTCTTCAGATTGCCCGCATTAATGACTCTTAACCTTTAAACTGATTTATAAACATGTAAGAATAAAATGTCAGCATTCATTTGTCATCTTGCAGTAAACTGTCAGCATTCGTTTCTCAGCTAAAATAGAATATCTGTCTAAGAATTTACATTAGGCTTTGTAATCAAACTAGATTAACACCAGTGCAGCTCAGCATGAAAACTTGATATCAAGCATACACACTCCATTAATACCTTAATGTGCATTCCAGGCTACATCTCGTCATGATCTAGTGAATTCAGTAGAACTTGCTGCTGAAAAATGTGACCAACTCATGCAGTCTCTTTGTCTAACACATCAGTATAACACTGTATTGTCCTTAAAAGGGAAGGGACAAAGTTTTAAAGGATAAATACTAAACATTGGCAAGCAATGGTGTACATTCATGGAGAGGGAGATCTTGGCGGCTCTTCTGTGGACCAAAAGATGAGCAATAACATAGTTTTATTGCTGGTTGAAAGGGGACATTCCCCAGGGAGGTTTATGATATGATCCATTCAACTGGAAGGCAATCAGATTCCTGCAAATGTTATGATAATCACTTAAGCTGAGTGACTGCTATTTTAGACCTGTGTTTTATTTCCTGGAACAGAGCTGGAATACTTCCTGAAGTGGTGGAAGGAGCAGACCCGCTGCATGAAAAGGAAAACCAGTGTGAATACACCCTACATTGAATTCTGTCTTTCTTGAATGCAAAGGAAGGATCAAAAACAGTGTCTCACTGTTTTCATTGGTGAGACCCCATATTTCTGAACAAAATAGCTAGCTGGAAAAATCATAGAGAAGGTCCTAAGCACCAAACTGAAGTGGATGGTGATAGTTTTACTAAGCAGTAGCTGTTTCTGAAGGTGAGGAGCAGTGTTTCCCAGTGTGATGTTTCCCCTCAGTTCACTTCCAGTCATCCTCTGCAAGACAAGCTACTGTGCAATGCAGAAGAATCACCAATGTAGGTGTTAAAAAAGGCCAGTGAATGCTTTCTAGCTGAGATTTATCTGAGAATCTGTAGCAGGATGCTCTGTCTGGGGGTGGGGGTTAAAACAACTCAAACAGCATCCTGTTTGGCAAGCTACCAGTGGTGAACAGAGAAGGGGGTATCATTCTCTTTTGGTGTTGAAGAATGCTGGAACCAGCCTGACTCATCAATTGCAAAGTTAATCATTCTGAGGAAGATCAATGTTCTTGATAAAATACCTGGTAAAGGAACCAATAAGTGATACTAATGGTAAATTATTTCAAGATGCTGATCTGACACAGCAGGCTTGGAGATGTATGAATGACAGTGTCTATAAAAGCCCAGTCCCAAGTTCTAACTTCCAACATATCCCTTCTTGGAGTGTGTTTGGAGACATCTGTCTTGAGTGGGGATGCCCCTGAATGTTACTTCTTGAAGCAGAGAAAAAGAGATTTGCCCACATATGGGTATGGAATGAGTAACAGCATTCTTTACTTGTTTTTGCTAGTTTTAATCTAATTGTTTCAATATTGCTTCAAAAATTGTGTACTATACTACACAAGTAATTACCTACATAAACAGTGTAATAAATAATTCTGACTAAGTTCTTTGAGTCTAATCATTTTCTTAGTAAATCCTTTACTTTTATATAAATATGTATAAATATACTTTTATATAAATATAAAAATAAAAATATATAAACCATATATTTAAATAAAAATATGTACAAATATTTATATTTTATATAAATATATATGTGTTTGGTTTGTCATCCTTTATTCTGTGTTACAAGGCTGTATAAAGATCCAATTACGCCTTTACATATAAACCGTTGAAAAAGTCTGGGGCTACGGCTGGAGCCAGCCACGCCCAGACTCCTCTCGGACGAGTTTGGAAAGCAAGGAGGGGATGCCTTTCTCGTGACTCAGTGAAGGTCTTCTCTAATAAAGTTTATCTGAAGCTTCCACTCTGCCCGCGACCTTTGCCGTCCGGCGCGGCTCCCGCGGTGCTGCGCGGATGTTCCTGCCGGGAGCTGGCAGGACCCAGCGCCGGCGCGGCTCTCCCGGGCTCACCCCCTCGGCCTGGAGGGAGCGCACCAGCTGCGCCCGGCCCTGCTCTGGGGAAAAAGCATCTCACAGCAAAAGGGAGGGGACAATGTGTTCCAATCAATGTTTTAAAGCAGAAGTGTAAATGTTAGACTGAAGCATTGCATTTAAATTTAAATCTTCAACAGCTACATTGCAGAGGAGTCTGTATGAGGAAAGACTGGATATTTAAAGTCTTAACAGCTTTTGTTTAAAGCTATTCACAGTATTGTAAATAAATTTCATAATGTTTTATATTGTTTACAGTGTTTTCTGTGGATATGTAGTGTTTGCTTACTCAGAAACTGTACAGAATTCTCTGTTTGAAGAGAATGGGGAGTTGTTAACATTTATTTATCAGTGTTTTACATGCTACCATTCCTGATTTTTAACTATGTAATGCGTTCTCAAAAGTCAGAAAAGAAACCTGACTTTAAAATGAACATGAAGTTTTATTGTGGAAAAGTTAGGTCTACAAAGAGAAGTATAATATTATCTCAGTTTCCCTACTATGTAGCGCAAATATTTCCAAATATTTCGTCTCAAGTGTATTTGGCATGTTTTACATACTGATTTTTACATCAGTCAGACCTTCATCCCCGTGGTGAAATTCAGGATGTATTTCTCTATTGCTTCCAGTGGCAAGAACTCTAGCTGCTACCACCCTTGAGGTATCCATAGACCTTTATCAGAGTCAGGTAACTGGGCATTAAAATTCACCTGGGCATTTACAGTGTTGCTTCCCATGGATCTTTAATCAGTCAAAAGAAAGAGCACTGCCTCCTGCATGGCCAGTGCTAATGCAGTGCTAATGGATTTTTATTTGTCCTTCAGACAAAACAAGGGCTGACCAGAACCAGGTTGGTTATTTTTGAGAAAGATAACATTTTCTTTAGACAATTACCCAGATTTTTTAACCAATCAGTATAACATTGGAGTTGCAGAAGTTATCTCGTAAGTATTCATGCTACATTTTCCTCAATGCCTGTCATGATCCTGTTTCAGCAATTTGGCTTAAAAAAAGGGTAGTATTATGTAGGGTTTTCATATTCTGATGTCAGGTTACACATTTGCTCAGAGAAACAAACTTCTGATCCTGGACTTCCCTCTTCTGGCAGTTCAGTGTATTCTTCAGACTTATGTGACTGAAATGCCATGTGACTTGGGCAGTCAAACATAACTGAGCAGTGTAACCTAAATTATGAATATTGAACACTCTGTCTGAAAATATTATTAAAATATTAAGTGAGAAGAAAACTTATTTCAAATTTGGTGAACAAATTAAAGTAATACTGACAAACATATATCTTCATATAGATATTCTTCTTCATCATTTATTGATTCAGTATTGATAGACCATATTGGTAAAGGTAGCCCTCCAGAACATATTTGCTATATTCACAGATCATTTTATTATAGAAAAATATTCTTCACAATTAGCTGAATCCCCCTCACTCCTAATGTAGCACTCCTGACCATGGGCAGATTAGTGTGAAATTTAATTTGTGCTAATCTGTCCAAGACCGAGGAAGCACAAAATATATTTTATGCGGTGTTTACTCACTTTACTATATATAGATAAATGCATGAGTGACAAATCATGCAGCTTCAGGTTTACTGGAGTGAAAATCTATAGTGCCATTAGGCCTGGATTTCATTATTCCATTTTTGTTGTCATGGGAAAGCAAGGACTGGGCTCATATTCTTAAGCATATATATAAATGAAAATCTGTAAAGTTTTAAAATAGGCTTAGACATATCAATTTATATCTATGGAGTAGATAGAAGTTTTCTGCTCTTTTCATATGAATTATGTAGAAAGAATTCCTTTTTTTCCCCCCTTTGTATAGTACTGACAATATTTTAGATAACTTAGATAAGTAGATCTCTTTGGAGGAAAACTATGAAAAGCTGCAGATTTTGTGATGGAAAGTAAGAGTAATTTGCAGCATGAACACGTGAAAACAGCTGCTCCTCTGTTTTCGGCTGCAGTAGGAGTGCTGCTGGCTTTGCAGGCTCTTGTTGCGGGAATTAGTTCTGATCGTGATAAAACCAGCTGTGCAAGCGAGCCTGCTTGTGCACCAAATGTAGTGTTTCCAAAGAGGGCTGCAAAAAAGTTGTTACTATTCAGACATTGCAAAGCTCTCTCAATAATTCTCACATGGTTTGAAATTACGTGCTGTGTATCCCCCCAAAAAGTGGGATGAGTGCTAAATTATGACACAGTTTGAGAGTTATTTATAAATGATATTTGGGATCATGTTTGATGTAAAAGCAAGGGCCATTAAGTAGCTTCCAAGAGTTTTTTGGCAGTTACTTTTCTTTTTTTTTTTTAATGAATTATTCTCTGTGATTTATATTTATGGCCAAAATTGAATTGAGAGTCTTTCCATTAGGAGCCTGGCAGAGTTCAGCCCATGTTTTGCTATCCATGGACAGCCCTGTCACTAATTTACTGATGCAATACAGGAAAGCAAGGCAGGAGTTGTGGAATCTGCAAACAGTGGCAGGGATGCTCAGGGTGGATAAACAGGTGCACAGTATTTCTGTGAATTTGGGCATATTTCTTTAGGATTAGATCCAAATTGGACAACCAGTACATTGTGAGAATTTACCCATTGTGTGATCTGCAATCTGCTGTGGAAGTGCTTGCAAAAGGCTGCACTGGGATGTCCCACAAGGACTTTAGGTTGCATAAGTGATTCAATCTGATCAATATGAACTTCTCGACAGATGGAAGCAAAAATCCTTATTTTAGCAACTAGCTAAAAGCAGAGTTAAAATATCTTCAGTTTTGTAGGTACTCTAACTGCTGGGCTGTGGGAGGATTTCAACAGGATAACAGCAGTTTGCATTTGGTCTTTTACAAAGGCAGATTTTGATGGGGTTTATGCAGCAAATGTTCTCCCCTTGTATTTGATGCTGTCTTTTATGACTCTCAGTGTCCACGTGTGCCTGTTAATCAGGCATAGCCAATATTTAGGTGGTCAAGCCATGTGTTGGCAGACTGCAGCTGGATCCCGTTTGTTTTTTGTAACCAAACATAAACAATGCACCAATACGCTTTGAAACCTTTGCTGCTATGGTTCAGCAGTTGAGCTAAATTATTAAAGGACTGGCATGGCAATGTGTTGCAAGGTAATTTGTGGAAAATAAAGCATTCTGTAAAACATTCATACAGTTCAAAAGAAAATATGTGTATTTTGCCATTGGAGAGAGCCCTTGTAGTTAACAGTCATTCTTATATACTATTTATTATTCGTATACAACTCCAGAATTATGACATATTTTTAGAACAGGTCTGTACCTCTTACTGTGTTAGCCAGCCAAGAGTGTCGTGAACCTCTCCAACTCAAATATTCATTTGAATTTCAAACATGTTGAAAAGAAGCATTTTGATATCTCAAACCCAATCTGTTTAAAAGCCAATAGACTTCAGGTCTAATTCAGCATTAAATGTGCCTTTGTCTTCCCCGCTGAGGTCCCTGCTACTTCCCTGCTACCCTGCCATCACCTCCTCCTCAGTTTATGGACTGAGTTTTATTTATATCATGCAATGCCCTTTAGAGACTAAAAGCCAAGATTTAGTTGGAAATTTCTGTGTTTATCTTAGCAAAGGATTTTGTCCATCAATGGAGATGTGTGCACACCTCTAACCTGAAGAAGTCATCTTGATAACTGAAAAATTTAAAACTAGGCCTTATGCAATGGTCTTTTCCCTTTGGATCTTCCTAACCCCAGTCATGCCCAACCTGTGGATTACATCAGACTGTTCTCTTGTCATCCAAAATTCTCCTTGCCTCCTTATCTCATTCAGGTACTCTTGGTAAAAATCTGTCAAGCCAGGCCATCAAGCAGCAAAGAAAGACTGCAAATATTTCTTCCTCTTTGGAATGTATTTCCTGACAGTGCTGCTATTGACCTTGCTCAAGACAATAGAGAGTGATGTGCTAACACAGTCAAGCATTGGTATTCATAATATCACAAGCAACTCTTCTTTCCCAACTAGTTCTGTCATTAAAAAATCAAGCCATTCTTAGAAGTGTTCGCAGATGTTGGCTGGCTCCTAAAGTAGATGTTAACTTCCTCCACATAACTTGGTTATTAATACACAGAATTACTTTAGCTCCAGAAATTTGAACAATACTTTTGACAGTGAAAGAGACTCAAATATGTCTTTTGGAATGTAGGAAAGAGCAATGAACATTCAAGCAAAAGAGGAAGTTTCTAAATTTCCTAAACTTCCTAAAGTTCCTTATGCAGACGTGCACAAAGGAAGTTCAAAGGAGAAATGCAAGTATCACCTTCTCATGGATTTTTGACAACATTATATTCTGGTCAAAGCTCAGCAGCAGTTGAACCACAGTATTCTGGTCACTCTCCTGTTACACTGATTAAAGAGATCAAAAATGTAGACTAGATCAGATTTTTTTCTCTCTGTATTTTTAAGTGATTTGCACATCTCTTTAATGTTTTTCAAGCTAGCAGGATGCTGACAAAAGCTTTCAGTGTAAATATCCTCAGTTACGTTTAGGACTGTTTTATATGTCACCTCTCAAAACTATTTTAACCTTTTTCTCAAGTTCATTCAAGAATTGGGACCTAAAATAATTTACAATAACTCACTCCCTGTGTGTGAAATTTGAAATTACAGTTCAAATCACTTTCTTACACCCCTACACAGAAAATATATGATACTTGTTCTTACACATTGCAGACCCACACTCCCAGTTGCAGCTGGCATTATAGATTATAGATTATTATCTGTGCCTTTTTACAAGGTCATCCATTCCTTTCTTGTTGCTTTATGAGTTTTTCTGCTTTTGTCATTTTAAGTGGTATCATCTCTATCGATCATCATCTTCATGTCTTCAGTTTTCATGTTTTCATGTTTCTCTTGCTGTCTCAAATTGAAAGTTTAAAAATTTTTATTCTGTGCAGGCATTGTAACTGGAATCATACCTAACCTATTACAACTGCCATAATATCTTCCACATGATTACTGTAACTACAGTACATCTGATAGGATCTGGAAAGCAAAGTAGAGACTGTAGTCAATAGTGACTTCTCTTTTGCCAATGGAAAACATTTTAATCTTCCCAGGAATTATTGTCATCAAGGGAATCTAAATGCCTCAAAAATACAATAAAAGCTAAAATCTGTTTGCTGATATTTTTTATCCATTTTGCCTCTAAGTATTAAACCTATAGATTTCTTGATTATATATTTTGATACATTTAAATTATTTGGCTTAATAAGGAGAAGATGAAAACACCTGACATCACGAGAACAATCACAATAAAGTGATACCATTGGTGTTTTTATGTATTTTGATCAGCTCTGTGAGTTACATGGACTTAAGCTAAAGGAAAGTCAACTTTCTAGCACTTTGTATCTTATTTGTAGCAGAATTATATAAGAGAATAAAACTCTTCTTCCCATTGGCCACTCTGAACTTTTAATTTAAAGGCAACTAAGTTATCAGAGAATTGTTTAAGTTGGAAAATACTCAATAAAATATTGTAAAATGACAAACAAAGTTTTAAGTTCATATAACAGCTTATAAAGTGTTAAAAAACCATGTCCATCAATAGTATCCATAATAGCGGATATTTATTGTACTGGTAAATTGTTCTGGCAAGGCTGAGTTCAGAGCTGAACTGAAAAGCTTGAACATTTACAGTGCAACTAAGCATTAACTCATCACCAAAGCAGAAACTTGGATAGTTGAGGTTATAAACTGGAAAGATTAAATGTGTTTTAAATCTCTAAAAAAATATTTATCATACACTATTGATATTTTGAATTGTTCCAGATGCATTTTTAAAATTTATTTCTAATGACTGTCATTTAAAAGACCATTAAGAACTATTTCTATAATAGTTTTTATGCATATATATTTAATAACATCAAATTCTGTGTATCTGTGTTGTTTTTCTAAAGACCTTGTATGTATGTGGGGAATTATTTCTTCACTCCAGGTACCATCAGCTCAAATATTTTTCTCCTACCTTCTTAATAATGTCAATACCTCTTGTTTTAGTAGTTCAGTGATTCATAAGCAAGGTTGTATTTTTTTTTCTCACTAGCTAGCCAGACTTATGAAAAATTATGTGTCTACATTAAATTAGAAATTAAAGAGAAAATATTACCTAGTTTTTAACACAATTAAAATTAACACTCTAGCATAAATATATATTGAGTGTTTAAAAGTTCATAAAATATTTAAATAATTTCTTTAAGTTGTCAGACTTTAAATTTATTTTATACCATGTTCCTACCCTTCTCCTCACATTCTTGTCAAAACATTAACATCTCAGGCAAGCTAACTTGCTGAAGCCCTTAGGCTTCATTTACATCATGGAGTTTGGAGTGATTCAGTATTATTTTAAAGGGGAAATGTAGGTGCTTTCTTCATGTCAGTGTGCCTGCAGGACTGTGCTTGCCTTGCAGCTTCATGGAATCCCATCATGGCTGAGGCTGCTGAGCACCTCTGGAGTTTGTCCAGTCCAGCCCCTGCTCAAACAGGGCAGAACAGGTTGCTCAGGGCCACATCCTGTTGGTTTTTTATTATCTCTAAGGATGGAGACTCCACTGTCTCTCTGGGCAAACTATTGCAGTGCTTCATCACCCTCACAATGTAAAAGTGGTTTTGTGTGTTTGGATGGAGTTTTCTGTGCTTCACTTTGTGTCCATTACTTCTGGTCACGTCACTGGATGCCCCTGAGTAGAGTGAGGCTCTGACTCCTTTATCTCCTCATCATCTGGGTTTAAATGTTGATAAATCTGTGTCTGAGCCTTCTTTGAACAGCCCAAGCTCTTAGCCTTTCTTTGTACAGTCCAATCCCTTTATCATCCTTGTGGCCCTTTGCTGAAGTTACTCCAGTATATCCATGTGCTCTCTTGTACCAGGGAGCCCAACACAACATCCAGAATCCAGATGTTTCCCCCCAGGTCAGAAGAGATGGGAAGGATCACTCTTCTTGGCTGCAAGGTTTACTGCTGTCAACTTGTCCATCAGGACATTCAGGTTCTTCTCTGCCAAGCTGATTTCTAGATGGTCAGCCTCCAGCATGGACTGGTGCATGCACTGGGGTTATTTCTTCCCATGAAAAGGACTTTGTGTTTCTCTTTCTTGGACTTCATGAGGCTCATCTTTGTCCATTCCTCCAGCCTGTCCAGATCCCTCTGAATGGCAGCAGAGTAATCTGCTGATCAACCACTCCTCTCAGTTTTGTGTAATCTGCAAACTTGTGGAAGGTGTATGATGTGCCAGCATCCAGGTCACTGATGAAGGTAATAAACAGCATTTGTTTCAGTACTGAGGACAATGCTAGTGACTGGCCTGGAGCTGGATCCCCTGCTGCTGCTGGGCCCTTGCAGCCCAGCAGTTTGGCCAGTGCTCAACCCATCTCCCTGTCCATTTATCTAGCTCCTGCTCCATCAACATGTCTATGAGGATATTAAGGGAGACAGTGTTGAAAGCCTTACTAAGGTCAAGATAAAAAGTATCTGCTCTTCTCCTCTTATCCACTGAGGCAGTTGTCTCATTACAAAAGGCTTTTAGATTGTTCATCCCTTTGTAATTTCACATTCAGTATTCACATTCCTCTTATCCTTCATATGTTTGAAAATAGTTCTTAGGATTACTTGCTACATCACCTTCCAGGGAAACGAGGTGAATCTGACCAGCCTATAGTTTACTGGATCCTCATCTTGCTCTTTAAGATGGCAGTGACATTTGCTTGCTCTTGCCCTCAGGAACTTCCTCAAGTCCCCATAGACTTTCACAGAACTTCAGAAGTGGACTCACAACGCACCAGCCATCTCCCTCAGCAGCCATGGGTGCATCCCATTAAGTCACATGGATTTAGGTATTTCCAGTTTTTTCAATGTTCCCTGACCTGATCTTTGTTCACCAAAGGTAAATCTGCTTTGCTCCAGGCTTTCCCTCTGGTCTCAGGATCATCTTGGACCTCAGGTTCCACATGATCCCTTTCAAAGGTAACAGCAAAAAGACAAAGCGAAGGAGGTCACCTCCCTGGAGCACTTGGATTTTGTGCCACGTGGCACAAGTGAGCTGTGCCAGTAGCCTGGGCTGAGACCGAGCACAGGATGGCTGCAAAGTGTGTCCAGCCTCTGGAGCAGCACCGGGTTCAAGTGACTCCAGGAGCAATCTGAGAGATACACATCTGAAATCCAGCACATGGGGTCTTAGAAAGGAGTTCTTCAACTTCCTGACAGCTTTCCAGAGGAGAAACTGAGACTAGTTTGACAGCTACAAATGCAGCAATAAAGATTCTGGGCTCTGGCACTAGCCAAGCATAAGATTTAGCCTCCAGGTTGAAGTTTCACTTCTGGTGACACATCATACAAAATGTAAACGTCAATATGGGTAGATCAAAGTCTATATGACAAACATAGACTACAGTGGCCCAATTTACACATAGTCACACCCTGACAAGTAAATTTCTTCTTCATGAAGACACATTCTTCCAAATTGCTTTCTCACATGCATTTGAAATAGCTTTTGCACCAAAACCTAGGGAAAAAAAAAAAACCTAATTCCATTTCAGAAACTAAACCAGCTTATTGCTGAATTTGATGAGCAACTTGGGCATCAGTTATTAATGAAGCTGGCATAAAGTAGATAGGAGGTCAATAGGATGCACATAGTAATTAAAATGCAAAGTTTGCATTGTTTTTAAGTAATGCCATTGGGACATGGAATGCTGTTGGTGAATACAGTTTAAGAAGCAACTCAATAACATCTAGAAACAGCAGATAAAAGGATTTTTGGTCACTACAGATAGCAAGAAAAACCTTATGGAAAAAAAAGAGATTAAATTTTTAAATTATTTAACATTATTATTTATTTTAATGGTAGCTGTTTATTAGAGTAAAATTGATCAGATCTGTAGCTAATCAAATCTAAAATGAATTACTACAAGTATCCTCAATGTGTTTTCTGTCATTTACATGATATAATTTAACTTTGAGAGTCAGTGGGGCCATGATAACCTCCTTTGCTTCCACACTGTCAGCCATATCTTTCTACATAACACGTCATGAAGTCTATTTATCATTTGTTAGCCTCCCCATCAAGTATATAAATATTCCTTTTAGATTTCACTATTTTTAGAATTTACTGTTTCAGCACACAAAGTATTTAAAATAAAAATCTACTGAGCCCCTTATATATTGAATGTTTTTGAATATCAAATACTATTACAAAGGTGACAACAAACTATGGCAAGTCTCTCAGTGCTGAATTTGAGGAAATTCCCAGGATGACTTCATATGCAATTATGTATTTGCATGAATATGTACAACATTGCCTTGAACATCTTTGCAAACCAAATATTTTCTAACACAGATGTTAGTGTTAGATTTATAAAAAAAGTTTTCAACATCATGAAGGAAGAAAGCTCACAAAACCTATTTTAATCTGTTCATTAATTTACTCCTTTCCAGAAACAACCTCCAACATATTCCTAAAAGTTGCCCCAAGAATATGGGGAAATAAATTGTCATGTGAATGAGATTAAACAGATCCAGCAAGGTGTAATCAAAGAAAGTTCTTCTGGGAGAAAAAGTAAACAGGATGAAAGGAAGAGAGAGAGAAAAGAGAAGGGAAGGGAAGGGAAGGGAAGGGAAGGGAAGGGAAGGGAAGGGAAGGGAAGGGAAGGGAAGGGAAGGGAAGGGAAGGGAAGGGAAGGGAAGGGAAGGGAAGGGAAGGGAAGGGAAGGGAAGGGAAGGGAAGGGAAGGGAAGGGAAGGGAAGGGAAGGGAAGGGAAGGGAAGGGAAGGGAAGGGAAGGGAAGGGAAGGGAAGGGAAGGGAAGGGAAGGGAAGGGAAGGGAAGGGAAGGGAAGGGAAGGGAAGGGAAGGGAAGGGAAGGGAAGGGAAGGGAAGGGAAGGGAAGGGAAGGGAAGGGAAGGGAAGGGAAGGGAAGGGAAGGGAAGGGAAGGGAAGGGAAGGGAAGGGAAGGGAAGGGAAGGGAAGGGAAGGGAAGGGAAGGGAAGGGAAGGGAAGGGAAGGGAAGGGAAGGGAAGGGAAGGGAAGGGAAGGGAAGGGAAGGGAAGGGAAGGGAAGGGAAGGGAAGGGAAGGGAAGGGAAGGAAGGGAAGGGAAGGGAAGGGAAGGGAAGGGAAGGGAAGGGAAGGGAAGGGAAGGGAAGGGAAGGGAAGGGAAGGGAAGGGAAGGGAAGGGAAGGGAAGGGAAGGGAAGGGAAGGGAAGGGAAGGGAAGAGAAGAGAAGAGAAGAGAAGAGAAGAGAAGAGAAGAGAAGAGAAGAGAAGAGAAGAGAAGAGAAGAGAAGAGAAGAGAAGAGAAGAGAAGAGAAGAGAAGAGAAGAGAAGAGAAGAGAAGAGAAGAGAAGAGAAGAGAAGAGAAGAGGTTTCCAAGCAGCATGTGATTATAAAGCTGGGTAGCACTTGATTTGCCAGTTCATTGCATTGCTAGAATTACTGAGTTTGATGAGAAAATACTGCAGCCTTTGCTATGGTTTCAGATGAAATCATTACAATTCCTGTCATTTTCTGCACAAAGTGCCCATAAGGGAGGGCTCCTTCAAACTGTCAGCAGCAACTAACTCCTGCTCATTGTACAGTGGTTGCTGTTGCTAAGGTTATAGCTACACAGCAGAGTGCATCATAAATTCACAGACTGTAGCATGCAGGAGAATTCACATTGAGTATCTGCCAGTGCATCCTCTGTGTTTGAGCCTGATCACAGCCAGCAGTTTCCTGGCTGGCTCACAGATTCCTGTGCACTGTTGCAGTCACTGCGCCTATCTACATGGCAGATGAGATTAAAAAAAGAAAAAAGAAAAAAAACCCTGGAAAAATAAAAGCTACCTTTCACCTTAAGTACCTCCTGTACTATCTCTTTACATAGGTGTATGGGACAAACATGGAAGAAAGAGAGAGAGGGATGGTGGCAGGTTTTCTTTTGGCAACTTGAGCCGCCCTATAGGAAATGTAGCATTCCAGAATTGGATCCTGTAGTTAAAAGACTTTATACTGCAATTAAACGTGACACTTAGATGCAGGAGTAGAGTAAGGACAGTGATGATGAGCACCCTCAGTAGTTGTGGTGTATACAAAGGCAGCCAACCTGCCTAAACAGGGCTTTTCCTCTGCTTCATTTAAGAAATCAGCATTAAGGGTTTTGTTTGGTTTTGTGTTCTTTATCCTGGACCCTGGGCAACCAAACCTAGACTTAAAAAAACATAGATGATTCAGTCAAAAAACCTGGATAGTTTGTAACCACAACAGAAGTGGCAATTTTCAGTTTCTAACAGTCCATGTCCAATCCCTCAAACTGAGGTTTTATCAATTCTTTTTTTTTTTAAAGGATTTTTTTTAGACAGCATAGACAGCAGAAAATCCTCAGTAGCAGAAGCTATTTAAAGTCCCTGGCCCAATATCGAATCCTCAGATTTGGCAGTAGCAGGTTTCAGCTGGATTTTCTGGGCAGTAAGTAACTCAGCAGCAAATTTACTCTTTTTAATACAATGGCAACAGTCCTTGGAAGTAACAGAAATGACTTCAGATGGTGCCAAAATTTAAATGAAAAATCTGACTATTGCTGGCCTTGCAGCCTGCTGGCAGCAAACCCTGCACTTCTGTGGGGGACCAGAGTTGAGGAATGAGCTCAGGGGTCCTGCCTGGCTGCTGCAGACACCCTGGGAGTGCCCAGGTGATGTAGGCTGATGTGCTGACCTGACCCACTCTCTGAAAGTGCAGGGAGGTACAGAGATCAGTGACAGGATAGCAAAATATGGATCTCATTGGACACAAAAGGTATGTAAAAGGTATGAAAATCTGCTGATCCAGTCTAGGCTGCTGTTGCCATTTTTGCTGATTTTTTTTTTCTCATTCCTTTCCACTAATGATTAAATTATTACTTTACATGGAATAGATATAAAGGTGGGAAAAACCATCTATCTTCAAGAACAGCTTTTTCCATTGGGAACTACAGAAACCGGATACATAGTTTGTAAGGTTTGGGAGATTTCCTTTAAATGCAACCCATGTAGATTTAGTATCTCTACAGAACAAGGGTACACAGTCATCAGTTTTTGAGGAAAAAATTGTAAAATGCCAATAGAGAAGAAATCTGCTGCATGTAAATTTGCCTTTTCAGATCCAACATCTTCTAGCCTGTCTAGTCCACACTGATTTCTGCTTGGGATAAGCCTTAGCTCTCGCCTGGGAGGTACAGTGGGTATGTGAATACCTACAGCAATATACACACAGGCTGTGAGAGCAGTCTTGGGAATTGTGAAACTATCTCAGGTCTGCTAATACACACATAGCCTGTGGGGCTCTTCTTGCCATGAAATCCCCAGCTCTGCAACGAGGGAAAAGCAATGTTTTCCCCTGTGTGGAAAAGACTGAGGGTCAGCACAAAACTCACAGTCCTCTTGGACTGCCAGGATGAGCACTGTGGGAGATGCACATTTTTACAACAGTGCAAATTTCAAGCATCTTCCACCCCTCATAAATAAAATATAGGTTGGAAGTACTTGAGTGAGTCCAGAAAAATAATCACTGGCCATATGCTTAAGCTAAGCACATGCCTCAGAGCTTTACTGTAATATGGCTTCAGCAAAAGGACTAAGACTTGGAAAAATTGTATTAATATAGCTGTTTGGATTACAGTGCACCATATTCACCTGCCTGCTTCTATTGAGAGGATATTATCAATAGTCCCCTTTTAAGTTTACTTGCTCTGATGCTGGGAAAATTTTTACTAACATTTGGGGAAAAAAAAAGTCTGTTTTCAATCTAAGTTGTAAACCCACGAGAAAGGGATTTTGAGCAGATGCCTCACTGTGACTAGAATAAAAACATACCAGAAAAAGTACATGTTGATATTGTTGCCATAAAAAAAACAATGCCTTATCCTTCTCAATCACATTCTGATCACCAACCTTTTAAAACACCTTAGTCACCTATCTAGACATCGTCCTTTGCTTCTACATATACCCTGGGAAAGTAAAAGAACAACAGCAAAAATACATAATAAACCGGAAATTAATCACTTCCTTGCATTGTTTTAATAAACACAGAAATAAAATTATGGAGTCACTACAGATAGCAAAACTAGAAAATACAAAAAACCTTGCTTGAGTATGACAAGTTAGACCCCAGATAGAGGAGAGTCCGACACATGTTTGTAGTGCAGTGTGGATTTTGAAACAATTGTTTTGAACAGACCACACCATACTTTTATTAAAGGCATTCACAGGCACACTTTCCCTCTTATTTTTCACTCTCCCTCTTGTCAAACACTAAATGCAGAATGAATTTCTCTCCATTTAGAATATTGAAATACTTTAGTGTACAAACCAAACCTCTAAAGTTTCTGCTCTTGGAAGTCCTCCCTTCAGGATCTTAACTTAGCCTGCTTTGCCTTCTGTGCATGTACTTTTGAAGCTTTGAAGATATTTGAATGTAAATTCAATTAATTGTTTAAAACCAGAAAGCAAGAAAATTATTGTGTTTTTTTTTTCCTACGTGTGTACAGTATATGCTTAAGGAAATACAGTGTCTGAGAGAGGAACTAAAGAAGTATTTCACAGTGGGGCTTTCTTACTGAGAAATAATTTTGACCTAAGCGAGGAAATAGGTTGAGGCATAATCAGACCTAGTGGGAAGGATCTCAAGGTCCATAGCATAGTAACTTGCTATTGCTAGCCAGAAAATCCATTTGTTGCCCATTTACTAGGGACAGATCATAAGCAAACACTGTTGCAAAGTATTTTCAGGAGACTGAAGACAACTTACATAATTTGTGCAGCATGTTCACTATGATTTGACAACAGTCAACTTTATCATAATTACACCTAAGAATATTAAACTTTTATAGTATAGGGATCCCATGGCATTGGTTTTGTACAAGATTCTTCCTGTTCTTTCTGGGGAACAGTAATAGTGATGTATTACTACATTGTATCTTTATTTCCATTTCTTTACTGACTGCTTGAAAAGTTATTTAGCTCAATACAAGTACATAAGGAAGAAACAAAGACAACTAGAGTTCACAGACTAGAGAAACCTATCAAGAAATTTAATGTTAATATCTCTTCTCCATTTACATGTTATGGAGAAGGAAGCATAATAGAAGCATAATGATCTACTGTCAGAGCAATTTAATAGTTGATTGGATTAGCATTCTCTGTAGGAGAGATTTATGTTTTCTTTAATTTCTAAATAAATCTTTTAAAAAGAATTATTAATTTATCTAATATTTCAGGCTCAAAAATATATCTTCTGGATTTAGCTGATGGAACTAGTCACCAGCCCATCTCTGCTGGGTATTCATTGCCAGCCATAGGATTAGGATTGAAGTTATGCTCCCTTAAGACCTGCTAGTGGATCTGATTGTCCTAAGTGCTCCCTAACCCACTTCACTTAAAATAAACTAAGTTTCCAATGCCCTCCTAGACAGCATGGTGTGCATTTGCCATTCTGAGAAATGCAGGTTCAGTATGGACCATTTTAATAACTTTTCACAGATATGCTTAGAAAAATTAAAGACATTGCTAATGGTTCTCAAACTTGTGTTACCAAACAAGTTGTATTTCTTTAAGGAGTCTATGCAGTAATGGGGGAAGATGTCATAAAATTCTCTTAACTTTAGCACAACAGTGCATGATCCCTGTATTCATGGTTAATGTTTAGCTTTGTACCATAC
Source organism: Vidua macroura (assembly GCF_024509145.1). Classification (NCBI taxonomy): domain Eukaryota; kingdom Metazoa; phylum Chordata; class Aves; order Passeriformes; family Viduidae; genus Vidua; species Vidua macroura. Next base: position 135,394,705 of record NC_071571.1, read on the forward strand.
AGATCTTAGTACAAATGCCAGAGATTAAGGTGACCTTGTGTTAACTCCCTACATCTGGGACTAATAAGTCTTGTGCCAACTAATGCTTCCTTGTTTACTTACATTTGTGATTAATACGTACTAGTAGACGTCTTAGTTTTGAGAGCAAAGATAGAGTGTCAGAGTAAAGAGTGATAAGAGAAGAGCATCATAGCCTGACCACATATTTGAGATGCTCTCAAAAAAAGAAGGACCCTCAAAAGACCCCTACTCATATCCAATAAGTTCTCATACATGTATTCAGGACATGTAATGAATAGAAATGGGATGTTTTAGTTTCATGAACATAACCTGGCCTGTTAGGTTGCTTTTCAGGCATGTTTTGGGGAGAAATCCCCATGTATCTGCACCACTAATAAAGTAATGTTGACTTTCTAACACAGCAAATTGGTTGGAGAATTTATTTCCCAGTTTTCAGTGGCACTTGTGTCAGTTGAACACCAGTGGAACACCCAGGAAATAAAGATGTGAATGTTTTTCAGGAAAATGAAGAGGTCTACAGTAAGTGCAAAATACAAGGCAGAAAAGAGTCTTCATGGGCTAGTATTTGTATTATCTTATTAGATGTGTTTCATAATCACTTAGTGTGCCTAACTGACTTGGCAAATGCAAGAATATGATAGAGTACTTGGTACTAGGAAAAACATGTTGACCTGAAGGAAGACTGGTTAGAGAATGATCTGTGTGAATATCACAATGTTTTTAACTTCTTATTTATCTTTTTCTTGTTTTCATCTTGACAATAGCAAATTCAGGTCTGGATTTGTACATCCTTAGAAAAATGAGAGTTGGATTTCTTTCCAGTTATGCATAGCAAAGTTGGAAGTATTTTGTAAGTGGAAAAGTGTTAGGTAGAAGATTTTATGTGATTTATTCTTTTTACTCTTCAAGGAAGAAATATTTTCTGCTTACAAAAATGTTATAAATGCCTTTGGAGCTGAGAAGTGGACATGGTGGAGGAGCTGTGTGACTACTGCCATGAACCCTGCATAGGCTGTCTTCCCAGCACTGTATGAACTTGTGGGTTGACTAAATGTCTGACAAATCCTGCCAAAATTCAAACATTATATCATAGCACTAATATATCTTACTGGAGCTTTGCAGATAACCTCTATGTGAGATGTTGTGAGTAGTTTTCTGAGCAGAAAAAACCTATTGCCTGATTTTAATTCTCTGTTTCAAGCCTCACATTTGCATTAAAAGAGGCTGTGCCAATATAAGTCTTTTCTAATTTGGACTTCCTGATTTCCTAATTCTCTTCCTTCAAGTTTCAAAGGCTTAGACGTGGTATGAAAATTGCACAAGTGTGTTCTTTGGCAGGTTTCGTCAAAGTTACCAATGCCCTTTCATGTTGCTTTCCAACCTGACTTCATAAATTTGGCTTTGGTTATTCTAGGAGAAAGATGACAGAGAATTCTGTGGGTTATTTTTGATTTGAAGCACTGATTTTAAACAGAATTTTTCCTTTTTCTTACCTCCAGATTCAACATGTTGTAAGGTTCCCAGCAGGCTACCTGGAGAAGGATGATCTGTGATGTGTGTGGGAGGTGCAGCCTCAGACAGAATGGGAGAGGGCTCCTGCCCCAGCAGCAAGTTTTCCATTCAAGCGCAGAATTGTGGGGATAGGTGACCTCACTGGAGTTTGTCTCATCCATCCTTACTGTCCCAGAATAGATCCACTTTCCATCCTATACCTAAGAGAAACTTGTCTAAGTGATCTTTCAGGATATCAGTGCTCAAAACACTGTGACATCTATTGCCTATCTAGTCCAGTGTCTTCAACATTAGAAAGGCTTTCTTAATATTTATCAATTCTTGGTGCAATTCATGCCATTTTCTTTCCATCCTATTTGCCATGGACATGTAGGAAAAATTTGCATTTGAAAAGCAGACCACGAATAGAAATATTCAGTTTGTTCCTATTTCCTGAATTTGAGACTACTGTTACAAGAACCGGAGCAAATACTGTCCAACAGTTATGTTTTTCTTTGAGATGAAAAACATCTCAGGGTTGATGAAAGAAATAAAATTTCTGCAAAGATTTTCAGATTTTTTTTTTTAATGACAAAAATTAAAGCTAGACTATGTCCAAGTACATTTAAAAGTATCTTTTCTAGTAAAAAATCTTTTTTACTAATTAGGTGCAGTTATAAAAATTAACTACTTTTAAAGAAAATGTGAAAACCTCATGTTTAAAAAATTAGGGACATTTTCTTTATCCTACTCCCTCTCTTTAACACTGCACTTATTTTAACATAATAAAATTAATTATTTTCATAAGGTGGGTGGAAAATTTAAAATTTTTATTTAAATTTTTCCATCCTGAAAATTAAAAAAACCCTGATTTTTTAAATCACATTTCACTGAAATGCAATTTCTTGTTTATGGTCCTGTAGAAAACAAACAGAAGGCAGTGAGGTTGCTGCCAATGCAGGGCACCCATAACACTTGCTAGGCTGGGCAGGAACTCAGCAACTTCTCTTGTTGAGTGTTCTCCCCTGAATATGGATGGCTCTGAAAATGGGTGGATTTGGGACCAGGGCTAGGGGTTCAAAATCCTGCCAGCTCAAAATCCATTCATTGCTGGTGAAGGTCTGCCAAGCCAAGTTCAGATTTGGCTCATAGATTAAATGCCCCAGTTATTAAAAATTGGGAGAACTCAACCAAGAAGGTATTACAGAATAAATATATGCCCAAAGGGGCTTGAAGCCAAGGTAGAGCTATTTGTATTTGAATTTCTGGTGTGTGCTGCAATATTAAATAATCCATATTGTCACACCTTTGGTGATTGATTTATACAGCAGGGTCCCCATCACTGTCGTTCATTATTTAAAGCTCCCAGACCTGATTGCTGGCTGTTGGGAGTTTCTGAACACCACTGCAGCAGGATGCTCTGCCTGGAGTTGGAGTAGGACAACTTGAACACTACCCCATTTGCAAAGCTATCAGTTGTGAATGGAGAGAGGGATGTCATGATGCTTTTGGTGTTGAAGAATGCTGAAACCAGTGTGACCGTCTTTATAATGAGGTAGAGATGTTTCAGACCTGATAAAGCACCTGATGAAGGAACCAAAAGAATGATACTATTATAAATTATTTAATGATTCTGAGGTGACACAGCTGGCCTGGAGTCATATGACTGACAATCTATCGCTTTATAAAAGTACAGGTGCAGTTTTTAATGAAAGGGTCTTCCAACATATCTCCTGCTCTCAGGTGATGTATGTCATATCATCTGGTCAAGGAAACACTTTAGCATAGAATCACAGAATCATGGAATCATAGAATGCTTTGGGTGAGCAGGTGTGACAACCAAAGGGACATTAAAGATCATCTTGTTACAACCCCCATGCTGTGGGCAAGAATACCTTCCACTAGACCAGGTTGCTCAGAGCCCATCCAACCTGGCCTTGAACCCTTGCAAGGATGTGGCATCTACAACTTCTCTGGGCATCCTGTGCCAGTGCCTCAGCATCCTCAGAGCAAAGAATTTCTTCCTAATAGCTAATCTAAACCTACACTCTTTCAGTTTAAACTCTTTACCCCTTGTCTTACCAATTCAGGCCCTTGTAAATTTTCTCTCTCCAGCTTTCTTCTAGGCCCCCTTTAGGCACTGGAATGCTGCTGTAAAAGGTGTCCCTGGAGCCTTCTCTTCTGCACGTCCTCTGAAGGGGCTGTGGATGATGCTTTGTACTTAATTAATACATTCTTTTTAAGTTTGTAAAGTACCTGTACATAGGTGATGTCCCTTTGGTTCTGTAACAAGCCACATGCTCCTGACAAGCTTCAGCTTCGGAGAAAGAGAAACTGTAGCCACAGGAGGGCAGCCGTTCAACACAGCATGCTGAAACTTCAGCCTCTGCTATAAAATGCAATGAAAAGAACAGAAAAAAGAAAGAGTTGTATTGAACAAATACCAGCCACAACAACTGGCCTTATTCCTTCCTCTCCTGTGTAAGTTACCATGATGAGGTGCTCCAAGTGTAACATAAAATAATTTTTAAACAAGTTGCAGATGAAAGGGGTTCTTTAATGTTTCTCTCAAGTTATGTATAGATTTATAGCAACGTCACAAAATTTATTTCTTCACTTTCTCAATAAAAATGTGTTGCAGGCAGACACACAATACTGGGGAGGTGCTTTATCAGGGTACTTTTAATAGTGCCATTAATTTATTGCAATTATTCCTGTGTTGTTTGGTGAAGGAGATGTTTAAACATATAACATATCTATGTTTAAATATTTGCTTTCTTACTATATATTGTAATAAGAATACTATATAAATAAGTAGCAATTTATTAAATTGCTATATAACAATAAAGTGATGAAAAGAATGTCTTCAGCAATAAAATTAAGAGATACATTACTTCATTATAGTCTTAATTGTAATAAATTAACTTAATTTTACAGAGGTAAAACAACCCAGACATGTGAAAATGAGCTTTTTAGTGATGATGAAGGGGAAAACAAGCTTTCATGAAGTAAGCATTGGAAATGCAGCCCTATCACAAAGCTCAAGACAGAAACTAGTCCAACATCCATTAGACAACGACTATGTTTGCCTCACTGGCAGAAGCAGAGTGAAGGGCATGCTGCACTTCCTGGCCTCCCCACCCCTAGTTCAGAGAAGATGCCCTCATCCTCTGGCTGATCCTTCAGCACAGAAACCCTCCCTAGTTCCCATTGCCTTGGTGCAAATGAGCTCAGGCTGCTCTAGGAAAGGACACACACAAGATATATATTTCCATCTCTAACTCCATGGATCATGGTCACTGTGAATTATGGGCCAAATACATTTGGACATGGCTGTATCTGTGTCATGCAAGGTGCTGACTGCAGGCAGCAAACCAGCGCTAAAAAATTACAAGGATTCAGGCTTTCCCCCCACCCCTTACCCCAGGTTGTTGGGAAAACTGCCCAAAGCTCACTCCTGAATGCAGGCTTGACATCAAGCCTCTTGGCTTGACTGCTGCACTTACAGTGCAAACATAGTCAGAATGGCAATAGCAAAGAGAAAAAGTATTTGATGAACAGCACAGGATTTTTTTTTATTTTTTGTGTTCATGTGCCTTGAAGTAAACCCTTTCTAACTTTGCCTTTTTAGCCCCCAAGAATCTTTTCCATTCCTGTCTGTGGCATCCAGATGTTCATCCATAAGCCTGAACAGTATTTTTATGGCCGATGTTAAACCAAGTCTAATCTCTGGATTTTTTAGTTGCTAAATTCAGCTTTGGATACTTTGTGGGGTCCATCTCACAAAGCTCACTTCGGCAGGCACCCTGCTGAGCTCTGCTATGGGATCCCTGCCCTGAGCAGGCAGTGCCAGCTGCTGCTCAGAATGAGGACCCTGCTCGCTAGAAGTTTCACTGGTGATTTTGTTGCTGTAACTCTTTAAGACACCCACAAGATGGTGCTGCTATCCTTTGGTTGAACCTTGCATTGAGGCTGGAAAAATGGAGAAGAAAATGTAACAGAGAGCTGGAGTCAGGAATGTCAGAGATGTTGCATATATCACATTGCACAGTTGACATATTTTTTTGACAAGTATAGATGGACCTTAATTGCAGTGAACAAAACCTTCATAAAAATAATTTAGTGGAGGACAGTAGAGTACAATGAGTACACTGTCAGTATCTAACACATCAGCAAGGGGAAGCCTAATAGCAATTTTAAATATAAAATTCAACCTTTCAATTTATAACAAAAGATTCCTTTCTAGCCAAATCTCATCTAGATTAAAGTTCTTCATTGTGGACCCTACAATAAAGCAATACTACTACTATGAGGAAAGGATATAGCTTTTTTAGTTGCTTCTTTGTTAAGGATCAGAAGGGATAATGAGTTACTTACTCCTGTCATTTTCATAGAATGACCAATTGGTCTTCAGAAAGATAAAAAACCTAAACCACTATTTTTCTAGTTCCATGTGTGTAGTTTTGAGGTCCCTGTTCTATTCCTGTAATGCAACAAAAGAAAAAAAAAAATCCCAAGTATGAATTTAATACAATAGAAAACAATTGTATTAAACAGAAGGAGATTAACCTAGGCAAACAATATGGGGCAAATGTTGTCATTGATCTTTAACACCCAGGGAGATGCTGAAGCCGGCCAGTTCCTGCACTCTGGTGTCAGTCTTTTGCCCAGAGTCCCTTCACACTGGCAGGTGGCACAGGACAGCAGTTATGCCACTGTCCTAAGGAGCAGGGCAGGTAGTAATGTCACAGGGAGAAACGAGCTTGTGCCTTAAGGGAGGAACCATTGTCATCCCGCCCATCCCAGATTCATCATGGCAGAGGAGTTCTGGCAGCATGTTTGATTACAATATAGAGAAGAATGAGAACCTCACCTACAAAGGAAATTAACATATCGGGGATACTTCTTTCATTCTTATGGTGAGATTTGTCTTTTCTTTTTAAGTGTTGGAGGGAAACAAAAGCCAAGAGTGACATAACTTTAACAGTCCAAATAACAGGTCACATTTCCTCTGTTGCGTGAAGAGACTGAATTCATAACTGCCGTGCTGGGGTCACCATGCTATGAAGAGCATCTAAATTCCATGTCAGTCACTGTGTAAAAAGCAGAACAGGATAGTTTGTAATAAAGAAATGGATAGGAGCACCTGCTTCTCATATCTGCCTCTCAATTTTTCATGCAATGTTCATGTTAAGTTGAAACAGCTGTTATTTCTTTCAACACATGTAGATAAAGGGAAGTATTAAATATACCAGTGGGCTATGGGCCGTACACTGTCTCGTTCATTAAAATTCAGATGAGGGGGTTGTGCCCCTTGAGCAATATTGATGCATTGGCTGTATGTTCCCTACAACATTAGAGATGGCACACTGCTGCCATTTAAAATTTAGTTCTCCCAGATCACACTACTCTTGGTGGAGCCAAGCTTGACTCCTAGTTGCATTCAAAAGCATTTGTGCTCTCGCTGTCAGATGACCCAGGTAGGTGTCCCTACCAGTCTACGAGAGCCATGGGATCCTATATGAACCCTTTTTTACTAACTGACAGGATAAGCAGCCACGTGGGCATGTTGCTGATCATGTTTCTTACTGCCTTTGCAAAGTTTGATTTATAACATTGACAGATCCATTACTGGCCTAACAATGCAGATCCCACACACAGACAGAAATTGTCAGACAGGGAGGGTATGGTTGGTCAGTTTTTGACAAGGTTGAGATTTTCCGGTGACATCCTTGGCAATGCCTTCTGTGCCTGAAGGTGAGATGTGGAGGAACATTCACCAGACAGAGATAAGCCACCTTTGGCATTTGCTGTAAAGGGGTGTTAGCAAATTGGGAGATACAATGTTTTGTTACTCCTTTTGGATGGCCATAGGAAGTGGCCCCCATAAAGCCCATGCTGCAGAACTTGTGGGTGGGAGTCCAGTGCCAATGGAGATCTGCCTCCAGCTTCTGTTTCCAGAAGGCATTTTTGCTTACCCCATGTTCTAGTCCTGATTATTAGTTTTCACTAATGACTGGGTCCTGCTCAACTTTGTTATGGACACCAAGGCCCAAATCTTGATGTTGAATTTATTGTTCATCCCTTCAGTTAATATGGTGAAAACCTCCCAAGATCCTGTGCAATATTTTATTAGTAAGGGCAAACCTCTCCCTCTGGCCTTGATGTCTCTTATAGCCATGGCACTGGGACCAATCAATTTTTCAGATATGGACCTTCTCCAGACCCATGCTGTAGGAGGCCAGTGGGACCAGTGGATCCCAGTCACTCTAAATGCTTTGGTGTAACTCCTTCAAACTGCATCACATTTGCCACCCAGTTCATTAGAGCACACAGAACAGTACATAGATCTCATGTCCACCAGGGCAGCAACTGCCCTCCTCAAGGACCTTTAGGCAAGAGGGATTATTGTCACCACCAACTCCTCTTTGAATGCACCCTTTTGGACCATTCAGAAATAAAATGGTGACTGGCAGCTCCCAGTAGATTACTGTGCTATCAACAAAGCATCAACAATCCCTTTGTGTGGCAATCCCATCTATCTTGAACCTGAATTTTCCCACTGAGTGTGATTCCCATCCTTGGCTGGGAGCCATTGATGTTAAAGGCACGTCTTTTATGATTCCTCTGCAGCCCAAGGACTGTGAGTAGTTTGTGCTCACTGCAAAGCCATTCAGTATGTGTTTGCTCACCTTCCTCAGGGATTTATTCCTAGCCCTAGAAGTGCACATATCATGTTATCAAGCTTTTGTAACCCTTCAGGGGTGTGCATTAGTGATATATTGATGACATCCTTGACAATAGTCCAGATTGCACTTCTGCCATCATCATGATCACAAGTTTTCAGTATATTGATGTTGTCATTCCAGAGCTTAAGTGGCAAATGCCTGCCAAATGTATGTACCCTCCCAACATCTTGCGCACCCCCAAGCTACTGGCCTTGGGAAACCTTCAATCAATACCTTAGGGCAGCAATTTCCAGAGTATAGGAAGAGAATTTATTTTAAATAGGGTTCAGCTCAGTATGCTAATTTTGTTTTACTGATGGCAGTAATCTCTTAAATTGATTACACTTTGATATTGCACGTTCAGACAGAGCAAGTCTGTAAAAGGTCACATAGAGCTGTTCTTGCAAACAGTTTTCAATAGTTTGCAGAGTTTCAGATTTGTTTTGGCATTTGAAACTTTGTAAAGTATATATCTACTTGTGTATGTTCAATGAACCTAAAGATAGCTTACATTTATCTTTGGTTTAGGATGCATCTTGAATTTGATCTAGTTGTTACTGAAGCAAATATTTTGTTGTTTTTCTTTATTCACGAAGTTGCACTCATCTAGAGAATATAATCCTCTGGGGAGCTCTGCAAAAGGCAGTGCAGCACCAGATCCTTCCAAATTGTGGTGGGGTAGCCTTATTATCACAGCGTATTAGCAAAGTTAATAAATTTTTTTGTAAGCAATATTAATTATCTATGTTTGAATGGCTTTCCTTTCAGTCACACTAATTTCTGATAGCATATTCAGCACTACCATTAATATGCTGGCATAGCACTATGCTGCTTTATGTGGCTATGCTCACTTTGTGAATCCGTATCAATGAAAGTAACGTGGACATCTTTTGCATTCAGCTATTTTCTTGCCAGGACACTTTGCAGAGCCATTAAAGAACATAGTGTGCTTTAAGATTATATATTGCTGGCAAAGAAACCTGACATCACCAACCCTGTTTCTGACACAACTTATTTGTCTGCAAATGTCAGCCTACACTGAGACCCATTTGAAGAGATTAATGACCTTGGGAGTCTGCAATAATACTGGTTTATGAAATACACTTCATCAGGCTGTATCATAGCTCATCTCCTTCCTGTATGGATTGTTTTGGTCAGAACTAAAATCTTAATAGCAGGCTGATGACATACATGCCAACATGAAATATACTTACAGAAGGATATCACAGAGACTATTCTATGAAGACACAACTCATATCTGATGCTGCTGGACCTGAAGCTGGTAAAGAATATGACTATGAGGGCAGGGTGTCTTACTTATTCTGTAAATAATTCATTAACCATGGCCACAAAACTGATACAATTTCCAGACTATTCTTAAATATTTTAGTAGACCAAGAAGCAGTTGCACACATGGAGCACTTTGCCAACTCCTTCTGGTTGTGCAGTGCACCGCAACCCTCTGCTATGAAGGCAGAACAGATTCCACAAATTCAGATTATGAGATGAGTTTGGATAAGGGTCTTTTGACAGTACCTCTGTGGTGCTTAGGGGATTCTCAGAGAGGTCACTGTGCTCCTGGATCACTTCTCTCAGCCTACAGCTTGCCTTGTACAAAGTTGACGCTATTCCTCACAGAGGTGTCAAGGTCAACTGATGGCTGTAGGATTTGTTACACTACTGCTTTCCTGTGAAAATAATGCCACCCTCAGGGCCTTTTGCAGAGAGATGTAACTCTGTTCTAATCTCAGCTGTAGAGGTGAGCTGAGCAGCTGCTCTGCCCTCCAGCACTGTTTGCCGGATGCACTTTGTGGGCTACAAGGATGCAAGAACACAGTTCAGGATAAAGTCAGTAGTGCAATCTTTATCACATGAAGATTGTGGATCTTAAAAACTCCCAGTATTAGAGCAGCTTTACTGCTACTTGTTCTGTTGCAGTAGTAGTTGTATAATTCCAATAGTAGCAAGACCTAACACTGATGGGTTTTTAGAATTATTTCCTAGGTTATTAAATGTGAAATTTTAAAGATTAGTTTCTCAATAATAATTCATCACTGTAGGTGGTACCCAGGAGCACACAGGCAGCATGCTGGAAAGTCTCCCACAGCTCAAGTTCCTCCCTTCCAGCCTGGAAACAATAGAACATGGGGACAACCCAAAACCTGGAAAACTAGTTCATCTGAATGACTTGTGCTGCCAAGATGCTGACTCTGGCCATGATGATGGTCACAGCTAGGCTATCTCTCTGTCAGGGGCTAGGTGGTGGCAGTGGTGCAGGTGCTGGAGCAAATGAAATCATCTTAGCAACTAATTTGTGTTCATCAAGCTGTGTGAAACAAATTTATGATTTCAGTCCCTTTTTAGGTGCACAGGAATTTGAGCCTGTGAAACTAGGGATCACCAGTTACATTTGAATCACTTGAATCCCTTCCACACCTTGAAGTACTGGATGTCCAATGCTGGGCCACTGTCAGCAGCAAGATGGATTGCTAGTGAACATACAATGAACCTACACAGAATCTCCTGCATTCAACAAGCAAAGGAAGTGCTGGGCAGCACACCAACTGTAGCTATAGCTGGGTCACTGCATCTTAGGAGAGACAAGATAAATCCAGATAGTTACTTTTTACTTAGAGCCTTTTTTATCCTTTATCTTCTCTGAATCATCTCCTACACTATGTAGAGACTGACAAAATAACAAAACAGAAGATAAATTAAACTAAAGTACTGTAAAAACAATTAAATGGAGTTTTTATGTTGAATAATTTCATTATTGTTCAGAATTTGGTGATTTGTCTTTTTGTATGTATAATTAATCACAGGCAGTCAAAAGTAGAGTTAAAACTCTCTTCAATCTTGTATTATTTTGACTCATACATTTAATGTATTTATTTGGCTAAATGCAGGCCACATTTATCAGTATTGCATTTCTGGTTTCTGTAGAATTTACCTTCAACCATCTAAAGCCTGATAGTGCAATAGGTTTTTCCACTATAAATTTTGTGATTCTTTAGGATGGCAGGGGAATTGGATAAGTTCCTGACTCCAAGATATATTTTGTGCCTAAGGTACCATAGGCCTAAATAGAATGAATAAAATTTTAGACTCAAATGACAAATGATATCATATCTCCAGAATATTTTAGTGGTTGTTTTTCATCTTTCATTTCCATGTAATTCTTGAACCTTTGCAGTCAGATTTATCAAATGAGCAATATTTTTAGAAAAATGGATGAAAATCTGAGAAGAAGGTAAGATGCAGTAAAGATTATAATTGTGCTAAAAAGCCATATTTCTGTAGCAACTGAGATTAATTATTAGTAAATCTTATGCTGTGTTCATCAGGGCACAAAATTTAAATAAGCAATTTCAAGCACAAAAACTTTAAAAATAAGTTAATTAAGTTAAACCTATATTAATTGAAAGCTTCCTTCATGAAGGTGCTGTAACAGTGCTAGAGAAATGAAATGTGCAGTCCCAGGTATGCACAGAAACGGCCAGAGGTCACTCCAAACAGGCAGGTATACACTGGAATCTTTGAGGAGTGCCAACAGGGGTATAGTGCAGCTGTGGTGCAGCTGATGTCCCCTTAAGTCCATTTAAATTGTCTTCAAGATATTTATATTCCTTTGAATTTCCTAGTTTGGCACAGTTGTTACAGATTGAAACAAGCAACAAGTGTTTTTTATTTACATCCACTTTTACCAAGAATACAATATTATATTAATAAGGAACATCACAGCAAGACCAGCAAATTTTTACTCATTTGATCTGTCCCAAGAAACCTCTTCCTGCTAAAGAGTATATTCTGATAACTGTATCAAAGCAGATAATTCCTGTGAGAAGTACAACTTCCACCTTATAAATATGAAGGTTTTGGCTTCTAATGCCAGGTTTCACAAAACTGAAACTTTGATGATGGTCTTCATTTTCTGGAAAGATCTAATACTTCAGTAGTAAAACACTGAAAGGGCCTTGTTGTAAAATTCAGTAGCTGGATATTACTTTGTAATATTCAACCAGCAAAATCACAATACATTTTTCATCATTATGAAAAAAGGAGAAATGAAAAATTCATTGTTAGCTGTATGTGAGGTGATGTAGTGTTAAAAACTGAAAGAGAAAATGTTAATTCTCTATTGCATGAAGTTACAGGAAAATCCTTCTCACTGGATTAGATAATAGCTCCCAAGCTTTTTAAAATAAAATATTAAAATACCTCTGACAGCAATTTGAAATGTAGTTTGTCTTAATTAAAAATTGTTCTGATTATCTATGTGTTTCATGGTACATTTATTAACATGCTCATTAGATAGGTTTTGTTGTTGAGGTTTTCTGGTGGTTGTGGTTTTTTCTTCCTGGTACACTGGTCCTAAATTAAGGACTGTAGTTATGAGGCAGGGGTAGTGAATAGAGTGAGATTATAACGTCCAGTGCAAGTTCCATCTTTCACTTTCCTCTTCACAGGAGAAAAAACTGAACATATGGAATACAGGATTATGTATTTATCAAGTTCACAAATGAACTGACAGGAAAATGGCATAAAGGAAATGTATGTATGGAAATAAATGGAGCTTAGACTGATTTATCATAAAATGCAATCAAATTTATTAATCTAAAAGAGTGGAGTTGACTAGGAATAGCAAAGCACACAAAAATGCATATTTTCCTATAAAAGAAGAAACTGGAAGGCAGCTCCTCAAAACTATTCCTGACAGGACTGAGTAGTGTAAATATCATACAGTGCAAAACCCAAAAAAATAATCTTGAATTGGCTTTGAAAAGGCATAACTTCAAAACAGAAGAAGAAAGTTTACCTCTGTGTATAGTCCTTGGCCTGGTTGTCTTTGAAGACAGAACCTTGGAGGCAGGCTGACAGAGACAATCAGCTTAGACTGGCCTCTAGGCACAACAGTTCTCAAAAGCATGATTGAAGCTCGTGCTAGCTGATGTTTATTGTGAAATTTTATTTGTGAGGAGGAGATGTAAACCAATATAACCTGAAAAAAAAAATAGCCTGGAAAGGATGAACTCAGTGGAAGGGAAAAGCTGCACTGCTCTGAGAGACTCTGAGGTTATGGTGAATCTCTTAATTCCTCTGTGTGTTGATAACTCCCTTTCAGCTAGCTTTACTCACAACCTTAGTTTACAATGTGTTGCATACCTTTTGACAGTTCAGTGATTCTTATGGTCTTCTTAAGTTCCTCTTGCATCCTGGACATTAGTGTTTTTCTACTAGAGAGTATTACTACATTTTATATTCTCTCTGTCAACCCGCTGTTCTAGATTTAACCAATAATGCACATGCACATTAACTTTGTTGTGTGCTTTATGATCCATGTCATCACAGAATAATATAATTTGCCTGTAAATTTTCATTAAAATAAGCTCTAGTGTCAATGTGATCCAGGTTTCCCTCTAGTAATCTTCTGAGCAAAGCAATGTTTCCAAATGCCAATGCCACCAGAGCCAGAGCAATACCCTGGGAGGAATTCACCATACAGGACGGTTCTATGAAACTCAGTTTTCTGCTATGTAAACAGTTCAGTTAATTCTGTGATTTAATCTGGACCTGTATCTTGCATATGGGAAGCAGTTTTGCATGTGGGAAAGCTCTGGTTCAGTCCTACAACTGCGATGAACTGAGAGGTGCTCATTGCATATTTGTATGCTTTGTTCTGAGATGAGAATATCTAATGTGTAATTTATGCTCATTTGCTTCTGGATTGGGTAGGGCACCCTTCACCTAGCAAGTTCTTCTCATCTGTGTTGCAAGAATGTGGGCCAAATGTTTTCACCACTTCCTAGCTATAGCATAGGGACAGGCAGTGAAATGATGATCATGAAGGTAGAAAAAAGGTTGGTTTATGACCTGACTTATCACACTGTACTGTCTGTAGTAAAGGCTAATGAAACATGAAAAAAACCAGGTCATTGTACATCAGGGTGACATCCTTAATATGGAGGTTGAGAAGTCCTCATGCCTAAGTACAGTTTATTCCATATCTCTTTATTACCAGAGAAAGGATGTTGGATTGCATATGGTCTGATAGAGTATCTACATTCCTCTTTAACTGATTAAACTAAATAGCCTCAAGCCTACCTATTCTAGCAAGGGAGAACTGAAGGTTTTTTTTTCACAGCTGGTAGTCTGAAGAGCTGTAACAAATATTGGATGTCTCTTCTCACTGACTGTTGTGCTATTGTGTCACTATCTTCCTTCATAAGGTGAATGCCTGTTTGTGATGAGGAGCTTCCACCAGCTGCAGTACCATGCTTTTTTTACCAAAGGCATGCTCCTTTGGTTAGAGCTGTGATTTGATGGAGGACAGATGTAAGGCATTATGGATTGACTTCTTTTGGGCAAATTAAAGTTTCAGCCTCCAACCTGGATTTATATATCAGTGTACATTGAAGAAGTTTGTTGAGTAGTATAATTTGATTTGTGAGCTCTTTGCTCCTTCCAGGGAGTTAGTGTTGGGTCCTGGCTCTGACCAGAAAAGCATTGAGCCCCCAAATCTGTTTTCAAAATCTATAATGCTGAGATCTGACTTTTTTTCAAAATATTTTCCAATTACAGGGTTGTTTGATATCCTAAATCCTTAAAAAAACTTGTACAAGGAGACTGACAGATAAGAGTAGGTGCAACCAGTATTTTTACTGCAGTTTTAAAGTTGTTCTCAAATTTTATTATTTTATTTAAGGGCCCAAGCGAAAAGATTTATCAGTCTGTAGTAAGCAGCATCCTCTCATAAGAGCTCAGCAGTAAGCAGACAGCAAGCTGCATTACTTGAATGAAAAAGTGTAGTATCATATAAACTCTACTCTATTGGAAATGGATTAAAACAGAGCCTGTGGCCTTCTCACTAAATCACAAAAGAGACTTACTATTGTGAAGGCTTTTTTCCCAATTTTTCAAAGGAATATTCTTACTAAGAATTTTGGTTTCTTTCTTTTTCCAAGCAGCTCACCTCTGGATAAAGCAAGTGTGTCTCCAAGGGGTAGAAAGACTCAGGAAATGTAAAGAGCTCTTGCTCATATTCAGTGCTCTGGGGTCCAAAAGGTTCTGCTCCCCTTATGAGCAATGGTGCCTGCTGAACGTTCTTCCTTGCAGAGAGAAAGCTAAGGGAGGAATGGCATCATTTGTCCCCTCTCTGTCATCAGCAAGATGAAGGCTCTGAAGAGGGTTTACAGTTCTGCAGTTGGGTCTGTTAATGCAGTACTTGGAAGATTAAATAACTTTTGGAAATATTTATAAGCCTCTAAAAGTGGTCATCAACAGGTGAAATGTAGCTGATTTGACACTTCCCAACTCACCAGCAAGCACCGTGGAAGACACATGAGCATCTGTATTTCAAAAGACAGAAAATAGTTTACTGGCTTTTTTGAAGTCTAACTGTTCCCAAACACAAACCCAGAACCCCGCTGTGATGTGTCTTTATTGGTGTGTTAAGGGATGCTGCCTAACTGGACGTGGACACGGAGGTGGAAGAAGTTTCATGTTTTACCAGCAGAAGGGTGAGACAGCGCAGAGAACTAACTACAAAGCCAGCAAACACCTGCAGCCAGATCTGCACTGAGTGCCCCATCATGGTACTAATTAAAGCACAGACTCAATCAAAATGCAAAGTTCAGAGAAGATGTGGTTGCAGCTATCTTCTCTCTTCCACAAGAAAGAAGCATGCTTGACACTGTTTGTCTTATATGCTCTCTTTAGGGCATTTTACCATTTAGCTACAAAACTAGCAGGTAGTGCAGAGATTTATTAATTTTCTCCATATGGAATGCACCAGATTTTACTGCTGCTTGGCTCTGCTTCAGAGAGATAGATATGGATAGGGTTTTTTAGTTAACATGATTTTATCTTGAGCTGAACCAGAAGTGCAGATAACTTGGAACATAATTATTTCTCATAGCTCGTCTTATTTTTAATTTATTGAAGTTTTATATTTTGTCAGGGATAGGATGGTATTGTATCCCTGCAGACTAAATTGCCAAGTAAGTGAAAAAAAAATTAAATACTTTTTCTGTATGGAAAAAAAAGTAAGAGCAATATTCTCTACTGAAAATCAAACTGCTTTTTAAATCTCAGAGGTGATTGAGATTTTCCTTCATTGTCATTTTTGTTCTGAGTATAAATTTCATCCTGTAGCTGAGACTTTTTCTTGATAAAAGCTTAATTGAAAAGACTGAATTCCAGAGAAAGTCCAATTTTTGAGGTGAGTCATATTCAAGCTCTAAAAATATTGCGAATGTTTGATTCTGATTTTGATTTTAATCATAATCTTTCTCTGTATTTCACTCATGAACCATGTCAGCATGTATCAATTTACATGTAAAAAAGAAAAGTACTGATTCACAGTAAAGGTCAGCTGTGCTGAAACAGATCTCACTGGCATGCAAAATTGATAGTTACTGTGACAAGATTTTAGCAGATTTTATAGGGTAAAGAACATTGGGGGGAATATTTATGTAATCTGCTGTGTGTTGTCCATGATAAATGAGCAAATGCATAAATGCTAAAAATCAAGACAAACTGGTCATCTACTAGACACCAGAGCTACCTCTTAGTTATACAATAAAATTTTACAAAATCTATTTAAAAACTCCTAAAAGTGATCAAGAAAAAGTAATGTTAAAATCGAGGTATTTCTTTATATGCCAAGGACTGCTCTGAGGGACAAGTGGGGGGAGAAGAATTCAACTTGAACAAAACATTCTACACCATCCTGCTTGGCAATCCTTCCCTAAGGCAGGGACCTGTTATCTGGGTAGAAGCACAGCCAGCTGGGACACACAGTCAGTTGGAAAGCTGCTCTCAGAGGTTTGCTGTCAAAAAGGTGTCTCAAGTGGACTCCCAGGAGAGTGTCTCCAGAGCTGGTTCTATTTGATATTTCCATTAGCCACCTGGATGATGGAAGGGAACGTATGCTTATGAAATTTGCTGACAGCTCCAAGGCAGGACGGATGGCAGGTGGTATGTGGGATGGGATCAGAATTCAAAATTATCTTGATGCACTGGAATGGGAGGAGGTTAGACAGGGGAGAGGGAGGGAGAGGGAGAGAGAAGGATGGAGATGGGGGGAGAGAAAGAGGCAAAAGAAAAGCTCTACATTTAAATAAGAGAAAGAATGTTAGTGAATACAAAATGGAGACTAAACGGCTAGCCTTTAGCATAACGGGGAAGGATGTGGAGCTAGAAGTTCTGATCCAGAAACTGGCTGCAGTTCTGCCATAGAAGAGGCAAGTTACATACTGGGAGCAATCAGTGGAAGAAACAACACAAAGCTGGAGAAAGAAATCCATTATCATTACTCATGTTTTTATCACAGACAGAACTAAGTACATGTGAATGTTGCCTGAAATTATCCAGTTACTTCTTTCAGGAGCTGAGCCAATCTTTTATACCTGAACCTTCCATATGGAAATACACCAATAAAATAATTGCAACGTTGTCTTTATGCTCAGTCCTGTAGCAGTGATGCTGCTAGCTTTTAAGAATTAGTTGGCTTCCATTTCAGAGTCTGGTTTTCAAGAGTTTATGTAACTTGGAAATATAAAGAGAAACTAAAGCCAAGGTAAAATAAGAGCTAGTTATCCTGGCATACTTCTTTTTAATTTTTTAATCTTTCATTCTATCCCACCCCCACACCTGGCACTGTCAGTACTTTGCTTTCTTGCAGCTGCATAATTTCTTCACTTTTATTTTCTATTTATAAAAAAAAAGGAGAACCAAATAAACTCCAAACCAAAACAAAAAAAGTGCCCAAAACCAAAACTCTGCAGCAAAATAGATATTATGATTCAGCATGCTTTAAAATAAGATGGTAAATATTTATAGCTAGCTTAGACATGGGGGAGTACTGCTTAATTCCCTTCAGTACTTGCATCAAGGAGAATGTAGCTCTGCTTTCAATATGAAAATGATTGGTTTGTTATTGTGTTCTTTTACCAGAAAGAGACATTTTCAAATCTTCTCAGTCTCCCATCAATCTCTGGGTGCTGCTTATCTTGGCTTTGTCATTCAGAAACTTAAGTCTATGTATACTTGATAGTGACATTCATATTCATTGTGATAGCTGAGGAAAAGAACACTAAACTGTATAGCTAAGTCAGTTTAGTCTCTGTACACTTAAAAATGTATAAAGCAACATCTATAACCTTCATACCTTCTCGTGTCTACATAAATGAGCCCTAGAGACAACTATTAATATAGGGCAGGTAAAGAATCCTTCTTTTCACAATTTTAACTCTATATACAGAAGAAATTTCATCTCCATCTAATATCCCATGTGTGCTCACATACAGAAGCTGAGAGGTCAGTTTGACTGAGTGAGTATTCATATAATGAGTGACATACTTTACCACCTTTGTTGTATAGAAATGTAGAAACTTATTTAACATATAAAGAACTTTTATTTAAGTGGCTTTCAGCATGGCACTTGTGCTTGGAGTATGCATAACTTTTTTCTGTATTGTTTGTTCCTGAATATTTACCAGTGTGCAAAAGTGGTAGCATTTGAGGTACAACTAAATATTTTTGGTCATTCTACAAGCTGAAAAGAATCAAAATCTCTGGTAAAACAGAGCACAAATACCTGTATAATTCAGTCTGAACTTTAATAATATTATCCCCAAGTTCACAGTACCTTCCTAACCTGTCCTACTTTTCAAGGCAACCAAAGACAAAGAAGGTATTTAGGAGGTCAAAAAACTTATCCTGTGAAAAGGTAGAGACACTGATAAAGAGAAGTCTGAAAGGAAGAACCTTTATAAATTAACCTGAGAGGTAACCCATTTGTCTTCTTCGGGTAGTGTCTGGAGACATTCAAATATTAAGTCCTCCTCTAGTAATCTATGAATATATACAGGTAAATACTGGCTTCATAGTACTTGAGCAGGACTATCATGCAATGGGAAAATTTTCATTATATTTCATAGTAGCTCTTCTTAAAATTTCATTTTCTGTTTTACAAAGAGGCTAAAGCATGGACATGAGGGCTCACTGTCTACTCACAACATGTGGACCAGGCCTCATATGTGATGGAGGGTTTGTTGTGGCAAGGCTCCACTTGCACTTAAGATTTTTAGAAGAAAGGCATGATAAGTAGAGAAGACTGGACAAAGAACATGCAGTTCCACTGTAGCTCCTCCTTTGCCTCTATTTGTAGCAATGCATAAGTTTCTGTAAAATATCCTTGTGTTTTGATCTATATGTTTGTCATATTGAAGAGAAGGCAGGCCTAACTTTCCTGTCAGTACCCTGTCCAAACAGATTGAGTGACATTCTTTTAGACACATAAATATGTACAGATTTTGTGGTACACCATCATATTCTTTGACAAATTATAAGAAAGTGTGATTATGATAACTTTGCTGAAGAGCAGCAGCAATTCTTGATTCAAATCTTAACAAAATACTTGCTCTTTCCTTACATTCTCCTTCATTTGTCTCCTAATATCTGTGGCCAAAATTATGCTTGTTTTAATTAATCATTCTTGACTCGTGGCTGTCAGAATTAGCTATAAGATTTTGTTTTCTTGACAGGTGTCTTTGAATCATGGATCTGAAAAGATGGCTAAGACATATTTCTCATTCTTTAATGCACATTATGTGAAAGACCTTTTCAATTTTAGGCAACTTGCTGCCCAAAAGGAAAGAAATGACCTCATCTGTCAGTTGTATGTGTTTTGTCTCACAGAACGTTTGCCTCAAGCACAGCAGCGGTAGATGTATTTACAATGTCGCCACAAGGATTACTTCACAGCATTTGTTCTAACTTTTCCAGAAGGTCTTGAGAAGGATGAGGCACTATTCTCACCATTCTCACTCAATTTAGTAGGTGATAAAGATGAGGAAACCTGGTCTTCATCACCATTGTGACTATGCAATGGAAAGTGCCCCATGCTCAAGATGTTGGTCTATGTAAGCAATGGGTCTTGCCTGATCTGAATTGCTGTATTTGCTGTCCATCAATAATAATTATCCCTTCAGTCTCTTATGATTGTTTTTACATTTTCTGTCTGCGCCCACTAAAATGGAAGCAATATTCTCCATTAAAAGCATGGGGAGCATAAAGTATATTATTATTTCATTATTCCATTGTATATTCCTGAGAATGTCCAGGTAAGCACTGATATTAAAGATTAATTCTTCTGAAGCCATTTTCTCAGCCTTGAGCATAAGGTTTCTGATGACCTAGAGATGAGCTGACTCAAAATTTTACAGTTACAGAAATTTCTGTGAATCCACTATCTGAATGGATTTATGTACTTGGATGTTAACTGGGACTCTGTGTATGATGTGCAGAGCTGTTTTCCCTTATGATTCAGTTTAAAATTCACTGTCTTCTGTACCTCTTCATTCCTTTCTTCTATGTATACTGCAGGCAATAGCAGAATTTCTTGTCCTTGTCCTTGCTTTCCTGCACAAGTGTTATCCACAGAAGGTTGAATACAAGGAGCTGTACCAGACTAACACTAGTTCTCAAGCAGTGAGAACTTCTGTGTTACAACCTCACCAAAGCCTAGGCAGGAATTCATGCAGCACTCAGGAGTTAAGATTGATGTCTTAAATGCTCAGTTGACAGCTCTCCCTTTAGGAGTGTACAGAACAAGAGTTATGGTACTGTAAAAGCCTTGGTACTTCTCTCTGCCAGATTGAGTTTCACCCAGGCTCCCCATTGCAAATAAATCAAAGCTATTCTCCAGTAAAAGTAAGAGGTCTCAGTACAACTGAAAGGATCATACTTGGAATTAGTTGTTGTCCTATTTGGATTCAGGGCATGGATTGTTTTACCAAAGTAGGATCTACTGCTTTCTGAGCTATTAATAAGTGACAACAGTTAGTATATGATAGACCAGTTAGTATCTGATAGACTGCTGAAAGGAAAGCATAAAGTTTTATAACTAGGAAATCTTTATCCAAGATGCTCTCTGAATTATTCAACAAAATTCAATAAAAGCACAAATAAATTGCCAAAAATATCACTTGGGAAAACAGCCTTTTAAAACTAAAGAGTAAAATCTATAACAAAATTATTTAAGAATCTTGTCTATTTCAATTGAATATGGGTTTTATTGTGTTTGAGGGAAATGGAAGCTAAACAATTGCAACAATATTAAGTGAGTTTTCAGAATCCATTTTGCTCTGGTTTACAACTACTTAGGAAAATGCAAAAATATCTAATGCAAGACACTCTCTCTGGCATTTTCAACTTTTCTGTGTAGGTCACACAGACCATCTCAATAGAACAACTCTTTCCAAAAAGTTATCTGCAGAATTATCCCTGATTCACAGTAAAGGCCAGCTATGCCAAAACAGATCAGTGGTATGCAAAGCTGATAGCTACTGTGACTAGATTTTAGCAGATTTTATAGGGTAAAGAACATTGGGGGGAACATTTATGTAATCCACTGGATTTCAACCATGATAAATGAACAAATGGGTAAATGCTAAAAATAAACTGGTCATCTACTAGACACCAGAGATTCAGAGAATAAAATATTACAAAATCTAAATGTATATTTAGCCATTCAGAATAACAAAATTTGGACTACTATACCAGTCCCAGAAGCTTGATTCAAACTCTGCCCTAAGTGTCTGATGATTCAGCATTTTTTGCCCTCTTCATTTCTGTTTATTCATTATTCAGCTATTCAGTCTATGCTGAATGTTGTCACTTGTCATTTTTTACCTCCTCATCTGTATGGAATTTTACCTTTTTAACCATCTCTTAAATCAGAATTGCATTCATACAACAGTGTGAATGCACCACCAACAGAGGTTATTTATGACTACCAAATCCCATTGCCTCAGGGAAAGTGGGAGTCATGAACATTTAATTTACTGATAAAATGAGCCTTTCTGTGTAATGAATTGTTTGAAAGTCAGAATAAAACCAGAATTGAAGATCACTTATCTTCTAAAGTCAGCTTCTAGGTCCTGAAAAGTGTCAATTGATCTTAGGAAAGGTCTTTTACATGTAAATATGGTTGAATGCATTTTAAATATTTCACTATCTGCATCCCAAAATGCTACTTAGTAATTAGGGATGTTTCCCAGCTGTGAACAAGTCATGGAGCCCATGAAATCTATACACCTATACATTTGCATAAACCTTTTATCTTTTCTCTGGTACAAATGCCTTGAAGGAGGTAGGAATGAGGAAAATCTACAGACTGGGATTAATTTTTTTACTTGAATCTGGAGTAGATACTTAAAGAGCATTGAAAGAAAAAAAAAGGGCATTCTAATTCTTTCCAGTATTTCCTCTCTATCCTATTTACATATTGGAGTTCTAGCTTTGTGCAGGAAAAAAGTCTGCCAGTGATAAAACTGATGTAACACTGATATTATGAGAGGGATTAGGAAATCAACCTGGAAGGCTTCCAGTAGTATCAGATAATTAGGATGCAGCACTTCACACATGAGACTGTAAAATCCAGTTCAGCAGACAGCATACATGCAGCTGCTGCAGGGCAGACACACAAGGCAGAGGCTTTTCCTGCAACGTCTCACAGTGCAGGAGATAATTCTAAAAAATGTGTTAGCCTGAGAGTAGCTAAAACTCCTCTGTGAATATACGTTCATTTAAGTCACATAAGCAGAGATTTTGTCCTGCCTTTTTGTATCTCCAGCCAAGCAGTATGTTGATGCTTGCAGCAAGACCCTGTCAATGAGAAAATAGCACAGCTCATCTGTTAGGTACAAGGCCAGTTGTGCAAGCTCATTATCACTGCTAATTTCGGTCTCCAGTTTCCTTAGTGATATCACAGTCACACTGGTTCTGGGTCTCTGAGCCTCCAGACTTCCCTTGTGCTATGCATCATGTGCTCATCAGCAGTGTCTTTTGACTCCAGCAGCATTTATGAAAGGTTGATCATGCAGGATATTGTTTTGCCTAGGATAGAGTTAAGGTTCTTCCTATGGTTCTTCAAGTGGTGGAGCTGTTTTGGATTTGTCTCAAAAATAGTGTTGATAACAGAGATGCTTTTGTTATTGCTGAGCAACATTAAAACAGAGTCAAGGCTTTCCTGCTTCTCCCCTCAGCCCACCAGTTAGGAGGCTGGGGTGCATGAAAATTTGGGAGGGGACACAGCCAGGACAGCTGACAGCAGCTGATCCAAGGGATACCCCAAATCATATGAGCTTTATATGTTCAGCCTATAAAGCTGGACAAAGCAGGAAGGGGGGGACATTCAAGGGGATGGTGCTTGTCTTCCCATATCACCATTATGTATGATAGGGTCCTCTTTTCCTGGGGAAGTTTGAACCTGTCTGTCCATGGGGAGCAGTGAGTGAATTTCTTTCTTTGTTTTGCTTGCCTGTGCGCCTTTTGCTTTGCCTATTAAATTGTCTTTATCTCAATCCATGAGTTTTCTCACTATTACTCTTCCAACTCACTTCTCATCTCACTAGAGAAGAGTGAGCAAACAGCTCTGTGAGTCTGAGTTGACAAGCGGGGTTAAACAATAACAGTCAGACACAAAACTCAGTAACTTTTCATTCATTGGACTGCCATGTTGCTGACATTGGTCCAGATGCCATTTAAAACTTCTAAATTTCTGCTCCATAGAGCATGTGGTAAAATCTACTGGAGGATTAAAGTTTGGGCCAGCCTTAATCTTGGGTTGCATCTTCCATTTCTGCTCTTGTGCCAAAGGCAGACATCTTCCCAGAGGCCTGTAGAGTTGTGGTGGTTTCAAGCTTTGCCTATTCTATGGATAAACCCCATTTCTGTGCACTGAATCCTCCTGTAGGTTTCACTTTGGCCAGCCAAAAAAGTTGCACCAGAATTGTAACAATTTCTTTTTACTTGATGTAATAGTTCAAACAGAAGCTGAAGGGACTATTTTTTGATACCTCTACCCACAAGGATCTGAAGCACAAGAGGGCCAATGTGTCAGTATTTGACAGGTTGGCTCTGTGTTCACATCATTCCAGAACACGTGCCCTTGAATGAGGAGGTGTCATACCCTGTGACATCCAAGAGGAGACAGACATTGCTCACACCCCAGCCTTTGTTGCCATGTAGACTTCTAGCATGCCCCCCCTAGCAGCAGGGCCCGTGGCAGCTGGTCTCTCACACAGCTGGATGACAGCTGACTGTGTCCTTTGAGACCTGGAGTCCAGCTGACAAGTCCCCTGGTGTCACATGCACACGTACCATAGCTGGGTAGCAATAAGGTGCCAAACCAGCTTTGCCTGATGTCTAGGCCAAATTGCCTGGGCTTTTGCCTGATATCTCATACTGAAAGATTATTCTTGCATTTGATTCTATCAGCTGGATGGTTTCTTCCAGCTTCTAGACTAATTCATGTTTCCTTAATTTCAGATTTTCAGTAAAGTTTTACCTTTAACTGTGGTTTTTCAAACTGATGTTAAGATGACAACTAAAATGTAGTAGATATTCTTACTAGTAAAGACTTATTTGTGAAGATCCCATCTGAATCAGGCTCCAACACCATGTTGATTTAGCTAATTAGTTAGAAAGTATCTAGCAAAATTATTTTCATTGCTATTAATTATATAATTTTATTGATGCAACTGACCCATAAGGTAATGCTCAAAATTTATTAATTTCTGTGTTAATTATATGAAAGCTGCTTAACAAAGAGTGCTATGAACCCATCATCTCCCTTTTCATTAAAGTTGTCAAGTTCAATTACATCATAAAATATGATCATTTATAACTCTATGAAACAGCTACATCATAAACTCTAATATCTTTTACAACCAAAATGCTGAAGAGGTTTTATGCTATTATTTCACAGACTGGAGACACTATCATTAGGCTCTTTCAGTCTAATCGTGTGTTTGGGGGAATTATTGTAATTTCTATTCCTTTTGTTTAAAGGCCCTAAAATCTGATCAGGAGAATGGGAAGTGTTTCATATGAGGGAAGACTAATTGAAATTGGAATATTTTGGTTGGTAAATTGCTATTACAGAGAGATATCATCACAGTTTCTATACAGGAAGTTCAGACAGGGAAAGAGAACAATTTAATGTAATAGACAAAGTTGGCAGAAAAACAAATGTATTTTATGGCTAGGAAGGTAATCAGAAGAAAATTTCTAAACTCAAAGCATCGGGGGCTTGAAATAACTTTTCAGTCACTGCAATAACTGAAAAAGCCTTACTTTTAAGGTGGAACTTAAAGACTTTGTGGAGAAAATTATCCGAGGATGTTGCTAGTGATAGAAGAGTAGATTTGTGTCCTTGGGGATATTTTCCAGTCATACGCATTAGGTTATCATATTAAATGAACCACAGAGATTGGTGATGACCAGAGGAACAGTGACAGACCAAGAAACTCAAGTAAACTGATCAGGCAGCACATCAAAAAATATATATGTAAAACCAGGCCAGAGAAAGAAACCATCTACCCAGAGCGCTATGCAGACGAAGAGGAACTTTTGTGCAAAAATATAGAGTTCACTATGGGATCCACTGTATGTTGAATAATAATATTTTGTTGGAAGAGAGAAAATTTGGAGATGGTACAAAACTTATTGTGGGATTTTCAAGGGATGGGTCAATGGCAGGGGAAAGAAGAGATCAAGATGGACCAGGCAGGACCAGTCAAAGCAAAATGGAAGAGAGGTGTACAAGGGGCACGTTAAGTCAGCTGCTGCACAGCACACTTGTCTCACTGAGTCCTATGCATGATGGTTGTGGTCAGTCCTGTATTCTTATTAAATGCTATTTCCAACTATCCTCTGTGTGCGTGTGTTTGTTCTGAGACAACTTGTGTAAATTGCTAGTGAACTTCCAGCTGGGTTAGGGGGCTAATAGGACAAGAGCTTGGAGTGCCATCTCCTGGAGAGACTGGGATCAGGAATGCTGGATTCAGCTACCTCTAACATCCCATTCCCATATTCCAATTCAGTTACTTAGCTTTGACTACTATTTTATATTTACTTATTTTGTCTACCTTAGCAGCTTTCTTTAAATTCCTCTTTTTTTTTTTTTTTTTTTTTTTTAGCAAGCTCAATTTAAAAATTCTATAGCATTCATGGACAAAATATTGAAGATTTTGATGGCTTTTTGTTTAACACTATTTTTCCTCACCCTTTCATTCTACTGTCAGTAGAGTGCACTCTACTTAATGAAATATTGAGAATACTGGATTTTTTTTTTTATGAGAAAGATTAACCCCCTCTCTTTCCTTCTGTTACTGATTGCACTTTTATTTATAAAACTATACTGATTATCCTTTTATTTATATTACTCTACTTTTTAAATCTCTGAAAGAGGTTAAAGACTACATTTTAGGTAACTTCATGCTGTTTCTCATTGAAAAGGAACCACACCCCAAGTATGATAATTATCTTGGGTAGCTTTTAGAGAAACTGTTGACAGGCCTCTGGTTGAGTGCTTATAATAATCCTCAGGATTATAACTGTGCCTAATTTGCAGGCACTGGAACTCCAGTATCAAGTCTGTGTTTTCACTGAAGACTTACACATGAAATTTTCATATATTGATGTCAACATAATCACGGGTGTTCTACTTTTGGTAATTTTATTCTAGATTTGTCTCAAAACCTTGTAGTTTTATCTTTATGAAAGACTGACCGAAATGTTCAAGTTCAAATGGTGCAAATCTCTTGCTTCAGCAATGCAGTCTGTTTTCTAACTTCTCTGATAAAGGCTTAATCATTGTGAAAAACATTGAATTGACATAGCTTTTACTATTACATCTGCTTATCTTTGCCTTCCCAAAGGAAACTCAGGGTTAGTGTCTCAGCCTGAGTAAATCACCTCAACCGACTAATCAGAGTTAACCAGTTGATTTCAATCAGCAGAACTATCTATTGAAACAAATGTCATTTCTATCTGATATTTGAAATCACTTTTCTCTTTCTTCCTTTGCCATTTTTCACAACCACTCCAGCTGGGGAACAATCTTCCTTACAGGAGTCAGTGATCCTCTCCTAGAATTTTATATCTTCTACCACCACCAGAAATAGTTATTTTTATTTTATTCTCACAAGCTGTCATTTTTTATTGAATAACATCACCTTTCATATCCACAATAAATACAAACCTGTGTTTCAAATATAGGAAAAACCCCACATTTAACAAAATCTGGTAAAAGAGTCACTCTTCTGATTGCCTTTGGCCAGCTTGCAGCTCCCAGTTAGAATTTACTCCCACTGAGAATAATGATAGAAGTCTTCTTTAAGCCTGATGTAGAAAATAAAAAGATCAGCTTCTTCTTTTTCACAATACACTACTAAATCTGAAATACTTCTGAGGGCTTTTGGCCTCCTTTTTTGCATTAGGAAGTTTGATTTTTGTCACTGAGTCTACCATATTTGAAAGCCTATTAATTTTAAGGAAAAAACCTAGAAAACTAAAGGCACAGTTATCATGCTTTAGCAGAAGTAGTAGGCCTCTTTTAATACCTGGAAAAAAAAAAAAAAACAATCAAGTTCTCCAGGAGATACATACAGAACACCAGAATTTGAGCTTTAAACGTGCTTCTGACTCATCCTTGACAATAGAAGTAGCTCCTTAGGTTCAGGTTTGTTATTTTCGGTTATATTTAACTGTTTAAGTCGGCCATACTCACAAAAAAAAATCCTGTTTCAGTCTTAACGCCTTCCTTCCAGAGTGGTCTTTGTTCCAGATACTATGACTGCTATTTATTAGCTCAAACACAGTGGAAATTTTATGCTTTCTCACAAAATGTCATTATTTGTCTATTAAGGTGATTATCTTGTGCATGTCACTAATCTTTTGATGCATTCAATGCATAATAGCAAAGCTACCCAACTGTCATCTTCCATACACTTTTAGTATTTCTTCTGTTTGTAGTAACTTATTTTCTTAAGCAAATATAAAACCTGTAAAGTCATTGCATGAGTTATGGATTTTAAGTCATGAGTTATGATTTAATCATTAATTATGATTTTGAGACTCATGATTGTTTCTCTCAAATCCTGAGAAAGCATATTTACATGCTAATCTTGAAAATCAGTATTTTCAAAAAATAACTATATTAAAGACACCTTTTAAAGAGAACAATGGTAATAGAGTTGATGATCTAATTAGTACCTTATCCTTCTTTGCACATTGTTTAGAAATATGGTCAGAAGAGTCACAAACAGAGAAAGACAAGTGAGAAAACAAGATTATGAAGGATACTGAAAATAATGAACCAAGTTTGCTCTGACAAGACACAGTCTGCTGTGTAATTCAGACTGATTTACCTTAGAAGGCTGACTGCTTACCACACAGAGTCATGGCATGTGCAGCCATACATCTGGACAAATAATGAGTCAAAATAGTCTAAGATGTGCCTAGGGTATACATTGTACTCTAGGGATTTTCCCTACACATATTTATATCTCATGTAACAGGATAGCTACCTCACACGTGGTGAAGGAAAGAGCTGGAGGAGAAATAAATGTTGGGAAACAGCCTGCCTCACCCAGTCTGCAGTAATCACATGTGGACTGCTGCTGTGAGGTACTGCTGACACGAAAAATTGGTGTGTAGGCAGCACCTGCAGAGGAGACAGTGCCTCAGATGCAGAGGATTGGGTGTAGGGAGAAGCTGTGCAGGAGCTGACACGAAAAATTGGTGTGTAGGCAGCACCTGCAGAGGAGACAGTGCCTCAGATGCAGAGGATTGGGTGTAGGGAGAAGCTGTGCAGGAGCAGCACGGCGTGCTCTGTGGGTTGGATGCCCTCTGTCAGGCACCAGCGCCAGCCCAGACTGCAGCCAGGACATCGGACAGGCTGGTCAGAGTGGCTCTGCACCGCTCACTTCACTGCCCAACAGAGGATGCCCAAAAGTGTCCTCTCCACTGGAAGAAAAAATTTTAAAATGCCTACAGATTACTGAAGGATTATGTTGAATAAGTAATATTCTTCCAATTTTAAGGCAATTTAGTGGGTACTTAACTTTCTTAAAAAAAGAATATCGCTGACCTTTCCTTTTTGATATATGAGCTCCTTGGCCATGTCTGGGCTTCATAAAATTTAAGTGCACTAGGGACCTCATTATTTTATTACATTTCAGCATTGGTGACTCAAGAATGTGATTTTTCAAGTTATGCAATCTGTGAGAATGATATCTCCATCTTGGGGAAGGAAAGGACATAGAGAGTAGTTTAAACACACACCTCCAAAGAACCTATTTGAAATTGTTTTGCTTTTTCAAAAAATGTGTAATTTTTCTGAGTTTTTACTCTACAAACTAATGTAGATTATGTCAAGTTAACTTTATGTTGACAAGTTCAATAGGATGCATCTTTTAATATATATTCATTAAGGATACTAAAACATTGAAAATTTCTTTCTTATAAATGTAGATGAGATGGCTTCATCCTAAGTACTGAATATATTTCTTCTAAAAATGTAGGGAAACAGACTGACCTTAAAATAGGCTTTGGCTCTGCACAGAAGAAATGAGGAAGTAGCAGGGGAAGGATTTCTCTCTATTGCAAACTTCTTCTATTAATTATTTGCATAAATATAAATTAGTATTCTGAATGTCATTAAAGTAAAATACCTGCAATAGCATTCAGTTGTTATTCTTGGCACTCCCCTCATGCACTCCTGCTAAAGCACAGGAGGAGAGAAAAAGCACTAGCATTTAGAGGTGATAGATAAAAATGCTGAAGAATTATCCTGAGATCAAGACTGGAAGCAAAAGCAAGTAATTTTTTTTAAGGTTTGTGTGTGTGTGTATTTGTCAGTCTGAAAGCTTCTTGAAAATTATGAAAACTGTGGGTTCACACAAAACCTTGCAATGATATTTCTTGAAAAACCATTGCTTTCATTCATTCCTCATTTGCAAATGAACATGACTGTTTATTGCAGCAAATCCAGCATGTACCATTGTTTTCATTCCTTCAGGCTGCTCCCCTCATTTTCCCTGAGTACAAATTATATTCACAAAACCCATATTTATTCAGTTAACATTAGGTACTGCCTAAAATTGTTGATAATTCTTGCAGTGTTTACTGACTGATTTCCTGCTCCATTGCACATGAGAAGCAGCAATAACTTTTAAGTTGATGAGCCAGCACAGATGATGTGGTCTATTCGGTATTAAAGTGTTGTTTAAAAACATCCCCAGAGCAAATGTTACAAGTAATGTGATTTTTTTTTTAATGCTGTGATTGCTCTCGAATTTTGTGGCACATGCTGAATATAAAAACTTTTACAGAGATTAATTTCTCTATATTTACTGCCACCAACTTTTTTAGGTTATTAGTCAATTTTTGCATCTAAGACTTCAGATTGTAGGATCAAGTCACATAAAAGTGATTGAAAACAATATTGAAAACAATAATTTATTATTAAAATTTGTGCAATTACAAGACAGTTCAGGTATTGAACTCTGACTGTACACAAATTTGTTTTAAACTTAGTAAATGCCAACAAAGTCTGTGAAATGTTCTGATACATTTTTATTTCATTTCCATGACTATACTTTTGAATAAGAGACTATTATAATTTGCTAGCCTTAATTTCTGTTTTAATGTTTGTTTTGAAAAATATATCCTGCCATGAGATAATTGGATATATTTTTAAACAACAGAATTAAGGGAAAAATCTATGTAATGTTGTTTAGTCTGTAAATCCCCAGACTTGATTAAAGAAGAGACAGAGGAGCCCATTCAATGTCTTCCATCTGTCACTGATTTTGCAACTGCCATTGGCAGACTCAGGAGTATTGCTCAAAGAGGCTCTGTCATATTTTAAACAGCAGGAATCTTCTGCCATTTGGCCATGGACTCACCTTCATAATGCCTGAAAATCCACATGTGGTCCTACTGCCAAGATGCCTTTGCCCATCCCTCTCACTCCAGCGTAGGGGGAAGATTGAGAAGCCTTTTTGTATCTTCTAGCTAACAGCTGCTGAATGGAAGATACCAAACTGCTATTCAGTATTGTACAAATATCTAGAAAGAAAACCCTGGTGATGCTAGATAGTGGAAAATTAGTTGAGCTGAGAAAAATACTGGAAAAACTACTTTATTTTTTCCAAAATAGAAAGTGACATGCAGAGTGTCTTTTCTGTTAAACACAGTCTTGCTGATTGTATAAGATCATCTGCAAAGATTTACTTTGGGCAGAGAGAAGCTCACTTGCTGAACTGATCTTTGACACCACATTCCTCTGCTAAGAAATCTTGTGCTTAGCACTTCTACAGAACTGGGAGAGTATAAGCTTTATCAAATACTGAAAAATCCTCGACTTAGACTGTAACCTCATATTCTTCCCTTTGCATTTGAGAACTCTGTACAATTTTCTTTGCAAGAACAACATTTCAAGTCAGGAAATTTTAAAGCAATTACAACAATTATGTTCATCACCAGACTCTGCCTGACAAATGAGTGTGACTGCAGTGACCTCCTCAGTTTCTGCCAGATGCTGTCTTTCTCACCACCAGTGCCATTAATCAAAGATGTGACGCACATATCTCTGTACAAAACTGGAAATGAGTCAGCCACTGTAGATCTATGTGACTTCTTGCAGATGCTCAGGCACGACTGAGTCGTGACTTGAGCAACCAACTGCTTCAAAGCTGCATAGTATTTGAAATATTCTTTCCCAGAAAAAAAAAAACAGCAGGAACCTTGTTCCTAGTTTAGTTCTATTACATAACAGAGTGTGCTGTGTGTCACATACCTATGCTGCACATAGGTACTGCAAGGATGGAAATATGAATATGTGATTTTCCCCTTCCTTTTCCTACTATTTCCAGCTGAGAGAATCATATATTTCTGTTTTATACATCTCTGACCATGAGCATTTCAAGCTTTCATTGACCTGAATCTCACTGTGGTAAGTTTTTATCTTTCAGCATTTTCAATAACAGCAGATATGTTGTTAATATAGAACTTGAACAACTGGTCTTTATGGTTATAGCACATAAAGACCTTAATTAATTCAGTGGTCATTAATAATTAATTCACTGATTAGAAAATTTAATGTAAAAAGTGTTATTAAAGGCTAAAATGTTATTCTCAGCCAGCTTTAGCAATCTAACAGTTAAGCTTCGAGTCCAAGATGAGCCCAAGATGGGCATTCAGGATCCATCCACAATCAAAGGTGAGACATTCTGCAGAAATTCTGTGATAAGCCAGTCACTAATTCTACCTGTTTTAAAATTAAAATAAGTGCCCTTGGATTTGGTTCTTTCTGTTGATTTGCTTTATCAATTAGCTACTCAATTTTTGGATAGATAAAATTAGTTGCCATGAATCCTAACTTAAAAATTATGGAATTCTCACCAAATTATATTCTTAAAAAGGGGGTTTGCCTTGTTTCAGTTACTTCTACTAAGATGTCCCCATTAAATATATTGTCCCTTTGCTTTAATATAAAACAGATAGCAAAACCATGGGTTTAAAAAGCCTGCTGGCAAAAAAATTGTTCTTTTTACTCAATGAACAGACATTTCCCATTTGAGAGTAGCCCTCCATTAAACATGTATTTCTGCTCTGAAAAAAAAGAGTAGTACTATTCACCTCACATGTTTCAATGATCTATCTAGTGGCAAAGATAGTAAATGTTTAATTTATTGTTACTTTAGATTGGCAGGAAGCACAGATCTTCAGGGCTCACTGAGGATATACAGTGTCCATATATACAGTGTTCAGATATACAGTTCACTGAAGTGACTAAAAATATTGGTCTTTCTTCTCAATACATTTCTTTGCAAATAGATTTGTTCAAATCTGTATGTGTTTTTAGTCATCTTTTGTTGATCTTCCTACCTGAACCTATACAAACCAAAAATAAATTTGTATGATCACATGGAAAACAAGAGCTAAGACTGCCTTAACTATTGCCAATGCAATAACAGCCACATGTTAATTAAGAGTCTGTTCACCCATAGTGTTTGTTTCAGTGCTTTAGCAACGCTGCAGTAAATATTGCTGCTGGAATTAATGCAAAACTAATCACTTTTTTCCACTTGATGGAAAAACTATCCTTTAACAAATTTAACTGTGTCTTTAAGGTTACTGACTAGTCAGTAAAACCTGATTCTCTACACAGTTTTAAAAGCATTTAAAAGCATTGTTTTCTAACCAGAGACCAAAGCCATGCAATGATATATAGGAAAGGATATGTTGTTTTTAAGAAAGGGCAAAGCAAATAGAACAAATGAAACACAGGGTAGCATAAGGAGGGTGTGCTAGAGAATATTGATTTGTTTAGTGGGTTCAAGTCTCCTAGGCTATCTTAACTAAGACACCATCTTGGCATACAATGAATAAAGTAATTTAGGCTAAAAATATAAGGAAGGCTCCTTAGCCACTTACACTCTAGAACAAGACTTTCCATAGAAATAGCAGTTGGGAGCTACCAATGTCACCATTTAAATTTAATCTAGTTAAGTTTATGGAGAGGTATCTATGAGACAGCTGTTTGAAATAGCAGGGGACTTGATCTAATGACTCTGCTAACCTGTGCTCCTTGTTCTTATCTTTTGAAAATATCAGATTTTCCTCACTTCCATGTCTTAGGTATTTTGTGTTTCAAAAAGATCAATAAAGAATGACTACCTTGTTATGTGCAGGGAAGTCTTTTATTCCACGGCATGAAATTCTACCGACTTAAGATCCAAACTAACACAACACACTGTTATGAAAATATACTCCATATCTAATACTTTCTCTTCATGAATACAATAGCAGTCAGGCTGCATTCCACAGCCTCCATGTTATCTATTGCATTTTTTGTTTGTTTTCATTTTTGCCAAATACTTTAATCCAAAAACTAGAATTTATTTTTTTTGTATTTCTGAGAGTTATCAAGTTTATCTTTCCTTCCTTTCTCACACAAAACCAACAAGATCTTTAGGGATTCTCTTATCTTTCTGTTGTAGGTTGGATTTATTTAGTCAGGTGTTTCATTAATGTTAGTTAGGTTTGTTCCTTGTACTTCCCTATTTTCCCCTCACAGTGGTTTGCTCTAAGTTGTTTCCCCAAGAATTCCCACCACTTGGATCCACAGTTACCTGTCAATCTTCTCACCTCTCCCTGTTTTCTCCTTATTTAGTCCCATCAGTCAAGGTTTGTCACTCCCTGTTGAGTATCAATCTTGTGACCACCCCCAGCTTCTTCATGAAAGTTCTGTATCAATCACCCCACCTTAGCCTTTCTATTTGTCCCAGAACGCTGTGCCCACCTCTGTTATGTTACCATTGGTTGTTATAATCTACGTCATTTCTCTCTTGTTTGTCCCCATTGGGTGAGCCAGGTTTCCACCCCTGTCCGCCCACCCCCTACTTAATCTGCTGTAACCCTTTGTTCTCTGGCATTTTGTCACTGCATTCCATCCAGAGGGCATTTTGTTCCGACCACGTATGGGGGAATAAAACTCTTGGGTGAGCAAACAAAGTGTTCTTCTCTCATCCCTTTGCCTCCTCTCAGCGTGTGAAGCCACCAAAGCTGCGTGATCCACGCCGCAGCGCTCAGCATTACCAGGGAGGCAGACGCCATAACCCTGGAGTGCCCACACACACGTGGCGGCCGCCCAGCCTCACACAGACAGTGATAGCCGGCGCTTCTCGACTGCTTGAGGTCGTGGCAGGTAGCTGCCGCATCTTTCAGGAACATGAGCATGTCCCTACTTCCCAGCATGACCATATTTCTTATTCTTATGTCTTGTTTTCCACTGTTCAGTGGGATACTAGTTATATTTGAATACCGTTCCTTAAGTTTAACTAGAATTATATTCATAAGATATTGGGAAAATCAATCTCATGGTTAATTAAAAAAAAATACATAAGTTCACAAGTTTTAGGTATAACATCATTCAGGTTTGTTGCTCAAGTGTCAATGGCAGAGCAGATGTATTTTGAGCAGCCACATGTGCAAATACCTTCATCTCATATAAGTCACATCCCATACTATTAACAAGTTATCTTTTTTATTCTGCTGGGGGTTTTCTTTCCCCAGAAGAAAGAGTTTTTTACAAGAGGCAGCTTACCAAGAAATTTACCTGAGATATTTGCAGTCATTCTCCTGCATGGCATGGCATCTGGAAGTCTAGCAATAGTTTAAACTAATGTACAATATTATGTATGTACAATAATCCTTGTTCAATCATAAAGTGGTTTTGGTTGATTCTTTTTTTTTCTTCTTTATAGGACAATGCAGTTTGATCCACTGGGGGTTTTTTGAGCTCTTCTTCCAGCTGCTCAAATGCAGATGCATTGCTTGGGCTTGGACAAATCCCTGTTGTTCCACTTTCCTTTTCACTCACATTAAAAATGTGGGTCCCACTGGGTGCCTTAAATCACTGAAGGAAAGACTTGAGGCATGGGCCCAGGCCAGCAATGAGGTTTGTGACTAACCAAAGTGAAATGGTAAACAAAATCAAACTTGGTCTCTTCCTACCCCTAATCTCTGTCAGAGAATTGCAGTAGCTCCGGAGGTGATGACTGAAAGCCCTGGAAGTGCAAAAGATCTTTATTTTGTTATTTTGGCCAGGGTAAAGTATATGCACTGTTTTATACACAATTCCTCATACTGTGTTCCTTAGATTAAAAACACAGCATATACTGCTCTTTTACCTAAATAACTATGTTCTGAATATGCTCATCTACTCTAGAAAAATAAGTTCCATTTTTTTTCAGAAATAAAGTTTTACAATTAGATTTATATAACTAGACTACAGAAAACACAATCCAGAGGAATGGTGCTACATATTTTAGCATCAAAGATTTACAGATCTTTCCCATTGACCTTCTCTTTAATTACTTTGTCCTTTAGTAATAAAGTTAGCAGGAACTTTTTATTGAAGGATATTTGTACAAGATTAAAAATATCCCCAGGAACTTACACACTGTCAAGAGTAAATTCATACTCTCGTGCTCTTGCTGGAACTAGAAGCTTGGCAGCTGAGTCAAACATTAGCCTTAATATTCTGGCTTTCAGTAAAAGCCTTCAAATGGAAGCAGTATGTTTCAAGAGTGCTTCAGAGGATCTTATTTCTAAACTTCAATGAAACACAGAGAAATGTAGGTGATGTGGAGATAATACATGCTATGTATGTTTGCATAGTCACATCTCTTGCTTTCTCTGGCCAGAGAGCATACAACACATATAGAAACAATACTCTCCCCATTCCCACCCCCAATATGCACAAATGAAAGGTATACATAGTAATGAGAATAAATACAATAATGAGAATAAATACATTGTATTTATATATGCAGATATCTAATATCTGCATATCAGAATATCTACATGCAGATATTCTCATATCTGCATTAATATGAGAATAAATTAGGTGGGAATTCAAGTTAATTTCCTGGCAGTATCTTTAACACTGTATGTTAGAATCCAGGACTATGTTATGTTACCTTGGTTGCCCAGTAAATAGTCTGTCAGCTAGAACTGCCTTACTTTCTTGGGATCTAAACAGTTTAGGCATTACTCTCATACATATTTCTCATCCAAAACTTTCCAGTGATCCAGTTGTAGGTGGAGCATTTGCAATGTCTGGTGTGAATAGTTGTAGTGAGGAATGGCGATGATCCATTCAACAGCAATCAATGAGACTTATCTTTAGTGTAGCATCCTTAAGAACAGAGAATTTCTCCATGGGAAAAGAGAGACATTGGCGTGTTGACAGTGCAAAGTGGAAGGAATCCACCCTGTTCACCAACCTGGGGACAGTGAGCAAAAGCATTTGGACACATCTCAACAAGCAGTTTGGATTCATAAGAACAAGCAAAGTCACCCTAAACAAGAGCTACCAGTTTATGGACTTAGATACCCAGGGAAAATGATATTATTTTGCTCCCGGATGAAGGCTACGATCTCTTACTTTCTACACATCAGTTTCTAGAACTCACTAAAATAAGATGAGAGAATATAATGGAGTTGAAGGGTGGAAGTGTGGGTTCAGTCTTCAAATTGAGAAAATCTTCATCTTCACAGCTTAACTTTGGCTGCCATTGTTATGGCCTCTAAAGAAAAGACTGTTTGTTATTTATTCTGCAGTGATCCTTTTTCATGTGTTGTACAAGCTCCCAGAGAGACAAAAAATTTTGTTTTGGTAACTACTTGGACTAAGACCCTAGAAACGTGGATTCTGTTTGGGGCTTTTTTTGTGGCAGTGGGCATGCCCATATCACAAGGCACAAATGAGTGGGCTGTACCTAGTTTTAGCTATGATTTTTCTGTAAATTCTGCACTTCTTAGTATTAAACTGCGAACAGCAATATCCTTTAAATGTGTTGTATATAACACTGTCCATAGTTTCAAGGAATAGATGGAGTGGTTTTTCCTAGGCTTCATTATTTGTCTCCAATTTTCTGTCACTAATTAATGAGATTTAAATTTTGCATCTAATAGCAAATGAGGAAAACTAAAAAATTGCTTAATCATCTTGCTCTTTTTCTAGGACTTTATGATAAGCAATAGCAAATTCTCAGAAATACCTGTATTATTAAGTACTACACAAGCTTGGGAAATATAGTTCGTGTTGAGAATACAGCTGTTTTCATTATATGAGACACATAGCTGTTTTTTTGTAAAACATCTGCAGTGCCCTGACATTGTATTAATGCAATGATTTATGATGAGATTTGCTTAAGATATTAAAGTTTAATACTCTTTAGAAATGTTAAAAAATAGATATAAGGTGATTGATATTGCTGTTTAATTTTTAAAAGCACAGGAAGACGGAAGGACAATATTGTGTTTAACACATCAACCTGTAACACAGGAGACTGGAGCTGAACTCTAGTGTTAGTTATTGTCTCTGTATTGGATTCCTCATCTGAAACAGCATGGCTGACAGTACTGCCTTTCCCCAGCCCTTCTCCTTCTTACACTCATTCTAATTGCAAGCTCTCAAGAAAGGAAATAATTTCTTGCCGTTTGTGTGAAAATGGTTTATATGGTTTGTAACACAGCTCCGATCTAGCCTGTTCCCCTTAACACTAGTATGTCACAAGAAATACAACAGTCTTGATATTGTTTGTCTGAGTTTAGTATTTACAGTGTTAACAGTGATTATGTCTACTGCACTATTACCTGCAACACCCTGGTCCTTTCTCTGAGGTCTTCCTATAGGTCTTGGCAGGAGCTTCTTCCATTTGCCAGGTTTCATGGACTGTCCCAGAATTCAGGCTGCAATGAGAGGATGTAGGGCAAGCATTGCCTATGCTGCTTTGGGTACCACCACAGTATAACCTGTAACAATTTTACTCAGGTTAATTCTCACTTTTTTGGTTTGCTTTCTGGTACTTGAATTCGCTACTCTATATCTGTTGCAGGGTCTAAGAAGTTCTTCTGAACTGAGTCCCTGAAAAGTCAAGGATTATTGCAAGAAGCATTTATGAACCAAGATGGCAATAGAAATCAGAGAACAGTGGTAAGGTATACAGTTCAGAAGTAATTCCACAAGGACGATCGAAACAAACTTTTATTATCTGAAAATTGCTTTAGGAATGGTAATATATTAGAAATCAGATGGTGAGACCTTAGTGCAGTGAAAGTCTTATATGCAGTCTTATGGAACAAGAACTTTCCAAGAAATGTGGTCTGACTGAAGGCATACTCTGCTCTGTGAATTGATACCACATTAGCTCGTGGAACGTAACACACTAAGCTGAGATAACAGCACATTTTCAGAATATTTCTCACACAGGGAATGAGTCAAAGGTTCTTTAAGTCAATGGCATTTTCCCTTTCTAAAAGTATGCATTATTAAATCAGTAGAACTGAATTCATGGGCAGATCTAAGTGAAATAGTAAATGTAGATTAACATTAAATCTATGGTTCCTACCCTTGGTAAACTGCAAAGTTTTTAATTCTAACTTCATATTGCTTCTTCCTGAATAATAGTATTCTAAGCAATTTATAAATTTTAACACTGCAACCTCTTGATATGAAACACAAACTTCTATTGGGTGAACTGATAAATAAAAATTGCCACAGACAAATACAGTCTGTGAAATTATCCAAGTTACTAGAGGAGGAAATTTTCTGTATGTGGGTCAAGGGTGTGTTTGCAAGGAGAAAAGCAGTCAAAAAGAGGCACATAACTACCCAAAGGAACCTTTCCCTTCCCATTTAACCAGGTCATGGCTGCTGTGAGTCACAGATAGTAGGTCTATATGAGTTACTTGCTGTACTTCAAGGTTCCTTTGGTACACAAATTTGTTCCACATCTATACTAAAGGAACCACAAGGTACACTCTGAGGTGAACACTGATATGCTCAAAACATGTTCCTTTCTCTTGGGTTCAAGGCCAAAATTGCACCCTGAGGGGGAATGAATAAAACAGCAGGAGTGTTCAAGTGGATCTTCAGGTATTAGAAAAGAAGTTTCTGTCTCTTTTTCTACCTCAGTAAGATGTTCTTCTTAAGGATAGCCATGCACATTTATTTCCTTAATTTGAGCTTTCTCACTATATGCAATTCCCTAATTAGCTAAACTATATGAAGTAGAAGTTCAGAGGGGAGCTACCAAATTGAATCATTAAAGTTATTTTAGAACTTTTTTCCACAAGATTAAAAAAAAAAGTAAGAGAAAACACTAACTTTGGTTCAAAGCATAGATAATGTATTTAAGGGCTATAGAATAATTTATACTTGCTGCAAAAGACTGGACTGAAAGAAATGTAAAAAAAATCAATATTGGTAAAAAATAAAACTTCAAAGGAAATGTGAAAACTCTGTAACAGGTACTCTGGTTTTACAGCATTCACAATGTAAATAGCAAGAACTTTTCTCTGCATGAACCTGGGATTTTAAATAAAATCCCAACTAAAAGTACTGGCAAAAACCTAACTATAGCTACTAGAAAAAATAACTGGTTTCAGAATTTTTTTCTCTCAAAAGAATGTTTACGAAGAAAGTAAGGAATATTTTAAAGTGAAGGAAGGTTTTGATTTTAATAATTAAATTTATCTTCTTCCATATTTCATAAGCAAACCCCCAGGCATTTTGTGCCTTTCTCAGATCATGGCTTTCATGTTGTGGGAAAAAAATCATGCCAATACTCTTTCATATCTTGTACAGCTCTAGGTATAAGCAGCTACAGTTCCCTACGAATTTATCATGTGTAAGGCTTCCTGTGGATAATACTGAAACTCTTAAAAGTGGCAGAAAAAAAAACAGAACAACTCTGTGGTAGGAATACATGAACAAGATATCTTACCACGATGTTGTCACTATGTTACGACATTTGACTCTGATGGCAGAAAAAGTGTGAATTCTCACTGCTGTTACACTGACCTGAATACTTACTTTCTTTGGAATTGCAAGAAAACGAACTTGCATACATACTCTGTTTCTA
The DNA here is from genome assembly GCF_024509145.1 of Vidua macroura. Lineage (NCBI taxonomy): Eukaryota > Metazoa > Chordata > Aves > Passeriformes > Viduidae > Vidua > Vidua macroura. The sequence continues at coordinate 135,435,239 of NC_071571.1, forward strand.
TATTACATTACTTCAGCTATTGGAGAAGGGACACTGTTTGAAGAGAGCAGACATAAATTTGTTGCAGAAGTTTCATTTTCTTAAGTAATTTTCATAGTCTTTCTTTTGCAGTTCACATTTCAGTAAGAGCAGACCTCCAGAAAGGCAGAGCAGTGAGTGCACCTGGAGTCACAGTAATAATTTCTCCCAATTTTGAAAGCTACTGAAAGAGCAGTGAAACTAAAACCTTTACTCTTGTTGTGTTGCTGAGGGAGGAATACCCGAAGCACCTGTCAAGCACTCAACCTTCACAAGCCTCAAATCACTAAACTTTAAAGATGAATTCTTTTAATACCCCTCAATGGGCAATGTCCAGCCTCGTGCTTGGAGACTTAGTAGCTCTGTCTTATAAATCCTATTTGTAAGTGTTGCTGGCTTGAAACTGAAAATCCTAGAATAAAGCAATCTAAAAAGCCATAAAACCACTCATGCAATTAGGCATCAATCAGCTGAGATGGATGGTTCAAACAGCTCTGTCAGAGCCTATGAAATCCACTTCCCAACACCTGAAAGAGAGTATTAATCACAGCAATCAGAACCAGAGCAGCAGCAGCAGCAGCAATGATTTCCAAGCAATGGAAACCCCTGCTCAATGAAACCTCTGGCTGCAGCTGGCCAATAGCAGTGCAACAATACCACCACACAAAAAAAGACTGAAGGCAGGTGTGAAAGTGACATTAACAGCAAAAGAACTTTAGGACAGATGTATGTATCCCATCATAGGAGAGCAGTAAACTGAAGTCTGAGAGGCTTTTCCATTTTCTTCTTTAGATACATCAACAGAGAATATCTGAAGGAAAGAAAACAAAATCAGAACTGAAAGCCAGATTTTTTTTAATCCAGGTATTGGGTCTTACACCACTTGAAAAATTTCTTTAAATAAAAAATGCTGAAGTTAATTCAGCTAAATTGTGAGTGCAGCTGCTAAAAATATACTGAAAAATGCACTGTTCTATGTATTTAGATTTCAGAAGTATTACTCATTATCATATTCCTATGGAGCTCTTTTTGTGCCATTATTTCTTCCTACTTCCATCATAACAATGCTGTTCAAAAAAGCAAATAGAAATCTCCACATCAGTGGGTAGGAAAACATGTACCAGGAGAATTTTTTTCAACTATGCAGACTCTAATTCACATGGAGACAATCCAGACATATGTAGTGAACACCTCAGGATATGTACTTTACATTACAAGTAATGCTTTGTCAAGCATCCAAAACCACAAAAAAGATTTTAATGAAGGGCAGTATCAATTTGCCTCTAGCATATCTCTAATTTGAGTATAACTTGGACTGTCTTGTGGGAATTCTGCTTGTTTGGATAAAATCTGAATTTGTCTTGCCTGCATAAAGATATTGCTTAAAGGAAAAACAGCTGCCTTATATAATATCAAACAGCTTAACGACTACATCTAATTATATTAAAGACTAAACTACTGGAAGCAATGAAAACACTTATTGGATTGTAAACATGAAAGCAAATGGGAAGCAGCAAATTTAACATAGACTGTGCTATAAATGCCCTTGAAAAGTCTATATCCTTGTCTTTCCAATAACAACCTATGTTTTGTAGGTCATACTGTAAACCATACTTGGAAAAAAGCTCCCTGGGTGAAGCTACATAGAATTGCCTCTAGAAACTGTTACAGCCTTTAACAGCAGCATTGCCCATTTCTGGAAAAAAAAAATTAAAAAAACAAAACAAAACAAAACAAACCCAAAAAAACCACTGTGCAATTTGACTTTCTTTCTTCCAAGCACAGGAAGGAAATGTTGCCTCAGCTTCCTGAAATTCAACCCAAAATCTTCAACTTGTCACAAGAGAGATTAGAAAATTAGTCTTTACAAAATGAAATCTGAATCATAAAGATCAAACACTTCAGATATGAAGATTGAACCAGACTATCAAGTGGGTTGAATTTTTTGCCAGACTAAGCATTGCACTTGCATGATGGGAGATGCAGCCATCTCCAATTCAGCAGCTGTATCAGTGTGGGCAGAAATACCTCAGGACATAATAGAGAATGAAAGCCTGAAGGCTTGCAGTACCTGACAATTTAGAACAGCCTTAATTCAAAGAGATGTATAGCTAAAAAAGAGGAAAGATGAAAATTATTTCTTTTCTTATTCCTTTTCATCTTCAATTCTCCTTTCTTAGAATTTCTTCTGCCAACAAAACCTGGTAAATATGTGCTAATACGTGACTCATGTCTAGTAATAGCTGGAATTGGAGTTTGATACAGGATGATTTACTGCATGTTGTCTTTCTGGGGATGTCCTTCAGAGGTAGTGAAAGATGGTCACCCATTGGAGACCATAAGCTGATATATCAACTGATACTGGCACAGGAGTATGCCTTGTGGTCAGGATGCCATCCAGAGGGACCTGGACAAGCTCAGGAATTGGGCCCATGGTAACTTCCTCAGGTCCAACAAATCCAAGTGCAGGGTGCTTCACCTGGGTTGGGGCAACATCTGGATAAACAGATTTAGAGCAGCCCTGCTGGGAAGGATTTGAGGGTGCTGGTGGGTGAGAGGCTGGACATGACCCAGCCAGCAATGGTCACTCACAGTCCAGAAAACCAAACGTGTCCTAGGCTGCACCAAAAGCAGCGTGGGCAGCAAGGTGAGGGAGGGGATTCTGCCCCTCTGCGCTGCTCTGGTGAGAGCCCATCCAGAGTGCTGCAACCAGGTCTGGGAGCCCCAACACAGGACAGACCTGTTTGAGTGGGTCCAAAGGAGAGCCATGAAGATTATCAGAGGGCTGGAACACCTCGCCTGTGAAGAAAGGCTGAGAGAATTTGAGTTGTTCATCTTGGACAAGGGAAGGGTCTGGAGGAACCTTATTGTGGCCTTTCAGTCTTAAAGGGAGCCTAAGAAAAATGGTGATATAGACTTCTTAGCAGGACCTGCTGTGATAGGACAAGGCATAAAGGTTTAAACTGAAGAAGCGTTGATTTAGATTATCTGTAAGGAAGAAGTGTAGAGTTTTTTTCACAATGAAGTTGGTAAAGCACTGGCACAGGTTGCCCAGAGATGTGGTAGAATATAAGAATATTCCAGGTTGGGTGAGTTGGGTCTCTGACCAACCTGAATCTAGTTGAAGATGTCCCTGTTCATTGCAGGGGGGTTGGATTAAATGACTTTATATGTTCCTTCCAACACATTCTAGGATTCTGCATGAAAACATACAGGAATTTGGGGAAAAAAGGCAACAAATATAAACTGAAAGTTAAATATTTTTTATTATTTTATTGTCTTATGGCCATTCATTCTATATAATTTTTCTAGAATTTTTTATTACTGGCATTTAGGGTCATGAAGATTTTATTAAAGGCACTTGCAGGCTGCAATGGTTCCATTTATTTCTGTATATTCTTCACAGGTGGTCCCAACAGCTGTTCATTGATCAGTGTAGTCTGTGCATACCCTATACATTTCCTTTGCTATATTTCTGTCACAGCAGCCACTTCCTGCACAAGTTATTAAGTTTTGTGAGAAGAAGCTCTGGGCTTACTTGTTTGCCTGAAGTTACTTGCATGATATTTTTACACAGCGTAAAGGGCATCTGAGGCTAAGCTCAGACTGGGCAGCAAAGGGGGCTCCTGCTTCTCCAGGCTCTTGATCCTGAGCACAGATTTGTGCCCAGGCAGTTCAACACTAACCAAGCAGGAATTCAAGTTCCACTGTGTGCCTGTGCTCAAAGAACTGTGTAGACATCATCTGCTTAGATGGCTGAGTGTACTGCAATCTATATGGCTTGTATGCTAGGCTGCATCGTTAAAAAGTTTATATTTATCTCTGTAATGTACTCTCATTATGTGCAATATGAAAGAACAAATGAAGAAGTATAACTATTCTGACAGATAGCTACTTTGCCTGTGAAGAATTTTCTATATCAAGTGATCTAAACATTTATTTAGTTTGACAGCAGTCATTGTCAGCTATTTCAGAGTTAAACCTCTAGAATGATGTGTGCAGGGACAAATACCTTCTTTGTACTAGAAAATAATTTTTTCATGGATTTAAGGATATTCTCTTTGTAGGTGAGTTTGAAGAATGGGCATAATGTTACAGTCACTGTGACAGCTGAATGTAACTGAGAACTGATGTCTTGTAATTAGGAAGTTAGGATATTGATTTATTCCTTTCAAAATTTTAACAAAAGCCATTTCTGTTTGTTCTATGGCAGTGAGTTTCACAGGCTAATTGTGCACATATGAATATGTTGATATGTGCACTATTTACATACAGTCTAATAAATATATTGCCTTTGTATATTCCTTTGTTTCTATATTATAAAAGATAAATAGCACTGTTTAATTTACATTGTTTTTTAGGATAAAGTAAATGCAGGGGTTTTACACTTTATTTTACCTTCTTCAGTACTAGTTCCTTTGCTGTCCAAAGAACTACCAAGTAGGTAAATTAACACAAAATTTAATGACAACTTTTAATTCTGTGTATAACATCCTAAGAAACTAATTCAAGTCAAACCAGAACTGTTTAAAAGCTGACATGACAATGTATTCATTCAATTTTATGTTCCTAGTATGATGTCCACTCCTGGGAAACTGTTTCTAACTTCCATTGTTTAGGTGAAAAGAGTGAAATTTTAATCACCAATTATCCCAGGTGACTGGAAAAAGGGAAACATGAACCCATCTTAAAAAGGGTAGAAAGGAGGACCCTGGCAACTACTGACCTGTCAGCCTCACCTCTGTGCCTGGGAAGATCATGGATAAGATCCTCCTAGCAGCTCTGCTAAAGCACACAGAGAACAGGGAGGTGATTCAGGGAGGAAGCCAGCACAGCTTCACCAAGGGCAAGCCTTGACTTGCCAGCCCAGTGTCCATCTATGATGGAGTGACTGCATCAGTGGACAAGAGAAGGGCTACAGATGTCATTTTTCTGTACTTCTATAAAGCCTTTGTCATAATGCCCCCCAACATCATGCCCTTTAAATAGGAGAAGAGGGATTTGATGGGTGTACTGTTAGATGGATAAGGAACTGGCTGGACAGCCACATGCAGAGGCAGTGGTGAACAGCTTGGAGTCCCAATGGATATCAGTGACAACTGGAGTCTCTCAGCAGTCAGTATTGGGACAGTGCTATTTAATATCTTTATTAATGGCACAGACAAAAGGATTGAGTGCACCCTCAGCAAATTTGCAGATGACACCAAGCTGACACCTGTGGGTGACACACCTGAAGGATGGAATCCATCCAGGGGGATTTGGACAAGATTGAGAAGCAGCCCATGGAAATCTCATGAGGTTTAATAATAAGTGCTGGTGCTGCAGTGGTTAGGGCAGCTACTGGTGTCAATCCAGGCTGGGGGATGAACAGACTGAGAACAGCCCTGCTGAGTGGGATTTGGGGGTGCTGGTGGATGGGAGGTTGGACATGACCCAGCAATGTGTGCTTGCAACCCAGAAAGCCAAACGTGTCCTGGGCTGCATCAAAAGCAACTTTGGCAGCAGGTTGAGTGAGGGGATTCTGCTCTTCTACTCCATTCTCCCACCTAGAGACCCCACTTGCAGTGCTTCAGCCAGTTCTAGGGTCCCCAACACAGGAAGCACATTGACCTGTTGGAGTAAGTCCAGGGGAGGGACACCAAGTTGATTAGATGGATTAAGCACCTCTCCTATGAGGAAAGGATAAGAGAATTCGAGTTTTTCAGCCTGGAAAGAAGGTTTTGGACTGATCTTATTGAGGCCTTCCAGTATCTGAGGGGAGCTCGCAAGGAAGATGAAGAGAGACTTTTTACAAGGGCCTGCAGTGAGATGACAAATGGGAATGGCTTCAAACTGAAAGAGAGTGGGTTTAGATTAGATATTAGGAAGAAATCTTTTATTGTGAGGATGGTGAAGAACTGGAACATATTGATGGAATAGAGAAGTTGTGTATGCCCCATCCCTGAAAGTGTGCAAGGGCAGGCTGGGTGGAGCTCTAAGCAACCTGGTCTAGTGGGTAGCATCTTTGCCCATGGCAAGGGGGTTGGAACTAGATGACCTCTAGGGCCCCTTACAACCAAAGACATTCTATGATTCTGTTATTCTATGATTCTAGCAACCACCAAAAATATAAAAGCAGACTGTTTCAAAAACAGTGCAAAAACTACTGATTTTCATGTTCTTTTAGTAACTAACTATATGTGATATTCTTTCAGCTGTTTTAGATACTGTAAAAATATAAAAATATAAGAAAATATAAGAGCAAACTGTTCCCAAAACAGAGTGAGGATTTCTGCCTCCAGTAAGGACTTTCCGCCTGTTTCTAGCAGGAAATAAGTCTGAAAATAATTGATTAACCAATGTGATAAAAATTGGGACTGAATCAAATAGAATAATTCTGTAAGAAATATGTGTGTGCATCCAGAAGGAAGTAATTACACAAATGAAATTGAACAATCTCCTGAACCAGTCAGAATTTTGCAGCTTATCTTTAATTTGTTTTGCTTTCTCTACTAACTATTGTATTTCAAAGTAGGAGATGACAGGTTGTTATCTCAAATTCCCTCAAAGAAGCTTCTAAATTGGGATACACTGGTTTCTCCCAACAGGAATCCATTTGGTCTCATTGATCTATGACTCAGTGAACTTTGGATCGACACTGAAAATACAGAATATTCATGACCTTGTCTATAAGCATAGCAAGAGGATGTACAGAATGGTGTTTACAAATCAATTGGACAACTAATAATACAATGTTGTTTTTCTCTTTCTTCTTGGTGCTTATGAGTTTTCTGTTAAACCCTAATGGCTTGCCAAGGAAACTTAGAAATAAAGCAACAAATATCAACCACTAAGATAAGGTGAACAAAAATGGCAAGTAGTTTAGGTGCATTTTATTATTTTCTTAAATATTTGTGTCAAAGTAAAATGACTTAGTGTTTGTGCAAAATTTAGCTTCAGCATATACTGTGAAAATAGTTATTCCTGTTTGTTTCTCCTGAAACTGAAAACAGTATTTATGTTACAGGATGTGATTACTTCAACAAATATGTTCTCTGTCTAAATGGAAAGATCCATCCTTTCTTTCACAAAACAGATGCATAAAAATTTACCTCAAAAAGATTTAATATTTTATGTTTTCTCATTCTGTTTTACTTTCCACAGTCAATGTAGGAAATACTACACAGTTGTACATACCCAATTCAAACTCTGGCCTTCCAGTTATGTAAAAAATAAATTGAAGAGTTCAATCATATCTGCATTAAAGAGTACATTTAACTCTCTGGTTTTGAGATCTGGAGGATGTTCTTCAAGCATTTAATTAAAGAAGTCTATTGCAATTTTTATTTAGGAAAGGAAGATGAAGAAATTAGCCCAAGAGAAAAAAGCCTGGAAGGTAAGAACCTCTGTATATCATAATTAAATGTTTTCATATATCAGAAGTGAGTTCATAAAAGGGATCATAATATAGCACAGAATCATAGAATAGTCAGGGTTGGAAGGGACCAGCCAGTCATCCAGTCCAATGCCCCTGCCAAGGTGGGTCACCTAGAGCAGGTGACACAGGAATGTGTCCAGGTGGGTTTGTAACGTCTTCAGAGAAGGAGACTCCACCACCTAGGCAGCCTGTTCCAGTGCTCTGCCACCCTCAATGTAAATTTCTTCTTCATGTAGAGATGAAACTTCTTGTGTTTTACTTTACAGCCATTGCTCTGTGTCCTGTCCCTGGGCACCAAGATAAGAGTCTACATCAACCTCTTGGCACCCACCTTTGAGATATATATGTGCATTCATGTTATCTCTCAGTCTTCTCTTCTCAAGACTAAGCAGGCCCAACAAGGCTTGCTTTTGTTGCATTCAATTTTAATTGAATTATAACTTTGAATTGGCAGGAAATTAATATCTGGTAGAAATTATACAAAGGAAGAGGTAAGATCTAAATGTTAAATTTTAATTAATTTCCTCATTTAAGATCACCCTAGATTTAAGAGAAATGTGATTATTCAAAAGTCAAGGCATATATAAACTTCCTGAATTTTAGTTTTGGAGAAGAGCTTCACACACATTCCTTTAATGACATGCTTTGTAATCTATGGTGTATTTCCAGCTTTCTACAGTGATAATTTCTGATAACTTTGAACAAAGTTTTGGATAAGTTTGAGTTACTTTTAACTTGTGAAATTGGATTAATGATGGTACACACAGAGGCTGCAGCAATGTTGTGCTGCTCCAGCATCCTGGGGAATTCTGAGATGTTCTGAGAAAGGGTCTCTGAATAACTGATGACTAATCATTGCATCCTTACAGGCGTATGCTTAAGAAAGTCTCACAAAGAGGCACTGAAGCAAAGACAGAGGAAGAATACATAGTTAATGTCTTTGACACTCATCTTTTGTGGAGCTCCCTGGCTTTCCGATTTTGCCTCTCACAACCCTGTGCAAGAACCTCTAGTACCAAAGCTCTGAGGGGTTTGCAGGGCTGTGCAGCCATGTGGACACAACAGACATGTGGGGGAATGACTGCCTTACAAGCGCTTGCCAGGGAGCTGCAGAGAAGGGTGGGATCCCTGAGGGTGCCCAACACTGTGACATGGGTCCGAGGCAGTTCAGCTTCCTTAGTTGCTCACAGGCTGGGCATGTGTGGAAAGCCCCACTGTGGGGTACTCACCCTGGGATCGGTGCCTTCTGCAGGACTGATGCACTGCACACCGTGAAGAAAGAAACGCCTGCTTTGGGCTCACACTGCTTTGCCATGGGATGCACTGCACCAACTCAGTCAACAACAACAGTAATGGCAATGACCAGAGCAGCTACACTAGCTGCAGTCAGCCTCAGATGCAGGATTGAGAAGCCATCTGCTAATGCAAGTCTTATTGGAAGCAAAGTTTGAATGCATTTCACAGTGGCATCTATCAGAATATCTTTCCCATCATGACCTCTTGTGCCTCCTAGCAAATCTCCTAAAAAGAGCTCCAGCCTACAGTAAGCCATCTTAGGAGATAAGACAGATGCTTGAAAGAACAGCTATTAGCCACTAGTTTATGCTGACCCCACATACTGACATATTTTAAGTGCAGGGACAGCTCATACTGCTTTAGCTCCTGCTTCTCTGACTATGCTGAAGAAAAAAACCTGACCATAGACAACTTTCTGCAATGTACTAAGTATTGATTTTTGAAGAGTATCTGGGAGCATTAAACAAAAAAAGAAGAAAGTTTACTTCATTTACTCTGAAACCTGTGTTTCAAGTCCCAAACCTTTTGGTTTCCAGTAGCAAGACCACACTGACCAAGGGTATTGCAAAACTACCCTGGTAGGCTGGAGCAAGTGGCAGAGAAGAAAGATCTATCTTCTTCTCACTAACAGGATATTGTAAATGCAGGTTTACCAGGTGAACCTGGTGGGAAGAAATGATGATGTCTGACCCCAGTTCAGAAGGTTGAATGATTTATTATAACTATCCTATAATACATTAATATACTATTTAAAGGAGATACTAAAACTACATACCTACTTTTTCTAACTACCATATCTAACTAACTCATAACTCGTGACCCTCTGTCGAGTCCAGCCACAGGTGGATGTGATTGGCCACCAGGCTCAAACAATCCTCACCAGAATCCAATCAAGCAATCACCCCAAGTAAACAATTCTCCAAACACATTCTACATGAGAAAAACAAGGAGCAGAAATAGGAATTGTTTTCTCTTTCTTTCCTCTGTGCTCCTCTATGAAAAATCCTGAAAGAAAGAAGAATGTGCCTGCAACAACAGGAGACATCCTGATATATAAATAATAAAATAGGAAAAATAGCAATGGTGCTCCTCAGGTACAAAATATTCCATTCATAAATGGGGATATTCGTCTATTCTATGCAAACCAAAAAAATCAATATCATATGTGGCTTGTTCCAGGGGCCTTCACAGATTTTGCATGAAATGAGCCAGTTATTAAACATGCTGAAACTGAAATGAGTCAGTGTTAAATAATGCTCTAATTCCTTTTGCCTTGTTTCAGTGACAAATTCCATCTTAAACAGATAAGTGATTAGAAGCTTTGAAATTAAGTTTCAGAATGAATAATTAAACAGCAATCTCTGATGTCTATGAGAAATCACATTCCCTACTCTAGAAACACTTAGAGTAATAGATACAGGAGAATATTTGTAACACACTTCTGATTAAATTTAGTCTGCATAGAACAGCTTCTCATATATTTCAGTCAACAGTACACTGAAGTAATTTGTATGATTTTTATAATTTGGTTTCCCATTAGCAAACAATAAGATAAAAAGTCTCCAAAATACATTTGAATTTGAAAATTTGGCTACTTCCCTGGGAAAAAGCCAAAAATATAGTAATTTAAAGCTGAACTGGATCTTTGGTGAGGTATGTGCTTAGTCTGGAGCTTTTTACTTGATGAACAAGTTGAGAAACTTGTTAGAAAAAAATGTTTGCTTTATAGACAAAAGTTGTTTCAGCTTAGGAGAACCTTTCTTTTCCTCATGACAAAACTCAAATCATCTACACACGGAAGTTTAAATAAGAGCAGAGGAAAGGTTAATGAGTTACATGTTATGATGGCATTAATCCAAATGTAAAATTTTAGCCAAATCTCTACTTCCTAGTACCATAAAACAGAAAATCTAAAATCTTAAAAATGCCTGAGAAATTTTGTCATTCCAACTACATTTCTTCGAGGTACTTTCTGTAGAAATCTTTCCTTTTGCTTCAGCAATTTTAGAGTCTGTGCAGAATGTCAGGATGAACAGGATGAAGGTCTCTTTTCCAACCTTAAAAGTCTATAAACCACAAAACATCCCAGAGTTCCACATAGTAGATGTTTTGGATGCTGTCTGTGGCTGGAAATGCTCTGAAGTTTTTCTTAGAGCCGAGTCCTGTATATTTGTAGCACTAGGTCAACTCAATTTGTGTTGTCATTAAAATATATCCAGTAATTTCTCCTCTGCATTATTATGGATTTAGCATTAGTCAAGAAAAAGAAGTGACTGTTTGTCATTGGCTTTGCATCAGAGGTGTATATGATGAAAGAAATACAATAGAAAAAACAATCACAAGGGTATGAGTAGAGCCTGTTTCTCATAATCATATGTTTATTGTCCTATGTGTTTTCATGAAACACAGTTGTCTTACTGAACCCATGCTCTAGAACCAAAAAAGCTTCTTTTCAGCAAAAGAGCAAAATTGGTCTTGGCCGCTTCTCTGGAAACTCCATCCCTCTAATGACCTTTACAATGGGCCAGTGTACTCACCCTTGTTCTGTTTTTATTTCTGCTTTTTTAATACGTACATATGGTCATGTGTTTCAGAATAATGTCAGCCCAGCTAGAAATTAAAAATGAACATTTTTGACTCAGAGATTACTGAGACCAGTGACATTTAATGGTTTTGGATTACACCCAGATTAAAGGAGCAGAAAAATCTCATTATGTGATCCATATTTTCAGAAGCCCACATCCAGACTTTTTTGAAAACAGTAACCAAGTTTTCAGAAGAGTCTAGTACCTTATCTAATAAACTAATTAGCCTGACCAGAAATACCACAATGGGAGCTTCTGGGTATAGAAAACATCTGAAAATGGGCCTTTAAATTCTGATCATATGTCAGTATATTTCCATGCACATTTATTTCAATGAATAATCTATAGCATTCCTTTGCTTCTCTAAAGCAGCACATTTGCTCTCACACCTACTTGAAAATCAGCAAATATTGCTGCCCTCTTCAGCCACTGTGAAGAAAGGAGAGTACTTTGTGTTCTGGTATGATGTTTTTGTGTTAGATTCATGATCTAATAATACTTTTCCAGTTTCAGTGGTTCAATATTGAACCATGCTCTATTTTTCAGTTTTTCAGGGATATGAAAATGACACTTTATACTCTTCCAGTCATTATGCAGATAACAGCATTTTATCAATCTTATTCTGTTTTTTCACTTCTACAAAATATTGGCCTGCATATATGTATAGAATGAGTGCCAGGAACTAATTACTAGTTTTCTTTAATTTGAAATTACTACTAGATCTCACTTCTTGGCATGGAAGCACAAGTGGATTTCAGAAATAAGGAGAATAATTTAGATAGGTAGGACAGTAACCCAGATATGAAATATTTTCAAAAGAAAGGGAAGTTCAGTTTCACAGTGACAGTCTGCTGGATCTGGAAGACGAGAATTTTGTGTAACATGTTAGATAAGACTTAAACACTGAAAAAGTATTGACTGATGTCAAAATTATACAACATCTTGAAAGCATAAAGTAGAATGCCATTTATCAAAAAAGGGCTGCAAAGCTCCAGTAACTCCCAGTGACTCCATACTTACTCTCTCAAAGAGAACAGTGGCAAAGGTGATACAGAACCATTATATCCAGGAAAACTTAAATGTGAATACCTGCAATGCAGACATTCTAGGAAGCAGCAGTGTGAGCAGATAATCAGGGCAGAAAACACAGGAGACTACAAACTAATCTACACTTCAAGCCAAAATGGCTCACAGGGTTAGAGAGGTTAAAGCACTTTAGTTTTACAGCAAAAAATGCATGAGAGAGTGGTATTACAAATATCACATTAGCCAGCTCTTGCTTGTTAAACTGATGAGTCTCACCCCTTCAATACAGGCTTCAAAATGAGATCAGAAAAAAAATTATTATGCACTTCCTTGTCATTGAAAGGCCAGGTTGTATCAACTAATGTACCAGTTTGTAAAAAAGCTGTAAAAGGCTGTTATTACACTTAGACATTGGAGACATAGACAGATGTTCAAGCACCAAGTAGGTTCACCTTCATTTGTTGCCAAAGTTAAATTTGCTTACAGTTACATTTTTATACATCTATTTTTTTTCCATTCATGATTACTGTCATATTTTTGTTTTAGTTTACATCAGCAGAAAAACATGAATAGTGTTTATTTCTGTAATAAATGTAAAGCCTAAACAATAGACTGAGTTTTAAGTTTCCATTCAACATAGTTCAACAAAAGTGTGTGCTTATCCTCAGAAAATTAACTCTCTAGCTTACTTTTGCTATGTAGTCTGTCTTGAACCTTAGAAAACAGAGGTGCTCATTGCTACCTGTGTGCTTCTGAAAGTAAAATCAGCCACAGAATTATTTTATTTGTTGATCAGCATTAAACTAAAACCACCATGACTCCAATATGCAAGACCATCATATAAAGAGGGCAGGACTCGTGTGCACACAGCACAGCACCCTGCACTTCCGCATGTGCCATGTCCAATGTTCTGGGCACAGTGAAGGCCACTCTCCCTGGAAAAGTAACATGGGCAGAAGCATCCACATGAACAGAGAGAAGAACATCATGTCTTTGCAAAGAGAAACAAATCCATATCTGTAGAAGGTGATTCGTTTGCATGAATGTAATCCCTGGAACTCCTCTTGCAAGGTACTAAGGAGTATATGTACTTACACACGGTAGTCATTGAAGACTATCAGTGATTTTTAAGTTGGTAAATTTGATTTGCTAAGAGTAGAGCTAAGACATAATCCAGATAAAGAATGTCTGAAAACTTAATTGGTCCCCTCCAAAAATCAGCTGTGATCTCTGAGTCAAGCTGTTGCTTTGGTTGTGCTTACTTGAGCAACATCTGTTTCCTGAACTCTGTAATCAACAAAGTACTGTGACAACCTAGAAATTTATAAAACTTACAGGAATTGCCACAAAAGCAATAATTATTCCAAGCACATTAAAAAGCCAAGTTGTGACATACCAATAAACAACCACAGGGCTACACAGAACAACGATACAGCAATTAAGATTTACACTAAAAATTCATCTGTCCCAATGGTCCTGCTGTGTCCTCTTCAAGGCTTCAGGCAACTTTACAGCTCTCAAGCTTCTCATATAAAGCAAATTTTTGCCTAAAGCAAATAAGCTAAATGGAAGTAAACTGTAAAAGCCAGCAAACTCATGATTCACAGATACATCTCATACACCTCTGGAAAAGCAACCCTTCTGTCTTTTATCTCTAACAAGTCAACTCTCTCCCTTGTTTTTTGCTATATAACATCTTATGCTTTAGGATAGGATAATAATTTCCCTCTCTAGAAAGACTTCTGAGGGATTCTTCAGAAGCAGGACTTTAAAGCCTTTTTTTATGCAGCCTCCAGAAGAAGTCACTCCAATATCTGTCTGTACCTTAATAGCATTTTCAGCTAATCCATTAATGATTGACATGATTCCATTTTTTTAGCACAAACAAGTGATAATCTGATTCAATTTACAACTAACACCTCAGCAAGTAAAGAAGCACTGACTTGTTAGAGGGAATCTACAGAAGTGAATTCTCTAAGTGGTGCCAAAATCCTGTAAATGTGAAGACAAGCTCAGGTGGCTAGCTGTGTTACCTATCACAAAGGCATTAATCTTGCCCAGTTTAGGCAATCCGGAGTTTGATAAACTAGCACAAACTCATGTGTAATTACCACCTATGCTCTTTAAATGTACCACCTATGCTCATAAAGAAAAGTCAGTCTCAGAATTTACTGTTACACTGTAGTCTGAGGCCGATGAGTTTACGCCTGTACTTATTTTAGAAACGGCAAGAACTCACAAAGCCCAACAGTTCCTGTCCTCTGGGGAAACCAGATTTATCTTCTAATTGAACACAAGATGGCAGAGCTTCCCAGTGGAACTAGCACAACTCTTAGAAAGTTTGGGTTATGCCTCCTTTCCTATTTTAAAGGAATAGGAATGCAATGACTCAGGGGAATGTCAGTGTCTTCTAGTGACCTACTGTGAAATCAGAATTTTGCTGCCATGTCTGACCATCTAAGATGAAGCAAATTGTATTATAAGCCAAATTCTCACCCTCTCATGCATTCCAAACTGTAATATCCAACTCTGGATATCACAGTTTCTCTCATCAACCCAACAAGCTAGCAATTTATATGGATTAAAAAAACAGCAGAAAAAGAGGATTTTTTCTAGTTTTTAATAATTTTTTAAATTTTTTTTCAATCCATCTCTAAGTTTTCTGAACAAAAGTCTCTCTTTTATTTATTTTAAATATGCAACACAATTTATTTGGTTGCAATGCTACATAAACTTTTTTGAGACAGCAACAAGTTTGATCCAAATGATCAAGGTTTTATTCCTAATGGTCTGATAAAAAGAAGGCATCTTTTCTCAGTGAGCAGTTTGCTCATCTTAGAAATGCCACTAGGTGAAACAATGAGAAGCTTACTAATGTGGAACATTGTGAGAATGGAATATTACTATATCAGTCAAAGTAGTGTGATAAAAGAAGTTGAATGATTCAGTCAGAAAGCCACATGGTGACAATAATTTTACTTTAAGATGAGCAAGTTGGTTCCATTCTCTGAACACCTACCACTCATTATTTCAGATGGATCATATTTTAATTTGATACCTTTTAGAGTTAATTCCTTTGACTCCTGAAGACATTTTCCAAGAAGCCTAAGATGCCCCTGATTGTACTTACCTTTAGATGTCATTGGAGTAAAAAGATCACGTCATTGCAGATCCTTTTCAGGCAGAGGATCCAAAACTGATTATAAGAAAGAAAAGTGTATTGCATAGGCAAATTTCCAAGATTATGCTCATTAAACTTGTCACTAGGATAATTTGTTACTCAGAATTGAATGAGATAAAAATAAAAATTTTAATTAAAATTTATCAGATATTTCAAGCTAAAAAAATGTGATACTGTAAGAGAGAAATCTATTAATAGATTTTTTATCTATTAAAAATCTATTCTTTATCATTACAAGAATGATGTAGAAGAAAATATTATATCTTGATTCTTAAACTGTACTTCTCTACATGAAAATCATAATAGGTAGAGCTTATTTTTACCATAAATTTTGAAAATAACTAATTACATAGAAGAAAAAAAAAATAAGCTTGCACAACATATACACATTTTTAATACAAATGAATGGAAACACTTCACCACGTTTAAGAATTTAAAAGATTACTCACTCATCAATATTTATATGATGTTACAAAAGGTAAAGTATGTCATTCACTATGACAAAGCAATTTTGATCAAAGGATGAATATTTTTATTTCTTTTCCATATCAATATTTTCTTGTTCCTAATTTTCAAGTTAGTTTGTTGTTATAGCTATCAAAATTTGAAAAATGAATCTTACTTAGTTTTGATCTGACCTCTGAGCATGGGTTATAAATAGGTAATGACAACGTGAATGTGGGGAACCACTGGGTAATTCAGAAAGTTTGGTTTTGTGACCCTGCTACAGAGATTGAGAAATTGAGATGAGAATTCAAACCTTCCTAGAACCCTTTCAGCAAGGTGTGTGGATTAGCTGGTGACCCTTGTTTGCTAAAGGGAAGATTTTCCCACAGTAAGAAACAGTTGGTCTTTTCTGACTGTGGGTGACAGTATCTTAGTGATCACCTTGTCCTTCTCCATGATAAGAACTGAATTCAGAGAATAAACAAGCAAAGAAGTGTTATAAATTTGCTTCCTGCTTACAAATTCAGAGACTAAGTTCAATTCAGCAGTGTAAATGGGTAGTTTACATGCATTTTCTTCTTTTTCTCTCAATCTCTTTCTCTCCTTTATATATATATATATATATATGTTTGTTTGTTTGCTTGTTTAAGGGGCGTGGGTGAGAAACCCATTTATTTTAACCCAGTTTAGGATAATGTAAGTTAACTCTGCAGCAAAGCTTCAGACCCATAGTTGACTCATCTAGGAACATAATTTTCCAGTACAAGGAAGGAAATAGTACTGTGACTCTCCAGAAGCAATTACATCCAGTCCAGAATTAATAAAATCAAAGTCATTACAGGATTAAATTAAGCAGCTGGTTTTTTAGTTTTTCTTAGCATGACTATATTTGATGGCAGTTTTTTCATCACTATTTCTCTGGCATGTAGGTCTGTCCACAAAGATACTCAAAGAATAAATACAGATAAGACAGTCTGGGCAGAGATTTTTTAATACTGTATGCAAATGAAGCCATAGTTGTTTTTTTAAATATATTCCCATCATGTATCCAGAATATTTTATGGGAAATGTTGTATTTATGTAATTTATTTTAGCTACAATAAGAAAAAAAAGTAGTGAAACTGCATGTACTGTTTTTGTCTGGGGTAGAGTTAATTATCTCCATAGTAGCTGGTATTTGGCTATGTTTTGAATTTGTGTCAGAAACAGTCTTGTAAATTCAGGGATGTTTTCATTATTGCTGGGCCTTTCCTGCTTCTCTCCCGTCCCTACCAGCAAGGAGGCTGAGAGGGAACACATTTGGGACAGCTGACCCCAGCTGCCCAAAGGGATATCCCACACCATGGTGTCGTGCCCAGTATATAAAGCTGGGGAAGAAGGAAGAAGGGTGGGGGAACATTCTCACTGATGTAATTTGTTTTCCCAAAGCACCCTTAGAGAGGAGCCCTGCTTTCCTGAGGATGGCTGAGCACCTGCCTGCCCATGGGGTGTGGTGAATGAATTCCACTGTTTTACTTTTCCTGTTAAATTATCCTTATCTCAACTCATTATTTTTTCACTTTTGCTCCTCTTATTCTCCACCAGGGAAAGGAGGGAAATTGAGCAAGTAAATGTGGGGCTTAGTAAACAGCTGGGGTTAAACCACAACACTGGGAAGCTCCATATCAACAAATACAAAAAAGCTTGTATATAGGACTGACATATTTAAAGATGTCTAACTTATTAATCAGAATTTATACTAATCAGATTTCTTCACTTGAAAGTAAAATAAATAAATAAATAATTTCATAACTGTGGAATCCTGGAAAAGGCCTGGTGAATAGACAAATATATTATTTTATTGGTGGGCTTCAGACACAAATAAGAACCTAAAGGGAGTTTCCATACTCATAAAGCTCATTTCATGAGCTCCACAGTGCAGTCCATGTGACAGCTAACTTAAGAACTGGAGTCTGTGATCCTTCAGTGAGGCAACCATGTTGAGTGTACAGTTAGCAAACATGATAGAAAATAGGTCTAAATTACAGACTACACGTACAGAGATTCAAAAATAAGACTTAAGGTTCAAAGTATCTTCAAAACACTTGGATAGACACTTTTTACTGTCCAAGCAAAGTAAATCCGAAAGCAGCATGGATGCTGATACTCTGATATTTCTCAGAGAATTCCCTATACTCCTTATATGGCATATGGAATATAAAATTTATATGCCATATGAAATACTAATATTTTTGAGAAAATCTAAACCCTTACCTCTCTGTTACTGAGATATTTGATTTCAAGTAGCATTTGCTTTTTCTTTCTGATCTAAACATTTTCACCTTTATGCCAGGTTTTGAAACAGCATTAGATTGCCTAGCATGAGTTCTAAAGAGGGTTTTCTGCTAGAATTGCAGGACAAATGAAAATGGGGCCTTTCTACTAAAGTGTCTTCACAAATGAAGGAGACAAAATAAATCTCATTGCACCAATAAGTAAAATATAAATTTTATATTTATAATATTTTATAAATATAAAATATATAACCTGTAAAAGATAATCAATAAATTCTCCGTTACATAGAAAACTGCCTAGAGAAAGCCACTGTAAGATTTTAACATGAAGGACATACAGAATAAGCATTTTATTAGAACATTTTTACAATAATTGAATGAAAAAATAAGTGGGCCACCTTTATTTTTCTTTATTGACAATTGTAAAGAAGGGATTTTTTCCCCCTTGTGTTTTAGCTCTGAGGTAGTAATAAATATTTTGGATTACTTCAGAAAAAATCAGACCTGCAGTGGCTTTTATTAAGTATATCATATCCTCTTAGTCTAAATTTTGTCTCTCAATAATTCTGTATTTTGTATTTTTATTAGTCTTTTTTCTTTTAGACCACACAGGCTCTGTCCTAGTATTAATGGAATCTTTATGTGCTTGAGAGCTGGGCTACATGTGCTGCACAGGGGTCTTCACAGTCTTTTGCAGCCTGCAGGGGTCATAATTTCTGTTAAGTTCTCTGAGTCATCAAGACTGTATTATTTCTTCTCCAAATCAATGAAAATCACTCTCTTCAGATTGTGTTCTAACACAAAACTAAAATTTCCACAATTATAAGTCACTCAGGAACTTGACTTCCTATTCTGATGATGATGTCTTTCAGAACACACATTTTTAGGAGGAAAACTGCCTGAATAGCAAACAATTAATTTGTCAATTTCCAGAGAGAATCCTGCTTATTACCTGAAGAAGTAGATACAATACAAGTGGAAGTGTTTGGCCTACTCATATGGATAAAAAAGTAATGCTATTGAATATTTTATTTTCACAGATATGTTAACCACAACTACATTAAGAAAGCTGGTAAGAGATACTGCATGCGTTCAACTGCTATAAGCAGTGGCTTAGATCTAAGCCAAAACTAATCACAAACTAATCACAACAGTAGCTCTATTATTAGATTCCTATGTTGATAGGACTGTTTGCACTGCACTGGCTATCATAATTTCAGGAATGAATGTGAAAATTATTTCTGCCATTAAAAATGTCTTTCACTTGCAAGATTACTGACCTTTAAAATGAATCAGTTTTATTCTAATACAGAAGTGAAATCTAAAACCTGGGCCACCAGAAGTATCTGTGTAGACTAAATGGGAGTGGTAATTGGAGAGTGATTGCACAGCTGCTGAATAGGGCTCCTTGTTTCTTTGAAATGGAAATATAATGGAGGATGTCAATTACATTACAATTACAAAGAGAAGACAAGTGATAATCCTAGCATTTGGCTGTTAGTGTTCATTTGAAAGACTCCCTTTTCCCACTGGAAATTGTAATACACTTCAGTGTGCATAGGAATATATATTCTGTGGGTGACAAATGAATGAAGCAGTGGGAGAATTTCTAGCACAGCTACCTTTACCTTTCTATGTGCACACACACATGCACACTTGCGCAGATACACAGACACAAATTCTACATTTGTTAGCAGTCAATATGACAACAGCAATTCTTTGGAGTTTATGAATAAAGCTAACAAAGTATCTCACTGGGAAAGCAATGTTCAAGGAATTGTTTCCTCTCTAACATGAGCTTTTTTAAAAAAAAATCTTCCCAGAACCTGGTATTATTGAAACCCATTCAAGGATGTTAGAGAAAACAGGTAGGAAATTAATTTATTGGAATTGGTGCATCTAAATGACATCTGAATCACTGCTTTTCATCACTTCATCTTATTTCTACCAGTGTAAAAGAATTCACATCGTTAAATTACTAATGAAAAATAATCTGTAAAGACCAGTATCTGTATATGTCTCTATGCAACACAACAGAGATAGGGCTGACATATGTTGCTTCCTACCTTTAAAACAGGCATAATACCAGAAGAATTTGGTTTGGGTGTCTTCTACTACATACAAACCTTCTGAAAGCAAGTTCATGAACTATTTATGAGTTATTTACACAGTTATTTACTAGTTATGAGTTATTTACACAGTAGAAAGGCAAGACTAAAATGATATAAGGCTAAGCATCAATTTCTTCAAGACCCAAACAAAGGCATTTGAGGAATGATTGTTGGTGACTGATGGCAGAGAGGTCAGCAGGGAAGTGTTGGCTCCCATCACTCATTGGAAATTGCTCATACTGAAAACCTGAGCTAAACCTCCAACACTGCTTTTTTTTTTCCCCTTCATGATTTTATCTTTTCTTCACTCTGCTTTCTCCTTTTTCCTTTTTCTGGCTTACTATTACTAGCTCAATAAGCACCTATGTCTTTTTATTTCCTTCTGTCACATATCTTTAGCCTATGAATTCACTTTCAGCTCAAGAATATTTACTTCTTCTGAAACACCAGTTTAAAGTTACCAAACTGAGCTTCACCAAAGTAGGTCTTGCTCCTGGACAGCTGAACCCTGGTCAGCTGCAAAAGGGAGCAGCCAGGCTTGGTCAATACCCTCATTTGTTCAGGTGCTGATGTGAGATAACAGCTTCAGGGAACTTACACTACAGAAAATTATTAACACAAATGCTGCATATTTACCTGTACACTCTGTAATAGAGATAAGATTTTTTGAGGTTACTGGGTGGGTACCTTTTATATCTAGCCTGCTTCACCTGTAAAGAAAACTAAAAATCTACCCACTGAGGTAAACTGTAATATAATCGATGTCTGGCTGCAGAAATAAAAATGTTGTATGAATCCATGAAAACTGTTAGCCTGTTAGAAGCTGATGTCTTCAATTCTAATATTCTGTAATAGTGAACAAGGTAGACAGAAATTTCACATGCAGTACAGAGCTCTATTAGATTCTATTGAATCTATATATAAACAATGGATTACATGATGCACTTGTTTTTAATTTCTGCACTGCAGCAAAAGTTAATTTGAATTTACCAGAAAAACAGGGGGGAAAAGTATGCTGGTTCAATGAATCACTTAGAGGGTATAAATAAATATGTTTAAAAAGTACATACGGTTTTGAGATGACAGAAATGTCCAGGAAAAAGACTTACTGGTGTAAGTGAGACAGCACCAGCTGCATCAGAGCCCTGTAGCTAGAAAGTAACATTTGGATCAGCATAATTTATAAAGAAAAAAAATTACTTGAACATTAGACAGATTTTCTGCTCCTGTAAACAGGAATATGGAGCAATACTGAAATCAGAAATGTATGTACATTAGTTTGTCCTGGAATGCAATATTGTGAATAGAAAGGGATTCTGATATTAAGATTACTATAATTACAGAATGTTTTTCTCACATAATGTACACAGGATATCAGTTCTTCCATTGCTATTAAACTCACCTAGAATTTCTGGAGAATGGCTTTCTGAAGGTGAGGCATTGACTGCCATTGAGGGTTTATTTCTTAAGGCTCACTTCCATAGAAATATTCTGCCTGAACAGAATCAAGGTATAGTTTGGGACTCAAATATTGTGTCTTCTTAAAATGGAAGAATAGAAGTGTTAAAGAGTCATAATTTGAGAGAATTCTACAGAGGAGGGACAGCTCTGTAGAGCTCTATGGCCCCATTGCCCAGTGGCACCCATGCCAACAGCATACACAGGTGAAAACAGCCAAGCACAAATCAAGCATTCATGAGCAGCAACTGGGCATTGTCTTGCATGAGAAGATGCTGTATTTGAGAGAAAAAGATTCAGGAGCTCAGAAGGATCTATGCCCCCAGTGCCTGAGAGACCCAATGCAACTGTTAGGCACATGAAGACGAAACAGCCGAGACACGGAGGG
The DNA here is from genome assembly GCF_024509145.1 of Vidua macroura. Lineage (NCBI taxonomy): Eukaryota > Metazoa > Chordata > Aves > Passeriformes > Viduidae > Vidua > Vidua macroura. Next base: position 135,457,439 of record NC_071571.1, read on the forward strand.
TACCTTTGTGCATTCCTGCAGCACATGGCACTGTTGGAAGGCTGCTTTCTGTTAAACTGTCAGCACTGCAGAAAGAACAGTAGGAAAATAAAAGAGGTTTTCAAGACAGATACGAAGTTTATTTGGAGACTGGATAATTTGCTTACCAATCCCATTCCATTTTATCAAAGAAGCACACGATGCAGTTGCTGGGAGTTAAAGTCAAGCAAACCTAGATTAGAAACATGATTATCAATTGACATAACTTCTCCAGAAACACAGTCATTCATCTGATGCATGAAAGCTTGAAATAGCATTTAGATTCACTCCACCTACAACCTCAATAACTGAAGTACCTATTTCCGGACTTTTATAGTAAGTGCAGAGGAATAGTCATGTTCAAGGGACTACTGAAATTTTAGAAAGCCTGAATCACTGAAGGTGTTTCTTAATTTATCATAAATTCCAAAATTGGGAAACTCAGATTTTTAAAATTCAATGAGATAAATCAGGGTTTCACTCTTACAAGTTAACTTGCACAACTAGCTGAATACAGTAATGAATAAATTAAATTAAAACAAAGGGGAAATCAAGGAGCAAATGAATGTGAAGAAAAAACAGACAAAAATAGAGAAGAAATAAATTTTTGAAAAGCAAACAGATATCACCACCTTGTAAAAAACCTGTCTCAGGGAAAATGGTACTAGTGATTGCTCTTGAGAATCAGTGGACTCCGTGGACTCTGGAGTGGAAAACTATTCAATGGGTACAATGCATGGATACAGTCCAATGGCTACAATATGTAGGCAAATAGGTAACCTGAAATGCATAATTTAATAAAAAACAGTAGAAACTATTACTTTTCTGAAGATATCTGAAAAAATTTTTTTGCTATCTTTGCCCTAAAGATGATCTATAAGATGCCAATTTGATTTCAATGTGAGTGAGTAATAGTGGAGTAAATGTCTGCTCATTTTACATGAGGCTGTCAAAATAAGGTCCTGAGCAAATTAAAAGATGAGATAATTGAGAGAACCCAGGATCTGTGGCATCAAACACAGCCTGGGGACCAAGACACAGTAAAGAAATGGAATGCAAACAATGAAAGTGTAGTCTTGCAAAGCTGATGCTGAATTTCTATACAGTAACAAAGTTGATACCTATTAAGGTAGAAGCAAAACGGAAGTAGGATCTATTTAGAGTGCATTCACAGTTGTTCTGCACATCAGTTTCTTTAGCATAAATTTAAAAACCCAAACCTAAAAATTTCTCCAGCATTGATATTCTCTCACTGAAGAGGTAGTCTGTCAAAAGCAAAATGAAACTCTGTTCTCAGCACCTGTAGGAAGGAGAGGGAAGTAAGTAGAGAACCAAATCAAATGGACATGACAATAAATTAAGATATCAGAAATCTTAAAAAAAAAAAATCAAATAATAGACATCTTCCATTGCATAGTCAGAAGAAAAACTTAGACAGAAGGGAGATCACAAGTTTACAGTGCTAGAACTGAAAAATTCTTCCAAGAGAGATAAAGCGTGCTGTAAGCCCCTGGTCATTTATTTCACTTATGTAAGTCCTTAAAAATAAGCAGCTTTCAAAAGGTATTGGTCTAGCTGTGGAGGTGACAATAACGATGATGAGTCACAGACTTGTGTATTTCATAATTTAATCTCTAGTTTTAAAGACAGACTTATCTTATTTGAAAAATTATTAAGGGTTTTTGCACTACTAAATGTATAAATATTTGCACAATTGTGAAGAGGATACCATGTACATAAATTCAAATACAAAATGGATAATTCCAGCTGGTGTATAATCATTATTTCTATCAGTGTAGTTACCTTGGTAGAATTTGCTGCATGTGACCTGTTGACCCTAATGGGATGCCAGATGCCCACTAAAGCCATCCTATCACTCCTCATCTTGACAGAAGACAAAGATACAAGGTGGCTTGTGGGTTGAGATAAGAGTTCATTCAGCAGTTACCATCATGGGCAAAACAGACTTGGGGGGGAAAAAAAAGGGTAGGATAATGAAGAAAATCCCCAAATCTTAAAAACATCTTACATCCCTCCCCGCCTTCTTCCTCAGCCTAACTTTACTCCTGATTTTCTCTGCTACCTTCTCCTCCCCAGTAGTGCAGGGCAATGGGGGGTGGGGGCTACCTTTTCCTTCAGGGGGAGGTCTTCTCACACTGCTGCAGAGTGGGGTCTCTCTCACAGGAGTCAGTTCTCCATAAACTTTTCCAGTGTGAGTCCTGCCCACAGATTACAGTTCTGCTGCTCCCCCAGTATGAATCACAGAATCACAGCATCACTAGGTTGGAAGAGACCTTAAAGATCATGGAGTCCAACCTGTTCCCTGACACCTCAACTAAACCATGGCACTGAGTGCCACATCCAGTCTTTTTTTAAGCACAACCAGTGATGGTGATTCCACCACCTCCCTGGGCAGACAATTCCAGTACTTTATCACCCTTTGCATGAAAAACTTTTTCCTAATATCCAACCTATATTTCCCTTGATGCAGCTTGAGTGTGGGTCCCTTCAAAGGGGTGCAGTTCTTCAGGAACACATTGCTGCAGTGTGGGTCCCTCAGAGGATCACAAGTCCTTCCAGAAAACTTGCTCCAGTGTGGGCTCCTCTTTTTAAAGATCCACAGACCTGGCCAGAAGCCTGCTGCAGCTTGAGCTTCTGATGGGGTGACAACCTCCTTTGGGCATCCATCTGCTCCACCATGGACCTCCATGGGCTGCATAGACACAGGGACAGCCTGCCTCACTACTGTCTTCACCACAGGGTACAGGGAATCTCTGCTCCAGCACCTGGAGAACCTCTTTCCTCTACTTTCTCAGTGACCTCAGTGCCTGCCGAGCTGTTTCTCTCACATAGTCTCACTCCTCTCTGATTGCAGTTGGATGCACAGGTGTTTTTTTTCACCTTTTTAAATACTCCAGAAACACTACCACCATTGATGATGGACTTAGCCTTGGCCAGTAGCTCAACTGTCTTGCATCTGTTGGACATGGGGAAAGGTTCTAGCAGCTTGTCTCAGAAGTCAACCCTATAATCCCCAGTTACCAAAACCTTTCCACACAAATACAGTACAGAAAATAGGAATCCAATACTACATACCCTCAAAAGTTACCCTCGAGAGACATTGCCAGCTTTAGCTGACGCCATATTTCAGAGTGTATTGCACTGTGTGTAGACTACTGCAAAGAATTCAGTGGTAGCCTGAACTGCCCATGTGACTGACTTTTTCTCCCCATTTTCTCTCACAGCAGTTTTATGGGCTGTTACAAGGTCAGATTCTCCTTTTCACACCAAGTAAGAAATAATTAGGCTTGCATAACCATAAAGACAAATTTTGACTTGTCGTGGCAAATCTACACAATCTCAGGCAGAGTTCTTACAATGTGTTGACTTGTAATGCACATCTGCTGATTCAGGGAACTGCCTCTACAGTCACATGAGAATTTGATTTTATGCTGCAGCTCCTTTACTGCTACCTATACAGACTTGTCAAGTACCTGGGATGCAGCTCTGAATTTGGGGAAAACTTTGTAATCGTGATCTGTGATAGTCTTGGTTTCTCATACTGCCAGTATGATGCAGAGCACTGGTAATTAAAATGCACTTCCCCAATGCCCGTAGGACTTAGAGTGAAATTTTGTGTCAATTTATACGGAATGCAAAAAAATGACCTTTTGGAAAATCCATTCTAAAAAGTCCTCCTGGTTTTATGATTTAGATAATATACATAAGAGTCTAATTCCTAGAAATTGATCCCTCTGATTTCTTCTTTTTCTTGGTGTAGTTTGTTTAAAACTCATACTTAATGTTAGCTAGCTGAGATCACTGCAAATCTGCCACTGTTATTGTGTCTCAGTCACTTGAAATGCCTCCAATTTCTCCATAGATGGCAGGTTTTCATATACCAGCAAAATTTTAAACAGGATTGTTTCTAAACTGCAGCTTCAGAAAGATGCTCTGTCATGCAAAAAAAAAAGTTGAAGGCTATAATGATAAGAATAAAATTTAGTTTTAGAGGAGAGCAAAGAAAAATTTACACCGTGTAAATATGTTAATATGTATTATCATTAATACATGAAAAAATACAACAAATATACACATTATAGTAAATGTTAATTACTTCTGGCATACTAGTACCAAGGTGCCATGTGTGAAGTGTCCTAAGTGCTTATTAAAACAAAGTTAGGTTTCCACAGACCCAGTCATGAATAAATTTCCTAGACATTTCTTTTGTAACCATGGAAGGGAGTGTCCCTATGTCTTAAAACCCTACAAATGATTCAAAGTCAAAGACCCTACCTGGGTGAGCTTGAATTCATACATGGGGTCAGAGGCAGAAATTCTCACCTGCTTGAAATGTTAGGCATAATTCTAAACTACCTGTAACTAACTGAGGCTATGAAGGGGCCTCAGTGTTAATTATCAGATACTAACTAATATATTATTTATTTTCTCATCTTCTGTGCATGAGTTACAATGGGGGAGGGGAAAACTTAAATTTTTAATCGTGGAAGCTTGAGGATCTCCCCACGCTCCCTGTAGGTTTCTCCAGCAAGGCTCACCACAAGCCATTCCTTGGCATCTGGGACTGAACCTTCAAAACAGAAAACACTAATTCATCTTAATTTAGAAACTAATCAAGTGTCCTCTTGTATGGTATTGATTTCCACGTAGTCAATGGGCACTCTGTGTCTTTGAGATGTGGCTCAGAAACTCAGGTGGAGAGAAGAGAGAGGAGCTCTGGAAGGAGAGAGGAAGCATGTCCATGCCCCGGCCTTCCTGAGCTCTGTCATTCACCTGCACCAAGTGTCTTGTCCTGCTTTCCCTAGGCAGCTGGGGAGCTAAGAAAAGATCAAAATAAAATGTGTGTGGGGGTTATTCCTTGTATATATAAAAAAAGGATTTTTCACTCTCTTAAAAATTACTGTATCCATCCTCACAATGAAAGAATTGCTTCGAAAATTAAAAATCCAGTTAGCTAAGGACAGAGAAATGATACCAATGATACCAATGATACCAATGTGGCTGGATGAGAAGCAATGGCAGTGCAAAGTAAAAGAAAAGCAGCCGGGTAAAAGAAATCCTCTAGTTAGCTTGTGCTTGCAGTCAAATAATTAGGAGTAGTTATAATCCTGAGGAAGGTTAAATAATAAGCAAGCCTGTAAAATCACAATGTAAAATATGATATTATTTTGTGAAGTGCTGTAACATATGGCTCTGAATACACGGAATCAGCTTTGCAATGCATATCACATACAGAAAACACACAGGAGCATATTATTCAACATGCACATGGAATGCTTCCCAGTCAGCTGTCTCCATTAGACTTCATTAATTTAAGATCTTGCTGAAATTATACCATTTTCATCAGGTTAGAAAGATACAAACATTCATATTTGCTTTAGTTTTTGAGTGTAGGGTGTGAACTACTTTGCTGGTACAGCCTTTCAGTCATAACAATTATTCTTCCAGGAAAATTTTCCTTTTATTTGGTTTAGAAGTTTTTAATTCGGGTCTTAAAAATAAGTAATTTCATGCTTCAGGTGCAACAATATATCGAGACTTCTTATCCTCTCCTCACAAAGGGAAATGAGCTCTTATCAGACCTGGTGCACCCAATACACACCTAAAGTCTATTCCTGCTAAGTTGCAAGGAGAACTTCTCTGCTATCACTAGTTTTTGACTTCAAACTTAGAATTCATGCATTCCTGCTGAAAATGACTGACAATGTTAGAATGGATGGCAAATGTCTCACAAGAAATAATTTTTGTGCCAACCTCAGCATTAGTTTACCCAGTTACCACATCTTTGATATGACACCACTGGCAATTCATATGAAAAGTAAAGCCACAGCCTTTGCCTGTATACTTACAGTAATTTTTCTCACCAAAATTATTAATAGCATTTTATCATCTGGGATAAGAAACTTTAAAGTCAGACTAGATGTATTTTCCATTCATAGTGATTATCATAAAGTATTTTAATGTAGAAAAGGAAGTCAGCCATTTTTACAACAAAGAAGTAAATCCACACTTCAGGTACATTTTTCCTTTGCCACTGATTTTGTCTGGATCATGTTTCCTTAAAATTTTCAAATATAATTTTCCTTTCCAGCTGTCAAAAATAATATGTATAAGAATAAACAGGTGTCAACAATGCACAATTCATCTAGTAGCTGATAACTCTGGCATCACATAATTATATCACTTGCTGTGAATAAAAGTTATTTAGGCAATGTCACCCTTCCTGATGCTTAAAGTGATGAAGAAAGGAAAAAAAAAAAAACAACCCAAAACAAAGCTCTTCATTTGTTTCTGTATTTATATATATATATATATATATATATATATATATATATGTTAGTGCAGTATGCATATAAATAAATATAACTTGTTGGATGGATGAGGAAGTGTAAGGTATTCCCTCTGCTTCCAACTTAAAAGAACATTTTACAAAACAAAGGTCTGTGAAATAAAGGAATTGAATTAAGTGTGAATAATCTGGTACAATGCATTGGCTCCAACATTGCTGGCAGATTGGTGCAAGCAGAAACAAACAAGCAGTTGGTTATGCTAACATTTTTCTCTAATGTGACTATTTTGTCTGTCTATTTCCTTTTGGCTGTGTAGCGCTCAGATCACAGCAATGACAATCAGGACGATGTGTCCTCTGTAAGTACAAAAGAAGTCTTAATTTCAATTTAACTTAATCGTGTATTTAACATACTGGTTTGCACCATATTTCTAAAAAAAAAAGGCCTCTAAAGTTACTAGGTCATTACATGAAAAGCAAGTTCCTGCCTTTTTTCAGCTTCCATGAAACTTGGCAAGTGACACGTCAAGGTGACATTGTGGGTATTTCCCTCACCACAGCTATGTGGTAAAAAATACCGATCAAGTTGCTAACATGTTGAGTCTGTCATCGCCAGCTTCAAACCTACTGTCAGCAATAAGGAAGGTAACAGTCACTGTGTGACTGCAGATTTTGTAACCTCTGTGTGTTCTTGTACACCACAAGGAATCTGCTAGAAAGATGTTATTGCTACTTCCTTGTTTTTCATTTTTTTTAAGGACATCAAGTGTTATGTATCAAAAGAGTATCTTCTATGGACAGTCTTGGTTGAGATAATTCCTATACTAAAAGAAGGGATAGCTATACTACCAGTTCCATACACTGTGAATTTATTGTAGTAAGGTCTATGTAGTTGACAAATGTTTGCACAAATTTTCCTGAGCAAAACAAGTAATTCTGGCTTTTGCAGAGTCTGCTGCAACTGACTTTGAAGGGGAGCAGTCAATGATGGAAGACCTAATTTATCTCAGTCTCCATAATGCCACAGATCTGGAGACAAGCGAGCCTAATGCCAGCATCAAGTATGAACCTAAAGAGACCATTTATATTAGAAAAGACACTATGGGCTCAGTACATGCAAAGCTCCTTCACTACTACCACAAAAAAAAAAAAAATAGAGAACAAAAGGATCCAAGGAAGATTCTATTACACTGGATACACTAAATCTTCAAAGCCTCATTTTATCTGTAAGAAAGCTGCAAGACAAGTTAACAATTGTTCTACCTGCTCCTTTCCTTAGATGTTTTTGAGAAGTTTTCTTTGGACTGCCAACTCAGTGTTTTTAAACAATGCTTCTCATGGAGCCTTTCAGCCAGAACCACTTTTGGTCATTTTCAAACAAATTTTGAAAATCCTCTGCTAGTTTTGGAGCTTAGAGCTTAATTTTCCTCTGTTCAGGGTAGATGCTGAAGTATTAACTTCCAAAGTTAGTGTATCTACTGAAAAAAGTTCTTAACCAGGGGCGTTAATACCATCCTGGGGCGTTCAAGTCATACATTCCTTCCAGCAGAGCAGAACATTGGCTCTGCCTGCTCCCCTTTCTCTCCTCATACTAAGTGTTTGACTCTAGCTGCTTTCCTCAGATGACAATGCAGTTCTGTCTATATTACTGAGAAGTCTTGATTTGCTTTTGCAGTGTATTTTGTTAAAGTCAAGTCAGAAGGCCTTATAAAATCTTTGACTAGCCATTTTAAGCTGTGGGCATGGATCCAGAAATGTTCCAAACTTCACTGGCTTTAGCACAAAGCTACAGGTGAAAAATGCAATAAAATTCTGAAGTGTTTTTCAGCTTCTTAAGATGTGAATTGGCAAGTGCTGCAGTAAATAGTCAAAGCTATGCAAGATCATAAGAAGAACCATATTTTCCAAGCTATTGAGATCACTTTGGGCTATTTATGCCATATAAAGTGAATTTGCAGAACATGAGGCATAGGTTTAAAATTCAGAAACATGCTGTTATTTGAGTTCTGTGAGTTGTGAACGAGATGCTGCATTAGATAAACCAGTGGCCTAATCAAGCCTGGGAGTTTTTGTGTCAGTTTTTGTTGATTCAAGAAATCTAGCATACAGAATAATAACCCTCTCTTTGCTTTGGTAGATCTTGGAAATGCATATCTATTATACCCCAAAACCCATAGCTGGAAGATAATTAATAACAAGGATATGACTAAACTGATCTGTACAGCATAGCAGGGAGATGAGGTTTTAGGGATAAAAAATAAAAGACCCCTGTTAATGTTAGAAAAACTATGTAACCCTTTACTCATATCACAGAAGTCATTAAACTAGGAATTTTGCAAGTATTCCTACTTTTTTTCCCCTCATAATAATGCCAAATAGCACAGGTTATATCACTGGCTTTGCTGAGAGTTCAACATTTTCTATGTTCCCACTAATGACTGTGGTAAAAGTCATACTTCAGGGTGTAAATTAATCACTGGCATTTAGAAACTGAGAGACAATCAATAAAAAACTTGTAGTACTGCCTACCTTAACAAATTTCTTTCTAAATTCACTTAAGCTATTTTGGCTGGTTATTATGAAAGTTTTTACTTAAAAGTTGCAGCTTCTATTTACCCCAGACCTTGCCAGTGCCCTGAGTGTATTGCCTTCCCAGGGATGCAGCTAGAGGATGAAGATGTGGGTCCTGAGCCCAAGGCCAGCTCTCTCACTGGCAGCAGGAGCTTGGAGCAGCTTCTTGTTCCCACTCTGGTCCAGCCCCACTGCCAGGGCTTTCTGGCTTGGCCTTGGTGCTGTCCAAGCCCTGCAGACTCGCTGGGCTGGTCGCTGTCTCCAGACCCAATCCAAGCCTAACGTGCTGCTCAGCACCTTCTGGATGCCTGCCAGCCCCTTCTGGGTGCCTGCCAGCCCTGCTGCCTCTCTGCACTCCCTCCTGACTTACCTGGAGCAGCAGCCAGCCCTCGCAGCACCCTGGTGGTACTGGCTGCCTCCTCAGATCTGAAGAAACTGACATGAAAGCCTCCACGGAAGCTGATGGAAGGCAGGAGCTCCGTTACCTTTCTAGAGCACATCCTGAAAAGTCTACAGTTTAATTTATACTTACATTATTTTTAATAATTTAATTATTAACAGTTTGAAACACCTTAATTTTTCTGGAAAAAATGTCTAACATCAGGTAGTGAAAAGACTGTTCCTTGAGATAGTAGTTCATAATCCCACTTCAGCAGACAGAAGTCCACTGCACAGGACTCTGCTTTGTGCACTGGGGAAGAGAGGGCTGGCTCATCTCTCCCTGACATTATGCATTGCACACTGCACACCAGCTTGTGATTCAGTTTTATTCTAGGTATTGCTAGAAAACTATTTTATATATGAGCCAAATTGAAATGTACAGATCATGTCTCTGCTCATGCAGTTGTTTTCTGGAATTTGAACCACATCACCAAGAAATACAGCTTTCTGAGGATGTCTCACACAACAAAAAGAAAATAGGAGGGAAAGAAATTTCTAGTGAATGACAACAGCAAACCAACCTGGCATGCACCCAGTACAGACAGTGAAACTGAACTTCTAGTTCAGCTGTACAGTATGAACCTTTTTGCCTATTACTTCAGGCTAGAGACCCCTTTACAAGTTGTGTTACCTATGCCACAGGGTTCCACTCCATTGTGGTGACTTGAATTCAGGTCCTTCTGAAGAAAACATTAGGAATTATAATCACTGTAGAGATATGGACTCCTTTAGAGGGAGACTGAGGCCAGTTCCAGATTCTAGGCTCCTGTATAACTATTTCTGCTGGCCTAAAGAGTTCCACATTGAGAAGGACCACTTGGGCACTTAAAAAAACTCAACATTAATGTTCCAAGTCAGGTTTCTAGGTTGCCAACAGAATGTGCAGGGAATAGTATATGATAACCTTGTAGAAATTATTTACTGAAAGCTCTGAAAAAAGAGGATGGGATTCAGACATAATTCAAGGAGCTAGATATCTTCAATCCATTATATTTCCTAGTGAGGTTTCAGGGACTTTATTCTTCCATTTGTGACTGAAAGTACCAAGAACCAAAGCGATACATTTGTATTTCTTGTAAAAAAGACCCTTAAAAAAGGAGAAAAGTAAATTACCATGACACTTGCTACAGAATTCTATGACTGAAATGTGGAAATTTTGAAAATATCTAGTGGAAAAAATCAACAACAAGAAAATATGAGCTTTTTTGATCTTCTAGCTGCTAGGTTCAAATGCTACAGGACTCTAGCAGTGAATTCAGTGCTTGGAAAGCATAAGAAGGAATAAAAAAGAAAACTTTCCCTCTCATAAATATGATAAGGAAAAGATATGTACCTTTGCATTCAAAAGATATTTGCTTGTGTTTTTTTTTTTCTTTTTCTTTCTCATGCCTTATACAATATAGGATCTTTTTGTAGGATTATTTTTAAATATGATCTGCTTGAAGGCAATGTGCTTAGTCCCTGGGTGGGAAATATGCTTCATTTAAGTCAACAGCAATCTGTACTGCTGATTAGAAAACAAGTGCTGATGGCCTTCACAGGGAATCTCATCCATCAAGCCTTAGCTAAGAAGCTGGTAGAGAAAATGATGGTGGGAGGAGGGGAAGGATGGTGGACAGTGTTCTGTGAAACATGGAACAACAATAGCAACAACAAAAAATCATGAATTCTCTGTTCTTAAAAGTTCTATCAGTGTGGAAAACTGGCTTGGAAAAGAGAATTTCAAAGTGTTTGATGGTTGCATGTCCTGGGAATTCAAATGAACTTTGCCATCACTGCCAGTTTCATAAAAGAATGAAGTCTCCAGCAAGGGACAGATGCTAATTCTGAATGAACAGATGATTTTGCCAAGAGAATATTATGCTTGGAAACACATTTTTTTTGATATATGAGTAAAGCTGCTAGAAGGACATCTATGGAAAACAGGACCTAGCTCTTTACTGAACACCTGAATACAATAAGAAATTAGGGAGTGGCTAAAGGCTATTCCATGAATTCTTCAGTCCTGCTTATTGGGAATTAATTGGAAAATCATCTGGAAATACTGATGATGAAAATGGTACTATGATTTATGAGAACCACAAAAATATGTGTAAACAACACCAATTAGATATTAAACTGTATTTACCTAAACTGCAAAGAGATTATTAAAGAGTTATTGGATTTCCAAAGAGAGGGGCCAAATTCCCCATTGGCTCTGAGTATAAATTAATTTCATTGAAGCAAAAAAAACTTACGCCCATTGATGTTTATGGATTCACAAGCCCAAACATATGCCTCTGGTTGTGCTGTAAGTTAATTGGTTTACAATTATTAAATGCATTTTCTCACTTAGTAGAGTTATTTCCAATTGCACCTGTGTCATCTCACAACTAAGGTGGGTTCCCTGACTTCAGTGGACTTGATGTGACAGCAAAACAAGGATCTGATATGATGAGGCATCAGAATATGAGTGCATGATTTCTGCATCACTGGCTTTGAAAATGTTGACTTTATAATTCCTGTGACTATTACTAAGTGAAGGCTGGAAACAGCAGATTTGGATTCCACATCAGTTTCAAATCCAAAGTTGCACCCTTGTGGTCAATAGGCTCTTTCCTGTGACTTCAAGATGGTTAATGTAAGGGAAGAAATGCATCATATGAGATTTTTCTCAGGGTGAAAAATACCCAGCAGGATGTCTTGCAGGGACACTTCAGAGGTGTCAGCCTCAGCTTTTTCCATACGTTTTCTTGAGCATAGAAGGCAAGTCTTAGAGACAGATCACACTGGTGAAATAGTACAATCTCTGTAGCTTGAAGAAAACTATATTCATCACCAATATGCAAATCAAAAATAATGCATATTCCTCAGAAACATTTATCCCAATGCCAGTGATGAAAATATATGAGGAATTATCTAGCCCACTTCAAAACTATTCATATTCAGTTACAAAATGATGTATGAAATTAGGAATAACCAAAGGATTTGGATTAAATTGGGGGAGGGGGGAGAGGAGGGTTCAGAAGCCAAAAAAAAAGACAGAAACATAGTCTTTTAGGTTTCTTCTTCAATGTGAGATAAATGCATATTTTAGTAGAGGAGAAATTAGAAGGAAAAGAAGAGATTACAAGAATTCCTTCTTCCCACATGTTTTCCTGCTGCTGTAATTGAGGGATTTGTGTAATGAAATGGAATCCATGGGTCAGATTATAAATTCATTTTTGCAGTGATGCAGGTTGATTTCAATGCTAACGAAGTCATATTAGTGCAAAGCAGTGAAACATCATCCACAAAGCCATTTGTATGTGCGAGATGAATACATTAGCTTCCCAGCAGATGGCTGCAGATTCTTCCAGACAGAGCCTGTCTTGGGCTTTCAAGAACCATTTATCAAAAGGAACACTGAATCATCTTCAGTTCTGAAGTAATCACTCCAGGGAAGCAAGTGCTAAATGGTTTAAAGATCAGAGACAAGGGTACTGCATTGTCAGCTCCAGGTGCAGTGGCCACTGGGCTATGCATCACATCAACTGGGGCTTCGTGAGCACCCATTACTTGCTGCTTTGTGATGCCAGAGATATATACCTGGATTATTTCTTTAGAAAAATTTCTTTGAACCAGTGGGAGAAAGCATGTAAATTACATTTTGAATATCTAGAATGATTCAGTAGCTCAATTTCTTATGATACTTCTGGATTCTGTCATTGTGAAGTGAGAAATGACCAGTAGACATTTAGAAAAAGGAGATCTGCATTAGGTAAACATGGAAAATATTTTTAATAGGACACAGAAACCTATTTGGTAAAAGGGCTTTAGACTTCAGCTAAAGAGATCCTGTGTAATATTGATGGAATAATAGGATTAACATTTATAGGTTTAGGACACCTTGCATTGAATGATGTCAATTCAATGTGCAGACCTAACTTTACAAGGCTTTCCTTCAGCCCAGTGATGTAGCTAAACTTTATCCTAGTGGACTATATATCTCCCACTCAAGCAGGATGAAGGCACACTGCACGTCGAGAGGTGAGTGCTGAAACTCAGGGAACAAATAGTGATATTCTTTCCAGGGATTTAGTAATATTTTTACAGGCATGGAGTCATAACAGGATTTTCCAAGTGGCTGGTGTAATGCTATATCTTCTTAGAGATCCCATAGTAAACACACAATGTGGGGAATGTATAATGGGCCATTAGAAAATTTGAAGCCTGTAAATATCTGGAGGGAACTGGTCATATTTATTGGCTGTCATTTAGGAAACTGAGGACAGCTGCTGTAATAGTGAAATGTCGGAATCTTTCAGTCAATATATTCTACATTTAGGACGGGTATGCAAAGTCTGGAACAAAAATGACTTCTTTCTCTAATCTTTACCAATCTCATCTACAGTGTTCTGGCACAGATTGCATTGTGTATTTGGTGAATATAGCAGACATCGTGCCATAATGTACTACAAATGTTAAAAGGGCAAGTGATGGCTGTAGTTTATTTTTCATGTGTATAAATGTTCAGTTATACTGTGCCAAGTGTAAATCTTGGCAAAGATTAGACAAAAATAATCTAAGAATGGCATTACCAGAGAAGAGTGAAAATCCATATACTCAGAAATGTGCATTGTTCTACCAGATGGAAATGTCAGGGCAGTCAGCATTCAGAGAATTATGAAATTCCTAGCCCTTCCCAGGTTCTCTTTTGCCTGTGCGCAGGTCCACGGTATCAGCTGGTGACAAGAGTAGAATTAGTCCCCATATATTTGAAAACAAGGAAATGGAAATTCGGTAGGTTTTTCAATATCAGATAATACCATAAATGTCCTTTTTAGGCGTAGCTTACTGTTCGTATTTATGTAGACAATTAATACATAGTTTTCTCTTTTTTAATTGCATTATTGTTGACAGAAATGTTCATCAAGATTTGACTATAATGGTTCCAAACCCTAAAGAATTCATCAGGATTTGTACAGTTCCCACTGAAAGTAATATGACTGAATGTTCAAATATCCAGTAGAAGACAATATCATAAGTAATTGGAAAATTCTGCTAGTCAAAAGGAATAATACCCTAATGAGACAACAAAAACAGAGTTCAAAATGGGCAAAAGGACAAAGTTCATTTTCACACAGAATTTTCTAAGTACAATTGTTTTATGCAGAAAGCATTTAATGATTATCTGTTTAGCTATATTAATGAACAAATGTACAGAACCTAAGGCCAGATTTTTTTTTTAATAAAAGTGTGAATTAAAACCTTCTTATTAATTTCTTGACCATTCCTTTCTCTCCACTAGTCTGAAGGAAACAAGAGTAAACTTTTTCATTTTACATCACACTAGAAATTGTAAGCACAGAAATCTGATCCTTCATCCAAAGGAGTGAAAGTATGCAGAACCACTCCATAGCAGAGAAAGAGCAAATGAAAACTTTGTCTCTTCACTTAGTGGAGAGGAACAGAAATTTGTATCCCCTCATAAGCTTCTTCTTTCCTATCATGAAGCAAGAAGATTAAGTTTTCTTCCCATGTAGTTTCTTTTCAATAAGAGTGGAAATGTGTCTCAGCAATTATTAAAGTAATTTTTTAATTCTTTGCCTTCATCTTTTCACCCTTCCAAAAAAATGATGTTGGAGGCAAGAGGAAATTGAACGGCTGGATTATCAGGCCAAGCACTGGTTGTTCTCAGGTCCTACTTAGCTCATGTGGTGCTGATTGACTGCTCTTTTCGTAAGAGTGTCAGAAATCAGGAAGCCTTGTAGGATCAAGGTCTTCATTATTTGGGAAACTCAGTAAGCCCAATGGATTTGGGTATTTTTGGCTGGATTCTAGTTGACTAGTATAACATCTGTGAGGTAAGAAACATAGCAATAACACATTAGTTCCTTAGAAAATCAACACAGCTCAAATTAGGTGGGAACCATGCTGCTAATTACCCTTAGTTTGCCTATTTGTCTTCCTTCAACTGCTTATCAATAAAATGGACATTGATTTTTGAAATGGTGGTCTCTAAACCCAAACAATATTAAAAAAAGCCTTATCCAAAAATCCAAAGTAAAATCCTAGTTTCTGATGTGTCTTGAAGCAACAAAATAATGTATTAAAGTGTTGAATAAAGCAAAACACCTTCAGAATTCAAATGCAGAAGATACAAATTATATATGTGGAGAGAATGAAGATGTGACTGGCAATAGAATGAGACTGCCAGTATCTTCTCCATAAAATGAGGAAGATGGGGTGATGCATAGTTTTTGCTCAGTTTACAGTCACCTAAGTATTAAAGTATTCATTTGGTATTAGAAATCTGTTAGGCAGTGGATTGGAGAGCTGGGTTTGTAACTTGCCATGCATAGTTCCTAAATGTTAATAGGTTACAAAGGTCCTCAGATAACTTGGTGATTGTGGAATTTTTTTTTAACCATAAATGATATTTTATTTACACTGCATTGTGGAAATATGACAAATACTGTTCTGAAGAGATTAATGATATGCTGAATATGCTGAAAATATTTGTGATTAGGAAACTAACATCAACTGAGAAAAAAAGCATTGGAAAATATTTAGTTTGCATGTAAAATCGGGGTCTGGTTTTGAATTAAATGACTAATTAGAAAGGATGGTTTGCCTGATTTGTCTGCTAGGCCAGGACTTTTGGCATGACAAATAATAAAGCAAAAGCATGGAGGCAAAACTGTTAACAATTTGTGACATTCATCCTCTACAAAGGATCACGTGCAAGTGATTGAGGATGAAATTTGAAAAAAAAAAACAAAACACCAAAGCAACAATTTTATAAGGAGAAAAATGACTCTATAAACATATCTGGACACATACAAACATATTTATATAATTGAAATATTACTGGCAGGGTAACATGCTGGAAATATCAGTAAACAGTTCTGGAAAGGAACAGTAAAATTTAGGTCCTGAAAAAAAATATAATGTTCATATCTTAGCCTTGAACTAGTTGACCAAGTAGAAAAATTGTAATCCCTTCTCCAGGGGACTCAAAATATAATTACAGGTGCATAATCAAAGATAATCAACCACAAAACTTACTTCTATAGAGAGCTACTCAAAGAGTAGTAGATTCTTAAACAACAACAACAAAAACAAAAAAAATTCAGGACAGCTGTACTGAAACAATTACCTCTTGTTTTCATCTTTTAAGACCACATTTTTAAAAAGGTCATATGTTCAAGTCTATTTTGTTTGAATAGAATAATTTTATTTGAAAATACTACCTATTAAACTGTAATGCTTTTTATGCATTCTGTACCTTGTTGGGTTGTGGTAATGGCCACATTACATTCTGCTTGGTGTAAATACTTCAGAGCTGACACCTTCTTAAGAAAATGAACTGGAATTTTTTTGTCTTTTCTTTTTTTAGTGAATCACCAAATAATTTTTTAATCTATTGCAAACACAGGGGACTTTATTAACGCTTATAACTGTTGGATGTATGTCACTGTACAATTTGACTTTCCCTTCTGAAAGGAGGCATTAGATGAAACATCTTGTCATTTACAAGTCCCCTCTGTTTGTTATGGAAATCCCTGAAAGAGAATAGAACCCACAACGCTGTTATTTGCAACATTGCTTTTGAGAGTAGAGCAGCATCTTAAAGGATCTGCTTCCCAGCAAGTCAAAGGATGGAGCTGTCATTCTTGCCTTCCTATTCAAATACCTCTCTGTTTGGAATTGTCAACTAATGATGAAATAATTTTACTGTGAAGTCACCCCACTGACACTGCCAAAATCACTTTTCACAGTTTTTTGTAGGAAGCCTACTGAATGCAAAACCAGAAAAGGTATTTCTGTGAGGGCATCAGGAATGCCTGGCACAATCTGCAGGTGCTATTCAGTCTTATAGCTGTGAGGGGAAGGGCAGCAAGGAGGGCAGGGAAAGTGTTTTCTTGGAGTTTTACGTGTCTTGGAGCTCTTGGGTTACTGTCAGTATTTCTGCTGATAACTGGAAACAGCCAAGTCACAAGCAACAAGTAGAAACTATGCACTTCATGTAGGAGAATATTGGAGGTTTGTTTTGGGGACGAAACTTCTAATAAAATTCTATATCTACCTATCTATATTTTAGGAATTGAAATTTCAGCACTGAAATTCCAGGGGTGGGCTGGTTCCTAACAGACAGAAAGAAGAAGGTTTCAGCTTTCTGAGTACAGTAAGGTAAATATAGTTAAATGGTCAATTTGCAGTAAAAATAATGGTCCTATTGTTCACCCTGAAGAAGACACGGTGGAGACCTTAGAGCACCTTCCCATACCTATAGAGGGCCTCAAGAGAGCTGGAGAGGCACTTTTTCCAAGGGTTTGTAGTAACAGGACAAGAGGTAATGGCTTTAAACTGAATGTGGGTAGGTTAAATTAGATATTAAGAAGGAATTATTTAGTTTGAGTGTAATGAGACACAGGAACAAGTTGCACAGAGAAGTTGTGAATGCCTCAGCCCTGGAAGTGTTCAAGACCAGACTGGATGGGGCTTTGAGCAACCTGGTCTAGTGGAAAGTGTCTCTGCCCATGGCAGGGGGTTTGGAACTGGATGATCTTTAAAGTCCCTTCCAACCTACACTATTCTATGATTCCATCCCACAGTGTGCAACTGGGAAATCATGTTGGGCACACAGAATAATTTCCACAGCTACAAATAAGATGATGTGTGAAAATATGGGTTTTAGGATTTGAGGAGCGTAGGTTCCAGGATAGAAGACATGCCTTAGTGCTGATCCTAAAGCTTAACAACACCATTAAATATTGAAGAGTAAAAGAAATTTCACCAGATTTTGCTTTGTAAATCAACGATAGAATAAGATTGTAGTTCACAAGAATGAATCCTGAGCTACCTCACAGAAATGCCAGTGTCTCAGTTCAGGGCAGAACTTCGTAATTGGGAAAAAATTTAAAATTTAAACAGAACAGCTCGTGACAACAAAACCTAGAAATGTTTAGTGCAGACTTGTGCTCATTACCATTTCCTCAAGTGTTAATACTGACTTAAATAGTGGTGAATCAAGCCTTGAAGTGACCTGGGTAAGTAAGCTGACACTGACAAATATAGATTGGTTGCTCTGTCTTCAAGCAAATCTTTCATTGTTTTTATTGTATGTTAACAATGAAAAGCTATATGGAATTATGACTGTGACTCATTGGTAAATTATGTCATTTTGAAATAGGAATAATAGTACTTCAGTGATAATGACAGCAAAACTAAAGTAAATAAAACTTCAGAAAAGTTATTAAAGCACAATATAGTCCTTCTTAAAGCAAAACCAGAAATAAATTGACCACTGTGCCTTTATTTATTTTTCCATGTATGGCAAAATACAGATCTTTGGAAGGAGATTATGATCTTCTCTTCATTGCTTTCCTGTTCAATTTGTTAAGTATTTTATATTTTGCTATTTTTCTTTCTTGGCTAGTATTTGTTACTGTGCCATATAATCAGCTGCATATGAGCAATTTTTTAAATGAAATTATGATGAACTCGGTGCATTGAAATTAACTATATGGGAAAAAAATACTGATACTCCCAAGCCAGTGATTTCTGTGTCTGTGATCTCCACTGAATGTCCAGATATTACTTAAAAGAAGTAACTAAAAAGATCAGACATAGCAGTTCTGTGAACTCATGACAGATCCTCACTAAGACTTGTGGCTGGCTCAAGGGCATTCTTGCTAATTAGTCTGATGAGGATTTTAGTATTCTTAGTGCTTTTATTGAAGATGAGAGGCATTAATCAGCCAGCCAGATGACCTGTTTTTGTTAGAGGTACTATGACTAATGCACATTTCAAACCAAAACAGATAAAAAAAGATGACAATAGCTATCTAAAGACAGAAGAGCAAAATTAAATTTGGATGTGAAGCAGGCCAGACATACTCAAATACTACCAGCCTGAATTTTTAAAGTAACTCAAGCATTAGTTGACTCCTTTTGAGGTCCAAATGCATAAGTAAATATAAAAGAACTGGAGGTGATATCTTGATGTCTTTTAAGTCAAGGTTTCAATCCAAACATGTTTCCAGATCCTAAATGATGATTAGTAGTTATTAACAGTGTTCTTATTCTTTCCTCTAAAGATTGCAAATATTTGCAATTACTGTAAAGCAAAGATATTTGACTAATGTGAAGATTTCCACCTTGGTTTATGTAATTTATTTGAACTGAAGAAAATAGTGCTGGAAGAAACTCTGGAAAGATATTCAATCCATCTTTGTACTCCACTTATACCTTGTCTGGGGTACTTGCCAGATCTACCCAAATAATTGCTGATGTTGACATTTTGTACTGTTTACATGAACTAAAAAAACTGAAAAATAACCTTCAAGAATTTTAATTTCAGGACTGTGAGTATTTCTAGTTCTGTCTCTTTACAAGATAAGTTGTACTTAACTGCATCTCTAAGTTCTGTAATAAGGGAAGTTGTGTAGGCAAATGTGCTTATACAATTTATTCCAGCTACAGGAAATAGAGGATTTCCAGATCAAGGCAGTCAAGACCCTGCAAAGATGAAGAGTGGAATAATTTAAGATAAAGGCCTCATTAAAAGAGAGGGGGATGGGGCTTGGTGGTTGGTTGCAACAAGTAGGGAAACTAACTGCATTGAACATCATAATGGTAGAAGAAATATCCATGCCTCTAGTGAGTTGGGTTTATCACTTTATAAATAATTTAAAACATGTTGAAATGAGGCTATTAAATCAGAACATAACCCTTAAAACAGGACCAAAATGAAGTAAGTCAGTACACTTTGAAATTTTGTGAATTCCTGCCTTGGCTTACTGGGTATGATTCCATTGTCCAGGCGAAAGTGTGTATTGGCATTTGAGATGTCACAGGTATCTTTCCTGTCTGCCTTTTATGTCTTCTGAAGGGTAGTGGTCTGCTGTACCAGCTCCAGTGCAATTTCTGCCAGCCCCATGTAGATATCTTGGAAAGCCTGCAGCATCCCAAATGCTGCAGACTGAATCCCACAGTTGTGTTCAGTAGTAGCTGTAAAAAACAACTCATGCTACAATGGTGACAAAATGTCCAGAGACTGCCACTGGGAGTGGTGAGAGGGCAATTAAGCCTTTTTGCAGGGTAGGAGATGTGGAGACATCTCACATTTGCCTTGGATCTCGTCAAAATTTGATGTTTCTGGCAGCTGGGGAGTCTTCTTTTATTAGTGTGCTAGGAGCAGTCCCCAGCATTAATGAGTCAGTGAATTGTTCAGCTTCAAAAATATTACAACCAGGCCAGAGTTTGCCAATGCACATGGTACTGCACAGAAAGACAGAGGCTAATCAAAGCTGAAGCTTTATGGACTCTTTGATCATGAATGTGAGAAGAGAGGGAAAAGTCAACATTCCTATGAAATCTTTGTATACCAAAGGTAGCCACTCGCTTTGCAGATTTGAAAGGCATATTACTATTGTTTTGCTAGAGGGCTCCT
This sequence comes from Vidua macroura, assembly GCF_024509145.1. NCBI lineage: Eukaryota > Metazoa > Chordata > Aves > Passeriformes > Viduidae > Vidua > Vidua macroura. Next base: position 135,478,198 of record NC_071571.1, read on the forward strand.
TTGATTAATATTTTGTTTCACTGGAGATGGCTGAGTAAGGCCTTTGATCCTAAAATATCATAACTAATGTACCAAGGGTTTTTCAGGTGCTAAGCTTTATTCAATAAAAAAAAAAAGAAGGGAAAAAAAAAAAAGAAAGGGAAAAATAAACACAGTCAGGACAGACAGAGCTATCAGGTGCAGATTCATAGTTTACTGACTATGTTTAATATAAAAATTCCCTAAGGCTTAGGGCCAAAGTTGAAAATATTTGTCATCACTGCACTGGTAATAGAACAAAGTACCACAGAACATAGAACCTAATGTCTGCTGTGCCTTAATCTAGTAAAGTGACCCACACAAAGAAATGTTTCCAAAGGTTAAGCAAGCATGTGCTCAGATCTGTGTGATTCAGATCATGGACCTGAAATCACACCCTGGGTAAGTACAGCAAGCCAAATATTTAGGACACTAAACTAGGTAACAGTCTCAGATAAGTGGATTTTTCTCTTATGTTTATTTATTGCAATCCATCATCAATATTTGCACCCTCTAAATGAGGTCTTAACTAATAAGACACAACCTCTCATTTTCTCTCCTTTACCCCTATCTTCTGTCCTGCCCCTCGTGTAGTAAATAATTTTCTATACAAAATAGTGCAGGTTGAATAGGTCAAAGAGAAGATGATCCTCCTTAGCACAGCCAATTCTCTTGGGCTATGGGGAACAGAGGCTCAAATTCTGTCTCTGAAAGTGATAAAATTGTAGCTAAACTCAGCACTAGGAGATATATGTGATTGAGCATTAGTGAAATTTAACATAGTTAAATGAGAGAATGTCTAGTTTGAGGAAGTTTCAACTCAAGTTCCAACTTAAGCCATGACTCTAAGGTGATGTTAGGTGCAGTAACATTTGGCAGCCTGAATGTCAGTTAACATGCAAATGAAAAAAAAGTAAATGAAATGCTGCAGTACAAGATGCCTGAGTTACATGAGGAATGAGTAAAAACAGCAGAAGATTTAGAATAAGCCAAAAGAAGAGATGTTAAGAGTTCTGAACAAATTATATCATAAAGGGTATGTGTAAAGTAAAGTCATGCTTACTGACTTGCAAAAATCTTTAATGAATATAGAACATATTAGTAAGAATATCTCTACAAACTAAAAAATGTGGATTTTTAGGGGGGGGTGATCAATAAAAAGTAATTCTGTTTTTGAACCAAGCTGTTTCAAAAGATTGTGTCATCCTGAGCCTATAATTCATAATGATAGACAGTGAATGCACAATTTACAAGGAGTTATCATAAACAATATGTCAAGTCTAAATGAAGCTTTATGCATGCTCAGAAATACCTTGAGTGTTAGAACATTTTGAATAAGCTCAGCTGCTGGAGCAATATTGCTCCAATCAGTGCTGTGCCATCCCATTGCACACCATAGCAACACTTAGGGTAAGTTATACAAATGCAAAAGGAATGCAGAAAGAGAGCTGAAAATTCCTAATTCATAACACAAGTATAATTTAAGAAACGAGGTTTTGTTTGGGATGTAGAATGATCCCTACAGAGGAAAGACCATTTCCCTGTTGGCATGCTCCAAGCTCTGTTTGCAAATAGATAATAACTGTAGAGTACTTTCAGTTCAGTGCTGGAGACCTGAAGACTGCCATTTCAGAAGGCTTTTGGGAATAACCTTTTCTCACTTTGATCCCTCTGAATCCCTTCTATCCTTTTTTATTTGATCTGCTTTAGGCCTATTTTTTTTTTTTTAAATAAGTGCTTAGGAGCACATGAAGAGATGAATCACTTACAAGTACAACTTTCAGTCAATACTCAGTAGGTAACTATGCTAGTTTCATAATGCTTGTCAATGGAGGTGATCTAATCCAGCCTATACAAATCTAAAATGGAAAAGACATTTCTTTCTGAACTGTGAGCTGTCTGATAATGAAAGAAGGGCAAAGAAACAGAAATTTATGGGTCAACAAGAAATCCATCCTCAGAAATAATTGTCATCCAATTTTATCTCTTGAGTGATTTCAGTGATCACATGTCAGCACTATCATTAGCACAACTGTTAGCGCAAGACATTAACACAATATTATAACTGTATTGCTGTTTGAATATGGGTTTGGTCCCATGGATATCAGTGGCAAGGCTTCACTTACTTTTACACAAGCTAATTCAGGTTGTTAAACAGCCATCAGCAAGCTGCTTGAATTGGATTTATCTAACTTTAGAAATCTAAAAGTTAAGTATTGTATCTAAGTTGCACATCTATGTTCCCAATGCAATGAGTGACTGGATGCATCTCCAGAGTGTGTTTCATTTCATTCTGAGCTTATGTCTAAAAGAGATGGGAGGAATCACCCTGACTGTAGTGAAGCCTTGATCACTGCCTTGACTTGTTGCCTGACTTTTAGATTACTAAAGATGAATGATTTCTCTAGAATACAAATCCAATTGCAACAGCATCACAGCCGTGTCATTCATTACTTCACACAGCAAGTGCTGGTTTTGGCTGGCATAATGTCAGTTTTCTTCATAGTAGCTGATATGGGCTTGTGGTTTGGATTTGTGCAGGAAACAGTATTGATAATTCAAGGATGTTTTTGTTATTGCTGAACAGTGCTTGCACAGAGTCAAGAATTTTTCTTCTGCTCACCCCACCCCCACAGCAAGGTATTTGGGGGGGACAAGAATTTGGAAGGGAACACATCTGAGGCAGCTGACCCCATCTGACCAAAGGGATATCACAGATCATATGGCATCATGCTCAGGATATAAATCTGGGGAAGAAGGAAGGGAGGATATTCAAAGTACTGTTGTTTTTCTTCCCAAAACACCAGTAAATGTGATGGACCACTGCTTTTCTGGGTATGGTTGAACACCTGCCAGCCCATTGGAAGCAGTGAATGCACACCTTTTTTACTTTGCTTATATGCAGTTTTTGCATTACTTACTAAACTTTATCTCAACCAATGAGTTTTCTCACCTTTCAGTTCTCTCCCACCAGGGGGAAATCAGTGAGCAGCAATGTGGGGCTGAGTTGCCAGGTTGGGTAACCACTACACAGTAGAAGGCACAGACAAGCAATTTTCATATTCTCTTTGGCTTACTCAAGTTAAAAGAGACTAATGGAGATTATTTGATGTGGCAGAGAGAAAAAGTCTGTATTAGAAAAACGACCAACAGTAAGACAAATGTATTGTATTATGTATTTTTTTGCTTACTAAGAGGAAGATCTTCAGTTCATCCGTTGATTGGCTCCTAGTGGTAACAATTATATTAACAGTATTTCTCATGATATGTAGTGTAGAGAGTTATGTCAGTATCTCACATCCATTACACTTGGTAAAACTCTGTAGACAAAGAGAAGGTTGGTAAAAAGTCAAGTTAGTAATTTTACATCAATAGCATATCTCCAGTTAACCACTGAATGACTTCCAGGCTCTGCAAATGCAGTCAGCACTAAAGGGATCTCTCCATATCCCATCATTTATTTTATTACCAGATAGAGCTAGCATAACATATCTCCCTGCAACTCTGCAATTGTGATAAAGGCCAACCTAAAAGAGAACCTAAAAAGGGATATTAGAGGTTTGCTTAGGATAGAAGAGTTGATCAATTTGTCTGTCAGACACATGACAAAGTAAAGTGCTGTGATTAAGAGGTGATACATGAGGGTCTTCTGTCACAGATTTATAGATTCAGGTATAAATCTTTGAAATACAATTATAAATGCTTTATACATCTCTGGGGCAAATATTTTCTTAGCTCTTTAATGAATATCAATTAAAGCACGTGGAGGAGAAGAAGAGGGAGTGGGAAAGGGATTGGTTCCTCACAGAGTTGTGAGTTGGTGGAGGATCTAATGATAGATTATCACACTGTGCTTTGCTTCCTCCATCAAACCCTAAGAGGACAAAGCCAAACACAAAATCTAAGCACAGACAATGGAATTTCTGCAAGAGTAGCAGCATCAAAAGCAAATGGAGCTGTTTGTAAATGTATCGCTTGTTAAGGAACTAGCTAATATTTTACAGTCTGTATTCAGAGAACTGGGTTAGAAGCTGCCTTAGCCATGGAACCTACTGAAAGGAATGTACATCTCCTACTGATCCAGAAAAATCTGGATGTGCCAAATGAGAGAAACAGTGTAACACCAAGAGAATTAAAATTAGCTTACTGCTAATAAAATTAGCTTACTTTGCTGGTAATGATTAGTGATTTTCTGATACAGAAGTTAAGTCAATACAAGGTGGGAAAAAAATGGCTACGTGACAGTGAAAAGTAAATAGTGTGTTTTCTTCAATACTAGTATTTTTGATCTGTAAAACACATGGTCTCATCACTAGATGCACTCAACATCAGCCACAACTACTTTCCAATCCATGCTCCCACAACACAAACCTATGTTAGTGCCAATACTTCTGTAAAATTGCCATTGTGCATTTTTACTCTCAATAAACATCCTTTTAGGGCCTCTGCTCAATATTCTAAAAATTTATCTGTAAATCTTTATTTTGTTTTTGGAACAGTACAAGAGTAACTTAAAGTCTCTGAAGTATAACACTCTTTACCCAAATCCCTAGGGATAAAAATGCTTAATACATGATCAAAATCAAGTTCTATTTTTTAAAGTGTGCATTCCACTTTTGATGCAATCTGCAGAGAGAGCAGGCTTTTAGAAATGATGCAAGCTGACAATTGATGTTTAGCTTATTGACATTTAGAAGGGTAATTGTTTGCTGGCAGCTTTTCCAAAAGAAGTTTCTGAAGCCTCATTGTACACATCACCCAAAGCTCTCACTGAAGGCCAATCTTCAAATGTCACTGTGGAACATAAACAGATAAAAGGTTATCCTAATTAAAGCTGTGATGAGATAGTTCAAGACTATTAAAAAGAGGAAAAGAATTATTACAAAAGTAGTCTAAATAAAATCTTTAGTAAGAGAGGAGGCTTTTGTTGCTGGTTTGTTATATTAGGGTTTTTTTAATTTGCAAACAAAATATTTAAGAGATACAATATATAAAAGATACTTTTTAATGAAGTACATTAATTTAAATTTGTATTAATTCTCATTTTAAATAGCTCTTTCTAAGCTTTTAGAAAAGGAATTTTCTTTTTGTAAAATTTTGTCAGGTCTTGCAGGAATAACTGAGATCATGGGGAGCACCAGAAGAGGCTGCATTAAAGGCCATGTGGAGGATTAAAACAGTGCCAAGACAAGTACTGGAAGCCTCTCTTCTTATTCACTGCTTTGTTGAATCCCTGTTTTGTGTGAAATAAAATTTTACTACTATGTACAAAGACACATCTGCCTTATCATTGCCATCTTGTCACAAATACTACTCCCTTTTTCAGCCCCCAGGAACTGTGTGAAAGAAGCTGTTGTGTTATGATATGAGGGTACTGTATATGAGTTCTGCCAACTTGAAAATTCAACATATATCTAATGGCTTAAAAAGGCCTGGCCTGAACAATAAGAACTACTGGGGAAGATCCATCATTAGTGAATCCACCATCTCCCCAGGTTCCCCACTATGGACAGCAACATTTGGCTACTTTTCCCTTTGTGTCCGAGCAACTCTGTAGAAAGGAGTTAGGAAACATCCTATATGAACCTATTGTTGTTTTGTTTTTTTTTAATCTTGTGTTTTTAAAATAAATCTTACGCAGAGCTATCACTATAAATTCTGTGATACATCTTTTCGTAGCAGTCTCTTCCCCCTCACTACTCTCCAGTGGGTTTCTGTATGTCCCATCACACACTGTTACATTACCTCCAAAGGGCTGCTATTGCTAGAACTGAAGGTTTGGGGTTTCTGTTGCCATAAAATTGGCATGTTGGTGTTAGCCCTGAACAAGCCATAGGAGAAATGAAGAAGTTCACAGGATAATGCCTAGCAACTCAAAAAGGGAACAAAGATGACAACACTCACTATACCAAATTTTCACATGAGGGTAGTTGCTGTCAATCCCTCAGCATGAGTGACTGGTGTATCACCCACATTTAGAAAAATTAGAAATGTAAATGTAAGTAGCTTTCCTTTCATATACCATGATTAGATGAAAAAATGTAATTAAAATACCAGGCAGGTCAGCAGTGCATAGACTAATTAATTCCTCATCACTACAATCTCACCATGTGGTGACTCAACAAGAAATTCTTTCTGCGCTACAGCCATTTCCCCCAAGGACAGTGCAATAGCAGAACACTGCTCTGTGTTGAGTTAGAGAACAGGATGCAAATACATGTACAGCTTCTGCTGGTATTTTAGCTCTTGAACACATTCCTCACTTCATATCCTTGAACAGACTGGAAAAGATTACTTCAAAGGAGGAGAACCTGACAAAATAATTCCTGAAGTGACCTGAACTTCAGCTTCAAAACCTATATGCTCCATCTTAGAGCTCTAGCTGCATTCTGAAGAGTGTGTTGCTAGGAACAGACAGAGTGGCGGTTTCCAGTTTTTGATTAATTCTTTTAAACATATCCACAGTGTAAGACAAACTGTCCTTCCCATTCTCAGCATATAAACTGTGAGCAAATATGTCAATACTTACCTTCCCCGACCCCCTCTGTCTGCATCCTGTTAAGACTTCCTCCTCCAGAATTGTCATCCACATCCTGCCCTGTACATTTTCCCAGACTGTTTCCCCAGATGTGATTGAGATCTCTCACAGCTTTACCTGTCCTCCACAGAAGAATGCTGCAATGCTTTCTTCTTACACCCCAGAAACCCTATCAAAGTGCTAATGGTGCCCTTACCCTGTAGGCTGTTGATTACAGAGGTGCCTTGTGCCTCTTTAGCCTGCTGCTCACTGCTCACTTTAGTTCAGCTGCTCACTGAACCTGGTACTGCTGCTCTGTCTCTTCCCTTTGGAAAGCCTTCATCGCTTGGTCACCCACCTGCAGCATCAAGGCAGGGAGTGCTCAGCAGCAGCAAGAGCACAGTGCCACTCTGTGGATCCACCCCAAAACCCCAAAATAAAGTTCTCTCAGTCTTTCTAAAAAGTACATATCCACAAAATCCTTCTTCATCTATGAGGTTAATCCATGGCATTAAATAAGCATGAATATAACAGGTTTGTAGCCATCTTGATTTCAGAACTTTGTCTTCCTGCTGAAAACTCTTCATCTTCTCCCTCAAAATGCAGACTTGCTTCAGATCTGTCAGCTATGCTTTTAGGGACCTTTCTGTATCCTGTTTTGGATCCAGGATTCACAACCCTATTTTGCCAAATATAGGTCTGCTGCCTACACAGCAAGAAAACATTTGGAGATGTGACATAAGAGTCAAGATAGAAAGGTGTTTAAAAAGACTATGAAATTATGAAGGGAAAATATGGCCAACAAGACATGATCATGTAAATTGGTGTATTGGATTGTGCTGGATTAGACAGCCCACAATGAAGGTAAATTGCTCATCTACTAGCTTTTATTTCCATGTAAAGATAGTGTAAGAATAGCAGGAGGAATTTTGTGCCATCAGATAAGCAGCCAATCTCAGAATACATGTAAGACAACATTCCTGTGCCTCTTATTTAGAAAAAAGAGATGTCAGTGATAAGTGCAGAAATTAGTGTAAAGCAGCTTTCCAGCATGGTTTCTCTGCAGATTTTGCCACAAGTCTGAATTAAAGCAGAGCATTACAATTACCACAGCTTTAACTGGATTTTATATGTGTGTGTGTGTGTGTGTAGTTTCTTCACAGAAGCTGGTCTAAAAATATTTACAACTGTTTCTGAAGAATGACTCAATTATTCATTGAATTCAGACTTTCATAAATTGTAAGAAGAGTTTGGGGACTGACTCCAAACCTGTTGAAAGCAGTGACTAGTTTCCAACTAGTATCAAAAGGACCTGGATAAGTATGGAAAGATGCACTTTAAAATATATATTGCTATTGGCTTGATAAAACACTTCGGAAGAGGTAAAATCCTTCCCTTAATCCCCTACCAAACTGAAGTGACAACTATTTCATACATTACATGGAAATTTACTGACATTTACAGAAGGGCAGAAAGGTGCCTTTCAAAAAGCCACTCTTTTGCATGTCATTTCTCCTGTCAGATCAGAATACATTAGAATGTGGAAGAGGATGAGGTAGGTCGACAGTGCTATTAAAAAGCTAGGTATAAAAGAGATTGGAGAAATGGCAGAATAATTAATATCAGCATTATCTGTATTTAATTTGGCTAGCCTAACATCTTAATTAATAATTCAACTTAATTTCTTCTTCAGTGATATTTCTCAGGAAATATTTATTCTGTACATGCTAAAATCTGCCACCTACAGAACTTCAGCTAAACCAATATAATGAATAAAAATATTCCATTCTCTCATAGAGGGTGAGCAACACAGGCTGTTATTAAGCTTGCCTGGCACTTTGCATTATAAGACTCTGCTTCCAATTACTTATAACTGTGTTAGACCCTCATTCTCATGGCTGCCTGCCAGGTGCTACTTCAAGATGATATTTGAAAAGTTTCATTCAAAACAGTAAATTATGAAATTAAGATAGGGAAAGAAGATTTCCTTCACTGCAAGTTTCACAGGAATATTGTTCTAAGAAGTCCTTTTAAATTAAGACTTCAGTTAGCAGAAAGTCTTTCAGTACTTGAGCAGATCTGCATACAAAGTTGATGGAGTCAGTCTGACACAACTGGTCATGTGCTACAGCAGTGAGACCATTTCTTGAAACAATCTTTAGTCTGTCAGACCAGAGATTGTGTGGTCTGCTGTAAGATTTTTATTAAAATGGGGTATTTTTTGTCCACAGAGACCATATTCCCTGACGATTTATACTGCTTTCATTTTACAATTAGATGCCTTTCCGTGCACAGATGAAATGAGAGCAGCCCAGATGAACTGACTGAGCAATAGCTCTTTCTAAAATCAAACACTAGTTTGGTTTTCAGATGTGTCCCTTTCCTCAGGGCCACTGCAGGGTTCTGGCCCAACATTTGTAGTTGAGAAGTACAAACATCATTGCTAAGCAACCCAAATTACCTCATAAACATTTGCATATGAACCTGGTCAACAGGAAAAATTGTGGGATGTTTTCATGGTACATATGCACACACTGCAATTGCTCAGATGTCCTGCATGCCTCTTTTATCAGTCAGCACACACTGGCCTTTTGGAGTAGGTACCCATGCTCTCATGGCCAATTAATAACAATGCATAAGCACACAGAAAGATAAAAACCTGTGGAAATTAGCCTTATCTGGATACCAGGCATTTTCATAGATATATACATCTTCCCATACCAACCCTCAAAAGCAGTTGTATTTACAGGTTCAACCCTGGCTGGGCTCTGCTCATGTCTTGGCCTCTCCAGCCCCGAGGTTTCACTTTTCTCTTCATGTGTCCTGGGCAGTGCAAAGCTCCCCCTGCGGTCAAGGCTGGCAGGCTGAGCAGCTGCGAGGGAGGACCACGTGGGGAGGAGGGAAGAGCAAGGAAGAGTTGTCACTGGCTTCACACTGGGGACATCTGCTTTGTCCCCTTCCTAATCACCAGGATCTGGCAAGGACCCTTGCCTCCCCCTCTCACAGCTGCAGCTGAGGCATAATGGCTCACACCCTGTGACATCTTCTCCATTTGCAGAGCTGCAGTATATCCTCCTCTGGTGATGGTTTGTGCTGTGCAGAAGCAACAGCTCTTGAAATCAGGTGGAGTAATTCTACAGGGATTTTCTTTGGCGCCATGGACAAAGAGGATATTCATGGCAGTTCCTGCCTTTCACAGTCCTTGTTTCAGGCCTCTAGGCTGGCTCTGCCAGCTGTCTGGTTTCATAGTATTTCAGGAAGGCCAGGAGATGGTGGATATGAGAAAGCAGCAAGGTTGTAATGGCAGATTCTAAATAATAATAGCAGGCTCTAAATGCAGATCCCTAATATGAGGTTCTAGGAGGAATTTTAGATACCCATGCACAGAAGTGTGACAACATCTAACATTCTCCTTTTTTAAAGTGCTCTTCACTCTTTCCAGTCCCCGAAAGAACCATCAGAACAACCCTGACTGGCCTGACCTCTCTCACCATCAGTGAGACACATACAGTGTCTAAGTGTAGGGGCAGCACAGTGCCTGCCCCCATGTACTGGCCAGCTGTGCAGAAGATGTCTCCCTCCTAGAGAAGCTTCCTCTACAGAGAATGAGTACTAAACGTGTTGGATCCTCCCAAAGCAATGGCCATTGCGTATGACAACCAGTCTGTGTGGAAGATAAACAAGTTATGGGAATGGAAGGTCTGACAAGGAGGGGATATGCTGGGAGCTGCAGGTGAGGAAAGCTTGTGAACATCAGGGGTTGTCCACGCCACTTCCACTTAAATGCAGCCACAGATTTTTCTGAGTTGGAAGGGATCACAAGGACCATTGAGTGCATCTCTTAAGTGAATGGCCTGTGCCAGGACCAAACCCACGACCTTGGCATTATCAGCACCGTGCTCTGACTGACTGGCAGCTGCACTGCCAACGTGCACTTGCTGTCAGGCTGACATCTGCCTCCCAGTCAGGGTGCACTTGTGATTTCATGGATGCTGCACTGTCCTGCCCCCCAGCCAAGCCTGCCTGCTACTGCTGCTGGTGGGGCAGAGGCAGCACGAGGACATGGGGGCTGAGGCCACAGGTCCTCCTCACACAGTGCAGCACGCACAGCATTTTGCATGTAGGGAAAAGCTATCCCTGCTTCTCTAATGATGTCTTAGAGCACCTGTAAGTTGGCTGCAGGCTGCATTACTCCCTGTAAGAAGCTGCAAGGCTGGTTGGGCCATGTCTCCTGGCTGGTGGGCAGGCAAGGAGGTGTCTGGGCAGCCACCACCATGCACAGCAGCTGCTCTGGGACGGAATGGCACCTGGCAGAGCTTTGCTCTGCAGGCAGACACTGTCAGCATCAGGAAGAGCTTATCAAATCTAGATCAGGCCAAAGCTGATCTGCAGGCAGGAGAGGAGGAAGAGGACCTCCAAACCAGGTGAATTTTTGACATTGGGAGGGTATGTGGAGCAAAGCAGGGCAGAAGCCTTTGTGCAATGAGCATTGGCAGGCTCTGGCCTTGCTTTTGGTTGTGCAGCTTTCTCAACAGCATGGGGATCTCCATGGGGAGCACGTCGGGAGCATGGCAAAGGAGAGAACCCACAGGTGACTTTCTCCACTCAGGTTAGGGTTAAGTTTAGGGATAGTGTTAGGATTATATCTACTGAGGGAAGAGGATCCTTAAGGAGATACCTCTGCAATTTTTAAGAGTGTAGAAAAGCCAGAGTTTAGGAGAGAATGAAGGTTATTAATCAAACCAATAAAATTGCAACAGCAGGAAGGAGGTTGTGCCTCTGTCTTCTGAGAATTGAATGCTGAATTCTTTTTGAACCAGTTAAGGAATTACTGTCTTGTTAGCCTCAGATCTTTATGTGCTCCTGAACAGACTGTAAGGAATAACTTGAGTAATTACATTGCTGATATGACTGGATTGTTGCTAGTGTTGAGCTATTGTTAGGGTTAATGATAGATGGAAAAAGAGGGGTGTTGGGGGTAATTTCTGAAATGTGTACTTCTGGACTGTGCCCACATTTTTTTTTTTAACCTGACATGTAGACAGTGTACATCACTAAGCTTTTTTATAAGTAGAAAATGAGATACTAGGACAGAACCCAGTGTTCAATAACACATATGTTCAAATGTTTTTACCTGTGCTAGACTGATCTAAATTCAAATTTTCACACCAGGGGTTTAATGCAATCATTTTTTCCCTGTCACGTGTATGCATAGTGAAGTGCGTTGAAAATATCTGTAAACTGATCCTCATTCGGAGATACATTAATTTCTAAGATATTGGGTGAGTTAATGGGAGGGGAGGAAAGGGAAGAGAGTCTGTAGGCAAAATCAGCTGGTCCCTGTGGAAAGTCCAGACTGTGTGCTGGCTCCCTCTTATCTTCCAGAAGCAGAGAGCACCAACAAGGAGTGGCTGTCCTTGCCTGCCCACCATGGACTTTAGGAGTGCGAGAACAAAAGTGTGTTCAGTGGATAAAGAGCTGAGAGGAAAGAACCTGAACTGTTTGGTGGGAAATGTACACACTGATGATGCTTTTTCAGCTGCGCAGTCAACCTGAAAAGGGGGGAGGGGTATGTGCTGAAACTGGAAAACCCATGGGGAAAGCAGTGTAAAGTCACTTTACAAGCCTCCCTTTTTCATATTGCTCCTTGAAGTTATAGGTTTTCTGATCTTTACATCATTTTAATGCACTTGGTAATGACTGCACACATCGTTTTCAATAATCAAATAAAAATCCATGCCAGAGGAAAAGTTATTTAAAAGCTTCTTAAAGCAATACTGGCCTTTCCTAATCATTGTAACTTCTTGTTTCTTCACTTACTCCTTCTCTAACATTTTCTATTTTGATTTATGTGGGATTTTTACACTGCTTTCAGCTGCTTTTCAGTATATGCAAAGCTCAATCATTCTCTCACACCAAAGACTCTTTGTTACACCAACATCTCCATTCAGATGCACTCAATGACAACGCCATCCTATGGCTGGCATTTGCAGTGCTCTCAGAACCACAGTACTGTGCTTAGACTGAAACTTAAATTAAATTCATGGAGGAAAGAACATGTGGTAGATGTGATTGTAAGTGTTAGCAGAAGTTGGAAATGAATTGTTTAACAAGTCTCCACAATCTCATTTTAAAGGAACCAACAGATGTTAAAACAGTCCTATACCTAATATTGATTTGTTTTCCAGATGGTTCTTACTTAACTGTGTCTTATGATACATCAGTGAGTCACCAATATATTATTTATGAAAGCAGGATGCATTTAAGTTATCTTTAGAATGCAAGAGTACCTTACTAGAAATATAATATTTAGCAGCTTGTGCAAGGAATACAGAGTAGAGCAATTACTGCTTATGGATCTCATTTTTACAAGGTAGAAAAGAGGGTAGTCATTTATATGCTTGTATAGAGAGCGCAAAACACTGCTAGAGCAAAGACTGTGCTTTATCTACACTGGTGTTTGTGGCTAAAGAAAGTGCACACATTAATCTTTTTTTTTTTTTTTTTTTTTTTTTTTTTTTTTTTTTTTTTGTTTAGAAATGATTAATAATGAGACAAGGTCTCTGAGTCATAGAACAACCAAAGAGCTATGGCACATGGTGAATTATCATACAACATTAATGTGCATTACAGGAAAACTATGCAATTTTGGGCATTTCTGTTACAGGATGCTTAACAGTGACCTGCGGTGACTTGCAATGTCTCATGATCTGATTGATGGAACCACTACACAAACTGAGCTGGACAAATTATTCTTGTGTTCTTCCCATGTAAACTGCAAATCTGGCAGGATGTTGCATGTTCTGAAATATATTTTAATGCAACATGAAATACATTAGCCAAAGAAAGGTGGTGTGTAATTCTGCCAGTGTACTTCAAGAATTACAGGGAGTTGAAACTCTTAAAAAATAGACTCCAACTATTAGACTGTAGAACAATCTTGTAGTAAGGCACAAAATGAAGGGTTAAATGAGGGGAAAGTGTCATACTGTACAATTATCTGGTCACAGTATGTTGCTAGCAACTGTGTACCATATTGTTTTCAGTTTGTAACATTTGCCAAACTTTAACTTTGGTCTGGCACAATGCAGTAAGCTTTAGAGGGAGGTTGCTTTTTTTTCAAATTAGACATGATAATGTATCTGCTCTTGAGAACAAGGTAAAACAAAAGTATATCTTTTCACACATGAAGAAATCTGTATCTAGAATTTAAAAATGGATCTGAAATTCGTCCCAGAAACCTTTGCATTAGGAACAGAATTTTGAAAAGCAGCCCACACCTGTCCTAGTTACAAATTACTCAAAAATGTATATCTCATATATTCTCTAACTGCCAGAGCTACCCATAAATTGTCCAAGTATTTAATATCACCAGGTGTACTGTAAGGGCAAAAACTCATATTAAATTTCTCAGATTCCAAACTCGTGGTGCTACCACCTGTACTGACTCCAGAGAGACAAATGGGAGCAGGGATTTTTCCCAAGGGCACTTCTCACCTTTTCACAACATTTAGAATGCCATTGAAGGATGCTGCCTTAGAGAACCATAGATGGGATATGACTAGGAACTGCAGAACAGGGTAAAGGAGCAACTTGAAACTGGAGAAACAGCTGTGGCTTCTGCATGTGAGAACTTCTAGAAAAAAGCCTTTTAAGGAGGAAGAGGAAACAATTTAAAAAATGGTGTCTCCCACTTCTTTCATATGAATGAATGAGGAACTTGGTGTTTGAAATTTTTATATTCTCCTTGAAGGAAAGAGATATCTATATTCATACATTCTGTGAAATATTATTTATTTGTAACTTGCTCATGCCCAGCTCTTTTTGGAAAGAGAAAGAAAAACATATTTGGCTGACATTTACTTGACGTGCACAAAGAGTTAAAACATAAGTTGTCACTAAGTAGGAGACTGTCATAGTTCCTTCAGGGTTGAATCTGGGAATGTGCTGGGCTTTGTTCAACTGTGTGTACTGAGAAGGGAGAGAGCAAGGCTTGCAACATTTGCTGTGAGACTTCACTAAATAATGCAGTGGAGTAGATTCATGCTTCATCTCCATGATTACCTTTATGTATGACATGAAAAAAGCATGATATTGCATGAAAGGTGTAAAGTATTGACTGAGACCTCAACTTTAAAACAGGCAGTGGATAAAGATACAAGTGTAACTACTGCAAAGATGTTTTGAATTAAGTGTCTCGGTACTGGCATTTTGTTAGCATTAATATAAGTTTAGCTTACAGTAGATATCATATTCATACTGATATACCTCATTGCCAATATATAGTTTATCACTATGCAGGTTTTGCATTTATGCTACAAAGTTTACTAAGCTTTTGAAAAGGCAGGAATCTCCCTGATTATAATGTAAATAAGATCTTCCAACTCTGACTCTGAACAGTTAGTTTTGCATCTGTTCTCATATTTTAGGTGTGCTTGATGAAGCTGAATGATACCGAATAAACTGCTGATCTTTCATCTTTGGTTCACTGATTCAAGCCTGCAATGAATTGCTGAGTAAAGTGAAGGGTTTTTCAGGTCAGGCCATATTGCATAACAATGGAAAGTTGCTCATGCCAGAATCTCTGCATGTAAACTGTCTAGACAGAGTAAACACAGAGGGTCCCCACAGGTTTTGTTTTCTCTTTATTTGTCAGGACTGAAGTCTTGTTCTCCCCGCTTTCAGCGCTGTTGTCTACGGCAGCAGTATTACAGCTATCACAGCTACATTGATTCCTTCATCCTGCTGTCATCAGGGTATAGCAATACCTTACTTCATAGCAGTATTTGGGTTCTTGGGGAAGTGACTTTTTTTTTGTCAGTAGTGTTAAGGCTTAGGGGTGTCTTAAGAGTGTATCAGATGAGCTTTTGCTCAATGCCAATGTAATGACAAAATTATACATGGGAATCGCTCCATGTAAATTTGCAACTGAACACTGTAATGTCTTACCTGCACTTGCTCTCCTCCCAGGTCACTCTCAGGATGCACCAGCCCACTCTTGGAATGCTCTCTATGACTCTTCAGCAGTTTCTGCTCTTTACAATAACGTTGCCATTCTATAAGGCAAACACAGATGAACTAGGAGACAGTGCCCTTAGTTCCTACACCACTGCTGGGATAAATTAATCATGATGCCTGAGAAATCAACTACTCCTCTCCATCCTAAAGCACTGGTTTAGAGCCAGGCCTGGTTAAAATGTGGCTATTTTAAAGGAAGGAGATGTGAGGTCAAAGCAAATGCATGCTCTGCACTGAGCTTATAGATTGTAAGTAAATCTTGACTGTGAAAGGTCATGCTCGGTGTCTTCCTCCAAAAGCCGCACCTTGCCATGCCATCTTACTAATCCTCATGCCCAGATGTGCAGCAACCACCTGCACATCTGGATTTTGGCTATCTTCACTAGGACAGTGGCTTGAGACAGAGAAATTCACTCCTCACACCAGACTTGGACACCTTTATTCTAGTTACCTACAATATCTTGGGTTTTTCAAGGCAGTCAGTAGTGCTGATGTTCCCAGGGCCAATGGAAGTGGCAAGTTGTTAAGCAGTGTCTGTATACCTGAAACTTGTTCCACTGTGCCTTTATGGTGTATTGCTAATGCAGGTCCTCCTAGATCACAGTGGATTTGTGGGCACTGGGTGACTGTACAGTGTTTGCTACCTCAGATAGACAGCACTAGGCCGTGCATTATCTATCTCCTCAGAGACACAAAGTTAGTAGTATTAACGAATCATAGAATTGCCTGCATTGGAAAAGACTTTTAATATTGAACCCCACTGTTAACTGAACACTTCCAAGTTGACCTCTAAATACCATATCTGCACATCTTTTAAATACCATCGTGATGGCAACTCAATCACTTCCCTGGGCAACCTGTTACAATTCCTGACAATCTCTTCCATGAAGAAGTTTTTCCATTACAAACCTCATGTGACTTGATGTGAGGCCATAACCTCTTGTTCTATTGCTTGTTACTTGGGAGAAGAGACCCAACACTCACCTTGCTATAGCTGCCTTTCAGGCAGATTTAGACTATATTAAGGTGTTCCCTGAGCCTCCTTTTCTCCAGGGTAAAACACTCCAGTGCCGTTAGGTACTCCTAGTAAGACTTGTATCTGAGCTCATGGTGCTTGTCTTCTCTAGGACTTTATCATCCTTATGCAGATGGCCACAGGCCACACAGAAGTTCAGGGTTAATAAGTATGTGAAGCATCTGGGCTGTAGACTTCACCCAAGGGAAGACTTGATGATTTCTACTTCACTACAGTCTTGTGGGAACAGATCGAGTAGCAGTTCTTCTGAAGCTCAAAGACTCCACAGTGTGCTTTGCATTCAAATGCACATATCACTGTTCAACAAGTTAGCAACAAAAGCTGTTCTGAACAGATAGGGATGCAACAAAGAAGGCAAACAGCTGTAGGCTCTTTGAGAAAACACACACAGGCCTGCTTCTGCTGCCCTGTTTAAGGTGTATTTTGTTGCTTGTGAGAAGACCCAACTTGATCACACTTACCAACACTGTTCAAGCACAGGTGTGTGTGGCCCATTGTAACATCCCAAAACATTTAAATGCAAGGGCATTTACTGAGATTTCTTTACTCTGGGTTAAGCACACAGGAGAAATATCCACCAGATATCTAGAGGTCAAAATTATACAGAAGTTTATTGGCAAAATATAGAAAGTCAAGGACCTTTGACAAGGGATTTAATACAACATGAAATTAACAAAAAACACTTATCATAGCATTAATTTAGTCTTTTCAGCTTAGCAAACTTTAAATCCATTTGATGTTAAGTTAGCCAAAATGTTCCATGAAAAGAGAATTAGAAGAAGAAAGGAAGACAGAAAAGAAAATATAGAAAAATACACACATAGCTACCAATTCCTGGATTCCAGCACAATTAAACTCCAAGAGGGGCAGGATCAAGATGTGCTTATTTCTCAGTTTATTAAACCTCAGGCCTACGTGGGCCCTCCTCCCAGGTGGGGCTCCGGTCAGCTGCTCAGGAGCTGTGTTGGCATCACCTCTGGTGTGTGATTGATCGATTGATTGATTGATTGATTGATTGACAGACGCTGTGGGGTGGGATGCTCCTGGAGTCCTCAGTCTCCTCACTGGTGGGAAGGAGGAAGGGTTGGTATAGTGCCTTGCTGTACCCAGAATGGGTCCAGGGGACAGCGTCTGTCTTTGCAGAAGCCAGCAGCACTCGGGTGTCTGTTGCATTGGGCTAAGATCAGCTTTTACAGGTATCCATGTGCCCACCACAGCTCTGACCTTCCCCCTCTCTGGCACGCACACATCCCTGCCTCTCCTGCATGACCCTGCTCACTGGCTGTCTGGGCTGATTATCCAAATTACTTACTTTTGTGAAGTTGCTAAAGTAACCTAGTCACTCTTCATTGGTGCCTATTTATTACTTATCTTTATGAAAACTTTGGTGACATTCATAAGTAGTCCTAATAATTTTGTTTTTCATCCTTTATTCTTTAACAAAAATGTTAAATAGATTAGGGATAAATAATATAGATTTCAAATCAATCGTTGTAGGAAACCTCTATTACACATTACCATTTTCTCTTTGCAGCCCCATTTTAAAAGCTTTGAATCTATTTAATGTTTTCAGGCTAAGTTAATAACTGAGATCCTTGTTTCCTAATAAAAATGTGAAATACTATTAGGGCAAATGCCTGACAGAATTATTTAAAAAGAAAAAAGAAAATATTACTTATATTATTTATAAACTAGATCCATAATCTAGAAAAAATATCAAGTTTGAAAAATTTTGGTTTTCATAAAAGAAAGTTGATATTAAGAAGAGGGAAGTAAAATTATTTATTAATGATGATGTCAAACATTCTATTATTTGGCGAGGATTGAGATTTGATGGGTAGTTTGCCCTTTTAAAATATTGGCTTAAGATTTTTTCCAGTTCTCTGTAATTTCCCCTGTGTTTTAAACTTTATTAAAAGTCAACATACATGGCTGAGAAAGATTATTTGATGATTCCCTTTTGGTGGTTTTAAATGCACATGGTTCAGGTCTCCTGGTAAAAAAAGAAGACAAGAGAGAAAAAGAGATTTACTGGTTGCTGCTTTCATATTTTTCAGGAGACTACTGGAATGGAACCTTTCAATTCCACTCTTTAATCAGCTCAGTCTTCTCTCTTATTTGTGATGTTGGGGTATGCTTGCTAAAATCAGCTCTAGCTCTTCTCTGTTATTATAAACCCTTTCATCACCATCCAACCAGACATTCTACCAGTTAAGGGCGTTCAGTAATTTTTAGCATTTAGGATTCTGACAGTCCAGATAACACCACTACTGTGTCACTTCATTCTTTGTATTCAAATAATCAAAAAATATCCATATACTTGTATTAAATATTATGTATTATACAGTGTACCTGTATTTCTGTGTTCTAGAAAAGGACTAAGGCTCAAATAGGAGGGGATCTATAAGTGACTTTTTAAGAGAGAGCACAACACCCTTCACATAGCCATGAAAGGGGATAAGTTCTATGTAGAAAAAAAAAACCCCACAGGTGATCTTCCTCAAATAAATTTCACACCTGAATCTTATTTCCTTTTTTAGACAAAGTGAGACCAACTCTTGAGACTTTTCTACATCATTCTACATTATCTGAGTAACCTCCCACTAAAATGGCACATCCATCCACAGCACAGAAATCTGACAGCTTATTGAAATGCAGTGCTATTAACTCTTCCTGTGTACATCAGTCACACCAAACAGCATGACCTGAGACTACTATTATATGCTTCACTTTTGAAGTATCATGCTGAGCTCCATCTTCTACTACATTTCTACCCAGGCTTCTGATAAAACAATCTAATCAGCTAAAACAAGATTACATGGTAACAGCAGATGCATAGCATGAACATTTTATCCCTAAAGAATTTCTTTATTAAACTAATTTTGTTTCTCTCATTAATCTCATTGAAGATTGTTCTGCAATAAAGAAAGGATGTAATCTGTCACTGACTAATTGCTTCAGACTCTTCAGTCACCGTACCTTCATTTTCAAAAGGCTTTCCCCCTGTGTTCCTTCTGGCTACTTAAATAGAAGGCAAGCTGAGAGAAAACAGGTTTTGTATGTCTTCTCATAAGCCTTTCAAAAATGCAATAAAGAGAATTTAAGTATTTTTCACACAACCTCAGCCCTGGTTTTTAAGGTTTTAATTTGCAAGCTTAAGGCTCCTCCCATAATGTGTGTTTTGATCCTGTCAGTAATTTCTTGGACAGCAAAGATCTGGTTTTTTGCATTATCTGTACCTCCTGGCAATGAGACAAGCCTCAAACTATAAACTTTCAGTTGCCTGATTATTGAATGAAGTCTGAGCCCTGAACTGTGAAGAAGACAGGGCAAAATAGAATTTATTGAGCCCAAAATGTTAAGAGGTAATTTGTTTAAAATAGCTAAGATAAGATACTTAATGTCACAGCTGAATGTTCCTCTGTACACCCATCACTCTTTCTGAGTAGATGGGAACCTGTTCCCCACCTCTCAGAAGAGTGCCCTGAGCAGGAGAGGCAGCCTGGTGCTCTGAAGTAAGACTCCTCTGCAAGACTATTTTGCTTACAAATTATAATTAAATACTCATCTTGTATATGTTGAAGAGAGCAAGTAGAAGTGAGTTTTCCTCCAGCCTGTTGATAAGGAAATTTGTGCAGAAAGGAGAGAAACTAGTGTTGTGCACTTTTCTCCAATACTTATTTAATCTGAAACACTTGTGGATTCCTTAACTGCAAGTATCCCATTCCCAGCTGAATACCGTCATTAGAGCAGTGAGCGACATTTGCATCCTCACTGAACAGTCCATTGAGCCGCTGCTTTTTTCATGCAAAATGAAACAGCTTCTGCAAAGGAGACAAACATAGCACTTCACCTTAGACTACTCAGGAGTCTGATTTCTGGATATCCTACAGGGAAGTGGGAGACAGGGATTTAAGATCTGTCAGGCAGAGGACACAATTAGATCACAGATTTTTGGGTGAATGCTCAATCTTTGAAAACAACTTGAGAGATGATAATACCTCTTTCTCTTCTAGCTGTATTCTTGTGTAAACCTAATCTGTTTAGATTTTAAATTGTTTCTTCGCCCAAATAAAAGAAACATGCTATGTCTGTGAATCCTGGGAGACCTGTGTGAGAGAAACTCATCACTGCAGTGGCTGAAAAAACATTTCTATTCATTTCCAGAACAGATCTGTAGGTATAAGAACCACTACTACCAAAACCTTTGATAATGAGGGAGTTTGGTCATGATCAGGATTTGACAGTAGCATAGTGAAAATTATTAAGACCAAGATTTTTACAAGCTTTTATCACAAGCCTGCCTTCATTTTGCTGCACTCCAAACTCTAAACTTAGAAACAAAGTAAGAAAATGCTGTTTATTCCTATAGGGTTATTGTGAAGTACTGGAATACTTCACAGTAATGAAATTCCATAATAAATACCATAAATAAAAAATTCTAAAGTAACTTCCTGTAGATAGCATGTCCTAATCAGCGCAGTGCATACTGTGGTGCTTGTTTCTTTTATGATATTTCAGAACCACCCCTTATAGAGTGCCTTAAGTTTATTATGAAGTTTTCTCAATAAATTTGTATTGACACCCTGTAAATCTTTAACCTATTTTTTCTTTATGAAGCTAGTTCTAAAAGCTGTAAAATTAAATAACTGTCAATACATTTGTTGTAAAGTTGTAGGTTTGTGATTTTCAAGAGTAATACTAAACATTTAAGTCTCTATTAACCACTGTGCAGCATGAAAGGCTGTTGAGAATGACATTGAGAACAATATTTTCAGAGGTTTACAAAACCTTATAGTGTGTTAGTTTGTTCTCTATGTTTTAAGGCAGATAAATCTTCCTCTTGCCATCTGTTAGTGGGTGAGGGGTTCAGGCAATGGGCTGTGAATTCTTTCTACTTCAGCTACCAAACCATGTCCCCAGTCTCCTCTTACCAACCAGAGTCATTCTGCTTCTGTGCTGCAAATATGCCACAGGCCTGAGTGCAGCACAAGAAGGAGGAAACATGTTTATGTGACCATATGCTTTGTTCCACCACTGAGGGTGTGCTGCATCCCATGGTTCTAAAACAATTTGTTAGCTTCACTGTAGGAAGTGAAGCTTTTTTTACGTAGCAAAAAAAATTCCAAGCTATGTAAGTGCAGAGGTACATCAAAGGTAACCCTCAAAATAAATATACCCTTTCTGTGACTTGTCCTCTTAGATAGCATTTGTCCTCACTCCATCATATGTTTGATTCACATTCCTGTACCAGAATGGTATCTACTGACTGCACTGTATTCAAGCTCATTCAGTGAAGAGATTCACTATACTCGTAGATCAGTCACTGGGAAATGTTGTCTTGAAGTGTACACATCTTTAAAATACACCCACTCCTGTCAGTAATCTGATAAACTGCCATTGATTATATTCAGAGGGATATGTTATTTTAGACAATATGATCACCTACTCCTTGTGAAAACCATCATCTTTCTTTCCAGAAACAGGGAAGAGTATGATGTGGAAACACAAGGAATATCTGATTTATTCTCTAGTTCCCTGAAAATCTTGAGTGATTTTTATCTTCAAATGAGTGATAGAGTTGGGGATTAACTTTGGATGTAATCTCTATTTTACCTGTGGTCCATGGGCAAGAAATCTGCACTGTCACAAGAATTCAGCATTACATACAGAGGTGTTAAAATTATATTTCTGTTGCGGGAGTGAAGGTCTTGGTGCCCTTGTGTTTCCTCACAGTTTGTTTTGTAAATGAAATATATTCAATTGCAGCCTTGCTCTGTCCATTCCTCTCTGTCTGTGCTTTTTGAAAACTTCCAAGGCAGGAAAATAGCACTAGTTTAAGAAAGGTGACTTTTATGACATATACAAGCAGAGTGACTAAGGAGAAAAAAAAATGGCTATAGTGCCACTCCATGATTTACCAAATGTCAGAGAATCCAGAAATGAGAGCATAGTTACAAATTCTGCATATGATAGCAAATGCTTCACTCAGATCTCATTCCTTAATTCACAGTAGACAGAAATCCATAGGTAATCAGGCTTCAGATTTTTCTTCAGGACTATTTGCTTGGATTACTTTGAATTTTTAAGAAAGTCTATCAAAAAAGCCCAAGAACTTTAGATACTTAGAGAAATTTGGGAAATAAATTACAAGAAACTACTATTTCCATTTAAATTTTTTCTAAAAATTATAATTTATATTAAACCTCTACTCATTGTGGTCTTCACTGTTATCTACACACACAGTATACAGGGCATGCTAGGATCTGAAGATTTGAGGTTTGATAATCTCTGTCACAGTGAGCTACTTTAAAGACATTGGACATCCATTCATGTAGTGTTTAGTAGCTGATTTTGAACAGTCCTGCAGGAAACACTGGTGAAAAGAACTCTGGAATCACCAATATATATTAACTGGACATTTTAAGATTTTTTTTTTTTTTGGTTAATGTTGCATTTTGCCTTCAGGGGAAAAAATTACAGTTCCAGGGAACATTTATAAGTTGGTATAAATATGAAAATGTTAAAGAAGCTTTTAACCCTAACAAAAACCCCATAGGCTATAATTAAGTTTTGTAGAAATGTTCTAAGGAAATATTTCCTCATCAGTCAACACATCACAAAAAAAGAGTAAATTTGGCAAGTAGGCATTCATACAGCTCTGCCTCTGTACTTAAACCACCATACTCTATGTCTCTTGATTGATCCTGTAAGGACCCCACTAAATGGTAGGAGAGTCCCTCATAGCTAGCTGCATACATCCATCATTCCCATACACCTGGGAAATTGTGAACTGGCCAAACACTGCCACATCTGCCTCCCTGGCAGGTGTGAACAACAGACATGGTAACTGCCACATCCAAATGACTGCTTTTGAATTTTCACTTCAAAGGAAAAATCAGAAAAATTCTTACCTGGACTCTTTCCATTATCTAACATTAAAGGTCCTTCTAGGCTTACAGCCTTTTGCTTCACCTGTGTTTGATTTCCAAGCCATGGGCAACAAACCAGACCTGACACAAAATACTTGGTTTCTGTGGGATTTTAACTCAGAGACAACAGCTTTTGACTGCAATGTGCTTGCATCCATATGGCTTGGTTCCTACATGGGTAAAGGGCAGATCTGTACAAGTCCTGGGTGGGGAATTGTTTCTTGAATAAATCGACCCTTGTGTAAATATTGTGTTAACATAGTGTATTTTTGCTTTCATAAGAGAATACTGAGATTATTTTTTGTTTTAACTAGCTCATTCTAGAAGAGGGTTCACCATTCTAGAAAATAGTTCACCATACTGCACCAAATTACATTTTCATTTACTGTAAGGAATACAGCTCCTTCCTGATATCCCTCCCTAGAGCTTCTCGCTGGTTTGCTTCAGTGGTTCCCCTCATTTGTGAACATCATCCTCATGGTGCAAACTCTTCCAGTGGGGAATTCTCTATGGGAATTATGAGCATCTAACACAGGGCTATGAATTCTGGAGAACATCTTAAGACTGGTAGTGTACAATATGAGTGTCACACACACAAACACATTGGAATCGGCCTCAGCAGCTTAGTTGAAAACATAGAGGAAGCCCATGTTACAAAAGAAATTTGAATTCAAATCACCAGAATGCCCCAATATTCTGGGGTTGTTGTGGTTTTAGTTTGCTTTGGTTTGATTTTTTTTTTTTTTTTTACTGTCAATCAATATATTCTGATCCATCTGATCAAGGCATTGTATCACTGATGTCTCATGTCCCTCAATCTGACTAGTTTTAGTTTAAAACCACTTCCAAAGTATTTGGCCACCCATTGGGATTGTCAGAGTTCAGCTCTCACATGCATTAATTAAATAGCAAACAGGAATAGGCCATGACAGCATATTCAGCTGGGTTACTTTCTGTTGAAAGCTGATGAGGATTTCACTTCAGTAAAGAGAACTGAACTCAATCATAATAGAATTTAAGTTTGAATTTGTGAATAGTTGGGATAGTAAATAAACTGCTTGTAGGAAGAAAAATAAATACTCACCAGTTTCTATGTGTATGCTATTTTCAACCACTTTTCAGAGTTCACAGGTTCTTTTGGGTTGTATATATCCTTTCATTTTCTTCACAAAGGAGCAAAAAAAGCAAACCAACAAATTATACCCAGAGGCAGAAAAATATAATCCTAATGAGAGTTAGAGCATTAAGATGACAATGTGCAGAGATTCCAGCATGCTTTATAATTTATAACAATGACATTTCTGATTAACAATATTAATATCATATATAAAATTTTAATCAAAAATTTATTTGGTTCACAATCTCTTCCCCATGTTGACCAATCTCTCAGCAACTTCAATAATGCGATTTTTAACCAGGGCTGCCCAGAGGTCAGAAACAGAGGAAAGGAAAGATCTCTCCAGTCACTGGTTTCCAACCTTGGCTTTATAAGCAGACAGATTCCACAATCTTGTCCATGAAATTTCCTGAATCTTATGGTTTTGTCATACAAGGATCCTCTTCTCTTTTTATTGTGTGTGTGTGTATATATATATATAGCTAATATTTAGTGATTTACTCCTCTACCAATATTTGCCCTCAGAGAAAGAAGTTGTTCTTCCTCTTGTCAATGACCATTCCTCTTGTATATTTAGGGAAAACAAAGTCTCTCCTCTCAGCCTCTGCTTTACAAAGCTAAATGAGCCAAACTTTTCTTTTTTTTCTCACTCAGTGAACATTCCATGTCCCTGGTAAAAATTTGCAATACCTGTTCCACTTTACATCACTAATTATTTTCAAAGAGTGAATTGGTTATATTTATGATTTTGGGTGAGGACATGCAAAAATCAGAAATAGAGAGGATCTATATTTGCATCACTTTTCAGGTTTTTGCCCCCTGGGATATTTCCTACTAATATGTCTGTTCTGAAATATCTCCAAACATGATAGTCATTCTATTAAAAGCTCAATCAAAAGATACAAATGAGAAATAAACCTATAATCAGGAGGCAATTCCCCGTGGTCATCAATTTACAGATAAAAGTTATGTTTTGCTTTTGGAACTCACAAGTGAGCAAGGATTGAAGACAAACTTGAATAGAACTGATGTTTTTCTAAAAATTTTTACAATTTTGTATATCTTAAACTATATTTTGCCTCTAAGAGCAGAAATTATACTTCAGCCTCTTGTACAGAAACCTTCTTTGAGTCAAAAATAAATAGTATATGATGTTTTAGGATATAAAAGAACAGTAGTAACACAGGAATTTGTTTTACAAAGCCCCACAAATTTTCTATCAGTTCCCTTTTTGGAATTTACAATAATGCAAATGGTAATTGTATATCACACACAATACATCCAAAAACGTAATTAAAGAGATTTTTGTCCCAAGACATATAAGGAATATCCCTTTTAAAATGCAAGCTAAATGGTACAAGAATCAGGTAGCTAGAGTTCTGTGTATTGAAAGAAATTTGAGAGATTTACTTGTTTGACAAAAGATCTAAATGTAAATGAGCACCAAGATCAAACTACTATGAAAATAATTTCCATCTAGGCAATGCAGCAGAAATAGTGGTTAAAAACACAGCTAAAAATATCTACTGTGACTCAGAATCTTTGAAAATACGCAATCAAAACAGCCAGTAATGTGCACCTGTGACCCTTTTACTTGTTTTTGTAAATGCTTTATCTTCATTTCTAAAACTATTTGCAAAGCAGGACCTGAAAGCAGAAGATGCCAGAAGTGTCCAGCCTGCTGAAAAACAGCAGGTTTTTGCTGTAACAGGAGCACCATCAAAGCCCCTGTTTGCATTGGCTTAATTGCTACTTAAAAATATGATATGGGTTGTTAGCTGCCATTTACCTCTGAATCATTCAGCAAAGAAAAGATAACAGGGACCTGAAATTCACAGTGGCAGCAAAAAAGTAGTATGGACATTCAGGTCTTAAGTATTGGAATATTTATTGTGAGTATTTTATCAAAAAACAAAGGTATAGAATTAAAACCTTTAAAAATTTGGTTCAGTAAAGCAAATATTTCTCTATTTTTCCAGCTTTCTTTCCAACATGGAATTGAAGAATTCTGAAATATTTCACTTTCATAATTTTGAATAATTTTGTTCTTATTTTGAAATGAAATTTTAAAAAAATCCATTTATATTTTAAAGGAAAGGTAAACAGTTTCTGTAATGTCAAGGTCAAATTAAAGAGCAGACATTTTTTCCTTCTTTTTATTTAATGTAAAATGAAAAACTAGGAATTTTTCCTAAAATTTTCAATTTCCCCCCTTTTTTAAAATTTAATTTGGTGTTTTCTTATGTAATTTCTATCAAAATATAGAAAATTTTAATTTTTATTTAAGCTAGTTCAGCAATTTTATGGTAGTTGGAGAATTTGCTTGTGTATTTGTTTTTCTAGTCTAGCTTCAAACAAAGCTGGAGTTGAATACGAAATTTTCAGCAGCTGGGATATGTTTGCATTGTCTCAGATCAGCCATGTCAGTTCTGTAATCCAGCCATTCCTTTTTTTCCCTTCAGACAGAAGTACATCGACATCATGATGCTACCTTCACCAGACAAGCATGGCTGTGGTCTTCCTGATCCTAAAACACCTATTTGATTTTCAGTAGCATCACAACTTCCATTGCCTTGATATTTTGTCAACAAACTCCCAAGGACACCCGTGACAGCCAGAAGTTGGAGTTAATGCTTCATTCCAGGTAGTTTTTCTTAAAGCTTAAACAAAACATGCAAAAGAAATTTGGCCAGTTATGCCCAAGGTGAAATTACCAAATCTCAAGGCAACTTTTTCACAGCGATTCCATGAGTGAAGTACTTAAGGGGTACATTCAATCAGGTAGCCAGATTCTTTCATCTTCATTAATATCTCAGCAACCTCTACAATGCATGAATGTCTAATGGTCTTTTTTGTGCCTTCCTTGCCTTATAACATCCTCCATGCACCTTAACATTGCTTTTGCTGGATGCCAACCCTGCATGATGCCTGAACACAAATACTGAAACGCCACTTCAAGTACGTATCCTGACCAGCTATTTTTGGGCAGCCTATATGTCATTATATAACAGCACATATGCTATAGATCTAGACTTTGGTTTAGCTAAAATAATTTTCTCCAGTGGCTTGAATTTAAATTTTGCATTTTTCCTTAAACGAGCTCAGAAGTAGTTTACCTTTTGGCTTACTGCAAATCTGCATTTTTCTGCCAGAGGTAGAATACCAGGGATAATATGTAGTATTTAAGAAGTGAGATTTCACATTTGTTTTTCAATTGGTTCTAGTTTGCATTGTTTGTTGAGATTTATTTTAAATGGTGGCACCCATTTTCTAGGTGGTTAAAAGCCATGCTTTCCAGACTTATTGAAAATTCATAAGGCTTTATGAAACATTTCCATGTCTTTCTTTTTTAGGCATATAACTAATTCTCCTTAGAACAGTATCTGTAAAATATTGCTATTTTCAGCAAGTTTTATTTTTTAATAAAGGTTACTGAAAACCTTAATTTTTCCTTATTTGGTTTTGTTGTCTGTTTTTTTTTGTTTGTTTGTTTGTTTGTTTGTTTGTTTTTTATTATTGATGGGTTTTGCTTTATAAATCCACATGGAAATTGTCTGGAAGGAAAGTTTTTAATTAGTCTAAAGCTGCATTTTTTTCTCCAGGGTATATTCCTGTTGGTTATTAGAGGCTTCTCTTTTAAACATGATCATACCTTGATTGCTGTTAGCTTTTACAATTGTGGAATATATAATTTCTGTGAAATCATAGATGATCTCAGCATACTTCTAGTCTTTGTACTGATTTACAGAAGACAACCAATGGCTCAGTCATGTTCTTGCATGCCACTGGCCAGGCTCTGCTGACTACCTGAGCCTCACCTTCCTTTGTAAACAACCATATGACTTGTTAGAGATTACTGAGGGAAAGCAAGGGACCATATTAGATTGAATATTGATCTCAGAGCAGTAAGCTGCACTTCTCTCTTAGTTTTTAATAGCAGCACTAATAGCACACTGCTTTTACTGCTGCACTCTGAGAGGCAGATGCTTCCAGCAGCTTCCTGGGGCAGAGTACTCCACATATGCACTTCTTCCCACATTAAATATCTCATATTCTCTATTTATTTTGGGTATGTCCTACAATAATTAAATAACAGAAAAGCTATGATTTTCTATTTCACAGGGGCTCAGCTTGAGTAATGTTAAAGGAAGCCTGGAACTGATCTACGTTTAATTTTATTACTGAAGAGAACTAAGAAAACCTTTCTGAAGCATTTAATAAATTTCCATAGTAATATAAGCCTGTGACTGTTTTTATAACACGTTATTCAATTATCAGTATCTTTGAAAACAAAGCAAATTAATCTCATGTATGCAAATTTGCATAATGTGTGAAAGTAATGCAAGAACTGAAAAAGTTTCCTATACACTACTGAGAACAGCTCACAAAAAATTTATAGTAAAATGCTCACTTCCAAGCTCCCAAGTGCCTGTCAGAACTTTCAGTTAAAGAAGTCAAGGATGGATATTTAAATTCAACATCTAAGGGAAAAAACCTTCAAAGTCCACAAAGGGCATAAAAAGTAGATAACTTCAGATTGATTGGGAGAAAAATATTGATTGCAATAAAGAAAATATCTAAGACAATGGTTGCCAACAAATTTCAAATGCTGGAAATGCTGAACTTACTCTGGGTAAAAACAAATTCCATATTCTTCCTATATTAGTATATAAAGCTATTTTCCTTTCACTTTAATAAAGAATTAATATGAGATTTGTCATTTGAAATCCAGCTATATTTTGAGTTGTTTCTTCAAATAATTCTATTTCTTACATGCAAAACCTTTCTGCAATAAAGAATGTAGGCCTGTTCACTGAGCAACACTTGCATTGGTGTCAGTGCATTTTCCATGTAACAATGGCAGGATGAACCCTTACAGCTGTGCTCTTATCAAACTCCTTTGTCACTGCTTTTCTCTCATGGACCAAAAACTGCTGCTCTGAGCTGTTAGCAACAAAAATGGACATTTGACATGGTCAGGGAAGGAGAAAGTACATCATAAAGATAATGAATTATAATGGGATGTATTTCCAAGGGTTTCAAACCATTCAGGTCCACTGGCCATTTCTTATGGAGTGTATGGCAGCAAAACCCCGTGGGTGCTAAATGGGAGGTACAGTCATCGATAGCAACCACCAGTTCTCAAGGACTGTGGGATATGGTTAGACCCTTCTATAGAAATCTTCTGAATGGCTCCTGCAAGATAGCTATGTATTAAGGACTTTGATGGGAGATAGGATTTTGGCCACTGTGAATTCCATTTCAGGGAAAGCTGTTTATACCAAGCCTCCAAAGGCTTAATGCTTAATGAATATTAATAGTGGAAGTGGGAATTTTTATATAACACCTTGGTTTACCAAACGTAAAGAAAGTTTTTGCTACATAACTCTTAAATTCTAAAAAACAGCATAACAGCATCAGCTACCTGCAGAGTTAACAGAGATCACACTCGTGGTTGAAAGTATGGATATGATCCATCCTGGGGATCACATGTAATTTGCTACAACTGAATATGTCATAGGTATTATCTAGCCCAGCCTAGTGTCCCAGCAGTAACAGAAGGAGATACTATTAGAAGACAGTACATAATACTAAAATTTTGAAGTCTGTTCCCCTCGTACTGTCCTAGAATTCACAGCCCTTGGGGTCCAAGTACTGAAGGCACTCTCTGGCCTCTCTCAGATATGTTGCCTACGGGTTTTGCTGATCCTTTTTTGAACGTGCTGGTCTGCCTACAGAACTTCTTGGGGTTATACTTTCCAGAGGACCACTGTCCACCATGTTCAGGTGAGGGGCTGAAAATTCTTTCATCAGTATTTCAGTATTTTCACTGAGTTTATGCAGGACTGTGGGATTTGGTGAAAAATCATTCTCATGCACTTTTTGTACTGCTTTCACAATTTTGTAAATCCTGGCCACATGGCCCTTCATGCTTCTCTTCACATGGAAGAATCCCACCCATTTCACTCTCCCCTCGCAAGGCAGTTGCCTGCTCATGCCAGTTGCCTTTCTCTGTATCTTTTCCAGCTCTGTTCTTCGCAGTCACAGATGAATCCCAGCCTCCACTCCCAAGGATGCCTAACCCTTCACTGGCTTTTTTGACCACTGCTACACATCGAACTGGGAACTCCACAGAGTGGTCAACAATGACTCCAAGAGATCATTACTGAGTTGTAGCTGAAAACTCTGAGCTCAGTAAATACTATCTAGACTATTTCCTCTAAGCCTATTATCATATGCCTTGTAAATGCCTCTTTCCCCTTCATTCCAGGGAATCCATGTAATAGTCTCAGTTATTCCTTATGGAATCCCACATTTCTCTATCCCTATGTCTTATTTTCCTGTTCTAACAAATATGTTCTTTGTTTTCTGTTGCCATTCCATCCAAAAACAGTCTCCACAGCAGAGAGACTTATGTGCCCCACATTCACGTGCCAGAGTTCTCTGCTTTATTACTCATACTACCATTGCTATCCCCACCCTGGAATTTCTGTACTTTCAGCTTGCTGGGAGCTGGTCCCCTTTCCAATCTAAATGCACTTTGAAGCATCGTCATCTGTTTTTATTTTGGGCTTCTTCACTCTAACACAAAATCTCTTGCCTCAAGCACAACTTTACACATATTAATTACACAATCTTTTCTGTTACTCTGAAGAACATCTCCCATTTGGACCACAGACTGATAGCTGTATTCTCTCTGTGCATGTCTCATGTGATGCCACATCCTGGTCTGCATCAAAAGCAGCATGGCCAGCAGATCAAGGGAGGTGATTTTGCCTCTACTCCACTCTAGTGAGAGCAGCACCTGGAGTACTGCATGCAGTTCTGGGGACCTCCAACGTAAGAAGTACATGAACACCTTGGACTGAATCCAGAGAAGTGCTACAAAGGGCATCAGGGGGCTGGAGTATTTGTCCTCTGAAGACAGGCTGAGAGTGTTGAGGTTGTTCAGCCTGGAGAAGAAAAAGCTCCAGAGAGAACTTAGGGCAACCTGCCAGTACCTAAAAAGGGCCTGCGAGAGTGTTAGAGAAGGTCTTTACAGGGACAGGTACAGCAAGAGGTAATAGCTTTTACTGAAAGAGAGTGGCAGGAAGAATGTTTTCCTTCTGAGAGTGGTGAGGCACTGGAACAAGCTGCCCAGAGAAGCTGTGTACATGACCCATCTCTGGAAGTGTTGGAGAGGCCAGGCTGGATGGAGCTTTAAGCAACCTGGTGTAGTAGAAGATGTCCCTGCCCATGGCAGCTGGATTGAACTGGATGACCTTCTTGGTGCCTTCCAACTTATCCCATTCTATGATTCTATGATCAGTCTGTGATACTCAAACATCCAAGTTCCATCCCTTGAAAATAAGCTACTTGAAAATAAGCTTTGTCCTATAAGAAAAGGAAAAAAAAAAAGAGGAATATTCTATCTACTGCACAGGAAGCCTGGTTACTCCACTATGTAGAAAAATTTCCTGAGACAGTGAACTCAAAAGGTAAGGATGCTAGAATGTACCTTTGAGCTATACAAGGAGACAGTAGAGAATCTGAATATTGCTGTCAAGGAGAAGGGTGAAAACAACAATGAGAGGAGACAGCTGGGAGGGCTGAGGTGAAAGTCTGAAAGCCAGAAGCAATCCAGTGGTATGTCAGAGCCTTAGTTCATCAGCAATATGGAATTACAGGGGATATATTTGAAAAATAAAGATTCACTAGAGCCTCCTCAAGCAATATAAAGGGAGATTGATAAAGCACTGTGCTTTGCATGGAGTGCAAAGCTGCACATTTTCTGTGCAATGAGGGATTGTTCCCCTTCTGTCTCATGGGACACTGCAGCGCAGCAGATATTTAAATCTTTTGCTGGGTAGGAACAAGATGCAACTCTATGGATATTTCTGCTGAGCAAAACTTGAAGAAGAAAAGAACAGCTTTCAATATTCAGATGGGTGTCTACATCTAAATATAGTTCACTGGCTGGTACAGCAGATGCAGCCACCACTTACTTACTAATGTCCAATTTGGTAATCTGCATCTGGGTGATTATGGTCTTTTGAATGCTGGAACTTGCTGTCTTAGGCTTTATATGTGTGTGTGTGTATATATATATGTGTGTGTGTGTGTGTGTATTAAAAAATTTCATGCATTTTACAACATTGTGGTTGGGTGAGGAAAATCCATATATGTTTGTCTCTCGTTGTGAAAAGCAACTATATTTAACAAGTTCTAAAGATATTCCTTATAAACAAAGAAAAGTGTGAGAATTATAGTATAATTAGCCATATAGGGGAGATATGAGAAGAATGATGATGCAGACTGCAGAAAAACCCATGTTTTCTTTGCCAGTATTTTAAGTTTTGTTCTCATGATGAAGAAACCATAAGAATCCCCAGTTGGAAGCTACTCTCCTGAGACTCAGGACATCTTTCAGTCTCCTGATTTACCCAGAGCTATATGATGGTAAAGGTACAAACTGTTCTAGGAAATTCTCCAGAGGCTGCCTACTGCTCCTGCAGAGATCCAGATGCAGCCAGAAATACATTATCCCACTGTTATCCCAAATCTGCATTCAGAAGACTGCCTTTTCTATTTCCCCTGCTATCTTAAGATCAATAGCTTCAGTTGAAAGAATTACATAATCCCCCACACACACTCTGTACAGTTATGCCTCCTGCATAGCTTACAACTTTTTGTAATACATAGTGTAATGGTGGCTGTTAGACCTGGACTAGAGAATACAGTGTATCTCATGTCTTAGTAGAATGGAGAATGAGGAGATTTAGTGAACATGTGTAGTGGGCTGACCCTGGCTGGATGCCAGGCACCCACTAAAGCCGCTCTCTTGCACTCTCCTCCGCAGCTAGACAAGGAAGAGATATATATA
This sequence comes from Vidua macroura, assembly GCF_024509145.1. Taxonomy (NCBI): domain Eukaryota; kingdom Metazoa; phylum Chordata; class Aves; order Passeriformes; family Viduidae; genus Vidua; species Vidua macroura. Next base: position 135,511,699 of record NC_071571.1, read on the forward strand.
AAACAGGGTTCACGAGTTGAGATAAGGACTGGGAGAGATCACTTATCAAATACCATCATGGGGACAACAGGCTCGACTTAGAGACATTAATCAAATTTATTGCTAACAAAATCAGAGCAGGATAATAAGTAAAATAAAACCTTGAAAACATCTTCCCTTCACCTCTTCCTCCTTCCTAGATCTACTTCATCCCCCAGCAGCTCAAGGAGACAGGGAATGGGGGTTCAGTTCATCACCTGAGGCTTCTCTTGCTGCTCAGGGAGAAGAGGGGTGTCCCTCTCACAGGAGACAGTTCTCCATGAACTTCCCCAGTGTGAGTCCATCTCATGAGCAACAGCTTTCTGTGAACAGCTGCAGAGTGAGTCCCTCCCACAGGCAAACAGTCCTTCCAATACTGCTGCAGTGTGGGTCACCCTTCCATGGGTGCAGTCCTCCAAGGACAGGCTGCTCCAGCCTGGGGCAGGGCCCTCTCTCCACTGGCTCTTCCACAGGCATCCATCTGCTCCAGCATGGGTCTCATGCACAGGTGTAGGTGGATCTCTGCATCCCTTTGGACCTCAACAGGCTGCAGGGGCACAGTTGCCTCACCATGGGCTGCAGAGGTATCTCAGCTTCTCTGACTGGAGCACCTTCTTTCTCTCCTTTTCCTCTCACCTTGGTCTGCAGAGTTGTTCCTCATATACTCTCACTCTGCTCTTCTCTGGCCACAATTACAACTGCCAATCTTAGTTACATTTCTTCCTAAATCTGTTATCACAGAGGCATTAGCAGCATTTCTAATTGGCCCAGCCTTGGCCAGTGGCACATCCATCTTTGGAGCCATCAGGGATTGGCTCTGTCAGACATGGAGGAAGCTGCCAGCTGCTTCTCACAGAAGACACCCCTGTACCTCCCCATCTTCCTGCACTCCCCCTCCCCTCCATGCCCCCATATGAAAGCTTGGCTTTATAAACCTAATTCAACCTGATTCACTCCCTTTTTAATACTATAATCTTTGTGATGTCATCTTCCGTATCTCCAAGTACTGCAGTAGTTACCTTGTCTAATCTTGTCTAATAATCTATCCCATTGTATGTCAGTCTGCCAGGGAAATTGCTTCCTTGCTCTCACTTTATTTGACAGTACTGACAAGTAACACTTCCTTTCCTGATTATACCCACCTACGTGTAACTGAGGGTTTTTTTTCTGCAGTAGTTTTTGCTGAAGGTTGTGTTAGAATTATGATGAAGATAAACTTCCAGTTATCTCTCATGTCTAATGAAATAAATGAAACATTTTGAATGTGGACTTGAGTGTACATACTATTGTACATGATGTCATCAGAATAGCAAATTATCATGATGCAGATGTTGTCTGATATTTTTTCTTAGAAGTGGTTTAGTATTCTGTAAAGATGCCTTTTTTTTTTTCTTTTTTGTGCAACAGCAATTTTCTGTAGCCATAAAAGCAGAATTCAGTAATACTTCTGAACTCCTGCTGGGGTAATACAATTTTAGACTCTGTACTATCTATAAAAATTAAAACAATGTGGTGCTCTTATGTTTATTCTTGTCAGTCTTTTAGGAAGGTAGAGAATGATCAGCCACGGCTTCAAAACCCCATCAGAAATTCCCATTCACAAATACTTCGGCAGCTTTCAATTTCAACAGCTCTCAGTTTTGAAAAACAGTAGTGTCAGTGAGAGGTGATCATGTAATTTCTTTTGCCGCATAGATCTTCCAGCCTAGAAAATTATATTTAGGAGGGCTGTTCTTCACGCTCTTCGCCTCGGACCTGCCACATTATCATCTGACTGCTCTGAGCTTCACGGGAAAGCTCCCGAGTGTTTGTCACTCCCCAAGCCTCGTCCGCATAACCTAACGCCTCGGAGCAGGATGGAGATGTCTCTAGAGAAATGCCGCATGAAAACGCCGCTCGGCATCCTCTCCTTCACTATCTAGAACTCATTTCTGAAGCTGCTGCTTCACGGGGTGGCCTGCCCTGAGATAAATGGCCCGGCCCGAGATACGCTCCTGGCTCCGAGGTAAATGGCTCGGCCCCGAGGTACGATCCGGCCCGGCGCTGGAGTATAGGGGGGCAGAGCCCGGCAGTCGCCCCGTCGAAGCTCCCCAGAGCCCTCCCGGAGCCCTGCGCACCCCTGCGCGCTTCGGCGGCAGCAGCCGCAGCCGAGCGCACCGCAGCGCTCCCGCCGCAAAGGCGCGGGCAGGACGCGGCGCGGTGGCGCAGGCATCGCAGGCATCGCAGGCATCGCAGGCATCGCAGGATGCCGGCGGCTCCCCGCTCCCAGAGCCTCTCCTCCGCTGGCTCCGCAGGCAGGAACCCCGCAGCAGCGCAGGCCCCGGTTGCAGAGCCTCTCCTCTGGCTCCGCGGGGAGGGCCCGCGCGGCGGGAGGACGCGTCCCTTGCCCGGGGCTGCGGGGACCGAGGCGGCCGCCGCCCCTTTAAGCTCCAGCTGTTCCTTTCTGCGGCGCCTATTTTTAGCGCGTCCTCTTGGTAGCATCCAGCTCTGCCCCCTCTCTCTCCGCGCTCCCCCGTCCCCCCCCGGTGGTAGGTTCCGCACGGCGGGGGGACTGAGCATGTCCGAACGCGCTCGGCAGCGGCCGCCGCGCCGGGGCTGCGCTCGCTCGCAGCGCGGGAAGGAGGGCGCGGGCACCGCCGCCGCAGCCCGCAAGTAAGTTTGTCCGCGGGCGCGGTGCCGGCGCGGGAGGGCGGGCGAGGGGCAGCAGCCGCCGCCTTGGCGCCGCCTCCGCGCCGCAGGGGCTGCCCGGGGCAGGGGTTCGGGCTTCGGCGCCCCCCGCCCCGGGGGGCTGGCGCCGGGCGGGACGCGCGGCGGGACCGGCTGCACCTGTCCGCCCGGGAGCCTCGGTGCGCGCCTCGGGGCGGCCGCAACTTCTCCGCTGCCCGCCGGGTCAGCGGCTCGCGGCCTGGCCGGCTCGGCTCGGCCACGGCGGGTCCGCGCTGCGCGGGTCGGCGGCGGGAGAGCGCGTCCTCTCGGTGCGTGTGCGGCCCCGCCGGCGGGGACGGTCCGAGCTGATGCGGCGCGGTCCGAGCGCGGTCTGCGGCTGCGAGCGGCGCTGAGAGAGGCGGGCGGCCGCGCTGGCCCCGCGGAGAGGGCGAGATGCGAAAATACCGAGCGAGTGTCGGCGCAGCCAGCGCACCGTAAAAGTCAGCGAGGCTGCGGTGTTCAGAGGAGTTTCTGATTTAACTGATGATGCCGCAGGAAAGAAACAGTTTGAGGAGAGAAACTGTAACGACACAGGTTTTTTGCTCCCTCGTGTGACAATTTGTTCTAGGTGTTCTTACAGTTTAGCGAGGTACAGTGTTTTAACTTATTGTTAAAACCAACAAATACCGAAGTATGCCCCGAGATTTTTGCCTCTGAAAATGGGATTTTAATATTAATTTTAAAAATGCTTATTTTGTTGTTCCGTTCACCTGTAAATGGGTTTAACACTACGTGTTCCTAATACTAGGGAATGTAAAGTTTTTCACTCAACGTTGAAAGCGGCATGGTGGAGTGCTCTAAACCGAGGAAAGGTTTGTGATGCTCCTTGCCTATTCAAAGGAAGCTTTTTGATGTTTGCAAAGTTATATTGAGATAGTTTTCTAATTAAAATCATTATAGGGGAAGGGGAATCTGGGGAGCTTAGTGTGTCACTGCTGAAAGAATGGGACTGAGGGCCAGTAAGGTGCTCTTGGTGAACAGCCTGTCTTAATTTTCATTTGGCTATGTCTGTAGGTGTTGTCAGTCTAATGACCCGACTTTTAACACTTTTAAGCCATGCTTATCTTTGCACAATTACTTAGATTTGGTGTAGTACTCAGACACGAATATTCATATAAGCTTAAAGGTCTGTATGTTAAGCCTCGTCAGAATTTAGGTGCCTTTAAAAATAGTTGCAGACGCAGAAGATGCCATTGCTACTGTGTATATACTTGAGTCAGTTCATGCAGTGGAGATGGGAAGACTGCTGGATTCCGTACCTCTGCAACTCTTCAACTTTTGCCTTCTCCCACATGAAACTCTCTCACCTCCGCCTGCCAAAGCAGCGCTCCCAGAGAGTAACAATTGATCCGTAGGTTTCTGAAAGCCAGTTTGTGTGATTCGGCTCTGGTTTGTGTACGAATAAACTGCTGTCCTGTCAGCTCAATTTTTATGGGTATGCAATAATGGGGGGGAATTGAATTCTTACCTTGATGCTTTTTGCCTGCTGCAAAAGACCACAAGAAAATGCAGCAAGAAAGAACAGCCTATGTTGACAGCGTAGTGAGAAATAAGAAGAGAAATTCTTGTGCATGGCAACCTGTCCTTTTTCTCATGTAATTAGATTTAATCTGAAATAATACCCGGTATTTTAAAGAATAAATTTATTTAAAATATGAGAAATAGTCAAAGTTGGAATGTTAAAAATACCTTTCCTTATGTTCTTGGAGTAATAATTTGTTTAATTATTTGGGTTGTATTTCACTGTTAGGATGTTTTAATACTATTTATTTTAGTTCCAGAGCTCATACATATTAATAGAATTATTTCAGCATCCTTACCAGATAAGGATTCTTTGATAGTCAAGCATATGCTAATAGAGCATATAAGGATATCCTTAAAATTTATGCTGTGAATTATAATTCCTGTACAGTCTCAGTTGATTATTTTTTCTTGTCCAGGTTTAAGCCCAACTAGTGGAGATGAGAAAATTATTATAGTAACAGTGGGATTACATATTAGTTGTTTGAGAATGTCTAGTTAGCAGTTGCAGTGTTTGTACAGGTATGTTTCCCTCTAAGTAGAAAAAAAAAAGATAACTAATCTTCTTTCACAGTGCATATCTTTCTTTTTGTGAAAACTTTTTTCCCTGCTGTTTGCTTAATCTAAAAGAATATCTTCCATGGGTTTGTTTGTTTTAAAAAAGTGTATCATCTTGCACTGCAGGAAATATACATACTTCTCCTGGATTTGGGGGAATAACAGAACTATTAAAAGAGAAGTAAAAATATAGGGTTTTTTTAGTTGAATTTCACTTAAAACCGACACTCCCCTTGGTCCTTCCCCCCCAGCCCCCCAAATCCCCAAACTCTGATAATAATCTTTTTCATAGGGACGTGATGATTATTTAAGGCTGGCAGCAGAAGGCAGTAGTCTAGGATTGTCAGCACTAATGATCATGTGTTAATTCACACGGTCTTTTCACGCTTGTTTTTGTTGATGGGCTACTGTGACTTCTTCTTCACCCTTTAGTAAGTTGCTGTTGTTTCTTAAGTTACTGTAGCAAAAACATCAAACTATGCGTACTATTGAAACATACGGGGAGGTGACAACCTTACCTCACAGAAGCAAACAGCTGCTACTGGCAAGCATGGTCGGGTGTCAGATTAGCACAAGATCGTTACACGATTGTGAATGGCTTAGCTCAGGAAATACTGATACTTTTGCTTAGTAGAGCCGTTTACTTGAACGTGGGATGGTTTCTTTGTTCATTGCAGCAGATATTTGTTAAGTGGGGTGTCTCTGGTGTGTGAACTGTTGCCATCAGAGGCAGAAGGAGCATTTTGAGATAGGCAAAGAATTGCAGGTGTTTTGAAGCCCATGGGGAAGACCTTCAGGTGTTCAAAACAGACATTGCTTTCTTAATATCATCAGGGGTATTTTGTGCCGGGGCCAGATGCTTGTATGGCTCCTGCAGCAGTGAGCTGTAAATTAGCCTGCTATTCCAGCATCTGCTCCAGCAAGTTTTACTGAAGATTAGATATAGGTTCAGAGAAGGTAACTCCTGGATATCTCATGATGTGTCATACACTTTAAGACAGGAAGTTATTTGATCTGCAAGTTAAAATCTTTCAGATGGAACAGAGGCCCCTGTCACAGAAAAACTTTATCTGTGGCTGCAGCAGTACAAGTGGTGAGTACATAAAGCTACTGCTTGTATCTCTCAACTACACATTGAAGCAAGTGATGACCTCCTGCTTTCTTACTTTACTCTGCCAAAACAGGGATTGAAGACATATTTATTTTGTTGTTGTTGTTGTTGTTGTTATTCTATTGCCTATTAATAGGGTGAAATGAGAGAAAGTAGAGGGAAAATCATAAACCTGTGTCAGTCTTCTGTGTTCCACATATATTATACTGATAACTAATTTGAGATTTGGCTGCCTAACTCTTAAATGTCATGAGGACCATGAGCCCCACTTTGTTACTCCTCAAGAATGCACTTTTTATCTTTGTTATTTGATGATTGAGAAATCGTGAAAGAAGAGGGGTGTTTGACATGGGAGCAAAGGGAAGATGGAGAGGACAGCTACAAGCTGGATGTGTGTCATAATGGAGTTCTCAGCAGAGCATGAACACAGAGCAAAAATGCTGCCTGTCACAAAACAAAGGATTGGACTTTCTCTGGGACCAATGTGTAATGCCCATATAGCACAGGGATGGTAACATGAGGGGAAAAAAATGGGATTGTGTGAGTTCCTTCATGAGTGGCTTGAGAATATGAAAGGTGTATCAGTCTCCTCTTTATTTTCTTTTTGCTGGAGCTGGTTGTTTTCAGGCTTAGAGTGATAAGTCTAAATCAACTGATGCATTTCTGGTGAGCTTTTTATTCCATATGATTTGGGGCCTATTCATTACCCTCCCCCACCCCAAGGTTAGTACTTACTGTGTAATAATTGATCAACACTGGAAGCCTGACTGATTTGAAAAGGAGAGTTAAAATTTGTGAAGGAACAAGGAGATTTCCCCAGGACAGCTGTGGGCATTGTAAAACTTGAAGGGAGCTTAAGGGACTTAAGAGACTTGATGAGACTTACCACTTAGAAAAAAAAAAACTATTCTTAATTTAATATTTTGGAGAAAATCCCTCTCAACACTCGTCTATGCATGCAAATCCATTTGTGCTTTCCAGTTATTAATTAGCCCAAGTTTTTGCTATTATTAACTAATTTTTAGGCTAGTGTTGTTTTTATTCAACTTCCAGCTATCAGGTCTGGATATTTGCATTCAAAGAGCTATTTATTGTGTTCAAAGAGCTACTTATTGTCCAATTTTTTAATAGGAAAATCTGTATCAATTGATGAAGACCTCTTGATAAGACTGAGTTCATCAAATCTTTTGCTCTTTATGTGTTTTCAATCCTGTTTTATTTTTGTGTCTGCTCAGTTACTGTTTTCTGTCTCTTGGAAGCTATACACCTACTGTGCCCTGAATGCAAATGCTTTTCCCAATGTGCAGAGACTTTGCACACAAATTAAATGGTAAGGGCAAGAAAAAAGTCAGGATTCTAATAGGAAAGAGGGACTGTAAAGAAAGCTCTGATGGTGAAGTAGGTACAGCTTGTCTTATGCTTTGTTGGGAATGACATCAGTGGTCAACAATGAAAGATGAATGAAAGGAATTTTGAACTCTAAGCAGAGCTTAACAGTCCTTAGCAAAAGCAAGACCATTTCTGTGAAAGATGGGAACTTTGTTAGGCTGTGAATGGGAGCCTTAGTTGTGCAAGATCCACTGCTGTAGTTCACACATTATTTAGTCATCAGTGACCAAAGACCAACACTTTGGGTCAGCCTGGGACATAAACTCTTTGCATCCCTGTGAAGAACAGTTGACATATTTGCAATCATGACTGTAAGGTGTTTCTTATTGACCATGTAAAACAAAGCTGCAGCAGTGCTGTCTCAAACCTGGGATTACTCCAGAAATATTGCCTCCTGAAAGTGTAGGCATCTTGTTTGTTCAGTTGATACCATTTGTATGCACTTCTGTTCTGGAAGGTATTCTCACAGCCATCAGGATAGATTACTAGAATCCATCCTCTCTGTCTTCAGTGGGATCTCACCCACCCAAGCACCAAATTTGGAGAAAAAATATGCAACATGAACATGTAGCACGGCTGCTTAAATGATATGCTTTTCCCCCCCAGACTTTATATACACAATTCTCATTCATTTCACTGTGAACTTGACTTGTGGAAACAGAAAAGAATTGTCTGCCTTGTGTGTTCATATAAAATGCTTTTGGGACACATAGATGTGAAACAAATTTCATAGGTAAAACATAGTTCAACTGAAGTACTTGCATAGATAAATAGTATCCAGAAATCTTTACGTAAACTTTATATATGACATGCATACAAAGATAAGACTTTGATATTGTAGCCAAAACTGTGTTTTTCCCCAGAGCATAACACAACCAGATTCCATGAAGATACTTCCTAAAATAACTGTAAATACATTATTAGATATTCCTTAATCTAACCGTAGCTATATAAAACCTTAGTAATAAATCATCTTTCATGAATAATACAGAGCATACTAAAAATGTTAGTATTTATAGTCACTGCAGTGCAATTGGATTCACTTGTGAGTCTTCTTTATACTTCCTTTCTGATTTTAAATTATTAATACTGTTCTATTTCAGAAATTGATATTTGTATACTGTTGATGTAAACCCAATCTATTCAGTCATCTGAATCTTTAACAGTTGAATTCCAAGTGGTCTTATGCATTTTGTTGCACAAAAAAGCCAGGGCACCCATGTTGTTGATAAAAGGATATTCCAAGGTGATTGATCAATTAATATTACATCTTTTGTAGCTTCTGAAAAGACAAACAGTAACAGCTTTTAAATCCCCTTTAGAGAAAGAAACAACTCTTATCTAGGACTACAAGAAGCAATAGCAAGAAAAAAGGATGCAATGGGAAGGAATTTTTTTTTTTTCTTCTGGCTTTAATTCTCCATTGGGATCTTATTGTTAGTGTCTGTGGGTTTTCAGTAATTTTCTCTGGGATAACTTTTTTTTATTCCCCATTTTTTCCTAGAGTCACTATAAACACTTAACTGCAGTGAAATATTATAGCCATAGGAGTAATGCTAACTCATTAGTAGTCAATCTCACTTCTACATCAAACCTCAATCCCCTTGTACTTTCTGCTTGAATAGTTTTTAAAGAACCACACTAATTTTATGTGTAGACTTAAACTACTAATAGAATTCCCACTCATACCTTCTGTTGCCATTACTGTATCACCATGGTAAAAATAAACTATGTCTTTCTTTGCATGCAGTTTCCATATGCCAGAAAGGATGATAGTAGCAGGAGTTAGCTGGTCCATGTGGATGGAATGCTTGACTGTGAAACTCTTTCCATACGCAAACTGTCATACCTCCTTTTTCTTTTTTCTTTTCTTTTTTTATTTTTTCACTGAAGTCTGCCTCACCTGAAATCTTACATACTGGGCTTGTGCTCAACTAAGAAGTTTTACCTGAAGCAATGAGAGACTTAGACTCCTCTAAAATGGGAACAGTTGAATAGCTAAGTGTAAGAAATTGTAAGTAATGTTTTGAGGTGGCACTAACTGAAGCAGCAGTAACATCTGTGAACTGAAGATATTGCTTGCTGTACAACATAGCATGATATGAAAAGATAAGTTCATTAATATTGGTGAAATACATCACTCAAAGTGATGATCACCTTGGAGAGGCTCATGAGGAAATTGATACTTCTGGCATCCAGCAGAGCTTAACTAGAGTACCCTAAGGCTGTAGACTGAACAACTCTGATCAGACTAGACACCAAATACCTTATCTGCTTACTCAGTAAATGGCGCTCTCTGACTGTTGGTGGAAACAAGTGCAGTGCTCTGTGAAGACATAGGTGAAAATTGTGTAAAGCTGTTAATTTCTCCTTTTGGAGAAGATTGTTTAGACACTTGGTGACCTGTGGTTCTTAACTGTGTTGAAAATAGCAGCCACAGTATATGAGGTGTTGGTACCTAACGAAGTCCTCATCAAACTGCAACCAGCCTTCTGAACTGGGGGAGAAAAGTTCCTTGTACTGATAATGTGACCATGAAATAATAGATCTGTGTAACAGTCTGCATAATCATTAGTGAGAGTAAGTAAATGCAGGCAGCAGCAAGTAAGACAGAATTAAGATACAAATGGTCCTGATTTTGGTGAGTGTGATACTTCTGTGGGCAATCTGTACCTGATTTTTTACTGGGACGCAGTGAACAACAAATTGTCTCACTGCAGTTCTGTCACAAATGTTGCAGTAAGTGTTACAGGAAGTTTTGGGCGAGGCTTATTCCTAGATATAAAGCTTGACCTTAATGAAGATTTAAAGGGAAAGTATCGCAAATATAGTAATATTGAGAAACACCCAGAAGAGATACCCTCATCTTCCCGTATGTACTTTCCCCAAGTTCCTTTATCTTCTGCTTTCCCCAGATTTCAATATCCTGTGAGTCAGACATCGTAAAACTTAGCACAGGTAGAATACAAACTTGTTTCTGCTCTTCCCAGTATGCCCTCAGTCACTTCTAGCCATTTCCATTTCACAGGTATGCACCAAAAGGGACTATACCCATGAAATAGGTTCAGTAAGATTCTGTGGCAATGGGCAGTAAAAATGAATTCTCCTAATGAATTGATATGTCATCTTCTGTCACCTCCTTTGGGGAACATAAGATACCAGTGGTTGGAGCCCATGGGTCTTTCTTCAGCTGAAATAAAGGAAGTCTTGAGGAAATATGAAAGTTGTCATTGATAGGGAGGAAATTGTTCCATCTCCATGATCTCTAAATTCCTGTAACTGCTAATTGCATCCTGTTTTCTACTTCCCCTTTGCAGTTATTTTAATTACAACTCACTACAGTGAAAGTACCTGTCTGTTGCAGTCTGAGTGAATCCAAAAGGAAGAAGAAGGGAAAAAAAAGTAAAAAATGTCCTTTATTTATTCCACATTTTTAAAATACTCAGTCATGTTGTAGATCATTTTTCTGGTTTTAGTTCTCCAAATGCATATCTCTATGTAAGCCAGTACATCTTTAGATAATAAGAGGATTTGGTTTTAATAACTTCCTCTGAAAAGCACAATAACTCAAATTTCCAAAGCTATGTAAATATTTTCCTGGTGTATTAATTCACATTTGCTGAAATAAGCCAGTTTTATACCTATATGAGGGCAAAAGCAGTGACCAATGTGCTTTAATATTTATGAGTTAGGTCACTTCATGTTAAGTGAATGTTGAAACTCTGACACAGATTGGCCGGAGAAGCTGTGGATGCCTCATCCCTGGACACGTTCAAGGCAAGGCTGGATGAGGCTTTGAGCAATCTGGAAGGTGTCCCTGCCCATGGCATGAGGGTTGGAACCATATGATCATTGAGGTCCCTTCCAACCTGAATCATTCTGTGATGATTACTAGAAGGATTTTAAAGAGTAGTCTGAAAAAAAGTGGGGATAAATGAATATAAGTTATGCCAATCTACAGAAATACAGACTGATATGGTATGAGGCAGTGAAGCTGGTGTCAGCAGCGTGTAGTGTTCTAGGTGCTTGTACCTGACATTTTATACCTCAGTGCTTCAGTAGTGGCACCATGCAAATGTCAGTGCATCAAGCATTCAGTTTCCATGCCAGGATTATATTACTCAAGTTTGTTTGGAGTTCTGGACTGTTGCAATTTTAAACCACTTGTGTTTTGTCATGTGTCTTTGTGTAGGAAGATTCCCATTTAATACAAATTGAACTGTGATAAATTAATGATTGTGACCAACTCTGAGCTGTAGGACATCTAAATCCTGCAAATGTGTTTATGCTTAAGATACAGGTAATGGACTATCTTGAAAGACAATCTTATGGCATCTTCCAGACTGTTCTTGGTGCATTGTTAATCATACCTCTTCACAGATAAAGAAAGGTAAAATGATGGTATTTTCTCCAAAGAAAACAAGCTTATAATCTATTTCTTAATTGCGGATTAGAAACGCAACATTCTTCCTGAAGGACTTCAGAATATAACCTTCCAAGATGCTTTCTCCAAACACATCTATTGCCTTATGCAAGAGCAATTAGGAGGAACACAGGCAAATCTTCATTCTGGTAAAACATCACAGCTAAAACAAGATTACTGTCATTGTTCCCTAGCATGTGACATTTACAAAAAGTTTCTGTTCTTTGAAACAGTAATTTTTGTGTTACTTGTTTTGATATTGTCTCAAGTAGGCACTTGATGTTGAAGAGAACATAGTTGTATTGATGCATAAAATATATTGTATCACTTTGGACAAAGGAAAGTTTTACTCTGTGCAAATAAGCATTTGCATTTATACAATATAATGATTTAATGTACTTGTAAGAATGCATGATTCCTAATTATGAAGAACAACACTGGATCTGAGGTGACCATTTGGGTCAAAACTTTTCTCTGCCTACTCCAAATCATCTAGTCTGCCTCTTCTTTTTTGAATCTTTAGTTATTATGGATACACTTTTAGTATTGCTAATTGGCTATACTAAGTTTTCCTTTTTTAAAAAAATACTGATGCAGAAAATAGTTTATGTGAGACCACTAGGGGAGTGTTTTAAGAATGGTGGCACTTTGGGAGCCTAGTCTCATAAAATTACTTGAGAATGGTTAGTTAAAGGTGAGCTACAAGAACAACATTTAATTTCAACCTTAAATTAAGGTATTAACTAATAAAGCTTGTGACAGGAGGTTACAGAAACTATGGCTTAGTCTCTTTGAGTACTACCACATTGAAATTCATGCCTAAACTTTTACTTTTTTTTTCTTTCTTGCATGCTATTTGTATTTGGAAGTTCTAGTTCTGATCTTTCCTACCAACAGGTGTTTTTGGTATGAATTTATGATCTAACCCAAGTAAAACTGTACAGGGAACAGTAGTTCCTCAGTAAAACAAAGAAGCTTAGCCCTTCCCTTAAAAAGCTACTTCATCCGGCTCTAGAGTCTAGGACAGGGACAGACTTTGACTAATTTTATTTTAACATATGGAAGAGCTGGATAATTTTCCCTTGAACAGCTCTACAAATCAACAACTAGTGAAAAATAGGTTCTTCCCATGTGTTAGTGAAGGGTCAGATAGTGTATTGCTAACAGCTTTGAGCCATGTGTGGATAATATTCCTACCTTCTGTTCATCAATAGAGAAGCAATCATGTTTATATTTATATATTTATTATCATTAAGTCCATGTGTATTTTTTTTCTTCTACTTTCTGGCTAATTGGTGGAACTAAGCTGCCATGAACTGAATATGCATGCTACTAAAAGTATGAATTTGTAGTTTTTGCTTAATCATCTTTAAAAGGCCATAAGGCATTTACTGGTGTAGCACCACTGATTTTATGATTTTTTTGGTTTTTTTTTTTTGCATGTGAGTGGTACCGAAATGTTGTTCACCCCAATGGACAGAACGGCTGCAAAACATATTGCTGTTGGTGGTGTGGTCAGATGAGAGAACTCATTCTATGATATAAACCCTTGAGTATTTAAATTGTGGTATAGATAGGAGCAAATGCCTCAGTTTTGTTCTTTGCAATGTCCAGCCTGACATGGCTAGAAAAATAACTTGCAGAAGTTTTTATACAGTACTATTTTGTGTAACTCTTTTGTTTCAAAAATTTCAAGTAGCTCTACTGTGCTTGCTGGTAAAATAGATTACAAGAACAGAGCAAAACCCCCCTTCATTCTTTTCCAGTTAATTTGATTCCTGCTAAAATCCTGTTTATGTTTGGAAAGGAATGACCTTGAAACATTGTAGTTCACAGTTGAAATGTTTTTGGTAAATATTAGCTTATATACTGGGTGACCTGAATAAAAATAATTAGTAAGCAGTAGAATCTTTTGTTGTTGAATTTCTCATTATCTTTTTAAGGTGCTCATTTTTTTAATGTCCCTCTATTTGTTGTATGAAGGATAAATTTAGTATTGTGGAATCAATAATGACATTTCCCATTCCATGGTCATAGCTCTTATTTAATGCTTTCAGCACAGTCATTTTTATAGATGCTCTGCATAATGTATCAGCATGGGCCAGATTTTTGTCTGTGACTCAGAAAATGTTGTAATTATATTGGTGCAGGCAGCTCCATCTCTTACTTAGGAGGCTATAGCCGTGGTAGTGAGTTTTCTACATGAATGGAGAATTTGTAAGCCTGCACCACCATTAAATAAATAACCTCTGATAAGTGTTGAAATTTTATTTCAATTATGTGATAGTGTTTGGTTTCTGTCAGAGGGCTCTGTTGTTCTCCAGCACCCCCATTATGTGCATGCATTTGCAGTGAAGGGAAGGTAATTTGTGGCCTCGTGTGTTCTGTTGGGTAGTGGTGAGGTAATTTTGGTAAGAATGTTCACTGTCACTCTCGCTCCTCTTATTCCCCGAATTGCTTTGTAAATGCCATGGTTGAATATTGCTGGAAAAAGTGCCTAATGCTGACAGCCTGAAATTATGTGAAAACTGCTTGTAATAGGCTCAGTTTAATACCAGAAACAGAATAGAGGAAACTCTGCACAAATATAGACAGCCTGAATCATCAGCTGTTGGTGAAAAACTTGTGTGTGCATCCAGCCAGGCAGAAAAAATACTGACTTCCAATCTAGTTCAACAAAGCCATATAAGTTTTTAAAATTCATAGGCATGGGCTTAATTATTACAGTGTATCAATTTTACCTGAATTAAGAGAAGGGAAGCAATATAATTTTGCATTAATGAGATGTACAAAGCTGAACTAACAACAGTGTCCAGTTAGGCATTTGCAAGGCACAGGTGTCTGGTTGTCCCCTTTCCTGTGTGCTGCCTGTACTTTTTGGGATGATGCAGTTCTCAGGTTATATGTGGACATCACAGCTAAGAAGGGTAATAAGATAAGCCCCCTTTGGCTAAAAAAAGAACAGTGCTAAGCTTGAGGATGACGCACATGTAGGCTTTCCTTTGGACTTCCACCTGGAACTGCAAGAATACATAAAAACCCCCTTCCTCCTCAGCTAATGAGATCTAGGGGAGTCCCACACTGGTCACTTCCTGTTTTGATCTGCTGAGAACAGCCTCCTAAAGCAGGCAGGTTTCTGACCTTTATTTAGTGATCTGTCAAAATATTTGGTTGGTAACGTGTGATGTTTTTGCTCAACCCTGATTTCAATTCTACTATTGTAATCCTAAAAATCAGACTACTAAACAATGGAATGAATGTCCAGTGTCATTTTAGTAGCACTTGAGCAAGCAGCACTGTTATTATTGATATCATTGCATATAGAGTTGAATCTAATAATGAAACATTAAGTAGGTTTTATAATAAGATATTACTTAACCTTTTTGATGGTTTTCATATTAATAATGACTTACAAAAAGTTGGAACAATAAGAAACAATTAGATATATGTTTCTGAGGAAAAAGAATAAGAAAAAAATTAAAACCAAGTCTAAGTGTTAATTAGAAAAAGATTGACTGTATAATTAGCTTTATTACAAAGGCATAACTAGGTTCCATTTTCTTCTTCTGTAGTTGAAATGTCCCATGTGAGCATTTATAAATCTTAAAACTCTGCAAATGGAGACTTGAATACCCGCACCACGTTTCACTTCTGTCTTATTGATCTTAAGGCATTATCAACACTCACAAATAGACAATTGCAAATCCATCTTAAAATTGAAGTGCTTGCCATTTGCATGATATTCTCTCATGAGGCTTCTCTGTCTGAGATCTGTCTTTCCAATTAGCATTTGCTGCCACTCAGAACTTCTTGCACTTTAGTATTATAATGCAAATACCTCTGAATCTATCCACCCTTTTCTGTTTTCATGCTGTTTCCAGTCCCAAATAGATTTTAAGATATGTTCTCAATTTGATTGGTAAAGGTTCACAAAGCAATAGTAACAGTTCATAATTTCAAGGTTCTCTGAAAAAAACAAATAATTAGATTGTTTCTCTTTTGAATTTTTAGTGGAATTACAGCTTCATAAGATAGAATTTAGGTCTTCAACAGAACTTAATTGTCATGGCATAAATTATCTTCAAGATAAGAAAGCTCTAGAATTGGTAGCATTTATAGCATTCCTAGTGATGAAAGCAAAACATAATGACTTTAGAGTGTATGTGGTGCTTGTGACTTCTGTCTTATGCCAGTACATGTAATTGGCCAGAAAATAAAAGAAATATCATAATAAAAGGTCCATATAATTGGCTGCTCTGTTTCAATGCTAAGGTCAAAGCAGTGTAATGTCTGTGCTAATGTTTTTTGCTGTTCCAAATCTTGGGTCTTAGCTGTTCCTAAATAGAATTAAATTCAGTCATTGCTAGACATGATTTTCTGCAGTGCTAAATTCTTAGTGATTTTTTAAAGTTCAAAAATCCTTGGGCCTTTACTGAAGACAGTAAGAGCTGTGTGTAGTGATGATGGTTGAAATCAGACAGAAAGTTGCATGCTAGGGCATGCCTTATCTTGCCAGGCTCCATCATTGACTTCTGCATAGCTAAATTTGAACTCTGCTCATGACT
The DNA here is from genome assembly GCF_024509145.1 of Vidua macroura. Classification (NCBI taxonomy): domain Eukaryota; kingdom Metazoa; phylum Chordata; class Aves; order Passeriformes; family Viduidae; genus Vidua; species Vidua macroura. The sequence goes on from NC_071571.1 coordinate 135,527,990, forward strand.
TTCCCAATGAGGGTGTCTATATTTCTATCCATGTATGACCTTAACTATTTGACATACTACCTTATTTTCTTAAATTCAGCCCTCACAAATACTGTGTCTTTATTTTTCAGGTTAAGCTTAAGAATGGCATCTTTTGTTTTCATGTTTTGTAGGTGGCAGTACAGATAATTCAAGCCTTTAACTTATTTTTTGTTTGTGTACATGTTATAGGAAAACTAAAAGCAAAGAGTCATTGTTAGGTGCTTGGCCACAAAACTAAATGTTAGAAGCATGTTAACAAAATGAGCATTTTTTCTGATATTTTATAGTGATCCTTTTGGAATTGATATAACCTGGCTTTTAAATTTCTCCAGGTGTGGTGTTAAATTTCCTGAGTATATAAATGTGAATCTTATGCCTCTTCCTTTTGAAAATGCTGTAGTTTTTGCTCAATTACTTCCTTGTCAGTGTGTTTCATATATTTTCTACAATATCTCTCATTTGACAAAGTAAACCTGTGTGCTGTTTCATTACTCCAGTGGTGAATTTTAATTTGGTTTATATTTTAATTTCTTCTTGAGAGTGACTTTATGACATCAGTTTTATGAGTCAAGAGGCTCCCTGATGTGAAATCAGTCTGCTTTTTCTATTTGAGTGAAGCAAATTTCTGTGTACAGGATAAGCACTGAACTGATTTAACAGGCTTTTGTTAGAAAGTTTGATGGGATTTTTTGATCCAACTCTGGCTTTGTCATACCACATTTCCTTAGAATTTCTGTAGTCTGTGTTTTAGTGAATGGTCTGATGTTAATATCTTGAGTCATTCATCGTTCATATCCTTTCAAGTGCTTAGGATAAAGACTGTTTCAGATACATGTTTAAGGTGGTTAGTGCAACCTACATTGTTCTATTCATCTCTTCTATTGTTCTATTCATGCTTCTTCCTCTGTTCAGAATGGAGTGGGTATAATTTTGGCAGCAAGATTTCATGCTGCTTGTTGCTCATAAAGTTGAAGACCCCATCTGAAGAAGATATTAATCCAAACTGTTAATCTGGTGCAGCTTCTTTTGAAGTTATTTGTTTCAGACTGGGACTGCTTTGACCAGTGGTATGTTAGATAAAGAGTGACTCCTTTGGAAATCTTTTTAGTATATTCAGGTGTGTACATACAGTTTCAGACTGTTTCATGTCCTAGTTGATCTATGTTGTCTTGAGTATGTTTGTGACTTTCTGTCTCTCAAACATGTTAATTTTCATGTGGATTCATCTATTTTCTTATTTTTTTTTTATTTCACAAAGTCAAAAATAAAATTGCTTTGACCAAGATTTCTTGCAAATTCTATAGGTTCTATTGCACACACTACTTGGAAATTGTAGTTCAGTTTGAATGGGAAGGTTTAATTTTTTTAAATTGCATTTTAGCTGTCAGATGAAGTATTGTGTCTAGTATTGTGTGAAGTGTTGTTTCTTCCATATGCAATTGAAAGTTGGTAACTTAGACTCAGCCTTTTGTGAGCAATTTTTTACAATATTTAAAATTCCTGTCATAGAGGATCACTGAGAAGTATTCATGGATGGAATTGTTTCTTCTGATGTTGCTAGACTGATCTTGAGATCTTGTTTCTAATTAACAAAAAGAAGCCCAGCAGCATCCTTTCATATCAGGAAGAAAATGAGGGAAAAATGTAGCATTGAGATAAGGCAAAAAGAAAAAAAATGTTCTTCTTCAGAATCTTGGAGACAGTCTCATGAATTGCAGTTTTTCATTTTAGATTTAATTTTCCTTTGTAAACTGCTTAGGAAACATAAAAAGAAAATATAAGATAAGACTGTTTTTTCAGAAAGAATGATCTTTTCTAATCTTTACCTACATTTGGCTGCTTCAAAATACAATATTAGGTCATAGACATATAGCAGCAAAGAAAAATGTAATAGTTTAAAGATAAGCCTAATCACAGACAAAATCTGATACTCAGTAGACTCTGTGAGTGGCTTGTCCTCTTTCCTCACAATCTCATGGGAGTGTGTTCCTTCTGTAAAATCTTCCTGTTTTCCAGATTTTGCCCACCCCTCCTTGGGAAACTGTAATTTCTTGCAGGGATGCCTGCTAGGAGGTCCCTCTGGGAGCAGGTGGACCCAGAGCATGCTTCTGCCACCATCACTTGCCATCTGGGCTGCTTTATTCACCTGGAGTTCACATTCTGTGATATGTACTGATATTTGCTCATTTCTATTTTCTCTCCTGTGTTCATTTGTGCATTCATAAACCAGCGTGTCTTGAGCAGTGATGGTTTGCTTTCTCTAACCTAGGAGTAGACTAATGGTTTAGAGCAATGGATGTTTAGTTTATTAAAAGGCAGAATGTGTAAACCAACATTTTTCCTAAGTTCTGTGTATGTGGTAATATTGAGTCTTTAATTTCGATCATCTTCAGCACCCTTAATTTAATCTTAGTGAAAGGAAGGATGTCAGTTCTAAAAACGACATTTAGAGCTGTGAAAAACAGCATTCACTGCAAAATGGGATTTCTGATGGAAGCAAATATGCTTCCAAACAGTAGTTCTGTTTCCCAAAAAGGGAGGCCCACTGTAATAACATATGATGGGGTGACAGACAGGGCAATCCATGCAATCTGCTTGTCTCACTGTAATTTGCTATATATACTTAGCCCTAAATGACTTAAAATTAATATCTCCATAAGCCTCCATAAGTGGGGTGTGTGCCCCACTAGATTTATGACTTTAAACATGGTGGTTCTGTTCATTCATTGCTGGCCAAAGAGTTTTTTTTAATTCTGTTTTGCATACATACATATGCTGAAGGCCTTAGTTATTAAGAAAATATAGTAACCATTTTTTCAACCTTTGGAAATCCATTTAGGCAACAGATGGGATTACAGTTGATATACCTGGATAGATGAGTTGTGGTTCCTATATAGCTTTTTGGAAATATTGTACACATTCTCCTGTAAATTCAGGAAACAGGCAGGCAGCTCTTAGTGAAGTTTACAGTGTCGAAAACAGGGAGTGATTTGTATTCTTTGGGCTATGTTCTTTAGCTATGTCAGGATGATAAACAGAAACTCCATGTTAATCTGACTTAGTAAGGAGCTTTCAGGATGCAAGTTAGCAGATTTGTAATCTGACTGTTTGTAAACAGATACTGTTTTTGACCTTGCTTGTTCTGGATATGCTTCATCACTGTAGCTTCAGAAAAGCATAACACATTTTCTCCATTACCTAAATTGCACAAAAAAAAAAATGGAAGCCAGAGCTTTACACCATAGATTTCTCAAATACCTGCATCATCCCGTAGCTGAGGGCCTAGTGCTGTTTTCATGTTCTTATGCAATGCTTTTAATCCTCAGTGATCGGCATGCTTTAAGAATTAGAGTGTCCAGTTTTTCACTCCCATTATTTTTATGGGCTTACAGTACACATACACTTGTGCTGCTTAGAAACCACTGTGTGAAATAAATTCATTAAAAACAAGCTGTATTTAAGTGTTCTGCTGCTGGGCCTGTTGTCTTTTTCTATTACTTTTTTTATTCTTGTTTTTATTATGCAAAATAAGTCATACTTGTCATTTAGCTGGCTAAAAAAAAGGTGAACACCAAACTCTTAAATTCTACCTTTTTAAAGTGCTGAGTGTTAATTGGGCTTCTCAGTAGAAACTGTCTTGGGAGGCAATATTATAATTGTGTGAAAGCAAAACATCTATAAGACTGAAGAAACATCAAGTAGGTTTGTTTTCTAATAAAGTACTTGAGAAGGAATTAAAATTATTAAAAAGATATTTCTGCTGTGATATGTAAAATATTAATCTGGTGGCTTGTATCTTCTATTTCTCACACAGAAAGCAGAAGTTAATTAATGGGAATCTCAGAGATATCTCATCCTTGGAAGTTTGCTTGCATACCTTTATCTTTCTAAGATTAAGCCAACCAAAAAAGTGTCAGGTTGGGTAACACTGTGGAGATTTTAGAAAATAGGACCAGATTTCACAAAGACTACATATTTTTGCATTTTCCTCAACCCAGTTTATGCCCCGTCAATCATATCTATGCTTGTGTCAGTGTGCTTTAGTTTGGCAGTGGGGTGATGGTATTCCTGTTGCCTTTTGTAGGGAAGTGAAGTGCCTGGATAGCTTTTCATACTCTATGCCCATTCAGAGTGTCAGCGCTTGATCCATGAATCCTAGCTGCAGAGTGAGAGTGTAGTGGTGACTGTGGATCTAACTACTGCTCTGTAGCAACTCATTTTCCTTTCACATGACCTTTTTACCTCATGATTTAAAAGCGTCAAATCCAGAAACAAGTAGCTAGACAGTGTGAATTACTCAGAAGTGCTGGCTGCAGCCAATTTCCCCTGCTAACAGAGAAGTAATCAATTTACTCTTTCTTCTTTTTATAAACCAAAAGTATACCTGAAGCTGACCAAAGAGCACATGGCTAAGTAATATCTTTATCAGAACAACTTTTAATTGATTTTATAATAATTGATTTGTAAAGTCTTCCAAAATCTTGCAGGAGCTGCTGTATTTATTTATGCATAGTGAACTCCTGCATCTTCCCAAAGTAACAGAATAGGCTCTGATACTGGAGAATATTGCACCACTGCAAAGATGATATGCAGCACATCATGTCCTGCCACATTGTATCTTGCAATCAGTGGACAGATACTCTGTAAAGCAAAATTGAGTAACTCTATAGCAGACTGAAGCATCTGTCTCACCTACTCCCTATCTTGGCTTCATGCCTCTTGCACCTGATATCAGAGTTGCCTTGCATCACTAGAAAAGCTGACAGGCTTCTAGAAGGTATTTTGGACCTTCAGGTGTTTTAGTCCTTCATGGAATCTATCATCACTCTGTGTGGTAGAATGCCAACTGCTGCCATTTTAATTCACACTAAATAGCAACGGAGTTCATTGGAGTGAGTGGAACTACTTAATTAGAAGCAAAGCTGTAAACAGAATTTCAAAATCTGATTCAAGGAAATCTGGAAGAGACTTACTGAGAAACAGGAGAATGGCTATCTTGCAAAGCACTACCTTTGTTGCTTACATTCACATGTGTGCACAGATACCCATGTGCACAGCACCGTTGACTCTAATGGAAAATTTGCAGTCTGTTGCAATTTGGCTTAACATGCTATACTGTGGCTTGATATTCAGAGGAAGATTTTGGATCTGAATTACCCATTTTCCTGCATAAAATTATTGGCTGTAAACATTTTTGTTTTCTCTTTTTCTCAGCTAATTCTAATGACCATAACTGACTTTAATGGCTTTAAACTGAAACAGAGTAGATTAAAGAAGGAATGATTTTCTGTGAGGATGTTAAGGCATTAGAAGAGTTGGCCCAGAGAAGTAGTGGATGCCCTGTCAGTGGAAGTGTTCAAGGTCAAGTTGGATATAGCTTTGAGCGTCCTGGTCTAGTGGAAGGTGTGGCTGCCCATGGCAGAGAGATTGGAGCTAGATGGTCTGTTCAAGTCCTTTCCAACACAAACCATTCTATGATTCTGTGACTTCAGTTCAGCCTCTCCAGCCATTTTAAGTAAGTAAAATATATTCAGTGACAGTGATGATTGATCTGCCTATCATATAAGGAACTATGAAGCAGGTTGAGGGCTAAGTGTTTCTTGCTTATATTCAGTTTCTCTTTTGGGAAAAAAAGATGTCATAAATGGCAGAGTTAAGGAGAGAACTTCAGAAGAGAGGTAAGCAAGCAATGACCAAATAAAAACTGCATAATGGAAGGAAACTTATTTTGGTTCCTTGAAAATGATACAGAATGAAAAATGTTTACTGGTATTCATGACTAAAAAGAGAACCAGGTCATTCTGCCTTTCTTCCCTTCCACTGTTGCTGTAAACACTCCCTCCTAACAGACCCTTTCAAACAGTTTTGTGTTTTTAGGCATTATCTTGCACGTCATCATGCTACTACATGCTGCCTTCCCTACTGAGAAACTATTACAGCATGCTGGACAATAAAGGCTGCCTGCTGTGATGAATGCTGGCTACCCAAGGGCAATGACATCCCTCCTGACTTCACTTCTGAGTTGCTTACTGTGCCTCCCAGCAGATCTATATGAAAGATCTTAAGGATAAACTGATCCTCAGTTTTGTTACTTAATCTTAGCTGGTGAAATAAATTTTTAAAAATCTTAAAAAAAGTAAAAGTGTTTAAAGTGTTAAAAAAAGACAAAACAGTTTATTGTTGTGTACAAAGTAACCAACTAACAAAATTAATTTTTTTAACAGGCAGAAGGAACTGCAAGTCAGCACAAATGAAGGCAAAATGTTTTTTAGTCTTCTCCATCACCTTGCTGACTTTATTTTTAATTTTTATTTTTTCTCAAGGCTTCAAAAAATGTATTTCAACATCTGACTTATGTATGGTTGCTCCAAGCTGTTCATAAATAAAGCTGATCAAGACTTCTTATTTATCAGATTTTAATTTCTTCTCTCAGACAAAATAAACCCAAGAATGCTGCACTTATCTGCTTGTAGGAATATTCTTTTCACGTATTTAGATAATTGCAGCAGTAGTTTTATCAGTTCTTGATGAATTTGGAATTTCAAAGTATTTCTAAGAGTCAATTTCCTTCTGTTTTTGTTATCTCATGCTTGATTTTTATTCATTTTACATTTAGCTTTTAGTTTGATTGATATTTTGAAAAGTTTGTGATACAAACTGTAGCATTCTGATTATAAAGATTTGGAAAAATCCTTTAGCTTTTGTTACATTATTTACTTTTCAAATCTTAGGGTCAATCCAATTATCCTACAATGTTTTTCTGATCTTCAGTGATGATGTGCAATGTTTTTGTTCCAGCAAAGTTGTATTAGCCATGTTTCCTTCTAACAGGTTGCTCCTAATTCTTTCAGAATCTACTGTGCAACAGGCATATTTGATTCCTCAGGGTGCAAAGGCAACCAGAATGACTTATTTATTGCTCATGTCTTACTTCCAAAACCTGTAGTTAAGTCTGACTTTATTGAAGCTGTAGACTCTTACAGGGTAGTGACATGGACATGCAGGCTGTTGTCCAAACAGAACATCCCAATATCTAGAACCTGGAAAAAGCAATGCTTTCCAAAGATGCTTAAACAGTTGTGATAAATTTTGATTTAGAATAACATGCCAGGAAAGAGATGCAAGAACAGATTCACTAGCACACACTGTATTGTCTCAGTTTTTTAATTAGGTGTGCCAGGATTTGCAGTGTGCCTGCAGGTTGCCTGGTTTTCTGGCTTGATGAAGGCTATGGCATCTCTACAACTGGGATTTCCTGGGCTCAGCTCCCAGTGTGGCATTTTTGTACTTTTTTAGGAGATATTCTCAGTGGAGTCCTTTGAAGCTATTCCAACAGTTGCATGTGACCCACTCCAGGAGATTTTACCCCAAAATCATTAGCTCGACCTGTATTCTTAATCAGCTTCAGTTATCAGTTTCATATGTTATCCAAAATGCTTATTCTGGTTGCAAAATCCTATAATGCCTACATTGCCCTTGACAAGGATGATTTTCAGTTGTTCTAGTAGCCATCTTTTGGGGTACCAGGGCCAACAGCTACAATAGTCTTAGCTCTTGTGATACCACCTCCCTAAAATCATCCTGGAACAAAAGGTGGTAGATCCTATGTTTGAAGGTAGGTTGGCAGTCAGGGACCTGGTGTTCATTATAGTTAACTGATATCTGAGCAGCCCTCTCTCAAACCCTGCAGAACAGCCATCTGTGTTTGGCATACCTGGAACCCAGAGGGGCTGTCATCTGAGCTGGAGTGCAGATGGGGAATTCATGAGCACTTGAGAAAATGTAACCCTGAGACTGAGGTCTCCCACAAAAGTTGCAAAAGTTATAATCTGGTGGTGTTATAAACTTCTTGTACCAATATGAATATCATATTATTGGTGAATAGATATAATAATTTAAACTGTAGAACAGGCACAAGTATTTATATTAAAGATCTGTAATTCCCATGTTTAGCCTTTTGCTGGGAGGAGTTACATACCATGCAAAATTTTCTTGGAACATAGTTTCAAATGCTAAATTAAATATCTTATTTTTTATTAATAAACTATTTGATGTGAGTAGGTTTATGGGTTGTTCATTCCAACAGCCTATGTGGTCTGAGAGATGTTTTTCTGAACTTGAAGGGATCATATTAATAGTGATCTTTAACTCTTGGTGTCTGTTCTGCTACCTTCCTAATCATAAATTTAGCATGTCCAAATTCCAGATTTTGAACTTAGGACAAAATTACACTGGGCACGAGTATAAATTGTAAGAGTGGCTGGAGAGCTTCCCTGCAGAAAGGAAAGGAGTGCTGAATCTGGGACAGCATGTCAGTGGGAGCCAGCAGTGTGCCTTGGCAACCCACAGGGCAAACTGCATTCAGGGGGCATCAAACACAGCTGGGCTAAAGAGAGGATTATCCCACTTTATTTGGTGTTGATGTGACCTCATCCTGAGCAGTGAGCACAGTTCTGTACCCCACCATTTAAGAAGGACATGCAGGTGCTTGAATGTGGCCAGAGGAGGACAACACAGCTGGTGAAAGGGCTGGAAGTCACCATCCTGTCAGGAGTGGCTGAGCACTCAGCTCATCTGCAGTGACTGGTGACAGGACCAGAGGGAATGGCCTGAAGTTGTGTCAGGGGAGGATTAGTTTAGATTAGGAAGAAGGTGGCTATCAGAGGGTGGTTGGGCACTGGAACAGCTCCCCAGGGAAGTGGTCACAGCACCAAGCATGACAGAGTTCAAGCAGCATTTGGACAGTGCTCTCGGGCACATGGTGTGACTTTTGGGGTGTCCTGTGCATGTCCAGGAGTTGGACTTGGTGATCCTTGTGGGTCCCTTCCAACTGAACATATCCTATGATTCTATGGTCTTTTCCTTGTACCCATGGTTATAAAGCTGCTAGAGAAAGGTATGTATGACATAGAGATTTGGCAAACTTGTAGCAGCTCAGGACTGTGTAAGACATTTCTTTAGATGTTTTTCTGGTCAAAGGCTACATTGCTGTTGCAGAATATGAGATTCTGGTAGTCTAGATCTGACTTTTTTTCTTTTTTTTTTTTTTTTTTTTTGGCAGGGTAAGTAAGTTGAAAGCTGCAAGAGTAAGAGACAAAAGGAGACATGTCAAGAAAATACAGAAATATCTTACACTAAAATTGCATTCTAGTGCAATTCAGATAAGACATTTCTTATCTGAAGATGTAAAGGATGGAAAAATATTTTTTATCTATTCTTTGAGTTGGTTTGTTCTTACCAGCTCTTGGCCTGGGGACAGCAGAGGTTAACAGCAGTGCAGTATTTCCTGTACTCCTACATGACAGTGAGTAGGATGATGGTGGTAAAACATGCTGCATTCAGACTACCTGTTCTAGCTTTAATGTCAAAGATATTTTGGCCCCCACAGATGATTGATGGAATAGATATTTTATTGTTTTTATTTATTAGTCAAAACGTAACTCCTATGAACTTAATGGTTTCCACACTAAGATATATAGGAAGCAGGTTGAAGCAATCACATTAATAAATTCTTTTTGAGAAGTGTGATATATTGCTGAGTTCCAAGAATTTACAGATATGAGACAGGGAATGACTAGCTGTGTAGGAACACTAGGAAAAATTCCTGAGAGAAGAACAGCAACTGAATGTTAGTTACTGTTGTAGACTGATGAGAAAGAAGAAAAATACCAAAATGGAATGTAGAACCAGCATTTCCATATGAAAGATAGTAAATCCTATTTTACTCAGTTTGCACTGAATATCGTCTGCAATTTTGGGCATCCGCAGTTTTAAATGTGAATAAGGGTGATCAGAAATCTAAAAAAACATGATGTCTATAAAAAATTAATTTTAAGCAGATGTTATGTGTAATAAAAAACACTGGGGACACATGGGAAAAGCCCTTAAATATGTGAAGTGCTTTTGTGAGAAAGAGTAAAGAATTATTCTCTGTGTCTGCTGGGAAAGTAGCAAAAGCTTGAGTTGTGACAAAAAATTGTGTTTTAAGGAACTATTCCGTGGAGGGTGATGTGTTTCATGGGGTCGGTGGTGGGAGACAGGGACCACACACCCCCTCAGATCCATGTGACAACAGAGAGCTTTATTGTTCAAACTTACTTTATACAGGGGGTTTGAAGCACCCTGATCTAAACTGCTGCTTGGTTTGATCCCCACCCAGCCCAGCTTCCTGACCAGGCTGCAGCTTAGGATGGAACGTGATTGGTGAAGTCCTTGTGTAGATTTGAACCCAACCTATCCCTGCCTCATCTCAGGAGTTGTTTTACTTCTAGGCTGGCTGTGGCTGAATGTCTGATATAACCAAATTTATTTGGCAGCTACAAGCTAGCTGCAACTGATACAGGGAACAAATATCTAATGTTTAGAATCACAAAGAATTTCAGGTTGTACAGTCTCCATCCTTTGAGGTTTTTAACAATAGGTTATAGGTAGGCAAATATATATTAGAAATGGCTTAAATAAACAATATTTTGTTTTGGACAAAGATTAACCAATAAGCAGTCTCCTGATAACTTTCACCTGTTTAGCACTCTTCTGTGTTCATTAAATTTCTGACACTCCTGTGCTCCACTTATTGTTTGTTCTACCAAAAGAGCCTTAAAAGTTGAGCATGTTCTTCATTGAGCATATCCTTGGCTGGTTTCAGTTTTGGGTTATTCCTGTTTTTTTTCCTCTCTATTTTCCTCTCTATTCTTTGCTGTCTTTGTAAAATAAATAAATGTGTCTTCTAAGAATAGTATCTTCTGTGAGAGTTAATTTTGTAACTTCTGCTTAGAAAGAAAAACAGTAGAACTTGGTCTGTTGATCTTTAGGAGTGGAAAGTTAGAACTGTGGCTGCAGCCAGTGTTTTTCAGAGTGGTACTGAGAGAGAAATTAGTGAAGAATTACCTTTAGGGGCCACAGTCACACATGAGCCTTTTGTGTTATGATAAATGCACCTTAGCTACAGTTGTGCTTGGTGGGGAGAGAGCTGCATATTGCCAAGAAGTAGAATACTTCAGTTATTTACCAAACTGAAAGGGTAAGCTTTGTTCTAAATGATGTTTACTAGTTCTTACAGATCTGGCCCAAAATTTTGGTCTGAGAGTGACACAGTCTATAGGCAGCAGCACTCTTGGATCTGATTCTAGCTGAGAACTTCATTGTACAGCTTTTATCTTCAAAAGGAGCTGAAGTAGAAAGCAGCAAAACTGGATGTATATAATGTGTGAAAGGAAATTAAGGTACTGTAAATATTTTATATTGTCATATCTGTATTTGTGACTTTCAAAAGAGAGAATGAAAACCATTAATGTCATTACTGAATGACAGTGAGACAACCACAGTGATTTTGAATGAAAAGGATATTTTGGTGTTGGTAACATAGGAATATATCAGTCTATCAGACCTGGCAGCTGATTAGGGGAGACTTAGTAAGTGACCTGAGAAAAGCTTTATTTAATACAGTTAAGAAAACTTGCATTATCATATCTTGGGGTATAGTCTTCAAACATCTAGTGACTAAGCACAAATACTCTTCACATTGTATTGAATAAATGTCATTCTTTTTATTGTCTTCTTTTTGAATAACAAGCTAAATGAAATGGAAGTGTTTGAGTGTCTATTTAATAAGAAATTGATGTATTGAAATCACTATTTCTGTATAGTTAAGTGGCATCTTTAATTTAGATATAAGTAATTACCACTGGAGCTGTAGTTAAAATGAAAATCATTATCATAGCATTAGTTTAAAAGTCAAAATTTGAAGAACAGAATCTATGTATTTCTAAGATGAATCTACTACTGTTGTTGTCTCTAGCTTCTATAATTAGGTACAAAAACCCTGTTATGCCTTTTTTTTATGATAATAGCTAATAAACTCATGTACTTGACATATTTTTATCTGAGTCGTACTCACTCTTGTCTCTTGAATTAGTTCAGATAATTACAGCCAAAGCTTATCTTCACTTCTTGATCCTCCAGAAGTTTCTACCTTTGGTTTGACTGACTTGAGACTCAGGTCTGTACAGTTCTGCTCTCTGCTGCTGATCACATTTAGCTGACATTATTTTATTCTGAGGAGAGAGGGTGTTTGTCTGTTAAAAAAATACAATGCTTGTGAAATACTGGATTAGCTTACAGTGCCACTGCATTTCATAATAGAGCAAAAGAGTACAGAAAAGAGCAGTTCATCAGCTTTGGTCCCAGGAATTGTCTTATCTCTACATCTTTATTTATGTGGAATTACTTATGATCCCTGCAGTCCTCCCTCTGCTGCTGTAAATTATATAACTGTTATATTTTGTCTGCAGCATATGGAAATCTGATACATTTTCTCAAATGGCTTGTAATCAGACAGAAGTAAAGTTTGGTTTACATGGCAAGGATTTGGTAGTGGGGAAGTTGCAGGGGTGGCTTCCCTTAGATGACAGCAGGAGCCATCCCAATGTCTCACAGAGCTAGTTCCAGATTTTCCAAGGTGAACCTGCTGCTGCTCAAAGCTGAGCACATCAGTGATGCTGGTGGTACCTCTGTCAAAACAATTATAAGAAAGGGTAAAAAAAGCTCTGGGGCAGCTGTGATAGAGGAGTGAGGGAAAAAGAGAGGAACAACTCTGTAGACAGCAAGATGCAGAAGGGGAGGAGGTGGTCTGGGCATTAGAGCAGAGATTCCTTGCAGCCTGTGGAGAAGACCAGAAGAAAGTAAGTTGCCCTCCCTCAGCCCATGGAGAGCCATGGTGGAGCAGATCTCCACTCTGCAGCCAGTGGAGAGCCCATGCCACAGCAATGCACGAGCTCTGAAGGAGGCTGCAGTCCACAGACAGCCCATGGGGAGGAGCCCATGCTGGCACAGGTCTTCTGGCACAGGTCACAGGACATGCAGGGGTCCCCTGCAGGGGTCAGAGGTCACCTCTGGAAAGGACCCACCTTGGAGCAGTTAATGAAGGGCTGGTTCCTGTGGGAAGAACCCCACACTGGAGCAGGAACAGCTGAGATGAAGCATTTTGGGTGACCACAACCCCTATTCCTCATCCCCCTGTGCTTCCTGAGAGGGGAGATAGAAGTCAAGAGTGAAGTTGAGCCAGCAAAGAAAGGAGGGATGGGAGAAACTTTATCAAGCTTTATAAATCTTTGTAAATAAAAATAATGAAAACCTGATCAGTCCTGGCTACTGCCTGTGAGTCTTTTCTGTATTCATGCCGCTTTCTCCACATCCACTGCTTAATTAATACTTAATAATTGATGGCCCAGCAATTCTGCCTAGAGAAGGACAAGCAGTTTTTAGCAGTCTTACCCCCTCCCCCCATTTTAGATTTCCAAGGAACTTAGATTTTAAGACCATGTAAAAGATATAGAGGAATGTCCTTTTATCCTGAAATCTTAGGAAAGGAAGCTGTATGTGCTACCACAAAGGTGAAGGAGGGTAAAATACCCAGGGCAAATGGTTGTTCATTTTTTTCTGTTTTTTTTCTCCGATTTAAAAATCAAGACAGTTCTTTATATGCCCACCAAGATCATGCAAAGAAATTCTTTCTTATTACAGTAGTTGGGGTTTGTCTTGAATTGCCTATGGGCAGAGGTGGATGATCTAATGGGGAATGAGTGGTAAAGCTCAGCTATACCACCACATTGAATATATTGTGTGGATTTAGTGACAGAAGCTACACTTGCTGTTTCCTTCAAGCAGAAAACAATCTGTTATCCTGTCATTGTATTTGTACCAGCATTATATTTGAATAAGTTTCAACTATCATTTCACATCCCCTTCTATGTTTTCCCTTCTTCATACCTAGACTTATAGCAACACAGGATAAGTCAATTTGGAAGGGACCTCTGAAGGATTCTAGTCCATCCTCCTGCTCAGAGCAAGGTCAGCTGTGAGGTCAGTCCAGGTTGTTCAGAGCTTTATTCAGATGAGTTTTGAGACACCTGAATAAGCGAGGCTGCACAACTTCTCTGGGCCATGAGGTTCAGTGCTCACCTGAACTTTCTCCAGTTTATCAGTGTCCTTCTTGTGTCAAGGGCAGGCTGCAGAATTGGATGCAGTATTTCAGGAAGGGTCTGATGACTTTTTAATAAAGCAGTATGATCCCTCCCTTCTGTCTGCTGGCCATGTTCCTGCTAATAAAGTCTGGAATGCTGTTTACCATCTCTCTGCCTGAACATGCTGCTGACTCATGCTCAATTTGCTGCCCTTCCAGCCAGGCAGTGCCCAGCCTATGCCATTGCAAGAGTTTCTCCCTTCCTAAATACAGGGCTTTGTATCTGTCCTTGCTGAATTTCATGAGATCCCTGTCAGCTCATGGCTTTAGCCTGTCCAGCTCTCCCTGGGTGGCAGCCCTGTCCCAGTCTTAAGCTGCACCAAGGGACATATAGGTTGGATATTAGGGAAAAGTTTTTATGGAAAGAGTGATGAAGTACTGGTATGGTCTGCCCAGGGAGGTGGTGGAGTCACCATCCCTGGATGTGTTTAAAAAAAGACTGGATGTGCACTTGGTGCCATGGTCTAGTGAGGTGTTAGGGCTGGGTTGGACTTGATGATTTTGAAGGTCTCTTCCAGCCTAGCATGTCAACTGATCTCCTCTAATTTGAGGCCATCTGCAAACTGGATGGTTGTGCATTCCATTGCCTCCTCCAGGTCTTTGATAAAGATCCTATTATGTAATTCTGTATGAAAATCCTTTGCCATATTTTTTGCTATAATACAATTGTTTCTTAACTGAAAATATTTTTATTTTTGATCCTTGTGCTCAGATTTGCATGGCTTTAAGCAGTCAGTATGAATCTCTGTAAATTATGCTTAAGTATACCTGGTGGAAATGAAAAGGTTCACTGAGATTATGTGCCAGTTTTAGTGGCCTCTTTAAGACATTTTAGAAATCAGTATTGCTGTTAAGTCATAGCTTTCAGAATTTATCTCCAAGTAGATAAATGATATTTTACACCTGCTTCCATGCAAAGTGACTGTTCACAGGAAAGTAAGGGTGGTTTTCCAAGGCTGTTATGCCACTTTTCCCTGAGAACTGTACCTTCCACCAGAGAGGGAGTAGGTTCAGCTGAAAGGCAGCAGTTTACACAGTTACCCTCAATAAGCCAGTGAAATGCTATAGGAAACATTTGTGTGCAAAACCAAAAACTTTCTGTGCAAAGGAAAAAAGTCCAAAGCTTGAATTAGTTTTCCATTTAATATATTGTGTTACTGTATCAGCTGTGTTTTTTTTTTTTTTTGGTTTTTTTTTTTTTTTTTTTTTTTTTTGTTGGTTTGTTTTTGTGTTTTGGGTTTGTTTTTTTTTTTTTTTTCCAAAAAGAGCTGGGTTAATGGTTGAACTTGATCTTAAAGGGTTTTTCCAACTTAAACAATTCAGTGATTCTGTATACAACACCTTCCTCTTCCTACTTCTGCACCAGTCACCTTCAGGAGAAGGGAACCTGCTTCAGCTGCTCATCAATTTTATACCATCAAATAGCTTGTCCTGTTTCCGGAAACTTCAGTACCTTATGTCAATCTCTAATGTTTTTATTTATATCCAAAAAGAGACAGAAAGCATCAGAGCCCTTCAGTTAAAGTTCTTGCAAATGTAAAGGCAGTCCTGACTATTAATGTAAGATGGTTATGAATTATTTTCTTTAGTGGAAATGGAAAAGATCATCAAATTATTGAATAAATTTGGCTTAAAATTTTCAGTGTCAAAGTTCCACTGATGCTCATGGAGTCATAAGCAACTGTGCCATTTTTAAATATGGGAGCTGGACTTCTAGGTCACAGCTTAAATATCTCTGAAAATTGGATTCTGGAGCTTGAACCTTGTTATTCCTAAGAGAAATTGAATGCCTGACTCAGATCTCTTAGCACATTCACATTTAGTCTCCACGTTGTATAATCAGCTGGCTGAATGGCTTGAGACACTTAATACATGCACTGGGGCAGAGGCTGAGTTGCAATCCTTAATCTCATCCCTGTTTCATCTCTGAGCTGCATATCTGGCAGTATAGGCATAGCTTCTGGTTAGCCTGACAATCACAAATAGGGAACTGGAGTGTGACTTCTCAGAACATGCTGGGAATGTGTATGCCCCAAAACCATTGATTTTCCGTTGGAGTGGACACTTGGCCTACTTAAAGCTTTCAGAAATTCCCAATCAAGACAAATAACTGGAAGCAGGCATTTGTTATGCTCTCAGTGTAGAGGGACTGGTGTTAGTAAGTGGCAGGGAGAATAATTGCATGGGAAGGAAAATGTACTTCAGGCTGATGATACTTGTGCTTCTTGCCCAGCTGCAAGACTGTGATTCTGGAACAAGAGGGCATGGAAAGGAAGAAGGGAGGTTCCCTTCAACTCATTGCAGCTGTACAAGTTAAGGAGACACACTGAAACAAACAAACAAACAAACAAAAAAAACCCCTACACAAACCAAAAAAGAAAATACTTTAAGAGCAGCTGGTAAATGGAGACAAAATGTCATTGCCTCAACCCATAATGAAATATAGTGCTGTGAAAATGCTGCTTCCTCATCTAGAAGTAACAAGCCATTTCACCTGGTGTCATTTTATCTGATCTGACATGGAGATGTGAAGTCCCTCAGAGCATCTTACAAATTTAGAAGGGAGTTTGTCGACAAAAATTCTCCTGTCAGTCAGGATCATGTAATCACAGCTTCTTCCTGATGGACAAAACATTTCTATTTAGATATCACATTTACATTTAACAAATCAACTAAACTAGGATAGAATGTCTGAATTTGTAAGCTATTTTTGCTTTAAACTGAACACTTGAGAGAAGGGCAGAAAGGTTTCTCTAGCATCAATATTCTGCATTGTGAGGGCAGTGGGGGTGGGCAGTGGCAATCACAAGGGAGGTGAACCACGGCTGGGAGCTGCTGCATTCTTGTGGGAAGGACCTGGTGGCAGAAGCTTCGGGCTGGAAGGGCTGGCACATGCCTGCACTTTCCAGGTGCTACTTAGCTGCTCCTTAGGCAATGGTGGACCAGAGTGCTGTGAACAGGTGTTGTAAAAACAGCTTGATTTGTGGAGCTGGGAGGATGCAGGGCATCCAGAACGCTGCCTGGGCTTCTCATCGTGGCTGCTCTTCCCAGTTTGTGCAGCACTTTGAGTCCCTGCTTTCAGTTCTGCTGGAAGCTGCTTCTGGCTGCTCCTGGGAATGGCTGAATCCTGCTTTGGGAGGGCGAAGCTCTGGGGGAGCAGCAGTGTCAACCTTGCCCCAGCTGTTAGCACAGCAGAGATACGCAGCATCTCTGCTCAGACTTGCCTGCAGTAGTGTGGAGGGGGTTCAGGGCTGGTCTCAGCACCCCACAGGGCATGTTCCCTCTCACAGACTGATGCTAAAGTTCTTTGCATGTTGGAGCCCTTGACTTGGAATGGCACATCAAGGGAGAATACTGCTGGCCTGTGTGGGGCTGCAGAGTTCCAGGGGCCTCTCCTGGGGACCCACACACTGAGTGAGGCAGTGACTTGCCTGAGGAAGGATCTGCTGGAGGACAGTGAGGGGGACCCAGGCAGGCTGAAGAAATGAGCTGACAGGAATCTTACAAATTTCACCAAAACCATGTGCAAGGTCTTGCCAAGGGGGTAGAATAATCTTGAGTAAAATGACTTCGTCGTCATGGATTCATTTCATCAAATGCCTGGGAGGCAGTGGTACAGAAAGGGATCTGAGGGGCCTAGTGAACAACAATTTGCATGAGACCCAGCAGTGTGCCTTACAGCAGAGAAAGTCACCTGTTTCCCTTGCTGCAGGGGCAAAAGCTTAGCCAGCAGGTCAGGGGAAGATCCTTGCCTTCTACTTGGAATTTGCAAGACTGACTGTGGAGCACTATGTCCAGTTTTGGGCTCCCCAGAACAAGAAGGATGTCAACTTATGGAGACCAAATGAGCTGGCCAGGGGACTGTAGCAAATGGCATTCAACAGAAGGCTGAGAGAACAGAATCAACTCAGGGTCAGAAGAGATGGCAAGAGACCACCTTAGTGCTGTCAACAAGTACCTGAGTGAAGGGTATAGAGGAGATAGAGTTAGATTTTTCTTGGAGGTCTTTTAATAGGCAGTAGACACATGATATATAAGAGTATGTATGATATATAAGAGTATATATGATATATAAGAGTATATAATAAGAGGCAGTAGACACAGGGTATAATATGGAAAAGTCTGGTTCAATATTAGAAAAAATATTTTTACTGTGGTAGTGATGAGATAAAAGAACTGGTTCCCAGAAGAGGTTGTGGACATGTTCAAGACCCAAGTTGACACACCCCTGAGCAAAATGATCTAATTATACTTGCTTTGAGCTGAACCCTGGACTAGGCACTTTCTCCTGCCCTAATTATTCTAATATTCTGTAATCTCATACTTTATGTAAAAGTTGGAATTTCTCTTTGTTATAGTAATAGGAATAATAATAGTAATAGTAACAGCAACAACAACAACAACAATAATAATAATAATACCTGAGGTGTGTATTAAGTAGACCCACACCAGGAAAATTCTGATTTATAATAATGTTTTCTTTCTGGAAAAATGACTAATTTATTGACATAGTCATTCAACAAATTGAGCACCAAAGCACAGATAAGATACATTTTCATATAGCTTTGTTCAGACTGGAAATTCACAACCTGTTTAGCTGCTTTAAAGGACATGCATTTCACTTGGGCACGTGAATTTCACTGTAAGAAGCAAGGACTTTAGATGTTGCACTATCATAAAGTATTATGCCTAATTCTTGTTGAGTAACTGTTCTAATAATGTCAGGTTTAAGCCCTACTAGTAGGATTTGGTCTTAGGTTTTTTTATCTTGTTTGTTAGCCTTTGCATAATTTTGCTAACCTTTTTATTTCTGTAAAATTACCAGGTATTCTCTGAAGTTTCCCTGGAAGATCTTTACTATGTGTACTTATTCTTCAGCATATTAAAATCAAGGTTCTGAGTTCCTTGATTTAAAAATACCTCTTTTTCTTCTCATCCAGGTCAATATAAGCAGCCTGTGCAGAACACTGTGTTCATAAATGTGAAACAAGCCCGCACCATCATGTTTGGCACTAAGAGGTCAGTTTCCACCATTTTTGTTATGCTTTTCATCTCAAAAAAACAAAATAGCATGGCTGTTGTGACTAATCTGAAATTTTTACATTTTCTAAAAATGTTGTTATATAAAAACATCAGCTAGATATGTTACTTTTTCTATTATAATGATTAGGTTTTTTTTACTGTATTGCTCTGATCTACTTTATCAGGTACGTGGCATACAGGCCAGGTAGCCTAAATGGCAAATAGCATCCCCAAGGCAAGAATGCCAAATGTATACTGTGTAAGAATGCCACTACTAGTGCTGGGGGACATCCCTCCTGCTTTCTAGTATGGCAAATAACACCAGGACAACAAAGAACAAGTGTAAGATAGGCTCTTTTCTGTAATTTTAGGGAGTCTGTACTGATATAAGGTAGTATCCCTCTGTTACTCTCTGTGATTTAATGTCGTACCCCAAATATCTCCAAAAAATCAGCAGTTTTGAATCCATGGAATCTACTTCCTACATCTTTGATAAGCATCAGGTAATCTGTACCTGTCATCAGACAGTGTGCCCCTGCACACAGGAGCTCCTCCCCAGCTCCTGAGGCCACAGGAGCCCTCATGGCACCCCAAGGCACCCTGTCAGGTTATCAGCGACTGCACCTGTGGGTCTTCTGCAGGGGAGTGAGATTCCCCTGCATGACAAAGGTACTATAGACCATTCCCCTCTTGTGAACTCCCTGATTTTTGTGCTTTTTGGCAGGCTTTTGGGCTTTTAATAGAAGCCAGTCAAAGCCTTCAGCACTTGTACCCCGGCCTAGTGAAATGTTTGCCCTGTGCATCAGCAGAGCTCCTTTAATGTGGTACCTGGAGAAACACCTCACTCTTCTGAATTGTTGTGAAGAGAGGAGGCTGCCTTCCCCTCAAGAGGCACCTATGAAGTAACACCTTGCATGTCTGCAGGAGTCAAGAGGTGGCAAATGATAAGAAAAATCAGCTTGGTTTTCTGAAGTTCCTGCTTGAGTTGCATGAGGCTTCAGTGTGAGCTGCAGCCTTGCTGGGGTCAGGGTGCTGCCTGGGGCTCCCCGATCTCCTGTGCTCCCCCTCACATGGCCAAGAATGGCAGGGGATTTTGTGTCTGGCTGAAGTGGGATTGGCAGCCTACTCCAGACTGCTACCTTGTATACAAGATGCATATGCAATACATTTTTAGGGTATCTTTCCAGTCAAAGGAAACACTGTATTTTTAGATAAGGACAGAATCTGTTGTTTTGTCGGTGTGATGAGTTTGAGATAACTGCTGAAAAGGGTACAGCAACAAACTTCCCATTTGAGGATTTCTGCTTTTAATTAGATGTCTCTGCAGAATATTAACACTCAAGTAAATCAAAGACATTCTACCAAGTGAAATAATTTATTATATAACATTATATTTAAGCAGGTTAGTTATTTTTGCCAGTGTGTAGTTTAACCCCTTATGAACTCTCTGTGACCTGACCTAAACAATTTTTCCTTCCTAGGATCACCTCTTTATCTTTTCTTAGTGTTATATAGCAATGGCAAAATTAAGAATTGTGTTTGATTGGTAGGCTTGAAATTTTATTCTTTTTTTTTATCTTTTTCCTCACAAATTTAATCTTGATTACTGTGAAAATGCAAATTTCTCATAAAGAATATTACAGACAATGCGAAGTTCTCTTCCATATCTACAAACAAGGTTTTTTGAAAAAAGGTGCATTTGGGGAACAGAAGCTCTTTGTTTCTCTGCTGTACTGTGTTCTGCTGTGTCTCACTTTATGCAGACTGTTCTGAATCACTTGCAATAAAAAAAAGGGAGGGAAAGAGTCACAGTGGACCCCTATAACAGTAGCCCTGTATGCATAGACTGGGACATCACCTCAAGTATTCTTGAGATTGGTACCATGTTTTAGTTAGGCAGTGATTGAGTACTTGTCAGATGTTTTGTTCTAACTATTGTAGTATGTTTTGAATTTAATTTTCATAGACAACTATTAATTGTGACCAAGAAAATCTTGAGGTTCTATTAATTATTTTTAAAGGCTGAAAACTCCTATAAATAAACTGCCTATGTTGAGAGTTTTTGAAATCTTGGTTTGATACATTGGATCTTTTCCTAAAAAGTAATACTGTATTAATTTGGAAATATAATGAAGAACTAATGTATTTTTCTGGAGGAAAGGATGACTTAAGGTTTATTTTCTTGAAAAAAATGGATTTAATTGATTCTAATAATACATTATTAGGTATAATCTCCATGAAATTGCATAACTTTAACTCAAAAATTGAGTTATCTCCTGTCACCATATCTTTGGAAATCATCAGGTGTATATAGTACCTCAACTGCTTTTTCACTGATAACTTTCTCTTAATTTTGCATATAAAGTTAATCTTTAGTGGATAATCCCTGCTGGATGGGCTGGTAAAAGTGACTCTCTACCCACAACAGCTTTGACAAACTTTGTATGTGAGGCAGGTATTTCTCAGCTGCTTTATAAGACTGTTGTTAATGTGAACTGACATAGCTAACAAAGAGGTGAATTCCTCTTAATTTCAGTTTAATTTCAAAGCTGATCCTATGATTTTAAGTGCTGAACGGTTGTGGTTTCTCTGTATTGTTCCTGTATTCTCCTCTCATCTGTTTCTCTATCATGCAAATTTTTCCCCAATTAATTTAATCTGCAATGAACACCAGCAGTGAAATAGCAGAGGTCAGTACATACACCAATGAGTTCCTGTGTGTTGTATTATTCATGTTGTATACTCATCTCCATCTTTCAAGAGCAATTGCTGTTACCATTCTCCTCATGTGGAACACAGAAGTATTGAAATAACTTTAGGGAAGGGATTTTTACTTTTTGGGAACCATCTTTATGTGTGGAAGATGCTCTGCAAAGAAAGGCTCCAAATCAGTGCATCCCCAGGATCTGCAAGGTCAGTCTGACTGTCTACCTACCACTATTATCATGATGTTCAGGGGTATTCTTACCTGCAGTTATTTCTGTTCTGCAGTTTGGAAACCTCATGTTGTATAGCTCATTTAAACTGTCTATGCAACTGGAGAGTATTTCTCCTGTTTGGCATGCTCAGTTTTCTTTTCCTTCTCTAGCCTAGATTGGAGTGCTTCAAAAGATAGCCTAAGTGGCAAATCCAGCCCTCAGAGCCAAGCCATTTGGTTGCTAAATGAGTTTAGCAGATTGAAGGAAGCAGTTGTGAGGAGTACAAGGACATTTGCTTAAGTGTGTGTGTGATATTGCTCCGTTCCTGGAGCTGCATGCATTTGTCCCCTTCTTGAAGAGCCTTGCACATGGTATATGTTTTAGTTGGTTTTGCAGAGAATACCACTTTGGTCCTGTAAGTCCACTAGTCCTGAGGGTCCACTAGTACCTCTGGGTAGTTAGAAATTAGCTGTCTGTTTCCTGCAGTAAGTGTGGTTCCTCCTTCTCCTCTGGATTGAACCTCAGGAAAGTCCATAAAGCTATGAGAGTGGTTATTGTGTGATCTGCTGCCAGCACTTAGGCTGCTGAGGGATAGTGTTACCAAGTTTAACTCAAACTATTTTGGAGAAAGAAAAAAAAAAAAAAGAAAAACAACAAAAAAGAGGAAAGTACTCTGATTTCTAGGGACCTGGATTGCCCTGATATGAACTCAGCATTTCAACTGTACTCTTCTCTGTGGAAAGCATTTTATTTATAGGGTGTGATTCCAGTTTGAGGCACTGTGGCCAATGCAGCTGGTAGCTTCTGCTGGGTGCTGATGGTTGGTTTGTTGCTTTTTGATGGTTGGCCAGGTCTGTCTTGGCCAGTGGTCCAAGAGTTTCATAACACAGAATTTGTTTCTGGAGGCAAATAGTTTTCTTTCCAAATTGCACTCCAATTAGCCATGCTGGAAAGCTGTAGTCAATTTTCTTAGGCCAGGTCTGTCAGCAGCAATTTGAGTCCTGTGATAAATAGAAAACAAACCTCTCTTCCAGTGTCTAATCACATTGCCATGTTCATAAACTTAGATAATAGTTAAGCTGGACAAATAGTATGATTGGTTCAGGAGGATGATGAGATTTGGAAAGACACATCAGCTTTTTAGTCACTGACAATTACTGATTTTCTCATATCTGGTTTTGATTAGAAAGTTAAGGAAATAATGTTTATTTATGTTATAAACTCCTGATATGAACAGACTGTAGTGTTTTTAAGATTATTTTCAAGATAATATAAGCCTAATTTCTTCTTTTCTTATAGTTGCAGGGAGAGCATGTTTACACAGGGTTTCTGAATTTCAAGGTTTTAATTGTATATAGACCTGGACTATTGCTGTGTTTGTTCTGATACCCCTGCCAGGTTCTAAAGCATAGCCAATGGATGCTCACAAAGCCCTGTACATTACTGAACACTAGGACCATATGCCATGTTTTTTTCTTTGGGACTTGTAAGTGTACAAAAATAATTATCTGGTTTGACCCTAATTCTGGTGGTCATCATCCCATTTCTTTTGCTTTTTAATTGGAAGTGACAGTCCTTGAATGAAGCTATAACATTCTTTGTGTCTTCTTCTCTGTTACAGAATTAAATTTTTTATTGCTGAACTTGTTATGGTAGTGAACTGCAAAATAATATCTATTGTCATGGACTCTTTTTAAGTTCACTACTGACTCCAAAATATGAACTTTTAATTTCTTGCACTGTTTCATTGCTTAGGGATCTGGAGGCTGACTTATGTAAAATGATAAGGCAGCTGTGACACTCGGATTTTATTCAACCAGAACAGACGCAGTGTAGAATACAGATGTACATGGGCAACACAGTGTGTAACAGACACAGACAGGGGTACAGAGTGGGGAATAGAGCAGAACTTGACACTGTGTAAACAGTAGCCAAAACACTGATGTGTTTCCAACAGTTTTTAAATCACAAATTCAAAACACACCACCATATGGTCTGCTGTGAAGAAAATTAACTGCATCCCAGTCCAATACAGTACAATGTAAAAACCCCAATCAGTGTTCATATGCTGAAGCTTAAGCTCCAATAGACTTATTGTATATCTAATAAAAGATAGAAAATACATATTTTTAGTTTAACAATCCATCCAATAAAAATTTGACTTCCTACACATACAAATAAAGTCACAAAATTTTTACACAATGGTGAACAGCTTTTAAAAATTTGCTTTAAGCAACTGCATCCCTAATTAGAAATATATATATATAAATAAATATATATAAAATAAAATATTTTATATATATTTTATATACTGGATATATTTGAATATATATTATATATATTTGAATATATTTTATATACTGAATATATATGTTTTAAGAAATGAAAATATAAAATAAATTTAAGTCTGTTTAAACTTTTCTAAACTGTTAATATGTTCTCAATTTCATTTTTACAGAATTCTATTTCACAATAAGGCTCTACTCTGCCTTATGTAGACCCTTTTAAAGGCATTTACATGAGCTAACCAGATAATTTGGCATGTATATTTTGCTAAAGTCATCTCTATTTCTACACCAACTTCATGCTGTAGGTCTAATACTCAGAAGTATTTAATTATCCTAATTGTGTTTATTTGCTATATCTTGGAGTTTCTGTAGAAGTGTCTGATCATTGCCTGCAGATTATTTAATTATAGGATTACACTTGCACTTCAGCTATAACCTTTAATACCACAAGTTCCTTCTTCAAAAGGAAGAAGATTTCAAAGGCTAGCACTTAAAAATACAAAAAGGACCTAACACCTTAATGACAGGATTGTTTTCTGTTTGTTTGTTTGTTTTCTTTGCAGTGGAGTGAAAAGTGTTTATTTGTTTCTCAGTTGATCTCAAACAATAAATGTGTGAGCAAAACTGCAGACACCTTTCTTGTTGTGGTTCCAGATCCCTTATGCTTTAGAAGATTCAGGAGGCAGAGCAATTTCTGAGCAAGACCTTAAGATATGCTGTGTGTGTGGCTTGGCTTTTTACTTTACAGGGGTGTGTTTCCTGTTACACCCTGTTCAAGTTCCTGCAGAAGGGCAAACTGCTGCATTTCCATAATCAGTGGAATTCTTTTGCTTCTATTCTAGAAGTCAGGATTTCACATGAATTTTCTAATAATAGTCTTTAGCAAGAGTATGCACCATGAGGAAAATGTTTTGTTTTTCTTTTTAAAAAGTGCATTTGAAGGAAAAATATGCCAAGATATAAACTGAAGGTCAGTCTTGCTGAATGATGAAGTCAGTTGAAGGTACTCATGCCCCAATTCAGTCATTTCTTCAGGCACAGGAAAGCATGAAGAAATTTCCCAGGGAAGGATGAACTTTTCCTCATGCTCAGATTTCATGCTGAGCTTGGGCCTCAGTGCCCTGCAGATAACTCCTGTTAATGGTATATATCTAGTCTTAGCAGAGCTGCTCCTGCTGGATTCTGGCTGCAAAAATAGCTAAGTAACATTTCTCTGATTTTTAGGGAATGAAGTCTGTAGATTAGAGAATTATTATTGCTGCTACATGTGAAACTTACTCTCAATTTGAAACCACTTTTGTTTAATTCCAACTTCAATGTGAAAAGCACACATGTGACAATCAGCACCTAACAGAGCTAAGTGGCATCATCCAACCTCTGCTGCATTTTCATATGGAAAAATGGCTACACTGGTGGTCACGTATACATTTTGTCTCAGGGTTAGCTTGCCAGATACATCTCTGAAGCCTTCTGAAGCAGAACTGGAACCATATAATGAAAGCAGTTGCTGTGTCTTACAAACTTTTTCAGATGCTTCTGGCAATTACTTGAATTCTCAGATATCTCCCTTTTTTTGGATGCTGTTTTAAATCCCTGCCCACATGGACAAAACTGTATCAGACTGAAAGGCTTTTCTCCCTGTTCTTTATTTCTTAACAAAAATCCCAATATCCTGATAAAAACCAGATCTCATTTCACAATGTGATACGTCTACATCCTGCTGGTATGTGTATAAAATCACCAGGTTAAATTTTCATCGTGGTGAATAATAGATATCTGCACAAGTCCCATGCTTTGTTAATGGGATTTTTTTTATGCTGCTCCCTGATACCTTTTTAAACACTCATACTGGTGATGTATTTTATTATGGTGTTATAGAAGACACTTTGGTAAAGTGTATTGTGATTCTGTATTCAGCAACATGAATCAGTCCCAGGGAACAGGCCCAACTCACTGTCTGTGTCCATGCTGTATTGCTGCAGATAGTGGTCATGGGCTGTTGGATCCTTATTTATGTGGCCATAAATTGTCTGTTTTGCTGACACTTTAAAGTAAATGAAGAAAAGCATCAGCACTGTTGGCTTTCTGGCAGGAAGCCTAAGAGCAACTTCGTATGCCTTGTGTGCCTAACTAATGCCACTTCAATGGAAAGTTTTAATTTAGTGCATGTCTGTGTGTGCAGAGAAGAAATCAAAGGCATTTGGTAAAAACAAAGTGTATCTGCTCCAGAGTCATTGAGGAGTAATTTGGTGGGAGCACTAAATGGCTTTCAATTAACTGGAAAACATTTTCTTAAATATTATCAGAAAGGACAAAAAATCAGTCTGAAGGGAAGTCTATAACATTATTCTGTAGATCTTACCCATTTGCCCCATACTTGTTGTAAGATGTCATGGTAGTACAAGTTAAAGGAGTAGAGGTTGTAAAACTAATATGATATGCTGGATTTTATTAAGCTCCCTAATTGTAATTATGTGAAGAACACTGGAAACTGGTTTGCCTGGTACCAGTATTTTTGATTTGTCCTTTCTGTAGCAGTTTCTAATCTTGCAAACATCCAAAAATTCATTAATACAAGTAAAATTTTTATAGCAAATATTTTATAACTAGGTAGCCATATTAAAATTCAAGCGGTTGAAATTGAACTTATCACATGGGAATTTTAGCCCTATTTCCTCATTCTCACAGTTACAGGGAAAAAAGTGCACTCAGTTCTCTTCAGTCTGTCTAGAGGGATTGCTCTTTATAAAAAAAAGAGAAGGTCTAAGGAGCAGAGATAATTCATTTACCACTAGATATGGTCCATGATTTATTTTGGATAATGTTTGGTATATAATTTATTCTTCTATCTGCGTTAGAGCAAAGCTCAAAGCAGGCAACCCTTTTTTTTTTGTACAGGGCTCGTTATGTCGTATTGTATTTGCCTTAATCGCTATAATCTTTTTAAGGCCTTAATACAGAGCTCTTTCCACCCTTTTATCCATCTTTCAACCAAGGTAGAAACCTGCTTTATTATTCATGGTGAACTCTTTTGTTACCCTGTATGACATCTTAGTTTAAATGAATGTTCTTCTGTGAACTGTACTGTCAGATGGAAGCTTCCCCCCTTCCCAAAGCCCCATTTTTTTTGTTTGTTTCTTAACATGGACAAGGTTATTTTCTGAATACAGAATTCTATATCTGATTTCCTAATATCACAGAGATGTGATGGAATGACTTCTGTGACTGGAATGTTGGAATGGAAGGATACATGTTCTGTAGGAAGGACAGGAAAGGAAGATGAAGAGGGATATCACCCTTTATATCAGTGACCAGCCGTACATGGAGCTCTGGGATGGATGAAGAGCCAACCAATGGCTTAGAGGTCAGGTATAAAGGGAGGGCAGGGACAGGTGACATTATAGGGTCTGCTACAGGCCCCCCAACCAGGAAAACCAAGTGGATGAGGCCCTCTGCAGATAGAGAGGAGCAGCCTCATATTCTTACAAGCCCTGGCTCTCATGGGGGGCCTCCACCACCCTGATATCTGTTGGATGGAGAACTTAGCAGGGCATAAACAATTTAGGAGGTTCCTGGAAAGCACTGATGGTAACTTCCTTCACCAAGGGATAGAGGAGCCAGCAAGGAGAGCTGTTATGCTGGACCTTGTTCTCACCACACAAGAGAGGCTGGAGGGGAATGTGGAGCCCAAGGGCAGCCTTGTCTCCAGTGACCATGAAATGGTGGAGTTCAATACCCTTTAGGGCAGCGGGGAGAGTGTATAACAATCTCACTGCCCTGGACTTCAGGAAAGCAGACCTTGTCCCTCTTGAAATACTCCTCTTGGTAGACTACCATAGCTAAAGACTCGTAGGGAAGAGGAAATAAAGAAAACTGGTTGATATTCAAAGGTCACCTTCAAACTCGGAAGAGATGCATCCCAACAAATAGGAAATCAGACAAAAATATTTGGAAGCCTGTGTGGATGAACAAGAAGCTTCTGGGTAAACTCAAACGCAGAAAAGAGTGTAAAAGCAAGGACATATGTCATAGGAGGAATACAGAGAAATTGTCTGGGCGATCAGGGGTCAAGTGTGGAAAATTAAAACCGTGATAGAATCAAATCTAGTCAGGAACATCAAGGGCAACAAGAAAAGTTTCTAAAGGAACATCAGACTGGGGAAATTGTGGACCCTCTCCAGAAGGAAATGGGAGACCTTGTTAACTGGGGTATGGAGAATGTTGAGGTATCCAATGCCTCTTTTTCCTCAGTATTCACCAACAAGTGCTCCAGCCACAGTGCCCAAGTTGCAGAAAGCAAGGGCAGGAACCAGGAAAATGAAGAACCACATGCTGGAGGAGAAAATCAGGTTCAAGACTAAGGAACATGAAGATGCACAAGTCCATGCAACTTGATGAGATGCATCTGTGGGACCTGAGGGAGTTCTCAGAGAAATTTCTAAGCCATTATCCATAATACTTGAGAAGTCATAGCATTCTGGTGAAGTTCCCACTGACTGGAAAGGGGGGAAACATAACCTCTGGTTTTAAAAAGGAAAAAAAATGGAGACCTGAGGAACTACAGGCCAGTCTGTCTCACCTCTGTGCCTGGCAAGATCATGGAGCAGATTCTCCTAGAAACTGTGCTAAGGCACGTGCAAAATAAGGATGTGGTTGGGGACAGACAACACAGTTTCACTAAGAGCAAATCATGCCTGAAAAATTTGGTGGCCTTCTATGATGGGGTTACAGTGTTGGAGGATAAGGGAAGAGCAATGGATGTAATCTACTGGGACTTGTGCAAAGCATTTGACACTGTCCCACATGACATCCTTTGTCTGTAACATGGAGAGACATGGATTTGATGGATGAACCACTCGGTGGATAAGAAACTGGCTGGTTGGTTAATCTCAAAAAGTTGCTGTCAAGGGCTCAGTATCTGTGTGCAGAACACTTGTGTGACAAGTGACATCTTGCAGGGGTCAGTATTGGACTGCTGCTGTTTAACAGCTTTGAGGACATGGGCAGGGGGATTGAACCTGGCAGGCACTCTTGACAAGTTTGGCAATGACACCAAGCTGTGTGGTATGGTTGACATACTGGAGGAAAGGGATGCCATCCAGAGGGACATGGACAAGCTTGAGAAGTGGGCTCATTCAAACCTCATGAAGCTCAACCACACCAAGTACAAGGTCCTGCACAATAGCTGGGGCATCCTCCTGGGCAGAGAATTAATTGAGAGCAGCCATGAGGAAAAGGACTTGGGGGTGTTGGTGAATCAATAGCTTAGGATGTGCTGACAACGTGTGTTCGAAGCCCAGAAAGCCAAACGTGTCCTGAGCTGCATTAAAAGCAGTGTGGGCAGCAGGGCAATGGAGGGGGTTCTGATCCTTGGCTCTGCTCTTGTGAGATCCCACCTGGAATGCTGTGTCCAGCCCTGGCGTCTCCAACACAAGAAGGAAATGAACCTGTTGGAACAAGTCCAGAGCAGAGAAGCAGAGATGGTCAGAAGGCTGGAACACCTCTTCTGTGAAGTCAGGCTGAGAGAACTGGGGGCTGTTCAGCCTGGAAAAGAGAAGGCTTCAGGGAGACCTCATAGCACCTTTCAGCACCTAAAGAGGGGCTATGGAAGGGATGGAGGACTTTTTACAAGGACATATGATGGTAGAACAAGGGTTAATGTATTTAAACTGCCAGGGGGTAAGTATAAATTAGATGTAAGGAAGAGATCCCTTACTGTGAAGATGTTGAAACCATGGACCAGGTTGCCCAGAGAAGTTGTGGGTGCTTGGAAGTGTTCAAGGCCAGGCTGAATGGAACCTTGAGGCACCTTGGTCTAGCAGGAAGTGTCCCTGCCCATAGCAGAGTTATTGGAACTAGATGACCGTTCCAACCCAAACCTTTCTATAATTCTATTCTAATATATTTCTCTATTCCTGCTACTGTTATGAAAATGTGGGTCTGAAGACTGAAATACGTAAAGCTTCCTTCTTAGCCTGTATACTTCTTTCAAATGTATATAGTAGATGGGGAGCCTCCTGGCTAGGGGAGAAATAAATGCAACAGATGCAAAGTAAGAGCAAACAAGCTATGAGAGTAGTTCCAAGAATTGAAGGTTGCATTAAAAGGTTATTTACCTTGTGGCAAATAATTGCATTTTGTCTGACTTTTATTACTGTGAGAGATGAGAAATATTTTGGCATTTATTATGATAAGCAAGTTGTAAACAAATGATCTTGTTTCTCTGGGTATTATGGAGCAATGCTAGATGCCTCCACAGCACATGACAAAGACAGGAATCCTAATTAAGAACATAAGGAAAATCCAGAAACCAGAAAAATTATGTATCTTAGAGTATTCCAATTAATGTACTGAATTCCAAATCCCAGTTTTTTAATGGGAAGGTGGTTAAACACTGAAAGAGTTTGTCACAAGATTGTATGGTCTCTGTCCTGGCACACAATCAAAACTGGCTGTGGCCCTGAGCAATCTGCTGCAGCTGAGCTGGCTCTGAGTGGAGAGGATCCCAAGAAGCCCCACCAGCCCCCGTGACCTTCTTGCAGGGTCCTTCTTGCAGAAATACCTCTACAATAAGAAACCTCTGAGCCCCAAATTTCTGGAAGCAATGAAGCTTTGTCCTACTGTTTGTCCTGCTGATCAGTACTGCCTGTATTGATTTCTGTCTCAGGGCTGGTTTTGGCCACTATCCCAGAGGATCCTGAGCTGGGCTGACCATTGGTCTGATCCAGCATGGATGTCCTTGCATGACTTAAGATGATATTGGGCTGGACTGCAGATAAGGAGTAAGTCTAACTACGGAGGACAGATTATTTAGGAGAGGAGGCAATGCAGCTACACCTGTAATCCAGGCAGGGCAGCCCAGGAAGAGTCCCGACACTGAGATTTTGCATGAAGTTTTGTTTGCTTATCAGTTCTATGATGTAAGGCTGGGGACCCTTTTCTTTGAGGAGACATTGAAGATTCCGGGTGCTTTGGTAAGGAGTTTTTTATCTGTGCAACAGCAATGAGGAACGTCCAACTAATGCTGTGTTGTGCTGGGGAGAGTGGGTGCTGCCAGAGCCTAGCCTAGCACTGACACTAGTGCTGAAGGAACAGGAAAATAAGTTAATTCCAGTTAAACCTGAGTGTGACACTCTGAGATAAGGGTTACTATTTCTAGCAGCAAACAACTAGTGGTTTGGCTGACAGTAAAAAGCATTACCTTTGAAAGGGGAATGTGGCTTTTGCAAATGGAGCAAGACTGGATAAGGACAGGCATGCCTAGGAAAAAAAAAAAAACAACAAACCGCTGTTTTATCCAATAATTTTTATGAAGAGCACTAGCAGCAGAAAGAATAACAAGCTGCCCCATATTCTGACCATGTCTGTCTGTAGGAGATCCACATGCAAGCATGGCTTGTGACAGGTAGCTTTTTGCCTCTGCTGTCACAAGGGTCTCTATGCTATCAGAAACTTTTCAGGCTCGTGTGTTTCCTCATGTCAAAACTGCCCTTTGGACCTGCCCCTCTACAGTATGAGTTATGCCAGTAGAGATCCAGGATGCTTGTACTGAGAGATGAGCTGCTGCATACATCATCTTTAATACAATGATTGACTTGCATTGTCTGAATTGGTTCCAGGTCATAAAGCTGACATTTAATTAACATCAGAGTTAACCATCAAGTTAACCAGTCCAGTTTTCATGTTTTAACAATTGCGAACAGCATGGAACCCCAGGTAGATTCTTTTCAAGGTAGATTCATTAGGGCAAAAAAAAAAAAAAATGTCATTAGTGACTGGTAATGGATTGTTTCTCAGTAAGATAAACGCTAATTCAGACATGCTTTGAACTGTCAGCATAAGCTTGCTTCAATGACAAAGGGAGCAGGTAAGCTGTGGTATCCTGATTATTCTTTTTACTTTGGTTTAAAAAAAAAAAAACCTTTGAAAACCACAAAGTGTTGGAAATATACTGTCCTATCCACTAATGAGCAGTAGAAGTAATGAGATATCTCAAAACTCCCTCAGTGTCCACATACTTAGCATATACTGGTGTGAACTTCATCTAAATATTTTCAAAGTGATGCATGGCTTTGTTGTCAGGAGAGAAATACTGGAAGTAGTTTCCATCTATTTCAGTCATTCAGTGACTCATGCTGAGTGGCAAGATCAGATCAGATCAAGTCTGGGTATCTATTATGCTTTGTGATGAGCATATGAGATGGTCACTTCTGTGCTGTATTTCCCCCTAGTCCATGGGCAACATTCATAAAACAAGGATGAGGAAAGTTTGCTGATAACCATTTGTTTGTGAGAAAAAAAAGTTATCTGAAGGAATAAGTTGTGGAAATATCCTCACATGGAGGATGGCGCAGTAGTGGAAA
The DNA here is from genome assembly GCF_024509145.1 of Vidua macroura. Classification (NCBI taxonomy): domain Eukaryota; kingdom Metazoa; phylum Chordata; class Aves; order Passeriformes; family Viduidae; genus Vidua; species Vidua macroura. The sequence goes on from NC_071571.1 coordinate 135,560,622, forward strand.
TGGTGGAGTCCCAGCTTGTCTGTAAAATTATCTATTTCCTGAAACCCCTTCAAGGGGATTTCACACAGAGTGTGGGGTCTGCCTCTCTTCTTTCCCCTTTTGGTCAATAAGGGCTCTGCTCACATGTACAGCTCTGGCTGGAGCTGCAAGGGAATCCTTATTCCTTATTAATTTAAAGGTTGTATTTAATAGAGGCTTCCTTAAAGCAAACTGGCCTTTGGTAAAGCACAACAGCTTTCTGTGGCTTTTACCTCCTGTTTGCATTGGCACCCTGAAATAAATTTGTTTGAAAAAGTAAATAGTCCTTTTTTTTTTTTTTTTTTTTTTTTTTAAAGAAGAGAGAGAGAGAAAGAGAAAGAAAAAAGAAAAGATTTGTCATTCTCTGTATCTTACTTACCAGAAGTACTGCCTTGTACACCATGCCACAGAGAGAAAAAAATTCTGAGCTCTTCATTTTTCTCTACTTCTCACCTTGTGACATTTTCTCATGGGAAATATTCACAGCACCTGCAAATGTTGAGAGTTTGGTCTCAGTCCTTGTGACTAGCAATGGATAAGATAAATGCAATTTCTATCTCAGAAAAAGCTGATCATGTGCTTCCTTTAATAATGAAAGTTGTTTAAGTCTGAAGATCTTGTCTAGATAATATGATTATTTTAGTTTTAAATTGACTACAGAGCTGAACATATTCATGTGAAGAGCCTCACTAAACAGCCTGTATATGAGTACAGATATCAGCATGTGATTACGAAATGCCAAGCATAAATGCTGATAATCAGGGATTTTTTTAAGTGATTATTTTCTTCCCCTCAAATACCTCTCTAGATTCTGTCTAGTCCATCTTGTGAAAGTTTCTTAAAGCAAATTTATAGGAGACTTGTTTCTACAGAATTCATTTCTGTCGGTTCTGTAGGTTTCCATGTGTTTTGCTGAAATTTGGTGCATATTTGTAAAAGTGGCTGTTACATACATAACATTAATGGAGGGTTTGACAGATTGTTTTGTTCTGTTCAGGCTTTTAATTCAGGAAAAATTATCTGCTTGAGAAAAGGAATTGAACTTTATACAGATTTCCTAATGACGTCTTATGGTCTCTGTTGTTTATGATGGCCTAGGATTTAACCCTGCCTCTCCCTCTCCCTATAGTTTTGTTCACTCTTATAGTCTGTAATTATGGAAGAGTTAGCTTGGAAGAATATTATATTTCATTATTCATTTTTATTTTGGATATTGACAATCCAAATTAAATCTTATCTGCATATATAATTTACCTATTACAATGTGTTACTAGAAGGGAAATGCTGTTAACTACAAACTATGAAGAGTTCGAGGCTGCAGAGTTTTTATCCTATGGCTCTGTGCATCTGTTGCTATTTCACAGAAGATTTGCATCATGGGATGAATCCTAGGACCACTGGAGTAACCTGTGAACTGCCACTGGAACTGGGGTTTTTCTTATATTGAATGGTGGCTCAAGCCCTTTGTACGTCTCTCTCTCTCTCCCCCCCTCCTGCCCCTTGCAAGCCTCTCAGTGGGGATTAAAGCAGGGCCAGGAAGGGATTGTAGAAAAAAGCTACAGCCCTCAATAGGTATTTGAATGCATAATTATTTAATGGTCTCCTCATTTGTAGTTTTCTAGGATGCATAAACCGTCTCATACGGTAGGTAGACCTGGGCTAATTTATATGACCTCAATATTCATATTATAATTGAAATTAAGCTAAAGAGGTTCAAGACCTCAAAGTTGCTGTTTATCTTCTGACATATAATTATTTAATTATATATATGTATATCTATATATATCTCTACCTCAGTTATATTTTTTTCTTCAAACTTTAGGACGAGTCTACACTCTTAGTTTAGATCAAATTACTTCTAATAATATTGATTTGATGCCTCTATAAGGTAGATAATATACTACTATTGTAAATTGTGTTGGTGGGACTTGATGATTTTGATTTCAGGTTTTGTCCAAAATGGGTCCACAGGAAGACCAGCCAGCTCTGTGTCCTGCAACTTCAGAGTTCAGGGTTACTGCTTTAGGTGGCTGCCTGTTGATTTTGTTGTGTTTGGCAGATCCAGACATGTTAGATTTGCTGAGTGTTCTCAACAGGCAAATGTGCTGCTTCCATAATTCCAATACTGGTGGAATTGCTGTCAGGAATGTGGAATTAACCACTTTTAACAGTTCATGAGATGAAAGCATCCCTGTATACATTGACAGCCTGTAGTGCTGCTTGCCTAGTAAGAATGGATGAACACCACCCCTTGGGTTAAGTCCTGGAGAAAAACAGATATATATCTCTTCTGTACACAAGTGTGATAGGGAAATATTTTGTGCAGGTAAGCACTCTACTCAAGGATTGCTTAGTAGTATTTGCAGAGGGAAGGAATTAATTACCTTTGTCATGGTTTTTGTTATTATCACATAATTAAAACACTACCTCAGTTTGTTTCTTCCACTGGGATAATTTGTTGATTCACCTAATTTTAGCTGCTCTTTTACAATGATCTAGTGTTATGTGTTTTCAGAGGTCATTATATTATGTCTGCTGAGTGTTTACAGTACTGGATATTTAACATTGACTAAAAATCCTAGTCTTCCACTTCATTCATGGGGAGAATTTTCTTGTGACTATTGTTTGTGGTCTTGTTTCTCAGAAATACTTTGTATTCTAGAATTTCACCTAATGTGTATTTAGTTCAAAATATATAGCATGAAAATTTAATTAGTTTACTGATTCATAGCTGCTTTTGAGAGGTTTTTAAATTAAAAAAAAAAATCAAGAACACAAAGCAACATCCAGAGTGTTTTGGAGAGCAATTTAAAAGTAAGGAAAAAGCATCTAGCGTTGAGCTTGAAGCTGTAGTTTTAGAAAACATCTAGAGCCAAAATAACTGCTCATGTCTGGCAAAAGAGGGAGAGAGGGAGGTTTTGCCTTCTCCTTTTTGTGCTCTCTTTTGCTCACTCTCCTTCTCCTGCTGCTTAAGCAAGTGCCAGAACCCTGCAGGTGATTACCTTGCAGGTGGGTGCCACTCCCTAAAGGAGCAGAAGCCCATCTTGGGGCAGTGACATTTGTCACTACACAGGTGAGTGCCTGGCCCGGCATCCAGCATCAGAACCACTGCAGGGAAGGTGGAGGGCAGCTGCAGCTGTGGTGGTGGAGAGCAAGCAAAACCCCACCAGATTTTGGGGCTTGCACTATGACATGCTCCCTGCTTTAGGCTGAAACAACTAGATTTTCCATTTTAAGACACCATTTTAAAATAGAATAGAACAGAACAGAATAGAAAGTTCAGTTGGCAGGGACCTGCAGTGATCATCAACTGCTTGACAAATTCAGGGCTGACCAAATGTTAAGGCAAGTTTTTAAGTGGATTGTCAAAAGCCTATAAAACATTGAAAGGCTTGAGGCATTGACCACCTCACTGGAAGCCTGTTCCAGTTTTTTATCACCTTGGCAGTAAAGAAATGCTTCCTAGTGTCCTGTCTGAATCTCTCCTGACACAGCGTTGAACCATTCCCACAACTCCTGTCAGTGGATACCAGGACCATGAGAGAAGGATCTCCCGTTTTCCTCCTCAGGATGCTATGGAGTGCGATGAAGTCTTTCCTCAGCCTCTCTTTTCCAAAGTAGACAAAACCAAAATCCTCAGCTGCAGCCTCAAAACGAAGTTGTCAGAAGTGGGATTCGAACCCACGCCTCCAGGGGAGACTGCGACCTGAACGCAGCGCCTTAGACCGCTCGGCCATCCTGACCCACGTGGGGGAGCTCTCACGGCCCGATCTCTGTCTATTTGTAGCTATTTTTAGTGATGTAATATTGTTTTTCTACACGCGGTGGGTGTTAAAAAATATTCCAAATGAGAACGTATTTTGTGTTACTCTCTGGTAACCATAATAACTGATATTTATTTGTACATGCAGCTGTTGCATTCTGTGAATGAGCATTAGTGTGTGGAGAAAGAAACAGGTACTTTTGCATGTTTATTACGTACACCATGAAGCAGACATTTGGAGCTGTACAGAAATTAATAAAAATGTGGTATGCAGTATGGTTCACAAGGACATTGCTTAAGGCTGATTTGTTTCCTGTAATGTCTACGAAGATCCCCCTGAGATATGTACAAGTTATTAATGGTAAAAGTTCTCTGATATTTGAAAGGGGACTGTGACGCTGAAGCAAATTGTATGTCTCCTTGCTGAAGGTTTTTTTCAAAAAAAATCATGTGCTTGAAAGCTGAATCTAGGAACCTCTAAATATAAAAATTTGATCAGGATTTGTGAGTAAAAGTAAATGTGAAAGACAAGAGGTGTGCTTGTTTCGAAGCATCAGGTTAAAGTGCGGTGTCTTTGTTTGGAATATATACTTACTAGTTGGAAATAGTATATAAGTAAGTATATACTTAACTTGTTTGGAATATATACTTACTAGAGAAAAAAAAACATATACTTACTAGAGAAAAAAGATATATACTTACTAGAGAAAAAAGAAAAGAAATGGGACAACCAGAAACTGACTGTCAGAAATGGCAAATAAAATATTTTTATTTTAAATAGAAATTAATAATATAATTTATATTAATAATATAATGAAATTGCCTTATAAGCTTCTAAGGAATTATTGTATAATTTAATATAAATTATTTAATTTATATATTAATTTACTTATAAATTAATAAATATGTTTATTGTATATAAAATATATAAGTATTGCAATATAAATAAAATTTAATATATGAAATATATATAAAATTATAAATATTTAACATTAAAAGTATATATAGATTCTATATCTATAATTTATATATTAAATTAATTTATATATTAAATTATATAATCATTCATTAGAACCTTAAGAAGCAATATTTTCCAGTGACAAAGAAAGGCAAGTGTCTCTACTAGATTGGCCAAAAATTGGTACTGATTTTATTTGATACTGTTGCTTCTGTATGGAGAAACTAATTCTTCTGACTCCAGTTTGTCAATGTCTTTCTCTCTGGGGAGCCCAAAGTTCTGGGCCCAATACTTTGGTGCCGTCTCATGGGTGCTGAGGTGAGGGAAATAATGACTTGTCTTGACCTACTGGCCATGTCCTTCCTTGGAGACACACAAGAGTTGACTGGACAAGGCTCTCTCTCGTCCTGATTTCAGAGTCAGTCCTATTTTCAAAGCTGACTTTGCTTTGAGCAAGACTTTAGAGCAGGTAAGTTCTAAAAGTCCCCTCAAACCTAAACTCTTTTGTGATTCTACAACTATGTGCTGTAATTTTGAACAATTTTGTGTAACAATGCTTGTGAATTGAGAGTATTAATGCTGTATCTTGGACATGCTGTAATGTGTCCTGAACCTCTACGCTTTTATCCTTGCACTCATTCTAGGGCAACAAGCAGTCTTGTCTGAGGCCTAGCAGAATGAAAAGATGAGTCTGTGTAACCAATATTCTTGTAGCATACTGGAAATGTTATGCTTCTTGTTATGTTAGGAGTCAGGATTTATGCTGTAATTCATGCTGCACTTCAGTAGTCTTGGTTGACTTACTGGAAGGTGAAATTTTCTCATATTTAGAATTAGTAATATATTTAAATTCTATAGAAACAGGGCCTTGGAAAGGTGACAAAACTTGTTTATATGTGCTGAAATAAAAGTCTTAGCCAATGTGATACAGTTTGTTTGATTGGGTGGTTGTTTTTCTCCAAAAAATAACTGGTGGACTGAGCAGAAGTAGACTTTTTCCAGCTTTGGTATATAGCAAGATGGGCAGAGTGCAATAAGCAGAAATAAAGATGGCAGAAGTTTGACCATCAAAGTCTACTCATAATGTAGTAACTCCAGAATGAGCAGCAGTTGCAGCCTACACTCTTTCTGCTGCCAGCACAGAGCTTTCTGGGTCTTTAGCCAGCAGCTTCAAAACCTTGTGTTCCCCACTTCAAGACATATTGATGATGCAAAGCTGACTGAATGTGTCCTGAATTGCTGGGAAATTAACTAAATAGGTCTTAATTTAAATCAAGTCTAAGTCATAAAAATAATATTAGCCATTGACTTCTAGACTGGTAGATCACACAGGAAAGCATAACTAAGTGCATACCAAACATACAGTGACCTTGGTAAAGAATCTGCTCAAGCCTACTCCTGGACAGCTCTCCCTTAACAGTGGGCATTTTTTGGCTCAGACCTTCATTAACTACAGAGCTAATGATCTGTAGCATTATCTCTGTTCCTAAAAATCTGCAGATCTGGCTGACTTGCTGGTTAAAATGTAGTGGTACTTGGTATGCAGTTGCCATACTGAACTCTAGTAAGTGAACTGAAAACCTCAATAAAAAGGTCATATTTAAAAAGTTGTATGTATTCCCCAAATCCTTTGGCACAGACTTATGTAGCTGCCTGTCCATCCCACATTCAGACCCATCAGATTTGAGGCTGGAGGTTGTTGCGTTGCAGGATGTTGATGGGCCCAGCAGATGTGCTCCTATCCACTGAAAAGAAAGTCCCTGGGACGTAAAGTGCATTGGTATTACCCATTGAAAGGGTTTGCTCTGCTGGTTCCTGAGTACATGTTCTGATGATAACCAGTGAAATCTTGGCAAAAGGTTTCACTGTTGATAGTGTCTCATATTTTTCTGCTGGTGCCCAACCTAATCAGTGATTTGCACTGCTGTCAGTGTGTAGCAGCAGTTGACATATATAAATACTGGGTCCGGTATCTCCTGTACTGCAGATAAAAGGCATCATGACATCCTTTGATATGAAAGGCTTCTCTCCCACCTTTGCTCGTCCCTCCTGTTACTTGGTCCAAGCCCTTCCTTGGACATTTTGGGTTTCTGTCCTGCTTTAAGTAAAGCTTCTCACAAAGTGAGAGCATCTTTTGTGCTTTTCTTGCTTTGAATGGGAGAGTTGCTTTCCTCCTTATGTTTCAGCTGTCTCCCTGGGGCCCTGAAAGAATTAAAACAGAATGACTGTATCCAGTGGGACCATTTTCTCTCCTTCCAAAGAGAAAATGGAGCATGTTATATGGGTGATAATGAGATTAAATGTGGTTAAATGGAGACTTGACTTCAAATAATGATGCCTTTTCACTATTCTTATAACTTTACATTTTGCCCCTAGTTCTGCAAAAGCAAATGTGCTTGACTTTACAGATATCTCTAATTCTGTTGTCAGGCCTTTTTTGGTTGCACAAAGAGAAATATAAAGAGATGCATAGACTCAAAATGTTGTCAAGAAGGTGGGAAGTTCTCTTCCTGCCCCGTGTAATCTTTAGGGACCAGACTCACTCATTTATATGAAAAATATATTTATATCAGTAGCAGAAAGAGACTATAGGCTGGAAACGAGACTGCTCTGTGTCAGAACATGTTGTCTCAGCTGCCAGCTTTCTTTGCGGTACAACTTCAAATTGAATTATAGTCACAAGTAGGAATAGTAATAGGGGCTTTTTCCTGGGCATATTCCCTCTGTTCCTGGGCATATTCCCTGTAATTCCAGTGGGAATTAGAGATCTGAGGGGCACAACTGAGAAAAAAAATAATCATCTTACTCTATTCAAAGTATGTTGAGATTCATCTTACTCAATTTAATGGGTCTTTCTTATTAGACAACTCATCCTCAAAACATCTTATAAGCAAGAGTGCTCATAAACCTCCTTTGAATTAAGTACAATCCCTTAAATTCCCCAAGTAATATCTTCCTTTTGAAGATATAAAGCAGATTAAATGTGTGGAACCATGTGGTGTTTATAGGAGATCAGGAATACTAGAGAAGGCTGGCATAGCATGTCTGCACTGTCTGTGATAATAAGAGAAGATGCCTCAGGAGCATATGTTACCAGCAGGATCCAGAAAAGACACAGCATCAATGTGTGAGGCAGGGGAGGTAGGATTCCTTCTATTCCCTTGATATGGATGCTGAGTATCAGCTTTTCTTTCCTTCCAAATCACTATTTTGTCAGGAATGTGAGCATCAACTCATTGCTCTATGATTGCTGCCTGTTGAGTTGGAATAATTTTTTTCTTAATACTTTTGACTCCAAGTGAAATTGAGGAGTTCTTCAAAAGAAAAAGATAGAACTGCCTTTATGTCTTATGTCTGCTGTTCACGAAAGTCACAGGTGCGGGCTTTTGTTCATGCTTAAGGGAAGACCTTAAGAGCTGAGGGTAGTCAGTGGATTTCTTGTCTGTTTTCACTAGAACACGCTCAGATGAAGAGCTGAGCTCATTTCTATTCCCAACCTGTCCTCTTCCTATCTAGTAACCATCAACTCCAGTGGATGGAAGTAGTTACATTTATGGTTATCAGCACAGGGTAAGGATGGGGGTTTGTATTTAACATGACTGCAGTAAAAGGTAACTTGATAGCTGACACTGGGGCAGAACTTGACCTGCAAAATCCTAATTACTAATTGATGAGTAAGCATCTAACCTAACTTTCAGCTTCCAGCTCAAGTGTTCAGCAGTAAAAAATATCCTTGTGCTTGTTAGGAAAAGTGACAAAAGAAAAGAATCTGTAAACCATTGGAGATGTGATAAGCATGGAAAATTACAGTGACAGAATAACTATATTTTATTGTTAACAAGGACTTTATTTTTACTTTTATATAGCAAATTCCTAAAATATTTGAAGCACAGTTGCATATTTATAATCTATTAAAGTTCTGTCCTTATTTATAAAGGCAATAAAAAACAAACTATTGAACTGGAAGAAGTCTTGTCAATTATTTCTATTAAATTAATCAGATGATGTTGCGTATCCCAGACTCTCACGTGGAAAATCCAGTGACAAAAGTAGTTTATCATGCAAACTGTGATGGAGGCCCTGTGTCCTCTCTTGGCAATTTTCCAGGAAGGCTGAGACATGGTAGAGAAGTTTTAGCTTAAACAGGGCTAAATAGGGCTGGTAATAGGCTGGTAGACCTGAATGTGGAGAGCTGATGTAGCTAATAGAGGATTTAGTGAAAGGAGAGCTCAAGAAGGGCTTGCCTTGTGCTATCAAGAGAAGGGAGAACTATATGGGATTATCTAGAGTGTTCAGGTGATTGTCTTTTCCAGATATTTTCCAGGGTAATAAACAAGCTTTGAATAAATGACAATACCTGGCTGTGGTTTGGTTTCTATTTCCATGTCATAAAGCCACTTCCTACTAACTACAATTCTATGGAAAGAGTAAAACCCAGGACTGTTGGTACTGTTATATTAGTTGTGCTTGAGCCTCCTTTTGAACACTGCAGCCTTTCTCTCCTCTCAGACAGAATAGATGAGATCTGCTCTCTGATACACAGGTGAATGTTTTTTTCTGAGGTGCAGAGGGAATGAATCTCCAGCTGATTTTATATGGGTCTATTTGCAATAAAAAAAAAGCGTACAACCAGTGAGTGCAGCACTGCTAATTATCACATAATAAAGATAATGAGAAATAACAATTATATTATAGCATATCTATTATGTAGTAAGAACACTAAAGTATTGAATAGTGATTAAGGTACTATAAAATGTGGAAGGTTTCTTAAAAGTGCTGTATGTTTGGAAAGTGGGTTTTGTTAGTGCAACTGTCAGTACTAGAGTCTTGTGACTGTGTTATGCAGTATGTAAAAGAAATAAGCAATACATTAAGTGCACGATACTTCACCCTTCACTGTGTACAGAAAACAGTATCACGGTAGCTGTCAAATATTAGCCATCCCTTAGACTTCCCCCTTTTTCTAAAAGCATAGCATTTACATGTTTACTTTTCTTATCCCAAAGAGACATAGTATCTTTTTTTTCTTTCCCTCAAAAGGCTTTCTATTTGCATGATTAATATGTTCCTTGCCTACTGTGAAGAGGAATATCTGCTTCACTCTGGTACCCAGGCTGACTCCCTATTGACTGCTTTCCAAACTAACATAAGAATTATTTATGTTTGCAACAAAAAGAAATCATGCTGGTTTGGAGTGTGGTTTTCTTGTTGACATTTTAGAAACTGTTCCAGGCTCTTCTTAATATTTAGACAAACAAATATATTTGCTTTTTTCTGGTGCTGCTGTTGACATTTCCTAAGGGAATTACTGTAGATGTTAACAACTTCCCAGCACAGGCATGCTGTAATGGAATAGTTCTTTGCTTGTGGCCCTGACACAAATTCCTTTTAACTGATGTTTTTGCTGAAAGTAATGTGATTGTGATAACTTATGTGAGTCAGGGTAAATGTGAATCAGTCCTGGCTATTTTGGGGAGCATGAATGTCTGCTAAACTCCTCAGTGTTTTGCTTCTTGCAGAAATAACAAGCAGAAGGTACCAATTTATTGTGTGCCTCAGAGCCTCTGTGCTGCACACATATCTGCAGTGCAGAGCAGGAAGAAGATCCATGAGGAGCATTGGTAATTGGTGAAGCCTGAAGGCCAGGGAAGCTTGTAACTCTACCTGCAGAAATTGGTCAGTTTGGGGCTTAGCTAATTTTGGAATTAGTAGCCATGAAAAGAATCACATAGTGCAATGTGCCCTTGTATTTGTAGTGTGTGCCTCAAGGGCACTGTAGGTTAGACACAGATTGATGTGTGTGGGTTGAACCTGTGCACTGCCTTAACTTTACTATCTGGTCAGTACAAACAGGGTGTAGTTAGATTAGCTATTAACCCTGGGCTGTTCACTTAAAGAATTTATATGGCCTTTTGTCGATGAAGGTTTTGAAGAGTTTTTAAGCAGGTTGGGTTTTGTTCTGGAATCCTAGATTGAAAGCCTGAAGCTCTTATATGTAACCAGCCTGTTTAGCATGTGTCTGTATTAAAAATGCCTTCATTGTTCCTACAAGAACCAGTTATAGCTTACAATCTTCTAGCAAGACCATATCTTTTTCTGACTGGTCATGTATTGCAGGTATGGAACAGATTTTCCTCAAGACCCATTGATGTTTTAGAATATTTTCAACTGAAAAACCTTTCTGTCTCTGGGATTATCCTAACCTCAGTTATTATATTGTCTGCATTTTCAGTGAAAGTGTAGAGAAAACTGTTTGCAAGACAGTCATGCAGCAGCATTTTGGCCATGTTTGTTCAATTCCTGAGCCTTTGGCTGAGGCTTCAAGAGGCAGTCTTTATTGGTCTGTGGCTGTTCCCCTGCCTTGAAAAAGAACAAAAACTGTCAGGAAGAAAGATATTCATCCTAAGGGTAGACTCCAGTTACATTAAATAGAATAGCAGCCACTTGGAGATGGGACTGGAAGGCAGCCAAAAGGACACTGAAATTTTTCAATAGTCTGTCCCTATCCCTGTCTTCCAGTGATCAACGGAGAATGTAATTTCAACCTTCAAACTATTCACTGCAACCAAAGGAAACTGAATGCTGTTCTGGCTCTATTTTAAAGAGCTTTGTAACCTAGATGAGGAGATACCCTTCTTTTAAATGTGCATGTTGTTCTACTATTGGAGTAAATCATTGCAGGTATTACTACTTATTGATTTAAGTAAATTGTCCTTTTGCCTGTCTTGTATGCATTTCACAAGGAAAAAAGTTGACCTTGGCCCATGGATATAACACATTTTCAATTAGTGTTTTGATTGAGGATTTCTCAGATAGTCCTTCCTGCTTGCATCATTAGCTGGAGGCAGTCAGCCAGGAATCACCAAGTGAAGTCATGTTTTGAGGCATTCGTGTCACAACAAGATCAAATGGCTTTCCTTGTAATGCCTGCAAAAGGCTTTAACTGTATGCTGTACCTTCTTTATGAAAATCTCTCAGATTTATCTATGTAAAGGCAGATGGCCTGTGACTTCTAGCAATATTACAGGCTCATGAACCTCCAGCAATTTCAGGCATGTATTTGCACTATCATTTTTCCCTTCCTTGTGAGAAATCTCTGTACCCTCATGCCACTACAGGGGAGATGTAACCCATTGAGCTGGGTGGGTCCTCTCAGCTAAAATAAGATCAGAAATAGCTGTCAGAATAGGTCTGCTGCCACCTGGTTTCAGGCAATACTCTTCCTTTCCCAGTGGATTTTCTATGTATGTCTCCCAAGGAAGACAAGAAGCTGAGGCCTTTTAATTCAGAACATTGCATTTTAGTAAAACCAGGGATATGGGAATATAAGCAAAATAAGAAATTGCATTATGTAGGTAAAAATCTCATTCCTACTGTCAGATATTTGGGAACTTTTTTAAATTAGGTGTATTCTAATATTTGTGCAGTGCAGTGTTTCTGTTTTTCTTTCCTCCTGAAGTGTAGAGTTGTATTTGTATGCTGTTTGAAAAACCCAACACCCTGTCCCTTTTTTTCTACACATAATGGTAGTGAAATAGCTGCTAGGATAGGAAATAGATAGGAAAGCAGAGAGGTGAGAGGTGTCTTCTCTGAGTATGCTTTGGATATAAAGTAGAGATGACATTTGGCCTTAGAAAGATGATCTGTAGGATTCAGGAATTGAAAATCATAGGTACAATAGGTATACACTCTCAGCTGCCCACAGAGTGGCCTGCTCTGCTTTGTGAGTAGGTGTCAAAGAACAGGGTAGCTAAATGTTCTGCCCAAAGCCCAGTAGTGCTGCCCAGGTCATGGGAGAGTGCCACGAAGTATGGCACTTATTATGAGGTGTATGGGGTGTTACACAAATGTGGAGTGTTATCTAAAGTACCCAGTGACCATAGCTGGTTATTATGAAGAGCAGCAGTTACCACTGTGAGTAGTACATTAGCTTCAACAGAAACTACTTGGTGCATTCAAGAGTAAAATAATGTCCTTCAGTTTTTTCATTAATGTAGGAAGGGCAGCTTTCTGCCATGCAAAAACCTGGATTTATAGCATGTTCACAGCTAATGTGCTCTTCAGGATGGATAGTTTTATCCAATCAATTTTTTAAAATGTTTGGCAGATAGATGAGAAAGAGCCATCTGATATCCACCTTTAAATTTCATATTTAGTAAACACACCAAATTGAGTGTATGGCTCAGATTTCTGTCTCTCACTGTGTTTGTGCAGAATCTTTTGCTTTTAAAGACCATGATAGATGAGGTGAAAATAATGACAGATGTTTTCTGTAATGTGTATGGCATGGCTTGCTGTCATGGGGATCCTTAATTTAAAATGGGCACTGCTGTCATCCATGCCTATCCTGGGGGTGCTTCGGGAGAAGAGAGCTTTGTTCAGCCAGAGCTGCATCTTACACCTCAGTGCCACACAGACCTGCAGATGCTAATTACTTCCTAATCTGTTTGTCATTAAATGGCCATAAAATTTTCTGTGACTATTCTTTTCTGAGCACAACTAGTTCATTGTAAGTACTCTGCTTGCTTTTTTTTTTTTCTCACTGTGCTACAGTGAACAGTGGGGGCCGAGAAGACTGAATGAATAAAGAATAAAGACAGGAGATGGAGAAAAGAGAGGTGAAAGAAGTGGGGAGTGAATGAAAATTAGGGACAGAGAAGTAACATATGTATTAATATTTTGACAGCTCTAGAAAAAATTAATAGACTCAGGACTATTTATTAAGGAAAGACGTAGGACAAAAGAAATTACAACTTTTAAAATAGGGGGAAAACACTCCAGGCGTTTGTCATAGTAAAAAGTTTTAGTTTATTTATAAGCATTTGAGTTTAGAAAATAAAATTGAAGCAAAAATAGAAAAAGAAAAACTGAATAGTGGACCATAGAATGAAGAAGGTGATCAAAAAGGAAGAAAAGCAGAGAGGGAAGGCTACCTAAATCCAGTTTGCCCTAGTGCATGTTATGCTCTGAGTCATACTTAGGGCCCCAAACATTTCAAAGAATTTAAAAGGTGATTGTTTATGCCTACTAAAAATGTGTGTATTTTTTTAACACAAAAAGTTAATTAACCTGTGGAGCTGATATCACAGAGACAAAATTTCTAGGGAATTCAAAAAGGCCTTCACATTAGTCAGGTAACGAAACACAAAGGATTTTGTGAAGACAGTGTGATGTTTTTTCTAAGGACTACAGGAAAAATCTCCATTGCTCAAGGAATTAAACTTCTGGCTGACAACGGTCTGGAAGGAGCTTTCCTTAGTTTAGCTCATGGGTGCTAGCTGCTTGTCAGTAATAGTACCCCTGTTCTCACAGTGGTTTTTTACACTGGTTTTTGTTTTAGTTCTTGTTATGCAACGGGGCTAAATCACACAACTCACGCTAGAAAAAAGTGGTGGAAAGTGATAAATCATTCTAAAAACATTATGATCAGCCAAGGTTACTTCTGAAGTCATGGCCAAGCAAAAAGGGGACTGCAGACATCATAATTACAACCTACCACTCCATCCACTTCCCATTTCTGCAGCGAAGGAAAAGCTTGTTAGATGAAGGTCTAATGAGTCACATTAGCTGGCATTTCATCTGCCATAATAATGGACCACAATCAAAACATAGTAATTCATACTTCTGTGTGAGTTGTTTAATTACAACTGAATGAAAATTTACTCACAAGATGATGACACATATTGTTATTCTTGCCTCTTTAGTTTTGTTTTAGTTTTTCTTGGGTCATAAAGAGCCTTTTTATTTCATCATAGAACTTCATATAGTAGAGGAGTTTTTGATTTTTTTCCTGACTATTTGTGTTTTGTTGTTAAACAATAGATAAATGTTTGCTTCATTGGGCTAATGAAAGGAGAGTTGATGATTTTAGTGCTGAAGAGCTGCTTTATTACTGCTTCCTGCATAGCCATCTCCATCATAGGTTTGCTCTTTAACTTGCCAGTTCTTTTTAATGTATTGCTTTTATGTGTCACCCTGAGGTAGAGTGGGATTGTTCCAGTTTTCTTGATTTCTTTCATTAAAATTACTGACTTTTAAATTCTCTTTTCGAGTTTAATAATAGCCACTTTTGATATAGTAACAAAAAAAAAAAAAAAAGCCTAGACTTTTAAGAATATTCCAAAGAGGCTATAAAACAGACTATCAGATTACTGTTCACTTGAAATGATCGTAGTGATAGAAAGATTAAAAGAAATTTGCATAACTTTTCAAACAGGAAAGGGAAAAGACAAGATTGATATCGTTATACCAAACACGACATTGGAGAGTTTTGCATTTATTTTCTCACAGTTCTTTCTGGCCTGCTGGGTTAGTGGAGGACAATAAGTCATGTTGGACTCACTTCTTCCTCTAGGTTCTGATTTTTATCTGGAGAAAGGATACTTGAATTGATCTGGTTATTTCACGGTTACAAACCATGATTACTTGAGAGTAAGATTTATAGTTAAGAACCATAATGGCATTAAATTTAAGCAGTCAGAAAAACGCTGCATTAAATGTAAAGATAATGTCACATTGGAAGAGCTAATTCCTGATGCACTATTGAGTCTTAAATTCACTTTGTAACGAAGAAAAATGTAACTCAGAATAAAGGAGAAAGAAAGCACTACATTTTCCCCTGTGAGCAAGCTAGCAGAGAATTTTAAGAGCCTTCCTTCGATTTTATGTCTGGACTTAAAATGGTCACATAAAAATGTAGACGTAATCAAGTATTCTATATACAAGATGAAATTCATATGTCTGATTTTTTTCTGACAGACATACATGCTTGGTAGTCTTCTTTTCATACATGTTTAGTAGGGTAGAGCAATTCCCTGGAAGGTACAGGAAAGAATGTGAAAACTGATGAAGTGAAGAGAATTCAAAGAAGGAACATGAAGAAGATGGATTAACAAGTTATGGAAGTAATTTGGGTCCATGAGAATATGGTAATTCTTCCCAGTGGCTGTACCCCAAGGATACCAAATATATCTTTATTCCTGTTTCTGGTCCCCACTCTCCCTTCACATGCATTGCCCAGTGATTTAACAGTGGGCTTTCTGGTCATGAGATTAGACCTTCATCTATAAGTTACATAAGTTAATGCTAAGTCTCAGCTCTGAATAGTTTTGGGTAACACAGGAGAGAGAAGTCCATTCTCTGTGTAGGTGAAAGTTCATTTAAATATAGTTTATAATAGGAATAACTTCTGGTAAAAAAAGAGCCTCATTCCCAGAGGAAATTACTGCAACATCTAGTTTGATAAGGAAGTTTTAATTTTCCTACACTGGATATAATCTTACAAAATTGCCAAGAATTTTGCTGCTGATGTTAGTAGAAGCAAGTTCAATGCCTGGATGATTTATTTTTTAATTGATGTTACTGCTCAGAATTATCTCCTTATTGTAGCTTGACTTCATTCTTTCTCTTTTGTTTTTTTATCACAATATATGATAGCAAAAAAGGCTTAGAAAGGTTTATTAAACCTGTCCCTCTACCACTTTAAAACTGTTAACCATGTTCCATCTTTATAATGATGGCTTGAATACCCTTTTCTGTCGTACTTATTTTCTAACACTTCCTTTCTGGATGGACCAATAAAATCGTTCTAAGGGAATGTACAAACATATTAGGGGAAGGTTTTTTTCTCCTCAGTATCTCCAAGAAGCCAACCCCACTTCTGGAGCAGGAACACTATGATAATATATCACAGGCTTGTTATATCAATTACTGTATAATATATCACAAGCTGCTAAGATCTTGTTTTATAAAAAGACTACCAGTTGTAATGGCACATTGAGGATATTTAACAGCACTCATGCAGAACCCGCTTTGTCACTGCTTTATAGTATGTGAGATAACAGCTCAATAAATATTCCGAGCCAGCCAGAAGTGAACATTTAATATGAAATTTAAAATACTTCATTGGTTTCTTGCCAAAAGTATTGGACACATACAATGCATTTACAACTCCTGCATGGTTAGGATTTGAGTTTTGTTACTTAGCCAAATATTGTATGCAGCATTAATTACAAGCTGACTTCAAATTATTTTAGTATAAATACTACCTTTGCAGAGTCAGGTTTTAAACCAACAAACACATGTGACCATTTATTGCTCATGATGTAGGATTAGAATCATTATTAGAATCACTGGAATATGGTACAAACTTAGCATTCTGACTTCAAAAGCAATTGCATGTTTAGGCAATTCTACATTTTCTTAAAGCCAAGCTAAGCTGATTCCACATGACAGTGGTTTTAATGAGGCTCAATAAACAGTACAGTTTGTAACCTCAGGCCAACTGCTGAGCAGAAGCCAAGAGCAGTGCTACAGCTTTAGTGAACCCATTACTGTGAAAGATGCTGGATCCTGGAGCAGCCTGAGTCACTCATTGCACAAGAGATGAAGCTCCAATAAATAAAAATGAATATCTGAGGTGACGGGTGACAACTTCATGCAAACGTGATTTTCTCTGATTTGACAGTGCCTTGATAAAGTCTTAAGGCATGTGGTTTACTAGCAACCATTTAAATTTCTAGCCATTGAATCTTCTGCTTTACTTGCAGACATAGCATTTGGGGCTTGTGGTTTCCTATAGGTATTAAAAATTGCTTTGCTTATGTATTGGGCCTAATTCTCAGAACTACTCAAGATCTACAACAGCTTCTATAAACTGTTGGAGTAGTCAACAATGCTGAAATGCATATGTTTTCTTTGCCAGTTTATGGTTATTTTTTATTAAATTCTTTTAAAGGTGAATTGATATAGGTTGTTTCCTACCCTTAGCGCTGCTCTTAGACCATGTTCTCCCACCAGCACATTCACTGACCTGGAGCCTCATGAGAACAGTCTGCATTCCCTGTGAGCAAGGTGAGGAAATGGGGGTTAAAAAACCACCAGAGGCAGCATAACTCCTCTTTTAAGGTGCTATGGCTCTCTTAGTCTTTATGAAAATATTTCTAAAGGGTATCTGGAAATACAGTATAAATGGATTTAGGGGCTAAAAAGAACAGAATTGAGATATTTAGTCTTGAAGTGAACAGGGAGGCTGAACCAACTCTATGGATTGTTTACACACCAAAGACATAGACCAAAATAAACAGAAGAGTTGGCAGCACAGGACAAAAAAAGTTGGTCTTGTACAAGAAAACAGGTAGAAATTAGTCTACGTTGCTGGGAATAGTATAGTATATATTGGGTAATGCTTGGACTTGATCTTAAATGTCTTTTCCAGTCTAAATGATTCTGTGATTCAGCGTAGTGTACTGGACTGTTTATTCATATTTCCCTGAGATAATCTTATCAAAACCCCTTAAATCTAAGCAGTTAATAATGTTTGCCAAAATTGTGATTCTTATATAAGTTTTACCTGTCATCTTTGCAAAATTGCTGAATCACAGTTTAAGTGGTTATTGCTGAACTATAAGCTGATAACAGGTTTACCATTTACACTTTTGATCTTCAGCGTAGTAAGAAAGCAGAAAAAGATGTTAAGATAACACAAAGCCAGTGCAAAAATATTCTGCAATCAGATTCTGTTCCTTATTTAGTGCAGTTAAATTACCAAATGGCAACAACAAACATTAAGTTGTCATCTGCTGACATTTATTTCAGTAGGAAACAGGAAAAATGCACTGTTAGAAAGTAATCTCAGAAACACTAGGGATTTGCAGAGATATAAAGAGACAGATAAACACAACAAAAATCAATATGGTTAGTGTCCTCAGCTCTATCTCCACTTTCCAGAATGATATAGTTTCTATTTACAGGTGGGAAATATGCCCTCAAATACTGGTGGCATTGCAAGAAATATTCTGGGGAACAGTCAACATCATCACACAGACCATGAAGGGAAAAACCACAGCTTTTAATCAATGGAGGAGAGGAAATGAATGTTACTAATACACTATTCTCCCTTACAAGGTGGCAGGCCTGACACCATGCAGACTGATATGTCTGAGCCAAATCATGAAAGACAAAGCCAACTTTGAATGGGTAGATCAAGCACTTGGAGTTCCAGGCAGCAGGATCCATAATATGAGATTAAACAAGGGTTACTAGTTTGGTTTTGCAAGCAGATTGACTTTTGGTATCTGAAATTGTTTTATAAGTGTCTATCTTTCATATTTCTTCATAGAAATATAGAGATACTGGCAGGAAAATTGTTTTGTTTAATTTTATACTGTAATTGCCTGTTGAGTGTCCCTGCCAGGTTAAAATACACATATGGAAGAAAATGGTTGTAGTCATCTTCCTAGCCTGTGGTAAACCAGAGGCTTTATAGACCTAAAGCTATTTAAAAAAATGCAGGTAACTGATCATAACATATTATTCAGGACTAATGATAGTTCTGAACTTTAAATTATCTTGTATTCTAAAGAAATTGGCACTTAATGCCTTTTCCAGTGTTGATATTCCCGTACAGAGAATAAGTGATTGCTGACCTAGGGAAAGAAATGAGGCATCTGTGCAGAACTCCAAAATTTCAGTGGTTCCACATTACAAGTTGCCGGCTTATTTACTGAGTCATAATTTATTGGTGTTCCCCATCTCTGTAAAAGTTTAAAAGCACAAAAAGCTAAAATAGACTATAAATCCAGAACCTGATCCCTTCTGATGCATATCTGTAGGTTCTGTGTCCAGTTTTCCTGAAAGTACCCTATGGGGAGTCACGGATCACTCCAACATTTTTGTTGTACCTTGTGATGTATTCCTGCCACTGTGATAATCAATCAAGAGATTAAGTAATTTGGTTTTGAGTAGAAATGGATGAGGCACATATAATAGTCCATGGCAGGCTTCAGACTTTTTCCTGTATTGAAAGGAGAGCTCTCCCTACTTTCCATTAGTATCCCCTATGTTTGTGGTGCCTGGGATAGATTTTGTGTGGGTGTGAAAATTGTGATGGTGGAGGTCTCGTCACATTGCAGAAATGATCATGACCACCCATGCCTGAAATCCCCTACCCACAGCCAAATGGGGGGATAAGCTACCCTTGTAACATTCTTCATTGTGCTAACAGGGCCATGCAGGAGGATATTTCAATAATCCATCTAGGGTGGATTCATGGTAGCAGGAATGGAGGGTATGGAGGGCTGGCTGTTGATATCTTTATTGATTTATTCTCCTTTGCCTTGAGAGTCTCAAGCTCACTTCTGTGCACTTCAGTTATTAAAAATTACGTTTTAAGTTCCTAATTGCAGGCAAGCTTTTGAGTGAATGGCGTAATTCTCGTGATCAAAGCATGAGCTTTATTTTTTCAAAATTACATACAAGCATCAGTGAATTGTTCCTGTGTCTACTGAAGCTTCTCTCTCATTCTGAATAGCAGAGAAATAACTGTCTTTCTTTTTTTCTTCTTCAATGAGATTTGCTTTTCGGTTGATATTCCTTTCGAAAGGAAATTCAGATATGAAAGCCTGGGACAATGATAATCTGGAAATTATATTTTCTATCAGTCTCCATGAGCTTTACTGTTCTGAGTAGAAGGACTTCATTTGGCCTAAGCAGCTATCCCAGACTATTGCAAACTGGTAAATGAGTGCAAAATTGATACTATTTTGTTAATTGCCACTTGAGTCATTATTGTTGTACGGCCATTGTTCTGCTGCTGTTGTGATTTTTTTCTCAAATAAGAAGGTTTGTTTATTTATTTAAATCCTGATTTTTACATGCAATAGATGAGAGACAGCTCTCACTGCTAGGTGAAGACAGAACTTCAGAATGAAGTCAGATACTTTGAAGTATTTTTAACTCTAGTGGTTCCTTTTTAACCAGAGAGTAGAAGATGCTCACAAGGAAGGTTAGACTGCAAGAGACCTAACACTCTATGCAGGAAATATAAGGCCATAAGTGTTTGTGGAAGTCAATGCTACCCTGCTACAAAGAAGGATAGCTTCAACTCAAGTTGAGAATTGTGTCTGTAGCATTTTTGCCTTAAGTTTACTTTTAGGGACTGTTTTAGCCTTAGGCCTCTTTTAGCCCGTTTTATATTGGGATAGTAATGGCTGCATCAGTGAGTCTGATCATCAATTGTTAATTAAATTTCTAATTATTTCTAATAAGAATATAAAAAAGAAAAATATCATATTAAAAACCCCTGTCATATTTTATTAAACAAGCTGACCCTCTCATTTTTCTGTTTCTTCAAGAACTGCAGAAATGTCAGTTTAAATTAGATTGCAGCTTATTGATGGACTGCTAAGTACAGTAACCATTCCATCCTGTCTGTTTGAATGCCAAAATCTCGAGCTATACCACAACATCCTGATGAGCATTCCTACCATAGCTAATGCAAAGCTTTAGCACAGGTACCTGCACTGAGAGAGTCTGAATTTAGAATCCCTTATACTTGAAAATTTGTAACTAAATCAGTCCAAGATTGATTAGCTGAAATGCTTATGTACAATATTTCACACCCAAATGAGCAGTTTTGGTGCTGTATTTGCTGCTGTGATGGCAGATACTGTGCTGGGAGCCTTGCAGTCCATGTGGGGCACATGTCCCACACTGCAGGGTCACAGCAGCAGCTGATGTGCTGCCTCTGAAGAAGGACAAAGGTCTTTTTACCCTCCTTTGATAAGCCAGACCCTGCAAGGAGAGAAGAAGGTGCCATTGCTGAGGGTTGGAGGCCTGCTAGCACAGGCAGCCCATGGCTCTGTGAGCAAAGCAGTTTGTCAGAGCCTGGCAGAGCTTCACCTGAGGACTATTGTAAGAGAAAAAATTCCACAAAGCTTTGAAATAAAGAGCAGAGAATAAGCATGGTGATTACGCCCTTCCTCTTCCCATTTCTCTTGAATGTGAGTTAGCTGCCACTTAGAAGATCTGAAGGATATGGAGAGAAGAAAATGGCACAAAATAGTGTAGCAGTTACCATCTTCTATCCTGAAATGTGTAGAACCAGACAGTGCTCAGAGGTGATTCAGAGAAGAGTTCAATTCATTCATATTTGAAGGGGAACTGGAGTTTTTGATACTTGTATCTGATTTTTAAAAGGAATGTATGGTCTTCATCTGAGTGCTGGCTGCTGACAGGCAGCAGAGGAGCAGCAGCAGCCCAGCTGGAGGAGGTGGCATTTAGTGTATGGGGCATTTGCTGCTGCTCACTTCTCCACTGTGAATCCATGAAGCTGTTGGTTGTACTGAAAACAGGAGGATAGGGGTGGTCAGTCGCTGGCATAGCTCAGCCTCCAGCGTCAAGAGTTGCACTGAAAATGGCGCTGAAATGACGTCGGCATAACCTGGAGGCAAGGAGATGAACAGTGACATTAAAACAATGAAAGGAATTAAAAGGATTTTATGGGTAAGGGTCACAGTTAGAGGTCTAGATGTGTGTCCATTTGATGGAAGGTGGAAAGGGAAAAGGTAGAGTTGGAGGCAGAGCTGACCCTGCTAAACCCAGAAAAAAGGGCGGTTAACGCAGTCAGGTAATTTCGTATCACTGAGGTGATATGAAATGTGTGGCAGGTTCACAGTTGCGGTGCTGGCTTTGTTGCCACTGTCTCCCAGTGGTCAGAGACACAGTGAGTAGCTGTTCCCTTCTCCTACGGAGCCTAACACCAGCACTCTCTGAATTAGCAAAATCCCAAGCTGCCTCATTCCTGTATGGAATTACTTTGACACAAATGGGCTCAGGGGAAAAAAGCAAAACCAACTAACCAGTAAGGTGAAATAGTGTCACTAATAACTATAAATTGTTGACCATCAGCTGTCCTGAGCTGAATCAGGTATCTGCACCAGCTTCTGTTATTAAAATCATGTTATAAATGCAGACTTGGATTTTGGAAGTTAAAAACGAGCAGGGATACAGGAGCAACTGTGGCTGCAGAAGGAAATATAAGTAGTTTCATGGTTACTTATGGTCTATGTTTTCAATAGTCTATTGGTAATAGGAAAGTAAAAAGAATCTGTGGAGTTGAAGACAGTGCAGCAGAGCTTAGTGTCTCAAAACCTCACCTTTTCTGAAGGATATTGCAGCTGCTGATAACGTGGTTACACATAAATATGCTACTTGTAGTGATGCCAGTTTAGGTTTTGCCTTTTTTTCCTTTTATGTGTTCTCTGTATTCTTCACACATAAATTTGTGGCTCTGTAGCCTGTTGTATTAGTAGCTAGTTTCCCCAGTAATTTTCCATTGCCTTTCCCTAAGCAGAAAGACAAAACAAATTCCAGAGCTCCAAGCCCTGAGGGGTACAAGGCCCCTGTCCTACCTATCTTGGTTCTTCCTGGGAGCCAAGGCTGAGGACAACTCTTGGAGATACATTTTCATGGACAAAGTACAACTAGTGCTGAAGGGGGGCTCCAGAGAATAGGCTTGACCTGGGGAGAGTTGCATCACCACTTTTCCTCCTAATTCGTGCTTTTTATCATTTATGCTAATTTCCTAAAACCTATAAATTTGTATTCACCCCTGGTGGGGATGAACTTTTGTGGACATCTTTCCATAACCGCTCCTGAAAACCTTCAAATAAAGATCTTCTTTTATATTACCTCCTTACTAAAATTATCTCGAGTTTCATTTCCAAGTTAGGAAAAGACAACAGTAGCTATTCCGTGGATATATGAAAGAAAGAGAAACTCTTCTTGGAATAGGCTCCTTTTACTACTTTTGCTGTTGTTTTTCTGTTTCTTTGTTTTCCCCAGCAGTAGCCTTAAAATAGTTTGAACTGCTGTGGTTCAATACAGATACCTCTTTCAGGTACATGGTAGTAAAATTTCAGTAGAAGCTCTGCATGTGTTCTGTCAGGAAGGTGTTAAGGTGCTTGATGACTGTCTTTGCACACTGCTAATTTGGGCTGGTATTTTTAGTTGTACTCCCAGTAGGAATGGCACAGAGTTTGACAGCTTCTCACAGATAGCTTTGATAGCTGACTCCTGTGGGGAGGGGGTACTATGGAGTTACAGTAGCCATCCAAGGTTAATGCCTGCTTTACTCTGATAAACCAAGTTTAAAATTTTAAAAAATCCAGAAACAAAACAACCTCCTAAAACTTCACATCCTCTTCCTCCCACTGAGATACTGATTATTTTTTCCCTTTGCAAGTTCAGGGGAAGGGATTCTGGATGTATGTTAAGGCTGTGTTTATAGAACCTGCAAGTTCTTGATGGGGGTTTATCTTGTTCATTGCATGTGAGGATTGTGGCATTTTCTTCTTTTGTTTTTATAGCAGTGGGTTAGGAGATGAGAGAGAAGTACTTCACAGAGCTTGTAATAGACTATGCAGTGGATTTTATGAAGATCTGAAGAGATGCTTAACCAAGAATCCTTCAGATAAATTATAAAAGGAAGAGGGGAACTTAAGAGGATGTATTTTATTTTTTTAATTTTCTAATTATTTTTATTTGGTAAAACAGCATATTTAAATATGCCACGTATGAAATAATTCAGCAGATTAATAATGACACAAATAATCTGAAATAAAAAATAATATGTGGCACTAAAAATCATAACTATAATTAGAGTTTTTTTGTTTCTCTAATATTCCTAATCAGAACAACTGTTCCACAAAGGGCTGTGAAATAGTCCTGTTGGGCATGCAAGGCTCCTCATGAACAGCACTGAGTTTCTAAGGTCTGACTTTGATCTTTTACTGGTATTGGAGTTTTGGAGCACCAGAGCCCTTGGGATTAGAGCTGTCAGGAGGCCTGGAGAGTGCTTGGCTTGTGTTCTGGAGAGAGAAGGACTGCTCTGATGTATTAGTAGTGGATTGCAACTGATGTGCAGAGTAGATGCCTGGATTATTTTGAAAAGTATATTTTAAATTTTTTTTTAGTGTTGGTTTTGGCTTTCAAGCCCAGAGGGTACTCAATTTTCAACCATGATTTCGGGAATAGTTTTTGCTATTATTGAGACTCCTGGGTAATCACATTTTTTGGGTGGTATGTTTCAGGAACTAAAATAACCCCAAAACTGAGTACTATACGAATTTTTCTCCAGTAGTCTTTGTCTGGAGACAAAATTATAAAAACTCTTTATACTACATCTCTGCTGGACACTGCAGTTTGCATATTATCCTGTTTTCAGAGTCTACTGCCTCTTCTGGCTTTTATTTCCAAAACATGCCAGCAGTGGAAGTCAGGTGAGGGGTACAAAGTAGCTGCAGCAACATGAAATAGGGCATTCTGTGAGCTCTGGAGAGGCACGGTGCAGAAGAAACAGCAGCTGAAAGGTGACAAGTCTGAGAAAGTTGAACTCTCTGTGTGTAGACCTGGGAGACTTCAAGCCAGATCACAGGTAGGTCCTGAATTTCTGCACATTGCTCTTCACTGTTTGCTAACTAAAAATATTTTCTGGAACGGAGAGTGCAGACACTTTGCTTTAGACTTTCCTAACTCCCACTGTGTTCAGTGCATCCTTCTGTTGGTCAAAGCAGAGCAGATTGAACAAATCAGACTCTTTTGTGGAGAAGAATACAGAAATGCCCTGAATGTTAGGAGAATGTGCTGGGCAGAATATGGGAAGGTGCTCAGATAATGCTGCAGACTGGTAGCAGAGATTGTTTTTCCTCAAGGAACACAGGAGGTTAAGAGGAGGGTGGCAGAGAAGAGGACTCTCCTGGGGGCTGTGTGACCTAGATGGGTGCTCCTAGGACCAATGGATGTCCAATTCATCTTCCTAAAACACTAGGAGTACTTCAACTAAACATTTCCACATATCCTCAATCAGTATCTACTCCACTTAAAAAAAAAAAAAAATCCTTCAAAAAGACAACCTCTTAATTGCTGCTGACAGCTTATGAGGACTACTTCTGACCTGCCTAGAACATTGAATATTACATCCCTTGTGATAGGAGTGAGTCTGGATCAGTTGTTAACCAAATGTAATTTTATGGCATGCAACATGAAAGTTTATGTGATTTACATGGTCTTGCCCTTGGTAGCATTATAGTTGGACTGCTTATCACCTCATGTATTCTGCCTACAAAAAATTCTATAAAAGTAAATGAACAGTTGAATGTACAAACTCTTTTATAGAAATTTTGTTGCTGAGGGATAATCTAAAAAAAAAAAAAAATTTCCTCCACATAAGCCTTGTATTCACACTGGGTTTTGCCATCGTTGTACTTAAAGGACAGTTGTATCACCACTGTGGATAATGAGAACCACCAGGCTTGGCTACTGGCATCTTTCTAATTCCTTTTCCTTGCCTCAAGTATGGGCAGAAGTTTAATTTCCCTTACTGTCTGGAAATTTAATCTTTTTAAGATTTTGTTCATCTAAGTTCTGGTTAGAACAGTTGAATCTTTTGCATTTGTTTTCAAGATTGAAAAGTAATTTTCCTCTAGTATTTTCTATACCTAATCACTTAAATTCAGTGACAATTCACCTCTCATCCTTCCCTTATGAGCTGACTAGATTGAACTCCTTTAATTTAGCATTGTGGGGCTTATTTTTCAGCTGCAGGGTTACTTTTGTTCTCCTTCAAAGTCCTCAGGAAGTAAGTAGAAATAATAAATTTTATCATCAGAAAAGTAATTTTAATCTGGTAGTGTTTTAATTCAATCACATAAGAACAGAGAAAGATTAAACTATTTTTGCCCTAGCATCAGACCCAGGTTTTATGAGAAGGCAGGCATGGCTTTAGATAACCAAGTCTGTCTTTGAGCTGTCTCCTTCTAAGTCAAAATCTTTCAACCTTACTTGGGAACACATTATCTTGGAGAACAAAAAAAGAACATTGAAGTCACAAAACTTTTTCCAAAAAATCTCGTTGACTGGCATTAATTAGTTTTGTTGCATCTAATTACTGGTAATCATTACAATGACAACAGTAAAGAAAAAAACTTAGAGGTCTTGAATTTTTCTGTGAGTGGTAAGGATATGTTTAGGTAGCAGTAAATGCTATCACATTTTAATGAGGAGAAAAGATTTTGAACTAGCTTTTGAATCTAAATATAGACATGTACAGTTAATTTTAAATGTGTGTAGGAGAGGAGAGGATGGCCTTTTACCAAAAGCAATGTTTTGTGTGGCTATATTGTTCATTGGAGCAAAACACTGTTTGGGGCCTGATTTGATATGCACATTTCTTTATTAGAATTACCAAATAAAAAAAAGAGTCAGTGACTTTCACAGTAAAATCTACTATAAACAAGAAAGCAAGTTATCTTAATGCACTTGATGCCATTCAGTGATCCATGTTCCCAGATTTTACTTGCAGGGCGGTTCTTGGGCACACACACTGCCACGTGGATCGAGAGCTGTCTCGCAGGCTGTCAGCAGAAAAGGCTGATCATCTCTGCAGGGAGCTGGTGCCAAGCTGGGCCCTGCAGGGCTATTAATTCCAAACTCTTCCACCATCTGCTTTCAGGAAATAGAGAGGGGAACGTCACTGACCTTCGGGGTGTTTTTGCCTTTGGCTATTAAACAGTCTTTGATAGTACTGAACCCTGGCTCTGAGCTCTGCCTGCAGTCCCTTTCTCTCACTCCAGTTCCTACAGTGAGCTTCAAGGTGCCCAACCCATTAGAAACTTCTGAACACAGTTTTTCTGAGTATTGTAAAACCAGATAGAAAATTATGGGAATAGTAAATCAGCCTTTTATATCCGGTGAGTAAGGGTTCAAAGCCAAACCAAGGAATGCATCCAGACATTTCTTTAAAAGTGTGAGCACATGTGCGAGCTGCAGAGGGGCTCCTGCACACTGCGGTGGTGTTGCTGCCTTTGCAGTGGTGCCATGTCTTGGTCGTTGTGCAGTGTAGGACTGCACTAGCTATAAAATCCCAAGGAGGTATAAAATGGTGAGGAACCCTGCCTGCTTGTGCCCAAACTCAGCAGCACGTATTGCCTGTGTGTGGTACTGAGCTGCAGCAGTCATCCTGCTCATCTTGAATCCCCAGGAGTGGTGACAGTCTCTGCTAGCTCCAGCATCTGATACTGTTACATCAGAGTCTGGTTTCTGTAGTCTGGAGGTGGAAGACTAGGAGAGATAGCTAAAGCACTGGCAGAAGAAACAATGTGGGATAATGCTTAAATTGAATATTGGGAGCACTAGGAACTCCCAGGCTCTCACAGAACAGTAGTTCTGTGAGAGAACAGTAGTTCTGTGAGAGGTTTTTTGAACCCCCCAAAATCCTTACTAGAGGGCTGGTCTGCTTTGAGATATGGGTGGACAACCACTTCTGCCTTCTGCCTGCATTGCCCAGCCATGCAAAAGAATTGTGGTGAAAATAAAATAGCTGCATTACATAAACCTGAATGCCCTTCCAGCTGGGAGAGAAGATGATGCTTAATGTTACAAGTGTGGTGGTCTCAATAGCCATTTTTATTGGACATGATAAGACTGTCAGCATGGAGAATGAAATGCATTTGAGAGTCATGCACATCTGCACTGGCCTCTTGCACATCTGCACTGGCCTCTTGCACTTGTAGGATTTATTTTTGACTTATTCCATTGTGCTTGGAGTGCTTAAAGTGTCATTTGCAAAATTAATCCTTGAAATGGAGGAAGAATACTCATTGCATTTGCAGAAATTGAGTGAGGACTAAAATCCTCATTCAGCAAATATTGCAGATGTCACATTGTGTTAAAGAAATTGGCAAAAATGTTGAGTGGTTTTAGTCTAATTTTAAAACCACATAAAATTAATGGTCAATAGTGATACATAACCTTTGACTATTTTGAAAACAAGAGAAGTTTTTAATTGACTATGGTCAATTTGAATAGTAAAATAGGTTTTAAGATAAATGCTGTAAAGAATATTTTATGAACTTTTAAATTCTGTTTTGTTCTTCTAAATGAGAGCTTAAGAACAGAAAAATTTGTCTATTAGTTTGGTAACATTTCCACTTGCAAAGCAGAAGAAAAGAAAAAATCTGTATTTAAACTAAATTTTGATGAAAAGTTTAGAAATGCCTAAACAAATGTTTTTTTTTTTTTCCATTTTTCATTTAAAAAAAGGTATTTTAGGGACATTCTAACCATTGCTTCAGTCTGTGACTTTTTTCCTAAAAAGCATATTTTTTTCATTCTCAGGTAATGAAAATTTGAGAGTGATGGTTAGGGAACTATTCTGTGGACCTTTTTTTTTTTTTTTGGCACTGATAGCTAAATAAGTTCCAAGCAATTAGTGCAAAAGTTAAAGCCAAACACCTTTCTGAATGATTTATAACTTTATTACCTTATGTATTTTTTTTTTTTTTTTTAAAGTCAGAGTTTTATTATGTCAGGTGATGTTCAGCATCCAAATAGTGAGTCTCCCACTGTAAAGCTTCTATTCAAAACTGGAGACCTATTATTAATGAAATACATTGTGTCTGCTAGAGCCTGCCATTAAATTATGTGCTGGAAACAGTTCAATATTTGTTGTACAATATTTTTAGGGAAGGGAAGTAATAATACAGCATCCTTTTGTAGTAGCTGAGCAAGTTATTAGTCTTAGACTAAATGCCATTGTGTGAAACAACAATTTAGTGTTGAGTTTTTCTGTCGTCTTCTGCCAGAAGCATTTTGAATGGCATAGTTGCTGCATCAGTCCTTTTACTAGTCTGTCCTGGAAGAAAATGTGTTTCATCATACATTTATGAGTCTGACATTAAAATACTATTAAAAGGAGCAGTCTTTAAATCTTCTTTGACCAGTTTTGTCCTCAGATTGGTATACATGTGCAAATAAAATTATTGCAGCATGTTACTAGCTTCTGATTCTCCTGCCTTCTCCCAGAGGCAGAACTGCAGGGGCTGAAGCATCTGCTGCTTCTCTGCAGAAGGGCAGAGCTGATCATTATATTGGCATTCAATCTCTCCCTTGTGTGATTCTTGTCCCTCTCCTTCTTTCCATATTCCTTCTGTAAATATTAATGTATTGTCTTGTTTGAATTTTAAGACAGATCTTTTTCCCCTAAGAGTAATTTTCTGTAATTATTTATGCTATTACCAATTTCTGAAAGATTTTCTTAAAAGCTATAAACTCAGTTTGGGGATATAAAACAAAACACTTTTCTCTCCTTGGCAGTGAAGATGAAGGAAAGCTAGAAATGTTTGTTTGTCAAAACATTCAAACTTATTTAGAATTCAGACAGCAATTCCTGTCTGTTTAGACAAATATTTGTTCCTCCTGTGAAGGTGGTTCCCAGTGCAATGTGATAGACTGGGTACTCATGCCAGTCTCTCTTTATCCATGATTTAAAAAGCAACAAAAGTTAATATTTTGGATTAGATAATCTTGCAAATAAGACAGAATCTAGAAAACATAAGGAAACTTCCACTGTTTTGGTACCCTCCTCATGAAGAATTTCAGAGTTGGGGATTGTCACTTCTCTCCTTTCATCCCTCAACATAGGCAAAAGACTTCCACCCCAGAAATCTCCTTGTGGTGCACTGAGAAGCCAAACAGTGCAGTAGCAGCAGCACTCATGCCTTGTTTTAGGTATTAGTTTCTGTCTTCCCTACGGTGCATTGCCACAGAGCAAAGGAGGGGTCATTTTCCCACCTTCTTTTCTACTCTTCTTTCTCCCCCTTCTCAGGTCTTAAGGTTGCAGAGCAATCAGGCGGTGTGTGCAAAATCTACTGATGTTTTAGTATTTTTCTTATTTCAGCTCTTTCTGAGCTGTCTGGAAGGGAATAATGTAATAAAAACACTTGCATCCTTAGTTTGCTGCTAATTTGGAGTAGATGCAGCACTGCTGTAATTCTTACCAGGGAATTTTGGACATAGCACATGTCTACTTATGCCTATAATAATGCATGATTATTCCAGATTATTCCATAATCATACTAATTATGTTTTCTTTTGTTTCCACAGTACCCTTAATGGTAAAATAAGTTTTAATTACATTAGCTGTGTTTCTGAGTTTGAGTTTGTTTTGGTGTAGGTTTTTTTTCTTTTCCTGTGTTGTACTAAAAATCTCTAAGGTGTTGTTAGTACAGCACTATTTTCTGAGTGAAGAAATAAATACCACTTGACAGTTGACAACTGCTTTTAAGCAGAAGAAGCCATTACTGAAGTAACATGTGATGGCAGAGTGACTGATGCAGCATGCCTGACCTTCACACGGCAAGTGCTGGTCCAGCTGTTGTGGTTCTTTCTGTCCGTGATGGCTGGAGTCTAGCAACAGCAACATGGGTGTGAAACCCTTATATTCAGGACACTCATCTATCTTCTGCTTTTGTGCTGTTTAAATAGTTGCTAGGGAAGACAAAGAAAGGCCTGTTTGGAGAGGAAGAGGGTTAGAGACAAACTGGTTCCCAGTCCATTCTGCATGTGAATAGCGCTACACTGCAGCAACAATAGCACTAAAGGGAGATTTGTTTATTTTTAGCTATGTTACATTGGTTTCCCATTTATTTGTTATCTTGAATATAAGCTGCAGGCTTCTGTGTTCACATGAGCCCTTGGAATGCATGTGGAAAGACTATGTATATTAGGAGCAGAGCTAGAGTTGTTTACAGCAGGAGGCTTTTAGAAGTTTTTTTTAGCCTAGAGAAACTTATCTCCATGCACTGATTATATATTTGCTTGAATCTTTTCATTATTAGCCCTAATAGGATCATCCCTGTTTGGGATGATGACAGTCATTACCTTAGTAACTCCTTCCAATTCATATTGCTGCTGTGAGGAGTTTTCTGTTGTCCTGTGGAGTAAATCTAATATATCAAGTGCATTGGAAATTCAGTGAGAAACAGTGATTTCTTGTTTCTTTCATCTGTGTGCTTCTCAAATCTGTAAGTACATGTCAAGAATATGGAAAGTAAAAATTACAGGTCCCATAAGTCCTGGATAAACTATTAGCAAAATATTGCTGTTAGTAAAATATTACTATAGCATGTATGGATATTTCTGAAACTGCTACCATTGTGGCTTTTCTCATCAGGGGAAGTTCCTTTTCTTCTCAGGAGTCCAATACAAGACAAGAATATATGCAAACTTGAGATGAGTGGTGGATAAAAATCTACTCCAAATACATTTGCAACTAGATCTCCTATTTGTTTGGACTAGTTGGATTTCTCTGATTTGCAAGACAAGGTGCCAAGCAATACTTTGCTCTAGAAGCCAGCTGCTGAACCTTCATTGTTGGCCTTGGGTTTCTTCCCCCCCTTTCTTGTCACTTCTTTATGTTGGCATAGGACACTTTGTCCAGCTTTTATCCATGAATTCTCAGATTTGGGTTAAGTCTAACAGCTTTCTATCCCTTTGTAATTAAACTGTTTCTATGCACTGTGTCACAAGGTAGGCAGTGACAGAAGGCTGTAACCAGCAAGAATCTGTTTTTTTTATTTTTTTTTTCCCTTGGGAAGACCCTTTGAACACAAAATGCTTGTGAGACACATGGTAACCAGCTCAGCACAGCATTGCAGTTCTTTGTGGATGTATTGGCTGGGCAAGTCAATGATTTCCATCTGAAATGGGGGCTTTGGTAGGAGCAACGATGCTGCATGAGTACAATAAAATGCCTGAAATCACCAGTGTCAGAGAAACGAGAGAGGGGGGCAGCAGCTGATGTTAGTTTCATGTACCTCAATCTGAGAGATTCATGTAGCACAGACATATGGTCTGGATATAGATCCCAAGACACGAGAGTCTACATCCACTGTTCAATGATGAAATATGAAAATACAGCCTGCATTTCTAGAGCATCGCTCTTACCTGTTGCCTGGGACACATGAAAGTTGTCAGAACAGCTACAGCCTTTTAACTAAAACCCTCAGAAGGAAGATATATATGTTTGTATCTAAATTAGTATATATTCTTGTTTCTAAATTAATATATATATCTTTTTCTTAATTAATATGGTCTAAAAGGAGATAAAGAATCTGCCATGGTGCATGCAAATAAAGAGGTGCTTATGTTGGTGCCCAGCCACACAAATGCCGTGCTGACACAGATCTATGATTTCCAAGTTGAAGTTTCTGAACAATGACAAGTTCATTTTGCCATGTGTTTTCTGCTCAGTGCTGGAATAGATCCAAATCCTTCATATCAACATCACAAATGAAATTGTGTGAAAGTTCCTCTTTTCAGATTAGAAAGACTCTTCTATTTTTCTTTTTTTTTTTTAATTTTGGCATATTATTTTGGAAGTAAAAAAAAATGGACCACAAGTGACAAAAAATGTGCCATACAGAAACCTTTTGATTGAAATTGATACATCCCTGTGAAACACTGAACCCCTGATGGAACAGCATAATTCTGTGGGGTGGAAAAAAAAAAAGATTAAAAAAAAAAAAAAAAGGCGGCAAAAAAACATCCAAAACATTTTGCCAAGACTTGACAAGATCTAGTCTCTTTTCAGAGGAATCTCAGACTGAACAGATTAATTCAAGCTATTTGGTTCCCTTTTTTTTTCTCCTAAGAGAAATAAGAAAAAAAGAACAATTTTTCTTTAAAAATATTTTTTTTTAAAACATACTGCAGCCCCCGGCCTTCAGACACAAGCATGCATCTAGCACTGCCTGATATAAAAAATTACTGGCCTGGAACCAAATGTCTCATTGAAAACTTACATGAACAAAAGTGTCATTCAGACTTAGAAGTGTTAGCTAGAAAAGCCAAATGCTTCTCTATGTGCCCTTATCATTTGCCTTTCTCTAGTTTGTCAAAAGATGCTAACAAAGTCTGTCTCCTCCTGTTCCTCAGACTACAGACCTGTGTCTGAAAGAACAAATTGACAACATTGTGCTTAGTCCAAATGCGTGGTAGAAAGGGATACACAACATTTGTGACAAGTGCTAGTGCTTGGTGATGTTTTTGAGGATCAGATGCATTGGCATACACAGTCTGTTGCACAAAATTCTGTCCATGCCAACATTACTTCTGTACTCACAGGAGCACTGTGTGGTGCACGTCCAACAGGTTAGAGCTTGTCTGCTAAAAAATACACTGCTGCTTTAATAATGTTGTAGTGACATATGTCACACTGCTTGTTTGAAAGTACCAGGTGACACATGAATGAAAAATTTTATTTAGTATATTGATCAGCCAATCTAAAAGCTGATCTCAAAGTCTCTCATGAGACCCCACCTGGAGTACTTCACCCAGCTCTGGGATGGGTTCCCAGTGCAGGATGGGTTCCAGCTCTCCATGGCAGGGGAATTAAAGCCTGATGATCTTTAAGGTCCCTTCCAACCCAAACCAGACCATTCTATGTTCTTTGATGTTATGATCTTGTCAAAAGTCCCTCTCCAACTTTATTGTAGGCTCCTTTCAGGAACTGGAAGTCTGCAGTTAGTGCTTCCTGAAGCCTTCCCTTTGCTGGGCTGAACAATTCCAGTATTCTCAGCCTTTCTTCATAGTACAGCTGCTCCATCCCTCTAATCATCCTGATGGCCTCTTCCAGATTCTCTCCAACAGATCAATATGCTCCCTGTGCTGGCGATTCCACAGCGTTCCACACTCTATGGAGCAATCTATGTGTGAAACTAAAATTTATTTTGGCATTCGGGGCTAAACCCAACCCACAGTGACATCGGGTATACTTTAACGGGTGATGTCACACGTCTGTGGGGCGCAGGCGGACCCACGCGCTGTGTCCTACAGCTGATCCTGCCCGCAGTGCCCGTGTTGCCGATGGCTGCGTGCCCGGCGGCAGCGCCCCGGGGCCCGCTGAAACCCCTCCGTTCTCCGCCGGGGCCGGGAACAGGACCGGGACCGGGACCCTGATCATTTCTAGGGGAAGGGAAGGGGCAGGGCAGGGCAATGAAGGGACAGGCGCAGAGAAGGGACAGGACAGGGGCAGTGAAGGGACAGGTGCAGGGAAGGGGCAGGACAGGGCAGGGCAGGGCAGGGCAGGGCAGGGGTGGCCCCGTTGCTCCCCCCGGCCCGGCCCGGCCCGGCAGCGAGCGGAGCAGCAGCCCGGCGGTGTCCGTGCGCCAGGGACAATTACAGAGCCGCTCTCGGTCCCCCTGCCGTGCCCGCCCGGCTGTGCAGAATGCTCCATGAGCCGTACGTAGCTGTGGTTCAACACCCCCCGCCCCACCATCCGCGGGGATGCGGTGGGTGCGCCACTGGCTGTTCCGCTCTCTCCCACCGCAGCGGGCGATGGAATCCTGCAGGGGTGAGATCCTTGCACAAGGTTATGAGACCCCTTGCAGAGAAACAGCACGTGAAAGAAATAGTTCCTCTAGGCAGCAGTGTGACTTGTTCCATAGGTTCTTCCCGGTCCGCAGGCTGAGCCAAGCCCAGCCCTCGCTGCTGTCCCTGGCTTTGGGCCGTAAAGGATGCTCCGCTCTGCTCCAGCTCCAAGTAGCTCTTGTAGTGCCACGGAGGACATAGCAGCACGGACAAGAGACTGACTTATTGACTTTTTACATCTTTGGATGTGACTGGACTGTCTACAGATTTGCATAAGTGCTGGGAAGGTTTGAGGCAAAAAGCTCTGCTTTGAAACTGGAAATACGAGTTTGTGTTTTTGAATATGTAGCACGGCTATCACAAAGGAATGTTTAATTATCATTGGTCTCTTGAAAAATAATATTTCCGTAGGTTGCAATTAATTTAGGATATTTGTAATTGTGTGAAAATGTTACATATTCTCTTTTCTTAGAGAGCTAATATATTTTTTTAACTGAAGCTATTCTGACTATAGAAGGTGATATAAGTTTTTATGAAAGTTGAAGTGGACTGTTACATATGCCCAGAGAGGTGATAGATGCCCCATGCCTGGCAACATTCAAGGTGAGGTCGGACAGGACTCTGAGCACCCTGATGTGGTTGAAGATGCCCTGCTCATTACAGGGATATTGACTAGATGAGAATTAAAGGTCCCTTGAAACCCAGACCAAACTCCTCGCTTGTATGGAGAACTATTTGTACTTGCAGTGTACTTTGAGAGCCCAGTGAAAGATGAATGTCCGAGGACTATCAGATGCTTTTACTTGGGACTTGCAGAGGACAACTCCTCCTATGAAGCTGCAGTATTGTTAATAAACCTCACAAAGTGACAGCAGTTACATCTTCAACCACACAAATCCACATGGTGTGATATCATAGCTCTCACATCTCTGCTCTCTGAAGAGTCTGTGTTTCAGTAACCATGATCCAGGATGTGTTTGCTCATCCCTCCTTGGACAGAAAATAGAATGTTAATAATGCAAAAATGTTTCCCGAGACACTGTTTTTCCCTTCCTCCCTCTGAACTATTACTTTGTGTCACAGATATCTTATAAGGCTTTTCTCCTCTCTGAAAAGTGCAGTGTTTGAACCAAAAAAAGCTTTAAGGATGGGTGAGCCAGACCCATCTTTGTGACTTCTGTTTCATAGATCTCTCTGGAGATCTTTGGATGTATCTAAAATTACTTGAAAGTAACTTAGAGGAGATGTGAATTAACATGATTTTACAATTCCTCCTTAAAAGTTGTAAATAAGATCCAAAGAAACAGGTTTTTATGTGTCTTCAACCAAGCAGTGTGTATTGGGTGTCAGTTGGGGTTCTGGGGTGGCCTCTCTGAGGACCCACTGTAAGGCACAGCTGAGCCCATCGGCCAATGTGGTGGTGCCTCTGGGGTAAAATATTTAAGAAAGGGGAAAAAAATTGAGGAAATGGAAGAATCACGAGTGAAGTTGAGCCTGAGAAGGAAGAGGGTTGGTAAGGGTGGTTTTAGTTTTGTTTTTTATTTGTCACCATCCTACTTTGTTATTAATTTGTAATAAAATTAAATTAATTTTCTCAGGTCAAGTCTGTTTTGCCTGTGATGGTAATTGGTGAGTGATCTCCCTGTTCTTATCTTGACCCATGAACATTTCAATCTTATTTTCTCCCTCTTTCTTGCTGAGGAGAGGGAGTGAGAGCAGTAGGTTGGCACTTGACAGACAGCCTAGGCCCACCACACACAAACATCAGGTGCCATTAAAGAGACCAGATTTTAAAACAAAAAAATTGGAGTGGATCTCTACGATTTAAAAGTCAAACAAAAACACATGTCTAGCATCACATTTTGTACTCAACAGACCAGACTCAGCACTAATACTTTAAGCTTTCTTTGCTATGCAAGCACTGAACAATTTTCGTTTTTCAGAATGAAGAAAAAGCCTCAAAACCTCTGTGTTCTTCTTGGTGCCTATGATGTTTATTTTGATAGTTCATATAGGGACAGCTTTAGAAAACTTTTTGTGGCTTTGGCTCATTGGTTGTAAGTAAACTCCAATGTTTCATGGTCCATTGTTTAACTTGTCTGAAGGACTGATAAATGCATCACTAAAACCTGGCACCATGTTCAGTGAAAACTCAACTTGTTATGCCAGTGCATAAGAGCTGATCTGCATATCAAGTAATGAGAACTCACAGTCACTTTGGACAAACAATTCCCACACCATTGATTTGATTTTATCTAAGGTATGTAATGTGACAGAGACTCTACTGTATTTATACTTCCAGATTTACATGAAGAAAAATTGTAAGAAATTTCTCAGTTACTAGTATTGTGTTGTTGGCTTTTTTTTTTCCTCCTAACTATAGTGTGCAGAAATATTTTGCCTTACAATCCTTCCAGGAACCTAAACAATAATTTGTAACTGGGATTAAACAAAATATGTATCTGCTCTAGTTACTTAACTGAACATTTAGAAGAAATTATGCTGTTCAGAAAACTGCATGTAACATCAAAACCAGGATTTATTTCCCCATATCGTATTACACTCAAGGTGTCAAACTGAAAAAAAGATCATCCATTGTCCTCCATTTGCTTTTGGGTTTTGGCTTTCCTGCATATGCTTTCTATATGATCAGTGGAGGCATTAGGAAAACAGGCATATATGCACATCGGGATATAGATGCACAGAGCATGCGTGTGCACAGTAGCTCTAGATTGCTAATTTTATTAAAGGAGTTCCTGCTTTGTTTTATTATGGATGTTTTCCTTTCCTGTCTAGCTTCCTCTACCCTTGAAGTTTTTACTCAATGTTTTATTCTGGTAAAGGAAAATTCGTAGTATATATTAGACTTAAAATCAAGAAGAATATAAACAGTATCATTAGCTATTTCTTCAGATACAGATGTTTGATCTTACAGTGCCCAATTTCAATTTTGTTGC
Organism: Vidua macroura; assembly: GCF_024509145.1. Lineage (NCBI taxonomy): Eukaryota > Metazoa > Chordata > Aves > Passeriformes > Viduidae > Vidua > Vidua macroura. The sequence goes on from NC_071571.1 coordinate 135,598,306, forward strand.
CATTTGAAGTCAGTTCTGCTTTATGAGCATTTCTAACAAAAACTGCCTAATCCCCAATGCACAGCTTCTGCTCAAATGAACTCTCCGCCTGAATTCAGAGAACTGCACAGTGTTTGGCACATAGAGTTGTATTCATTCACATTACATTTTGCTGACAAATTTTCCCTTGACTCCCCTCTCGTCAGCAGAGAGATTAAATAACTCTCAAACATTTAAAGTCAAGCTAATCAGTAGTCAAGTGCTGTGACTATCTCTTCACATATAACTACGACATTTAGGGCCACAGTTTAGTGATGGATTTGTCAGTGTTATATTTACAGTGGGACTCGATGACCTTAAAGGTCTTTTCCAACCTAAATGATTCTATGATTTTCTTTTCCAACATTTGAACAAATTCACAGACACTGAAATATACACTGATGTGCTTCCTGGAATATAAAAAACCCCATACATGACAATAATTAAAACTAGTTATGTTATCTCCAGCAATATATTAGCTTTTATCCTTTTAAGATGCTGAGATGATGAAGGAAAGAAAATTACTTTAATAACAGCCTGACCCAAATTTTTCCAACATTTCTGAAGTGAAACAGATTTTTTACCTGATTTTTTTCTAAACAGAAGTTAAGATTTTTTCTCCTAAATGACTTAAACTTGTGTCTAATCCCCTAACAACCTTAATCAACAAATTTATGATAAAATCTATTTAAAGCTAATTACTTTCACATTATTGCTATTAATCCAATGGCGCAATTCTTAGCAAAATCAGTGCAAAATATCTTCATTCACATAAGAGCATGCAAACAATATGAAAATATTGTGAAAGTGTGTTGCAGGTAATGTATGTCTGTTGTGTTGTTATACTCTCTGGTACCTTTCACACCCAAGGCCCTTTAATGCTACCTTGAAATTAATCAGAAGAGCCTGTGCTGCAGCAGCAGCATTCTTGAAAGGATACCCAGCCTAGAAGATGCCTACTGGGACCCTTCTGCATGTGCTGACCCACATTTCAGGGAGCTGTGCATCCCCCAGGCCTCCTGTGTAAGAGCCTCTGAGCATCCGTGCCTTTCTGCAGCCCCTCTCCTGTGGCTGCCCCCAGTAACCTCTATCTTGTGCCCTGGTTTGGGAGGAGTGAGAGGGAGCCCTGGCTGCAGCCCTGACCTCACAGATACACAGCCCTGCCTAACAGGGCTTGCCATCCTCGGCCTTTTCCAAGGAGAGTGAAATTGTTTCTCTTGAGCCTTTTCATAGTCACGTAATCCTTGGTGGCTGCTTTGGCTGCAGGGCTCCTGCTTGCTCAGAAGTGGCCGGTGCCGGTATTGCTGCAGAACTGAGCACTGCTGGCGATGCCCTTTTCTCCTGAGACTGTTATCAATAGGCAGAAGAGCACAGGCAAAACCTCCCATGATAAAATTGCCCTTTCCCAGCAGATGGAGGCAGCTATCATTCCTGATCTGGCAAGATGCTGTATGATGAATGTAAGAAAGGGCAGCATGCCCTGCTGCTGTCAGTGATCTCTATTATGGTATGCAGTGTAAGAGCACCAGGGAACACAGGGATGTGCAAGTGAAGCTGTCTGGATGTGCTTTGACTGACCTGAAGTGATTTGTACAGGGCTGTTACACATCTTACAGCTTCATGGAGGCAGCAGCCTGAAGGGCCCTCTTTTCTTGTTTTCCTTGGGCTGTTCTGAGCAGGTCTCAGGGGCCACTACAAACATTAGAAACTGGTAGAAATGTTAGGCTGGTGAAAAATTAGATCTCAGTGACACTGATAGAGCAACAAGGCTGACCATGATGCAAAACTGATGGGCTCTCTGCTTCTGATGTCTTCCTGACATATGTTGGATCTTTATACTGTTGTACTTCCATCAGCAACTAAGCATGATTCATGCAAACTTGTCTGCAATAACAAATCCCTGATAGATTCTGTGCACTCCTCCGAATTCCTACCCTTTAGAAATGAAATAGTTGTTATTTCAATATACAGTGGTTGCAATGTTTTTCTTATTTATTCCTCTTTCAATCTCTTTTGTTTTTTTTGTTTGCACTTTTTGCTTACTTGTTTTAAAAGGATGGTGATGCAGCTCTATACTTCTTCCTCCTGTCCCACTCTGCCTCCAAAAATCAAAAGATGGATGAATCTGAAGTTACTAAGTCCCATAATATTAACATAATTAAATTCTCAGTATGACTGTAATTTTAGGATGAAACTAAATGTTCAGACAAGTATTTGTCGAAAGATTTTCTATTGCTGAACTGTTGATTCAAGTTTTATTTCTTTGCATTGTGCTGTTAAAATGATAGGTCTGACCTCTTAATATCTTACATCTTTCAGATCTTTTACCTGGGGACTTAGTGGTTCCCTTGTTGGGTTCATCTGGGCATCTTTGAGCTAATTAGTTTCCTCTCAGCAGAAGTGCCTCAGGCAGTGCTAGTGTCTTGCTCATTCCTGTTGGCTATTTACCTTTTCAGTTTTCTTTTTAGTGTCTTGAACAGGACTATTTAAATTAAGTAATATCAAGCCAGAAAGTGAAAAACGGTGATGAAAGAAACAGGAATTTGGTCTAAATGGTCTAATATGAGTTTGGCCACTTGACACTGAGGCACTGAGGCACCTCTCCTTTAAGACAGATAGTTTTGAAGAAAGAGAGGACCTTTTTTTTTTTTTGCATGCAAGACATTTTCTGTGTACCTGTTTTTTCCTCAAACTTCAGGATGATCTTTTAAAGGCTTATTCTATCAGTTCATATGAATTTGCATCTCTTTGCAAGATCTAAGGAGCTGACACTTCTCAAATGGTCAAGAGTGTAATACGAGCCCAGAGATGTCTGCATTTTGCATATTTTGGGATGTATTTGGGATCCGGCAAAATGGAACCTGTCCTAGAGTTCGAGGTCCCTTTTTAGCAAACTGTCCTTCCTTATATGAGAATAGAACTGTTTAATTTACTTTATCCAGAAGTGCTCGGTTTGTTTGAAAATTAGTTTTGTAAATTCATGTCTGGAGCACGTATTTCTTTTGGGTAGGACAGTAGCAAGGTCTAGCAGGGAACTGACAGAGTTTGTTGGGCCCAGCAGTACAGATATTAGCCTTTTTTGGCAAACTTGACACTGTACCTTATGGCCATTTCTGGATTGAGTGGTGTTTGTCTTCCACTTCTGAACTCTTCCCTGACTCAAATGAGGACCCTTCTCACCCATATGTCTTTGTCTCTGTCTCAGATAACCAAGATCTGGGTGAGGTCACTGCTCAGATTCCAAACAGAGTCCTCTGTGAAGCTTCCAAGCTCTCCTTGGCTCACCTACTTAGGTATAATGGGAGGATGCATGTTAAGTTAGGCTTCAAAATAAGATAGATCCACCTTTCTTAGTGGTTGCAGAAGGGAAACGTGGTGATGGAACCTGAGGGTTCACAAAAGATTTTGTAGTATGTTAACAGCGTATCATATATCTCTTGGGAAATAAGCAATTTGGACAGCCATATAGAGGCTCAAGGGAAAGCACTATACTGTACCCTGGAAAGGGCAAATCGTGTTCCATGGTGACAGAAATGGCTCTTTCAAGCACAAAATATAAGCCTTTGGTCACTCTTACACTGTGCAAGTTGAGCTGTGGTAGTTTGTTAACCAGCAGACAGGTCTGCCCTAGGTTTCTGCTTGAGCGCTGCAGATGACTCCAGCATGCATAATTATTACCAGTGCTGGAACTGGTATGATTTTTAGCATGCAACTCAAAGTTAACACATTTATTTCAAATTATGCTTCCCCAAGGCATTTTGTGTTCAAAATACTTAATTCATTTCTGTAATTCATCATGCTTACTTTGAATAAGGAATATCCTAGCACTGTTGCCCTATATAAGGAAAACCACATCTGGAAGTATTATAACAAAAAAAAAAAAAAAAGAAATTAACTGTTTCAGTTTTTGTTGTTTTTTTGCTTGTTTGTTTGTTTTTCCTATTTCAAATACAACAACAGTTTAGCAAAGACACAAACCTGAATTCTAGCTGCACGGCCATCTTCAGCTGTCTGTACTTACGTGGAAAACTTCCAAGCAGTTTTTCACATTTGCTTTAACATGTGCTTACAATTAGAATGGATGGTTGCTTTATATACCAAAATTCTGGCATTAGTTAGGGGTTTTAATGTTTAATCAGTTTTTAGCAGAAACAGGCAGAGCAGGGAGGCAAAGCTGCTCAGAAGTATGGCATGACCTCCACAGAAGGAGAAAGTATGCAGGGACTGGTTTGAGTATATGTGTATATATACACACACAATGGTCTGTACAGCATCCAGTACATTTAGCTGTCAGCAGGTTTGAAATTGTTGCACAGGGACATGCAGGTTCTTTTAGGGATCCTTGGCAGAGTAGAGTAAGGATTGGCCACAGGGTTTTAGTTATAATTAGAGCCTTATTATTGCATAAAAATTTTAACAATCAACATAGGTTATTCTTGTCTACTATTTCTAGCAGTTAGTGCAGCTTAGCTACTCTTAGCATAGCTTGCGGAGTATCCTTAGCAATTATCATAGCAATTATCATAGCTTTCAGTTAAATAGAATTTCTAGTTATTAGTGTAGCTTTCTTGCTTTCTAGGGCTTTTCGTTACCTGGACCTGCTACAGTTTGGGTCAAACTCTTAATAACCCGTGTGTGATACAATAACCACAGTCTAGGCCCAGACTTTACCTAAAGTAACAAGAGTCACTGTGTCTCAGAGGAAGCAGGGATGCTCCAGACCCCCAGGATGCATGGGTTTTCCTGTCCAGCAGCAGTTCCAGTCTGTATCCCACTGAGGACTTGCAGACACTGGATTTTATGGGCAATATCTCACATGCTGGTAGCCTTCCCTATTCCCCAATAGGTGTCCCCACAACCTGGCCACAGTGCCTGGTGGGCAAATGGTCTTCTTGTACTGCTGACAGGAGGGTGATCCCTTCTATAACAGGGTCATCACATCCTGGTGACAGCCACAGTGTTGAAAATGGGAAGAGAGAGGGGGGTGGGGTGTGATGAACACACTGACATATTGTGGTGTTTGTCTTAGAAAATGGTGTTGTTTCTGCTAAACATATTCCCAGGCCCAGGAATGGGGTACCAGACACAGAAACAGAGGAATTTATTTTTCACCCAGACTGAAGTAAATTGTCACAGTTTCCTGGAGGGACAAAAAAGCATAAGTAGGTTGAAAAAAGGATCAAACACAGTGGTCCAGATATAATCTCTTTGATCTGTCTCGCAAGTTCTTAAGCTACCTATTTTCAGCAGGATAAATACAGAGGAATAGTATGTTTGCCATTTTCCTTATGTTCTCTCTGTAAATACCAGTTTTTGGCTACTCTTGGGAAAAGGATTGACAAAGAGAAAGAGAGTTTCTTAGGCTGGTGCTACAGTTCCTGTACCATCACAGTTATGCTGGGTATTTAATGGAAAGTGAAATAATATTTGAACCAAAAAAAAAGAAAAACAAAAACCAAACAAAAAAAAACAACCCACCCCCCCCCAAAAAAAAAAAACAAAAAAACAAAGAAACACCCACTTGATCTACTATTGCAAACATACCTGCTGAGCTGAACTGTGCCTGGCTGCCTTTCTGAGGCTCTGCATGCAGCTGGGAGTGTCCATGTAATATTGATGGGCCTGTACATTGATTGAGGTGTGGAACACAGGATTGCTGCTTGGTCTCTTTGACACCATGATTTACAGCGACTTCCTGGTGGATAAGACGTGAATCTGCTGCTGGAGTTTTGAATGCTCAGCTGCACATGCTTGCTCAAAGATAGAAATGTAGTAGCTAATACCTATTTACATAGGTATAAGATGTTAGATGTTCAGAGTAACAAACTGCCAATAACAGTGCTGTTCAACATTAATGCTTGGAAATACCAATTCTGTAGAAGATGTCAATGTATTTAAACATTTTGCAAGTGAACTGTGTAAGGTGCATATACCCCTTTCTCTCATAGTCAGTAAGGTGTATACCTATGCTGTTATGAAACTTGCATGAAAATCAGGATTCTTGGTATTCTGGAACTGTGGGTATATGTGGAGTATCCAAGGGCTTTTACCTGTAGTTGCTTTGCGTTTAATTTGCAATCAAATAAGGCATAGATATTTTAGAATTATTTGATATCATTTCAAGGAGATTTGCAGTAGCTGTCTGTAATATCTTTTACATCAGGATTGATAATTATTTATGTGGTTTCATAATGATATAAGTTACTTTTGTTCAGCATCTTGTTTCCTAAACATTTTAATATGTTTTCCTTGAAAATTATATCCTACAGAGAAAGTAGCAAACAGTAAAGCAGGTGTAAGTGTTTTAAGTGTTTGAAATTGCCAGTGCTCACCATGTGCCAGATATCATGGGAATTGAAGAAACTGCTTTTTCTAAAGTTACCAAGGCCAGTTAGCCTTTGATTTAATGTGGAGAGAAGGAAAAGTGCTGGTCTTGAAAAGTGTATTAAGATGTAAAATAACATAGTGTGCTTCTAAAGGATTGTTTTCATGGCATATTTTTGCTCTTCTTTTGAGGCACTGAAAATATCGCTGTTTTAAACTGATATATCCTCTGATTTACAATTCTTTTTTCTTGTTTTTAATTAGAGATATCTCAAAATTACAGAAAAATGCTAGGTCTGAAGAGATATTTCAAAAATACCATTATTTCTAAAACAGAACTGCCAAAGGTGTTGGTTGTACAACAGAGAAGAGAGCCAAGAGAAAAGTGAGATGGCTCTTAATCTTTTGATTTCCAGTGGGGCGTTTTCCTTGGTGTGACACTCTCTGGAGTGTCTAACCCAAGCAGTTCTCTGGGTCAGGCCAATTAAAATCAACTTTGCTCAACAAAGCTGAATGTCAGCAGGTTTTGGATCAGTTCCTGGGGGAGATCAAAGCTCAGAAGTACTTAGGTGTTCAGTGTTGTCTTCTTTCGTGCTTCTAAGTCTGTATGCATATTATAAGTAAGGATATTTTTTAGTATTTTGCTTAGTGTATAAATCTGAATAGCTTCTGTATTACTTTTGTTCATACACATTCACATTACTAGAGTAAAAGAAGTTTTCAACACAAATATTCATTCTCAGTTCTTACTCGTGTGGTGAAAATTTACATTTATAGAAGTTTTGCAGTGGTAGGCTATGAAAATTTTCATGACTGTCTTCCATGGTTTTCTTTATTTTAACTACATTTAATTAATGAATTTAACTGCAAAAAGTAAAGATGAAAAGCTAGAATCAGATAAAGCTGTAACTTTCCCCCCCATATTTTGCCTAATTTATAGTGAGAGATCGATTACTTTGATTGTATGAGTCCATATGTTAGTGCCCCACAAACAAAATGTTGCAAAATTCTGCTGTGTTTTGTCTGCATACCTTGTTTGTGTACAAAAAGAATTTCAAGTGCCTCTGTAAAAGGTAAGTTTTTATACTAATCCCAAACCTCTGCATTTGTCATGAAAAAAATCTAAACAAGTCTCTCAAAGGGGTCACAGTGCACCTTAAACATGAAATGTTAAGGCTCAGTGTCTATGTAGACAGCCTGTACAGAAGCAGCACAGCAAATGAGTGAACTTGAAGACTGAACTGCGAGGAAATGCAAGCACTGTGCCAATAGGGAAGACCCAAATCATGTACAGTGGTTGCTATTCCTGTGTCCTCCATCATCCTGGCTCAACTCTGTCATCCAATACCACTGGCACACATAAACGACTTAGCTTCCCTCTCTGTGTCCACTTATTTCTTTGTTTTTTTGCACCATTGCTATGAAGTGCTTAAATAACACATTACAAGAACAGTAAAACTGTCCAAAGCCTGAGCCCCATGTAGGAACTGAAAAATACACTGTGTGAGCAGAAGGTGAAAGAAAGCAGATGAAACAGTTATTTAGGAACTGGACATCTATTTTATTGTTCTGGATTTATCCTTCTGGAAAAGGCTGACTTTAGCAAACACTTCACTGTGTGAAACAAGCACACAACATCACCAGAAGGGAAACTAAGGCTGGAGACAAGGGTAAATTCCCAGCTGTATTAGGAGAGTGAGAACAATCTATTTTGTCATTAAAACTTTTAATGAGAAATTAATTAATTCTTATTCCATGTGCTCTCTGATATACGAAGCTCTCCAAAGCTCAGGATGTAAAGCAGACACACATTTTCTGAAGCCACATCTGCTTCATGGTTGCCAGAATGTGCTGCAGGACTGGCTGCTTGCAGCTAGCACCTCGCAACTCTTTTTATAGCCAGCATAGCCTTGAGATGGTGAGGAACATGTTAGTGTGAGACAGTCTGTGAGAAGAGACAGAGAAATACGCAAACTGATCTGCATGTCTGTGCTTCGCTCAGGCTGAAGAAGTGCCTCAGCAAACAAACCACAGTATGAACCTCCAGCTCTGTGCAAAAAAAACTGTGGTAAACTTGTTTTCTGAAAGAGCTATAACTAAGAGTTACCTGAGTATCTGGAAGGAGTGTGTAGGAAGGAAACATCTTGTGATCCTGAAAAATATGATGTTGAGACAAAAGGGAAGGAGTGCTTGGCAGCTTTACTTCTTGGCAAATCCATAGATTTCTTTTCCATGATCTCTGTTAATTGAGGATGTCTCTGTCATCATCAATGGCTCAAGAGATAGCTTGCAAAGCAGAACACTCCCTGTCCTGAACCCTGTAAATGCAGTCTTCAAGAGAAATCTTTGCAAATCCCACATCCCAACACCACAGGCCTGTGATGCTGAAAAAAGCCTTGCCATCCTAGCATATGAGTGTCTCTCATATCATGTGGTCACCACAGAAAAATATTGCTTATATGTTAAAAACCTGGCAGAACAGAGGTGGTCATTCCGGGCCCTGTTTATTCACCAGCCTCATGAGGAGCAGCTGGGGAAACTGGGGTTGTTTAGCCTGGTGAAAAGGAGGAGCAGGAGAGACCTCATCACTCTCTACAATTACCTGAAAGGAGGGTGTAAGAAGGTGGGAGTCAGTCTCTTCTCCCAGGTAAAAAGCAACAGCACAAAAGGAAATGTTCTCAAGCTGCATCAGGAGAGTTTGGATATTCAAAACATTTTTTTTCACAGAAAGAGTTGTCAAGCATTGGATCAGGCTGCCCAGGGAAGTGCTTGGAGTCACCATTGCTGGAGGTATTTTTAAAATACCTGTAAATGTGGCACTTATGGACATAATTTAGTGGTGGACCTGGCAGTGCTGGGGTAACAAACAGTTGGACTTGAAGACCAACCAGAATGGTTCCATGATCTGCAGCTGTGCTGCTCAGATCTGCTCCTGCTGCTCTTCTGAAGCTTGCGCAGAGCCCACAGCCCAGCCCAAGCTTGGCTGGACCTGTGTAGTCTGGACATAAGACAGGAACTGGCTCAGGCAAAGCCTTTCCCAAATTGTATTTTTGGGTTAAATCTGTCTTGGATGTCAGTTGTAAGTGCAAGGTGGGGGTATTTTTTCCTTGCCTTATAACCATTACTGATGACGAGGCTTTCTAAATGGCAGATTAGTGTTGATCTTTATAAAAATTTATGAATATTGTATTGATAAAGTACTAAGCAACAGAAATGTGTGTATTAGTTGAACCACATCTGTGACAGAGCATGAACCCCATCCATGTGTAACAGTAAAAAGACAATGTCACTGGACATTTTGCATGGAAAGAAAAATACCTGTCACAATTTACAAAGTTTCTAAAGTGAGAATGGGTGGAGGACCTGACAACTGACCTAATTTAGAAGGCCTGAGTATAATGAGGTGTATTCCAGCAAATAACTAGTTTGTCCAATCTAAAAGCAGCTCATCTTATGGCTAGGTGATTAGGAGAAATACTCCTCTGTAATACTGCTTAAAGACCAGTTCCAGAAAATACAGCTATAAGCAAATAATTTAATAGCTGTATCAATATTATATTCATATGAATGCTACACATAAGGTAGAAGTAGGTATCAATAGAAATGCAAAGTCTGTTAAATATATGCCTGTTAAATGTAAAATACTGCAAGTGCTGGTTTGTATTTTCAGTTTTTAGTTAGGTTTTCATTTTAGACTAGATTTTATTTTGGATTAAATTTTGTTGGCTCTCCAGATTTATCGACATTTTTGTGAGTAGTAAATGGTTGGAGGGAATTGTCCCTCTTCTATTACAGGTGCAAAACTCTTTCTGCATTTTTTTTTGTTTGTTTTTATCTTTCTAAGATTGTTTTTTTTCAGTCAGCCATCATCTGACTTAAGCTCAATTTAGCATATACAAATCCTTTACTTTTGACTGCTGTCAATAGTACTGGTAGACTGGTGTCCATTTATTAAAATGGACAATTCATTTGAAATTTCTTGATTTCAGATGTCAATAGACTTGTGGAATAAACAGTTCCATTTGAAAGAATATTAGGTTGACAAATTTTGGGGTAAGAAGACTTGCTGTTGGATTCTAGGTTTGCAGCATTTTTGAACAGGCAGTTTTGATCATCTTTTAAAGATTAATATTTTAAAATACCAAACCAAATGGTGCATTAATACAGTGCTAGACTAATGTATTTTATTAAAGAAGAACAAGAAGTGCAATAAAACACTTAGCATGTCCCACTATTTACAGTGATGACATCATAATGTGATCAAGGAAAAATATATCATCAATATTTGAGGTCAGGATCATAAAGGAAAATATTTAATGAAATTGGCTGTAATATAATCATCTCATGCTCAAACACAATAACAGAAGATTACAAACTTTTAGAATATTAACAGTACTCATCTTGCTTCAGTAATGAAATACTCTTTAGAAAAAAAAGAAATGTAAAACTTCTGAGGAAGTCCTGACTCCTGACTGTGCTATGCAATGAGCAAACACTGCCACCACAATATAGTTGTTTTAAAAGGCAGATCTATTTCTTGTCATGCAGCTCATTGGTGTATCTGGAATTCAGAGCAAGGCTAATTGTTTTCTGTATGTAATTCTCCAAGACAGTGATTTAGAGAAAATTCTTAACCCTGTCTCTCGATCCTAAATATGGTCAGCGGTGTGGGAGCACGTGCCTCTGCTGCCTTCACTGCTGGTTGGTGTTTAGGAAAACCAATCAATCTGGCAACTTTTGCTTTGCTCATAGGGCAGACGATCCAAGTGCAAGTGAAATGAGGCACTCAGCTCTTTGTACAGTGAGCAGCACGTAACAACAGCTAGGTTGGGATCCAGCCAGGAAGCCTTGCTCTTAGAAAATTCTTTCCTTATGAGACAAAGTTGTTCAAAATGCTGCTGTTCCCTCTACTGAAAGATAAGAGTGTTTGTGATCTGTTTCAGTGGAAAAGAAGATAAATTAGTTTAACACACTTTATGAGAGCACTGTGGTGAACTATCACATCTCAGCAACAGAGGAACAACTCCTTTAAATCATTGCTTCTGCTTGATAGGTGAATATTTGACCATATCCTTATATATGACATAGATTGCAATTCTGAGAACTTGCTCTATAGACCTTTTGTAAATTTAGGCAAATGTATGAATTCTTGGTTTCTTTGGGGTGGAGAGAATCAGAATCTCATTTGCAGTTGCCCATCCTCCAAGGCTGTTTAATGCTTCTTAAACCAGTGGGCATACTGAGTTCAGTGCCCCAAATTCTAACTCATATAATGTGTATCCCTGTAGAAGATTTGCTCAAATTAAAGTAGCTTAAATATTCATATGACCCAGCTTTTTAGACTAATTACAGAGGAAGTAAATTAAAATATATAATCAGATCCTTGCATGAAGTACTGGAAGAAAGCTTTGCAAAAATTCCCCTGAGAAGAAAAAGTCAAGAAGGGTTTTACATAGTGCTTTCCAGTCCCTTTAATCTTGAGAAAAAGTTCTTTTACTTATGGTGACAAAACTGTGCAAATTGTAACTAATTATTCTCTGATTAATTTGTCTTTACTTAGCTTTTATGAAGGGTAAGGAAGAGGAGATTTAGCTTGGGGTATGCTGTGCATTTGCTTTGTTTTGCCTCCTTTTCTATGGGATAGGAAAAGTTGTGGAGTAGGACTCAGTTAGACCCTACCTTTTTACCCTGAATAAAAAGAACAAACACTTCCACATGGCATAAAAAGTTATTTCTCTTTCTGTGTTACCTTCTGTGGGTTGTTAGGACAGTCATGAGTACAGAGCAGCAGAGTTCAAGAGTAGCTGGTAGTGGATGGTATGACACAACTTTCTTCTGCCCTTGGTATCCAAGCAAGTTAAATAGAGAAAACAGAACCATTAGTGATAATAATTTAATAATAATAATAATTTCATAATATTTACCACTGTGTGCAGTAGATAAATTGTGCTACTCTAACTATACAGACTTATACTTACAGGAGTAAGTAACACCTATCTCTTGGGTTATTTGAGCATTATTACATCAACTCTACAGTCCTATCAGCCATAGTTGTATGTCTTTGCTGTAAAATGTCAGTGCTGGGGTGTCATTTTTGAGGCTGTAACATCAAGACAATCCATCTCATGTTTTCTGTGTGTTTAAACACTGCACACTGTTATAAAACTCTCTGTTTTATATTTCAAAGATCTTTATTAGCTTGAGTTGTACACTGATAAAATGATGAAGGAAAAAGCCAAGTCACTTTGATTTTAGTGCTCAGGCAGCTGCTCTCAGAAATTAATACATTAGTTATCACTTCACCCCACCTTCAAAGAACAGTACTTAAACCTTCCTGACATTTTCTCCAAACATCTTCCGTAACTGCACATAACTTATAAACATCTAAACAAGTATGAGTCATCCTGTTTTTAAACCCAGTGACTCTTCTGCACTGAATAAATAGTGCTAGCCAAGAAGGGAAATCTCTCTTCAAAGAGAAGCTGAAAATGTTTTCAGATTTGTGCTGTCATCCTCTACGTCAGCAAAGCCAAGCTTGCGTAAGTGTGTGCTCCAGATGAATTTTATGTTCTCTGGTGTTTGCAGCACACATACGTGTAAACCAGCTGTTGTAACAAACAGCTTTCCTTGTGCATTCCTTGAGTAAGGAGGGCTGGACTGAGCTCATTGTTTGATGTGACCCTCAAAGAAGGAGCTGGTGACTTTGCTGCTCTCCCAGCTGGGACTTGTGGTAGAGCTGATCTCCTGGCAGAGGAAAGGTAAGGAGGATGGTGTTACTGATGGATAGAAGCTGTAATTTTGCAGATCTGCCTGATCCAGGCTGATGTAGTGTATCACTCAGCTCTCTGGACACGTGTTTGTCAGTGTGTTTGTGTTACTGCTGTTGAGGTTGGTCTGTGCTGTGGTACTTGCATGGTGTCATTTTCCTATCTGGAAGAAGCATTGATGCCAGTTGTTCTTGAGTGATAACTTTCCATGTTATCCATGTTTCCATGTATGGTGTCTATTCATAGCAGCTGCTCTTCAATTTTGAAGGCACTGACAATAGGTGAGGAAACAAACTCCAAGAGCCTATTGCTGAACAGGGTGAGAAATGGGGTTCGGATCATTTTTAAACATACCGCTCAGTCCAGCTGTGCTGCGGGGATTTTTCAGAATGTTTGGTACTTTTTTATTAGCCAAGCCAGGCCAAGATAGAGCCACTGATTCTGAACAACAAAGAACCAAGAACATGCTGTCATGTGTTTTGTACCTTGCCAGCACGTCCTCAGTGTGTCTCTGCCAGTACATCTCTGATCAGACCTTGAACCTCTCTGTTAGCTTCAAAGCTAAGGAAGCTTGCCTGAGTTGTCTGGTTGGACATGCAATGCCAGGTGGTGGTAGGTCTGCCTCTACCTCTGCTTCCTCTCCTGCAGCTGCTGTGGAGTGCTCTGGCCTTTGGGAAACTGTGTAGAAAGCTGTGCACTGTTGAAGCACTCTTTGGGTGTAGGGATTTGCTGTGTCTAAAAGCATTCTGATTGATATCCAAAATGTGTTCCAGATTTATGTTCTGCATTAGTTTTGCTTGAGATTATTAGATTTAGTTGTATGTGGGAAAGTTAAGGAGCAGGTATGTTCTTAAGACTTTGTTTTCGTGGGAGAAACTATTCGGAAGTTCACAAGAATGTAAATCAACCAACCATTGAAATCCTCTGAAGTTTGCTTTATTGCCAGATGAAGTAGTTCAATACCTGAATCTTTCCATTGCTGTTTTCAGGCAGTACTCTGGAGTGTTGTCACAGTTGCTTTCATGCCTTTGGTAACTCACATCAAACATTGTCAGAGTACAGCCTGACTATCAGATTTACTGGAAGATTAGGTTGTTGCAGTAAAAGTGTCCCACAACTATTCTTTGTTTTACTTTCAATGAATATCAAGAAGAATTTCAAAATCCCTTGATTTTCCCCAATACACCATCAAATCATGTATATAAATGTGTGGAGCAGGAGCTCAGATGGGCTTTGAATTCCACAAGAAGCCAGTAAAACAAACTTCTGAAAAGTATCCTGTGGAGCCTAGAGGTCTGTGGCCAATCCACCCCAGGATGTGCAGACTTAGATATCTGCAGCTTTGTGAAGATTTGTTCCCCTCTTCTAGCTGAAGCTAGAAGCTGCAAGATGAAATTGGAATAGGGATGGGGGAAAAGAAGACCTGCCTGAAAAAAACCTATTTGTTTTACAAGCAGTTTCTCAAATTTTGCAATTTTCCTAAACAGATCTTGATAAACAGATGGCCAAAGCCATCAACTACATTTGTCTAGAGTTCTTTTCTGCTATTAATATGTATTATACAAAGTAAATGTAAAGCTAAGAAATAGCACTTTACAGGAATGTTTTAATGTTAGAATAAAAAAGTAATAAATTTTATCAGTATAAATCTAAGAAGTTTAAAAACTTTTAGGAAAACTTTATTTTCCAAAAAAAAAAATCTGATCCTTCTCATGTTAGATATCAATACAAAAAGCAATTCCAGATTCTTTCAGAGAATTTCTGACCCTTTCAGAGAAATTCACTACTCCAGACTTAAAACTTGGTTGCAGATTAATAAAATATTGAAGATCTACTTAATTTTCTCATGTAAGTATTTTTATTATTTATAATAAGATCTTTCCATTTCATTGTTTTCAAGGCAAATATTTCAAATTGTTTAGAATGCAGCATGTATTTTAAAACTATCCTCCAAGCTTTCTATTTACAAAAGCCTTTTACCAAATACTTTAAATCTTCGGTCTGTTTCTTACACTTAGCAATTGTATTTGGTATCCCTGCCAAGGCTTTGCCAGAGGGTGGCTTTGGGATGAGCTCTGAGGAGAGGCTGGGGCTGCCCTGTGCTCAGCACAGCAGATCCCAGCCAGCCCTGCACAGGAGCCACCTCAGCCTCAGCTGAGCCCATTTGCCACCCTGGCACACCTCTGTGGAACCAGCCTGGAAAAGGGACACTGGTATGAAGAGAAGGAAGGCAGAGCAACCACAGCTAGAGCAGAAGGAGGTGCTCCACAGCAGAGGAACTGTGGCACTTTGATGAGCCCATGCTGGAGCAGGTGCTCTCCCAAAGGAACCATGGAAGGCACGTGCTGGAGCAAAAGAAACAAGTGAGAAGGAAGGAGCAGTGGAAGAGAAGAGTGGGAAAAAGAGAGTGGCTGAGAAAAACTGATGTGATCTGACCCTTCATCTTCTGGCCATCACCCAAGGGGCTGAGTATAGCCCACAGTGATAACATGATGAGTGGAGACCAGGAAAGGACAAGGAAAGTGATCTGGAACAAGGAACAAGGTTGTGGCAGAGAAGAGAGAGGGTTTTTTTTTTTCCCCCTCTTTTGTTTCTTTCCCAATATATGAATAATTAATTAAATATTTACACTTAATGACAGTAAATTAAATGTCCCTTAAGTGTGGCTGTTTTGTCTGCAATAGTACTTGGTTAGTGATTTCCCTGTCTTTATTTCTACCTATAGGTTTTCTCATTCTCATTATTCCTATTTTCTCTCATGTCCCATTGGGGATGGAGAGAGTGAGCAGCTAGGTGGTTGCTTGGCTGCCAGGTGGGATCAACCACCACAGTAATCTACACCTTTTAAGTTCTTCACACATATTTTCCCAGTATTTGTTACTGCCTGCCATTATAAAAAGTCAATGATGATTAGATTTTTCCACACTTATCTTCCTTACACCTTCTAGAAACTGTAATGTTTGCAATTAAGATGCATTTCCATGATAAATACTTTTTACTGTTTCCAAGTATGTTAAACATAAACAAAATAATTTACTGATGTAACGTACCAGCATGTGCCCCACCATTACTTCTTTTTCAGACATTCAGAGAAAAAGAGACACCCAAAATCCTGTGTTTCCAGTGATGGTCCACTTGAAATCAACTTGCTCTCTTTTGCTCTTAAAAAAAAGGAAAAAGTGACATTGGTTGAATTGGGAAATACCTAACTTGATTGTCACAGAATTAGGAGATTTGTGCTGGTATATTTTTTTTTTAAATGTAACTTCTTTCTTGACAAGGAGTAGGCATAGACATGAGCCACTTTTTTCTGTTGAAAAGCAAAACTATGATTATTTTCTACAGTGATAAGATTTTGACCTCAAGCTACTTTTTTCTGCAGCGATAATTTGTCACCTTTAATTGCCAACAGTGTCTGTGCAGGTAGCCATTTTTCACTTGCACAGAATTTATTTAAAGTTTGGGTCTAAATTTGATCCCTGCTCACAGTTAGACCTGTCTATTGGTATGTGAATTGTGAAAGAAATCTAAAAGGATGTTGGAGGAGGGATGTTATTTTACAATGATGAATTTCTTCTTGTGAAATGCATGAACTTAGGGTTCCTTCAGCCTCTCTTGCTCATCCTAGCAGATATTTCTCAGTCCATAGGATCCAGGCTAAAGACCACAGAAAAAAAATTTTAGAATTACAGAAAGCAGGAAAGAGTTTTTCAGAATAAGTAGTGCTCTAGGATGGAATATTGCCATTTGCTGGATTCCCAGTAATGAAATAATGGGGAAACCAAGATATTACATTTATTTTCCTCTCACAGTAGCTATATGTTTCAAGTTACTCTTAAGCTGATATGATAGCTTCTGGAAGAACCCAGATGAGTTGTAGACAATGCTGTTGGCGCAAAATCAACTAAATCTTGAAATGCTAAAATATCACAATAGGTCTGTTTCTTGGATATTTTTATTGAGAGGAGTATTTGAATTTAACTCTCAAGATATGAATGCTAGAGAGTTAATAGAAACTGGTGAAATTACGATTCTCATTTTTTCTATCCAGTATCTTTAAAAAATAGACAGAAGATGAAGAGCTTTATTCAATTTTGAGAATATGCCCCATTGTGTGTTGCCTTTATTATGAATTGCTGGAATGGAGTCTTCCTTTGCATGCCTGTTTGGAAATAGAAAATAGATTGTATTTTAATGCAGTCCACTTGTTTACTTCATATTAGATGCAGAAAGGTGTATATATATATATATATTCAGTATTTATAGCCTTTAAAATGTTCAGAGGTCCTTGAAAGAGGGAAAGGAGCTATAGGACAGTTTTCACTAAAGTCAAAATTACTGTGGCTTTTGCTAAAATAGGATTTTTTCTCCTAGACTAATCACTTTACTGAGTATTTTTTGTGTTTTCATTAGAGCTGATGAAAATAATGCAAAAAATATAGCAAAAGCAAATCTTACACTTTTTATTGTTTAAGAAAATGGGAAGCATTTGTTGTTAACTTCTAAAAAATAAGAAATGTAGGGTTTTCCAATAATTTTCTGTCACTCCAGTGGCAATCTGTCAGTACAGTCTTCTTCATTAACTCATTGGGGAGGGCTGGGCAACGGGGATTGAACATGAGCCAGGGTGTGCCCAGATGGCCAGGAAGGCCAATGGCATCCTGGCTTGTGTCAGGAATAGCGTGGCCAGCAGGAGCAGGGCAGGAATTGTCCCTCTGTGCTGGGCATTGGTGAGGTCACATCTTGAGTGCTGTGTTCAGTATTGGGTCACTTGCTTCAAAAAAGACATGGAAGTGCTAGAGGATGTCCAGGGAGGGGCAAGGGAGCTGGAGAAAGAGTCTGGAGCACAAGTCTGAGGAGGAGCAGCTGAGGGAGCTGGGGTTGTTTAGACTGGGGGAAGGAAGGCTGTGGGGATCTTATTGATCTCTTCAACTCCCTGTGGTGAGGCTGTGGCCAGGTGGGTGTTGTCCTCTTCTCCCAAGTCACAAGTGGTAAGATGAGCCTTAAGCTTTACCAGGTGAGAGTTATATTGGATATTAGGAAAAATTTGTTTATTGAAAAAGCTGTCAAATATTGGTGGAGGCTGCCCAGGCAAGAGATGGAGTCACCGTCCCTGGAGGTATTTAAAAGACATGCAGATGTGGCAGAATAAAGCAGCCCTACAGTAGGGTAATTAAGCCAATTAGACTGTAGCCAATTTCTTGCTCTTCTGTTATGTTTTCTTAAATATTTTCCAATAGAGATGTTTCTGTGAAGAGCCACTTCTCCTTCCACTCCTGAATACAACTGACATTTTGAGTTTCTGCTTGGGTGCCATGCTAACAGGCTGCCAGGTCCAGTTATACTTTGTGTTACTGGTTAGTTTGGAATGGGGAAAATTGGGAGGCAAGCTGTCAAGACGGGCTTCACCATAGTATTGCAACAGAATTTGAAGAAAAACACCTTTGTCTACATATATTATAAATTCTAGCCCTTTCTTTTATCTGGGCCCTCTCCAATTATTTTTTTTTAACTGTTTCAGTTCTGACATTATTGATACCCCATTTCACTGGGAAAGTGCATTCCCACAAGATTCTTCTAGATTGTCACATAGAAAAGACATGTGACAAGTCCAGTAACATCAGTCTGAGCCCTCTGTGCAGCCAATGCAGACAAAATTCATCCATGTCCACATGATGCTCTCTGACTGCTGATTATGCAACATTATGATGACAGGGCATAAAAATGTTCCTTCAGAGAGAATAGAGCTTCACAAAAAATTTCATTAGTTGAGATTTTTTTCTAAAACATCCCTAAAAGAGTGTAAGGACATTGTAAAACTAAAGTACTTGCAAACTTTTTTTGGCAGTCTACTGAGAAAGGAAAATGGAAAGAAAAATAATGCAATAAAATAAATGAGACATAAGAATGAGAAGAACAAAGACAAAAGTTATGAAGAAATAAGACATAGGATATGTAGGAGAAATAAAATAGAGACAAAGGAAAGTGATAATGTATGGGTGCCAAAATGTATTTTTCTGTTGAGGACCAGTACAATATTTGTGATCACTTAAAACTTGTGCAAAATGATCCTGATTCTCATTCTTCTCTCCAAGCAATATGGTAAATAAACAGAGGGATGTTAACCAGGGCTTAGATAGGGCTTAAAATCTTGAAGTCCATGAATTTGCCTGCAGTTATGTATCATATAGGTGTAATATTCCTGGCAGAATGGAGTAGTGAAGCTGCAATGAACATTTTTATCTGGCTGTAGAGTCTAACCTTGATCAGAGCAGGTCATGGCAGTGGGGAAAATATGCCACAATCTCTACTGGCACCTGCTGCTTTTTTTGTGTGCCTACAGAAATGCAAGCCTCAGTTCCAGCCTCATGAGTGCAGTGTTGCATCAGGAAAATGGTTCTGCTTCTTTTTACACTGGTACAAGAATTTGGCCCTAATGTAGGTTGTGTCAAAATAGAGCGTGTCCTGAACTGAGTGACACTGGGACACTGATCTTCATGTCATCATCCTTTACTTCCACCAGAGGAGCTCCTAGTGAGTTCACAAGCACACTTCTGCTGCTTTTTTTTTTTTTTTTTTTTTTTTTTTTTGGCACATCAGGACATTAGTTTCTAGCTCCTAGGATTTTCCTAGCTCCTTTCTTTGTTATTGCAAGTCAGCGTTTCTTAAAGAGCTTATTTAAGATAGGAGATCACTGCTGTAGCTTAGGACTCATTATTTCACCACCATGTTTAGAAAAAAGAAATAAAATGTTGATATTAAAAATAGTGATGCTTTGTTTTCAATCTTGCATTTTTCCTTTGGTCTAAGGGTTTGGAAAATATATCAGCAGAGGTACATCACAATGTATACTTAGGCCTTACCCACTGCCAGTCAAGCTTTGCTAATCTAGGATACCTGTCCTGAAAGAAGATGCACATGTACTGAACATGCAAAGAGAAAAGCTATTTATAAATAACAGATGTATGTCCACCATCACAGGTAGAAGGAATACTTTTGTGGTATGCCTGTCTATTCAAAGGAGTGAAAGGCCAAATCTACTGGCCTGAATTCTCCTCCATTTTATCATGCATGTTCCCTTTTTGGCTTATTCCTGCTTGCTCTTCCTGAGATGGGAGTTCTGCAGAGCTGGAGATGGGGGTACAGGTGACAGTTTCTCTGGTGTACACAGATACCACTTCTAATTGACAAAGTGGGGAGTTGAGATGAAGCAATGAGCACTGGGAATGAAGGGATCAGCTTGGATTACACAGTAGATTTTTCCTCTCTGTGTCCATTGAGTGGACAGGTTCAAGGCTTGGGTATGCTGTGATATCATTCAGCTGTGGGTGTTTTCCATGACATGAAGCTTTAGAGGACACTCTAAGGAGCTAGTGGTGTTTTGGGAAGCTGTGTGTCAAATATGAAGTTATGAACATGAGAAGAGAGAAGGTTAAAGAACAGTAGCAGGAAATGTAAGTGTTGTGAAAATGGCTGTGCAGAGATGGTGGGAGCTTCTCAGTACCGGTGATTTGCTATTAGGCAGACCTGTCACAACCCAGCTTTGTTTCAAGTATGACTTGTTGGGGAGTGAATGGTCTTTCAAGGACAGCTCAGGACCTGTGTGTCCACGTACCACATTGCCAGCCTCTATCTCTGCATCCTGGACTCACAGTTCAATCCAGACTCACACATTCCATGTCAATGGATCCTTATTTAATGTCCTAGATTTATAGCAAAACCCCAAATTGGTCATATCAGCCATTAGGCTTCAGTCAGAGAAAAGACTGTGGGTGTTGTAATTGTGGGTGTCACTTTCCAGAACTGCTCTGTGTCCCAGTTAGCTGCCTACGCCTTGTGTGGCTGGTGGTTTCTATTTTGTCTTTAGTTTTTTCTGCTTGTATTTGATGGTGATTTTGACCACGGAAAATGAACGGCAGTGGAAGATGTTACAGATGTGCAGAGTAGAGAGGTTTGGCACAGAAGCCCTCCTGTGTTCTGGCTTGTTACTGATTTTCAGTTCATTATTGATCTACTCACAGGTGGAAGTGTTAGCAACTATCTGGTAAAGACAGAAGCAAAGGCCTCTGTTAACAAAACCAAACTCAAATCCATGACTTTGGACCATGATTTTGGATGCTGAAATTAAACTCTTCATTCAATGCAAAAAAAAAAAAAAAATTACTTAGCTTTGGTTCTGAGCACTAACTAGCATTGATTTCAATAGGTGTTTCTGGCTGTTCAGTGCTTTTGAATACAGCATGTTCCTCTAAATGGGAATAGTGCAATTCATGGCCTGAAATAGTAATTCTATTCTACCATTCAGCATCTGATTGCATTGCCTTTCAGAGCAGAGAAAACTGCTGAAGAGAAAGATTTGTGCTGCAGAGAACAGAACAGGGAGACAACTTGTACTTTTTCAGTGCTCTGAATCTAAATGTTCCTCCTGAATGCACAGGAAACATGTCAATGTAAATATTGAGAAAGAAATATGGTACTTCAATTTTATCTACTGAATTTGGAAAATACCAACTGAGCCGATACACTTGATAAATCTTTGCCTTCCAAACCAGTGTAGGTACATATGCACACTTATTTTCCCAAAAGGTTGATGCTAAAACTGTTGCTAAGACAAAATTAACTGTAGCATCCATTCCATGAATATCACAGTACATTGTTTTTTCTCTTACTGGCTCATTTGTGCTTCTTAGCCTTTAAAATGCTACCTAGTCTCCTTGCACACAAGTTCTTGAAGCTGGAAGATCAGGAACTGAGCACAGTGGATTTGCTGCATGTTTCAAAGAAAGGTGTTCCACCCACTTGATGGAGTTGTGGAGGTTTAGGGGCAAGCCTGGAGAAGTAAACCTGTAGCTTTTCAGCTGGGAGCATTCTGACAAGTGATGCAGTTAGTTCCCAAGTGGGAAACTGAGTTTAGGCACTGCCTAAATTACTGGAGAGATGTCATTACCGTATCAGTTTTCTGGTATCTGCATTCATTAGTAGATTTTATAGAAAATGGACATTCTTCTGCTGCATTTCTAGACATTGATTTCTGCCCACCTGTATTCTCTCATTTATGGGCATATGCCTTAGTGCTCATATGTCTCTGTACCTTTTACATTATGAAGGAACAAGAGAAATTATAGTGGAACCTTCCTGCTAGAGAGGATAGCATGCAAGGTAGGGTTGGGTGTGCAGGAAGTACTGTACATAGAGCTTCTTAGAAAATACCAAACTGAAAATATGGCATCATAAGTGGTCTAATATTTTCTTCTTTTTTTTTTATTTGGGTACCTTTTCTTTTAAAGTCCTTTATGTAATACAGAGAAGGATGTTAGCTAGCCATTTAATTTAGGAAATGAGCCTTTCTAATGTTATGCTTCTGTTTCATAAATTTCAAGATGAAGAAATTTGATCTGACAGTTTACAAGGTGGAAGTGAGGAAGAGCAATGGACATGGGCTATATTCAGACATAAGGCTGTCCATGTATTCTCCTTGAAAGGACAGGAAGAAAGACACCATTGCAGAAAAACACAACTGCATTAATAATGTTTTATAATAGCATAGATGTTAACACCATGGGCTACATAATGTGATTTGGTTTGTTTTGAAGGTGATCTTAATGATCAGTGCTGTTTCAGGAAACCTAAGGTCATTGCTGATATCAGTTCCTAAATTTACATTCAACCTTTTAAAAGTGTTGAAATACAATATATGTCCCTTAGATGCCACTTCTAGAACAAAAATTTAGACTAGGAGTCAGCATGTTCCCAACTGAAACCTTTATTTCAAGATAGAACTAAGAGGCCAAAATGACTAAAATAATCGCTGTTATGATTTACTGCTATTATTTTACTGTTATGGCCTTTGGAACATTAATTTTATTACAGGAGCCAGGAATTAAATAGAAACCTAAATGCCTCATTTATTTTTTTATGAAGCTTTGTTTTAAAAGATACTTGTCAACAGGATGGCTCACTCTTACATGATGTTAAATGTAACAGGTTTAGGTGTTGTCAATGATACATTATCTTATGGGGAAAATAACTAAGTTAGTTCTTACTTTTATATTCACTCTTCCGGTAAATGACAGCTAAATGGGAATAAATTGCCTATCTGTTTCCAATTGTTACTTTTAGCCACCTGCTTTCTGAACTTCAGAGATGCTTGTGAATAGCCCTGGTGTTGCTTTGCTTCCCTGCCATATTTGCAGTTAATGTCAATGCAAGAAGTTGTTTATATCTCAAACTGGTTTTCTTCTGTGAAATTAGGGATGTATTCCTCCTTTCAGAGATGATCTTCGGTGTTTCTATCCTATAATCAGAAAAAAAGACATACTGCAGTTCCCCATTTTCCAACAGGATTAAAACCCTTTTGTTCTCTAAAACTGCACTGTGTGATTCATGGGGTTTATTAGGCAGAAACCTTTTGCAAAGTTTCTTTAAAACTGCAGTTTCACAAGCCTGTTATCCCTGATGAAATTTTGTGGTTTCCTATATTCTCACATCTCATGTGTCAGGATGGCTCTAAGAACTAGCTAGTACATTCAACAACTGCTGGTGAAAATGAAGAGCATGAAAAATAAAATGTGACTTGCAGAAAAGCTGAAGAATTCCTATTTATGTGATTGCCCTGGATGAGTCACTGAAGTAGAAGTGAGATGGCTTGTGATGAGGGAAGGTAACTGCCTCCAAGGGTTTTCATTTCAGTCTGTCCCTGGTATATTTGGTAGGAGGGACAGGAGATTTGATGAGAGGTAGGGAAAAGCAGATGCTTTCCTTCTCCACAGAGTATCTAGGGGTAAAAAACCCAAATACTTGGTGTGGTTCCTTGATGAACCTAACAGTTTTGATGAAGGGA
Source organism: Vidua macroura (assembly GCF_024509145.1). Classification (NCBI taxonomy): domain Eukaryota; kingdom Metazoa; phylum Chordata; class Aves; order Passeriformes; family Viduidae; genus Vidua; species Vidua macroura. The sequence continues at coordinate 135,622,255 of NC_071571.1, forward strand.
GTTCGCTTCATCAGTGATAATGTGGCATCTTTGGTAGTCTCGAGTCAAAGGATAAAGGGAATAGAGACTTGCACCTGGAGAAGGAAATGTTCAGCCTTCTCTTTTATTCATTTCAGAGCTGAATTGCATTTTAAATCATAGCACTGATTAAGCAGTCTCCTGAGTGAAGAAGTTGTGAAGGCACCAACAACTCTGAAGAGACAAGAGCTAAACTCTCGTTACGACAGACAGGCCCTGACCTGAGGAAGGCTGACGTCAGTGTCATGGCAAGTGGTTGCTGAGAAAGCCACTTAGAAAATTAATTGCTTTAGCCAAGCATTCCTGGTATTAGAGGAACACCATGGAGAAATGGTTTTTGAATGCTACTGTCAGTTCTTAATGCAGGTCTTGTTTTGCTGAGATTAGGAATACTTAAAAACAGCTTTTCTTTTTTGGTATATGGTATATGAAATGGCCCAATTTCTGAAGCAGGCTTTTTGCTTTAAGACTGCTGGCAGCATCCTGACAAAGCTGCTTCCAACTTCATGCTTTGGTATTAAGGCATTGTCTCATAAGCAGGCTAATAGGTAAAACAATTCCAGTTGGTTTATAAAGACACATCCACATTATGACATTAACAGAGGGGATACCTTTTGTTTTAAAGCCATTTGTGAGGGAAAAAAAAACAGGAAGAAAAAAGCCCAAAAACAGGCCATGATCATACAGGACACTACTTGCAGGTAGGTGTCTGTGTTTACCTCCTTGGGGCTCTGAAGAGCCTGGGGTGTGGGAGAGGAGAGGAGAGGAGAGGAGAGGAGAGGAGAGGAGAGGAGAGGAGAGGAGAGGAGAGGAGAGGAGAGGAGAGGAGAGGAGAGGAGAGGAGAGGAGAGGAGAGGAGAGGAGAGGAGAGGAGAGGAGAGGAGAGGAGAGGAGAGGAGAGGAGAGGAGAGGAGAGGAGAGGAGAGGAGAGGAGAGGAGAGGAGAGGAGAGGAGAGGAGAGGAGAGGAGAGGAGAGGAGAGGAGAGGCTGCAGAAAGAATGGAACACTCAGAATGGGCCTCTGGGGTGGGAAAGCAGTTTGCTAGAGCAACAGAGAGAGAACTTGAAAGGACAAGGAAGGGATGACCCATGTCTTTTGGCCACATCTTTTTTGATAGAGCACTGCCTTCCTGAGTGAGGCCTCTGCCAGGGAGTGATCATTTCAAACTGCTGCTCAAACAAAGGCCTAGAAACAAAATGGAAGTGATTTCTTATCAGTGTTGTGTACAGCTAGTTTAAATAGATTTTGAGATATTATTTGTATTCCTGATTGAAATGCACAGGTTACTGCATCTGCAGTAGTTTCCCGACATTTTTGCTCTTGGAAGCTTTCCAAAATTGGTTAGGCTTTTTCCAAGGTATTGTAACTATAGAACTTGATTAAGAAGTTCTCAAGCCCCCCCCCCCTTTTTTTTTTCCTACATAATCTCTGCCAGGAGCTGCATTTTACAGAAGTATGTACCAGTGCTAAAGCAGATTTAGGAGATCAGAGTTACAGTGAAGGAAACCTACAGAAGCAGTGATTTACTGCAGTACAATATTCTCTTACAGCCCTGCTGCATTTTTCCAGTCATTAAAATTCTGCTGCTGCTGTTTGAGTGGGGGGAAATGGTTGAACAAAATGCAGTGAACATTTCTTTATGTTTATGTTTCTAAAAGATACTAAATATAATTCTGGAGGAAAAAGTGTTCTTGTGAAATCAAGTTTAGCAGATGCCAGGTTCAGCTAGCAGCTGTCCTTATCATGCAAAGTTTATTGGTAAAATAGACTGTTTCCTGTAGGAAGAATTCTGCAGGTAGGGCAGGTTTGTGTTTTTGCCAGCTTGCTGTGCTCAAGAGTCAGCCATGATTTTATAACAGAGCAGCTCATCAAAATGCTTGTAGTTTGCTGATTTTGATGATCAAGCAAGAGTTTTAACTCTTGGCATTCTCCTCAGTGCAAAGTTTTTCTGTGCTGAGTATGGGCAGTGGGTGCCTTTTGTCTCCACGTGCTTGTGCAGCTCTCACCTTTGCACCCAGGACTAGATCCAGATGTAGTTCTGTGCCTAAAAATGTTCAGCCCTTATCTGGTGGCCATCTTCAGTAGCTGCTTGCTGGATGAACAGGAACATGATTCTAATTGGCACTTATTCAGTGAATTCTCTTTTAATGTGCTTTAGGTGTATTTTGAATTGACTCCTTTTCATCCATTACACCCCTTTTACAGAAAATGTCTTCTTTTGCTTTTCTTCTCTGAAAGTTCACTTCACTTGTATATGAATCAAATGAGGATTACCAGATCTTTTCTTTTTGTGGTGACCCATGTTTGAATGGATAAAAAGTCAGAGTTATCGGTGTGAATATTAAGAAATCAATTTTTGTGGATTGTAAAGATTCTTTTATGGTTCCTGAGTCAGTATCATTGTCTCTTTTTTTTTTTTTTTTTTTTTTTTTTTTGCTGAGACAACTGGAAAATAAATTAGGTCTGTTGACTTTTCTTAATCTGCTTCCAGTCACAGATAGCTTTAAATCCTTTTGATGGGGCCATTTTACCTTAGAAAAATAAAGACTGATCCAAGTAGGACTCTTGTGTTGCTAGGTTAAAAAAGCATATGCTTTTTTATGTATGCAAGGATTGTTTGGCTTTCTTATTCCAATAAAGTTCCATGTTGTAAATTGCTATGTTACCTATTTACTATTTAGCATAAGCAGAATCAAAAGGGTGCCATCAAAATAAATTGTCTTTTTGCTTCCTCATAACAGTATCTTGAAATGATCTGTGATTATTCTGTTCTTTCTGTGCTCTGCCTGTTCTTCCACTTCCCTCCCACACCCCCTTTTTATTCAAAGTTTTATTGTTCTTTTTTATTTCTAAAGTGTACATATATACGGATGTATTATGGGATGGAGATTTTGGTTCCTGAAGAGGTTTTTTCTTTTCATATCTTGCAATTGATTTTCACAGAGAAGGATTTAAAATGTCACTGGCCCTATCAGCTTTTCACTAAGTTATATAACTTCTTGATTTCTCAGCACTTTGTAAAGATGAAATGCAGTAGCTGCAGCACAGATGAAGATGTCAGTTCTCATACATAACGTACTGTATCTACCTTTTCTCCTGTTTGTCACCTGTCATTTTATAGAAGGAAATTACTAACTTCTACCATATTAACATTAAAAGCTTTATATTCTCAGAATGTATGTGTTTTAATGATTTACTGAATTCCAAGCCTTTTTATCCCCTGCAATATATATATACTGCAGAGTAAATGTAATGGAAGGTCAAGGAACTCTGTATTTTGTTCACATAAATTATGAGTACAATGATGTTCTAAAAATATATATCTTCTGGGCACCCAATTATTTTGGAAAAGCTGTGGGACTGGATCAGCAGGAGGTCACTGTAATGATAACTGCTGAGAAAGACACTGACTCGATTTCTGTCTGATATTAGGTATCTCCAGATGAATCTTTGTGGTTGCTTTAAAATATTTCTGTAAAAATACAAACCTGGCATTAATCTTACAGCCAGACTGATTCTGTTAATTCTGGAGTTATTTTACCAAAACCAGAAATTTTTCTAGAGGGAATTAGTCTTTTAGACAAAATTTGGGAAGCATAAGAATTTCCCAATCCAAAGCTTGACTACTTCTGGATTTTGACTTTTTTGGAAAGTTGGGGTTTTTTTGCCTAAACTATTATGTAAGTGGAAGTCTTGACTGCATGAAACACTGGAGGTCTGTGCTGAAGCAGTGAGGCTTGAGTATTTATACTCCCAGAGTTTCAAGGAGAGGACCCTGGTACACGCAGCTGGAGCAGAGCCATCCATCCAGTACAGCAGGCAAGAGCAGGATACGCTCAGTGAGGGCAGATACCAAACAGTGCCTCCATCCAGTCTGGGCAGGCAGGAGAGTGAGCAATTCTACTGCCTTTTTCCTTTTGACTTTTGTCTAAAGATTTACACAGGTTTTAATAGATGTGTTGTGTAGGAATTCCCTTTTGGTGCCCTCTGATCACGGGGTGGGAATCCTACATGGACACAGATAAAAGACGAAAGGCGCTCTTCTCCTCGGGACCAAATCCTGTTTATTACAGGAGCCACCTCAGGTCCAGGCGATGCCTTAGGGGGAAACAGAGGCCGAGGTGTCTGGTGACATCCAGAAGAGGAAGAGAGAGTATCCTCCCGGCGGGGTTTTGAGCTCAGGGAAAAATGGGTGGGGCAGAACCAAGGGGCCACATCCCATGGGACACAGGTGAGGAGAAGGGGGGGGGGGGGGGAGCAGGTCAGGGAGAGCCCATCACACCTGAGGCTTAGGGGGGCTGGAGGGGAAAGGTGTGGGGAATAGCCCAATGTGACATAGTGCAATATAAAAACTACTCAGTGCAAATTCCCAATCACCCAGTGCAAAACAACAACTAAATAACTATTTAGTGCATCACAACAGTGTTGTGCCACTAATATGCTAAGGAGTTACCCCCAAATTTACTGGGATCTGAACTAAATCTATATATATACAGAGGGCTGTTTAACAACATGAAGGGAATGGATTCTATTGTGTTATATTCCAAAGTTCTTCCTATTTCTCACATTTTTCACATGTGAGATGAAAGGGGTTTTACCTTTCTGTGCCTAAGAGCAATTAGCAAAGCTTAGCCATAATATTTTGATTTCCTAATAGCTTCTTTTCATAGAAGATTAACCAAGGGAAAAAAACCAAACTTTGTGAGATTAGTTAAATACATCTTGAAATACTGCCAATACTTCCTTTAAAGGAAATGTGATTTACTGATTCACATTTAGACAAAAAGCATCTGATTTATCTAACAGGACTTCTAAATCTTGACAGTTCTATTGCATGAATCTAAATGCAGCTCCCATGTTTTAGCTTGTACACTGTTTCCTTACAAATTCTGATCAGGTGGTTGTTTAACACTTCTGCCTTGCAGCTGAGCTCTAGTTAGGAAGCTAAATACACAAATGTTTCCAAACTCACTTGCCTCATTTAACATGCTGTGGCCTCATTTGTCTTCTGGGTTCTGGTTTTGATCCTTTGAAACTGTTTAAATCTCTCCTTGGCTTCCTTTTTTCACACTGTCAGGCACTAACTCCTCATCTCCTATATTTCTCTGTTCATCTATCTATTGAGGCTTATGTTTGATCATGGGGATCCTAACCTGGCAATGTCAGCCAGGCACCAGCCTTGAGGTGTTCTTTGTTCTGGACTAGGAAAAAAAAAAAAAAACAGCTTCACTGTGCTTTGATAAACCTAAGTTTAGTGCTTTTTGATTGGATTCTTCTTTCATTAATGTCATTTACTGTACCTGTAGATTGCCAGTGTCAGTGGGTGTAGGTGCAGTGCTTATTCTGCTCTCTGGACTTATTGATTTAAAAATTAAAATAAAAAACACTGCAGGGAAGCTGTGTTATACAATCTCTTGTTTCTATGCTTGTCCAACTCTATTTTGTATCATTGAGCAGAAAAAAAATTAGGAAAAGATTGTTGCTTGTCACAGGCATAAATCTAAATGGTGGTTCAAGGGAAAGGTCATCCATGTCTGCTGGAGAGGACATGTCTTACTTGGGTATGAAACTGAATTATGGCTTTAGACTGTCTTCTTGAATCTCAGTGTGTGCTGCCTGTGAGACCCACTTGCAAAGGGAAAAGGCATGAGTGGTGGTGAGGCCCTTCCCAGCATACATGAGCTGCAGCCTGGGCAGCAGCCATTGCTGCCTCTACAGAAGCAGAGGTGGCTGCCTGGGGTGCTGCCTGTCTTCCTCTTCCTTCCTCTTCTTCCTTTCTTTGCCCCGGTGTCTCCCCCACCTGCAGCTGAAAGGTTAAGAAGATCCTCAATCTGTGGATAAAGCCTGGTCACCTCATTTTAACCTCTTGCAATGTCACTGCAGGGTGACACTGCCCTTCTGGGTGTCTCTTCTTCGCTTCTTGCTAGGAGCATGTTCCTTCCTGCTCAATCCACCAAGACTGCTCCTAAATGTCAAGGAGCTCCTCTATAAATCTCTGGGAAGGAAAGAATAAAATACTTGTACTTATTGCAGTGTGAATGCCCAGGCACTGTGGTCCCAAAAATCCTCCCCATGCTCCTGACAGAAAGTGCTATTACTGAAGACGCAACAGCTCAAACACTGCTGACCAGGGGAGTTTCATTGAAGCACAGGAACACAGAGGCAAGATGTGTCCTGAAAAAAAGTAAGGGAAAAGCTGAGAGGGATCATTTTTCTTTGGTGCTGTGCTGAAATGTTTTGCTTTCCAAGATCAGTGCCTTAAGGCAAGGATCTGAGCAGGCTTGTATCATCCTAGGCACATTCTTGCCTCTCAAGCATCAACTACTTCATGTTTATTAATGCAATTTCTTACAAGGCTTCTAAATGCTCTGCAACATAATCAGTATTTTAATATTTAAGTGTTTTTATGGTGTAATGGGTTGGTAGATAACTCTACAGAAGGCTGCAAGCTTTCTGCTCTTGAACTTCAGCATGTGCATGTTCCTACTAAGGCGAGTGGTCTTTAGCAAGCGGTGACCTGCCTCCACAGCTGGTTCAAGAAATACAGTTCTGCCAGGGTAGGATGCTGAGAAGAGCCCAGGTACCTTCACTTCCTGTGAGTCAGATCTTTCTTTTTACTGTTGACATTAAAATTGACAGCTAGAGATTTACATTGTACGTGTAAAAAAAATGTTGGGTGTTACCTCTCAATAAGCCACGGGGTGCATTAATGGTCACCTCCTTCCCATGATGGAGACAGCTGAACCAGCTTGCTGGGGGCCTCAGCATCAGGCAGGGACCTAAGGATGTCATGGACTCAGTAACCCTGTCAGGAAGCTGGGAGATCACTCAGGAATACACAACTGGTTTATTAAAGACTGAGCAGTAACACACTTCATCATGCTGCTCTCTATTTTAATTTGACTGGCAACATTTGTCAGAAGAAAGTTCAGCTTCTGCAAAAATGCTGACAAACTTTATAACTGCAGTACATTATGTCAAGTTGGGTTTATTAAACACAAAATTTAAAAATTAAGCCTTTGGTCTGTAGATAACAAAATTAACATTATAACTTGTAAAATACGAGAGTACCTTCCTTTCTTAGGCAATATCCTTTCCTAATGCTAAACTATTAAAAGTGGTATAGAAACAAGGTATAGATCTTTTTCAGGAAAAGTCTGAAAAATGTCTTTTGGTGTGCTTAGATATTTTTTAAAGGTAGATTTAAAAAAATATACAGCTTTTAAAGAATCTTACATGTTTATATAAATCTGAATTATGTAAGTACTGGAGAACACATTTATTTTTTCTCTGACAGCTGTAAATGGAAAGTCCACCCAGCCTGCTTGAAGGTTAGGTGAGAGGGACACCTGTGTCACCTCCAGCAGCCCACAGCCCTTGCACTGTGCACAGACATGGCCTCCCAGCAGGAGATGTGGTGGTGACAACATTTTCTGTAGTCTAGAAGTGTGGAATCCTCTGAACAGAGAGAGAGATAGCTCTCCCAGGATTTACCTGGGAATCTGTGAGTAAGCTCAGAGAAAAGAATGATAAACAATTCTTAGCTTCACTTGCTGCACCTGTTGTGCACATGTGGAATGTGTTGTGGAGATTTGTTTACCAAAGAGTGATTTCTTGATTGGTCACTGGTGATGGTGTTTGGATGGATTGACCAATCAGGTCTGTCTGTATTGGACTGTTAGCAAGAGTGATGAGTGTTTCTTAATAGTATGGTATAGCATAATAAAGTGATTGATCAGCCTTCTGGAATCATGGAGTCAACAGTAATTAGTACCCGGCAGGGACCCCTGCTATGATATAGAAGTGCCTTATTTCCACTAAATGGCAAAAATCCAAATGAATCGTGGAATTTTTATTGAAGATGGGTATTTTAAATTAGTGGAAATCTGCTAGCTGTATCTTCAGTGGCTTCTGGCAGCCAGTGATATGCTTTGATCATTGTGCATGCAATGCAAGCACATGTCTATGCCTGCTTGAGCCAATTCATTCTCTCTTGGGGATGCTCATGCCCTGCTTCCCACTCCTGCAGCTTCTGTGTCTCCTGTGGCTTCTGCTGCTTGGTGCAGCAGAGCTTCCCCTGGTGCACAGTCCCTTCTGCAGCCAAGGGGGTGTATCATCATCATTGTGGGCTGTGCCTGGAGGGTGAAAACATAAAGAAATATCTTTACAACCTTTATACTCTTGTGAACACAAAGTAAAAAGTTGTTGAAAATGTTCCTCCTACTTCCACAAAACCGAGAAACAAAATAGTTGTGTGGGTTTTCCATTTGTTTTTAAATAAGTAAGCAGTATTTCACAACCTATCTGTTCTGAAGTATGTTTCTCCTTTATATATAGATTCTCAGTACAACCTGTTATTAGTCAGCTTATGAAGGGGCATTGCTTATTTCTTAAGATGACAAGAAATGAGAATGTATATGCCCAAGATAGCATTTTCTCAAAAGGTGCTATTAACAGACTTCCTGTTTTCTATTTGTCTCTGCTGGGCCCTTCCTTACCAGGGCTCTGGATCTCCAGCTACTGCACAGCTGCAGTGTCTGAAAGAGCAGAGTATGGGCTGGAATCCCCACTCAGCCCTCTGGGCCATTCTGGGAGCTCTGGTGGAAATGCCAGTACCTGCTTGGCCATGTTAAAGACCCTGGGTGAAAAGAGAAAGCTGGCTATACTTAATCAGAGCTCAATGCTTAGTGGAGGAGGGTCTCCTGACAGAAGGGTAGGAGGATAATTTTGTCTTAAGTATAAAATATTCCTGTATATTTGAAGATCTTTATTTCCCAACTAGTATAGGCTAACCTGATTTATGAATAAGAAGAGCAGAAAGAACACGAAAAATTTTTAAAACCTGTGTGGCCAGTACCTGGTGAAACACCCTCAAGTAAACAGAGCTTTAATTAACATGTTTTCAATGAAGGATGTGGTGGATAGATCAAATATTCAAAAAAGCCAAGCAATATAAAGCTCATTTTATACTGTCTAAGTGTTTTCTGCATGTTTCACTAAAATGCTAAAATGATACTTATTATTCAAAATACTTGAATTATGCATAAGTTTGAAGGCAAAAATTCAATTCTGCTTTGGCAATGATGAGGAAAGATTTCTCATTTTGCTTGGTCTCTAACTTTCCTTTGACAAGTTAGGTGTCTCCACAGAGATCTACCTGATATAGTTATATCCTGCAGAACACTGAGAACTGGTTTATGTTCCTAGCAAGAAGAAATTCTAGATGTTTTAGCTTCCTCATAGAGACTTCACCCAAAGGGCACTTCACCCTTAGTACAAGGGTAAATCTTGTGGCTCAAGGAAGAAGATGTTCCATTTGGAGAGGAGCATGAGGAGAGCTTGGATGATTTCTTGTGAGATTTGCCCTGGACTGACTCCCTTCTCAGCCCTGTGATCTGTTGGCAGCTCACAGAGCATGGTCTTTACACTCTGCAGCATGTCTTAATGCTCTCACCGAGGGCTCTCTGGCCTGCTGCAACTCTGGCCCCAGGGCTGTCATTCAGCTGCCAAGCAGCCCCGTGTTACCAGGCAGAGGCTGTCAGGAGACAAAGCAGGATGCCCTGCAGGAGGAGCTGCAGGAGGAAGGTCAGACCAAAAGGTCCCCACTTGCCTGGAGGCACTACAGCCTCAGGGCTGTTGTATCTGCCTGGGCTCAGATGTTGCTGGCTGGATCTCAATCACTGATGGTTTATTATGAATACCCCTTTCACAAAATGCCTTTATACCTCACTGAATTTTCAGTGGTGAGATCAGAATGTCTTATCCCAATTATATCTCATGAAATAGAGGTAATAATGACTTATAAATTAGTTTTATATTTCAAAAGAGGTCTTAAAGTTGTTTCAAGCTGTATGATTTACATCAAGGCAGAAGAATGTGCAGATTTGCATTTCCATATCTTGTGACAACCATATCCACAGTATGTTATTTCAACCTGAGCTGTGCTTGTCTGCTGTGCTGATGATTATTTGTTGAGATGGTAGAACTAGAACACACAAACCTGTGGTACTGTAAGAGAATTGTAACTTTCAACCTGCTCTGCCATCTCTTTGAGAAGTTGAAAGGCCCTTTTCCTTCCAAATTTGACTACATAAGTGTATGCAGGTTATGATTGCATATAGCACAGCAATCTCGGGAACATTAAGTGCCCAGGGGTATTGCAGCTGACTTGTAAACAACTCAGAAAACAGTCAAGCATAGGGCTGGAATCAGAAATGTAAATGCAATTGCCTGAATTAAAGTCCATGGATAAAACAGCTTTATTGATGTATAAATTACTTGCAGCTAGCACAGAAAATAATTGATACTATGACAAAGTTAATTACATGGAAAAATATTATGAGTTTGTATGGCTTCACTGTAAGAAAGGTATTCTGTATGTCTAAGAGTATCCCATGGAGCTCCCAGACCACTGGATAAAATGGCCCTTGAAAACTCTCAATTCAGTGTATGGGAGAGAAGATGGTAGTGTAGAATGTGATCATCCACAGTACAGGATGTGTGCCAATCTCACAGTAATTTTCAGGGGAACAGGATCTGGGTGCTGGTTGCATAGACTATAATAAAACAATTTCAGAAACTTCTAACCAGGTGAAATAAAGACTTTCCTTAGAGATACAACCTTAAAATAGTCTGGACCGTTTGAATCCATCCTTATAAATAAAGCTGCAATAGATACCATCCTGCAGTATTAATGAGACAAACAAGAATGAAATAGAAATCATTATCACTTTTAAACCATTATGCAAAATTTTTCTGTGCTGAATATGACAGAGCTGGAAATTTCAAGACCCATGAAAATTGTACTGAAGTAGATTTGCATAATGCACTGGAAGAGCTTTTGTGAAAATGGAACTAGTGGGAGTTATTTAAATAACAGTATAGCAGCTATTAACAAAATAGTGAGATTCAAAATAGTAATTTACTTTACACATCTCTTCTAAAACATGTCCAGAATCAAGATATCTGTCAGCAAATAGTACAGCCTTGCAACCTACCTTCTCAAAATTCTGAAAGATCAAGAAATTCTCATCCCTGACAAAACACAAACCTTAGTAGCAGAGCATATTATTTCCACCATGTAAAGTAGCTGTAAAATATTATACAGCCATGGAGAAGCCATATGTTCTTGAGCTGTAAATCCTTGCACAGGCTTAGGCAGGAAAAGAAGAATGAATTGTATATGCTGTATATTTGAGTTGAATTATGTATTTAGTGTGATTGCTGCCATTTTCCTCTCCATCATCATCATCATCTGCCTCCCTCATCCTCCTGGATGTACATCTCCAGGCCCATGTGTGGTGTGAGAGTGCTCTGACTCCTTTGCCCGTGGACTCACTAACGCTTCTCTCCCAGGCAGTGAGAATGCCTTGTCACACTTGAACCACAAGGGGATTCTGGATTCTCCCGCTTGGAGTTCATGGATCTAACCTGGCAGCCACCAATCTATATGTCTTCTGTAAATGATCCTCCAAGGGTTTACCTGTAGCAGTGCTGTCATGCTCCCAGGAATAATCACAAGGTTTGTGTTCATTTTTGTAACTCTTTGTTCTGTGATGTGCCCTTGAAACCCATGAGGCTCCAGCTTTGTCTATAAATCTTGTTAAAAGGGTGTGGGTTGCCTGTTCCACACAGAAAAAAAAGCAATTTTTCAATTATTTAGATACTATTCATCTTCTCCCTGAAGCCTGGTCACAACTTCTGTTTTGACATTGTCCTTTGTTATAGAGTGAGGGATGGTGGCAATTTTCCTGCATGTGCTGTGGCCATAAAAAGGTGGTTTTGGTTTGCTTTCTGGTACTCTGACGATTAACAATTGCTGTGTCTTTGCGTGGCAATGTTTAGCAATGTGTATAAAGGAAAAAAAAAGGGTGTTTTGTATGCTTCCTCTACTTGCTCAAATACATAATGCTGAGACTATAAAGCAAAATACGATATTGAAGTGCCTCTTTTTTTCACATAGCTCTCATGCCTGCAATGTTTTCTTTGCTGAAACTGTGATCAGTGTTACATTGTTAATACATACCCGCCACTTTGAATTGCTTTGTGGGCTGAGTAGGTGTGAATTCATTCCTAATCCTTTCCTATCGCCTCCCATGTGAAGATCACATTGTGTTTGCTCTGTGCCGTCCAGTGATGTCATATGCTGCTTGCATTTTCTGAAAACTCTGCTGCATGATCAACACATTAAGGAACAGACTGAAGGGCTTTTCTGTAGGTTTTGGTTTGTTTACTGTGAGACATTGATCTAGCGCCGTCCTATATTCTAGTTTGCTCTGTGGTGTTTGGTTTCTTTTCCTCTGCAATTCATAATGGCCAATTCAGATTTGAATTGCAAGTTTGTTGCACTCGGTTGCCTGCAGTACTTGGTAGTGGATAATTAGTGATAATATGAAAGATGGAGCATGCACTGAGTGGCTCTTTCCCTGTGAAAAACCTCCACCTTCCCTGGCTCGGGGCTTGGGGAAATTGTTTGCTGAAGTACCTGCATGCTTCAAAGCCTCTAATGGATGCTTTCTGCCTGACTCATGTCTTTCTTTTCTGTACCGAGTGATACTTCTGGTCTGTACAATTATTTCTGTCATGTCAATTATATATACCACTCAAAGAAGTACTTAGCTGTGTTTGCTCCAAACATGTTGCTTGCCTTCCTTTGAATCTTCTGCAATTTCTGTCGGTGTAAAACCATTTGCCTCTCCCTTTCTGATTACTGATGGCTGCAGAGATCCCTGGGCTGATTCCCTGCTGGTAATTCCTTCCCACAGTCAGTTTTGCCTTGTGCCATGAGGAACCAACTCATCATCATCACAGGTGTTTACTTCTGTGCCAGTCTAATTCTGCTATCTTCCTTTTGGGAGGGGATGGCCAGAGCCATAACCAGGTCATATTCAAGAGCATTAAACAAAAGATTTTCTAGCAGCCATCCATGGCACTGCCTCATGCTGCAGGCACACAGAAGTGTCAGATGGTAAGTGGAGCCTGACTGCAGACCACAAGCCTTTTACTTGATTCCTCTGAATTGCCAAACCAGCTGCCCCAACTATTTTCAAATGCAGATTTCAGTCCTAGCTGTGGGGGACATCCAGTGTGTCCATAGGAGAATAAAATAACTGTCTTGGGAGCTCTCTGTGCAGACGTCAGGGGGTTAGGCCTTCTCCTGTGTTTAAGTTGTCAACCTTTGTAGTGTTGGGTTTAAAACAGAAATTTGCCTGTTTTTTTTTTTTTTTTTTTTTTCAAAATCAGTTAAAACATAGCTGTCAACATCAGTTTGAATCACAGTTCTTGCTACAAAGAAATCAAATTCATAACCAGCTCTTCTGAGCATTCAAAATTCCTAAATGCATCTCTGAATAGTAAACATCGCTCTTCTAATGAAAGGTTTTGCTTCTCCTATTAACTGTGTAGTAAAATCTCTGCAATAGTCACAAGGGGCACAGAGAGTGCTTTTTTGTACTCAGCAGATAAAAATGAGCTAGGCTTTCCTCCAAATCTTTGTTGCAGTAAGGGATTTTTACTTAGAAATTCGCAAAGACTTAATTGTACAGATTCCCAGCTCCCGAGATGCTTCTTTTGGCTGTTTGTTTCCACCATAAATGGTTTCTTCTTTTTTCTTTTCCCTTTTGTTTCAGTCTGGACTTCTAGCCATGAAGGTTTTAGGTGCTTTGAAGATCTCTTTAGAAAATAGTGCCTTATTTTTTTTGTCATCCAGCTTTACAAAAATGCAGTTTGACATTGTAATATTAAAAAAGGAAAGCATGGATTTTGTTAGGAATGGAATAGGTTTGTGATAGTGAATGCCAGGAATGAAACTCTAATACTCATAAATCCTACAGCAGAGTTTCTGGGGAATTCACTAGCCCCAGGACTTCCTATATGTCACCTACCAAGCACCTGATGACTTTTATTTTTGAGGGAACGGGTAAGAAACTGCTCAAAGTGGCCCATTCCTGGGAAGTGCCACTGGGGAGCTCAGGGTGCCAGCTGGGCAGGAGGAGGTAAAAACATCTGTCAGGTGGTTTCTAAGATGCAGTAGAAAACTTTGCAGTTGTATGCAGAGGAAGGACAGAGAAATAAAGTGCAAGTTCAACAGCTAATCAGTGTATCTACCTACAGGGATGTCATATGACACAGCTTGGAGATGCACATTCCTCCTAGATTAACTGAATGAGCAAACCCTCAGTGATTAGTAACTGGAGGCTACTGAGAGGCAGATTTGGGTTTTGCCTCTGTTCAGTAGATTAGAGCTACCAAGGCTGCAGTGAAGGTTTTCAACAGCTGGAGTTACTGGGATGAGAGTATTATGTCCTAGGAAAATACATTGAGATAGAAATGGAGAAAATGGGAGTTTAATGGCTTATTAGCAATAGTGCAATTGAACTACACAAACAGGTGCATCAAAGGTGTGTTTGAACAGAGTTGTGTCAAACCAAGTTGCTGCTCAGCTGTGTTCCAAGCAAACACAGACCTGGTCACCAGCAGCTGAATAACCCCAGCTTTGGCCTTAGGATGTGTTGTCTTGATTACTTGTCAACAGCTGGTCCTTCAGAGTTATCCATGTTAGCTTCTCCGAAAGAGCCACTTTTGCTAGGAACGTGTCTGTGTCTTCTAACATCCCAAGGAGAGCACAACCAAAATCCACAGAAGCTGCCAGTAGCCAGAAGACAGCAGCAATAACCAGCTCAGGGTTCCTCTGTCCCAAAGGATGCAGATTTTCTTAGTTTTGTTGCGTGGTTTTCTCTCCCCTAGAGTTCCTATGGTTTAAGCATAGTTGCAGAAAAGGAAAGTTTTGCCACTTCTACTTCAGATCTCAGTCAAGTTAGGACTTTGTCCTTGCTGTCAGACAAGCATTTCCTAGCCCCACCTGTCTTTGCAGCCATTGTTATCTGGCTGTCTGCTGGGAGCTGCAGCAGCAGCATTTTGTGTCATACCAGGCAATATTGAAAGACCTGTGTTACCCATTGTTGAAAAGTTAGGTGAAAGCTAATACAAAATACATAGAATAAAAGATGAAAAAGTTTTGCCACAGTATTTCTTATAACTTTTATTTATTTTTCTACAAGCAGGCAGTTTGAAACAAAGGAAGAATGAGGAATGTGATCCCAAGGCATTTCATGTTCAGATTCTTTTCTGATGAGGAATAAATCATTTCAGCCCAGCTGTGCAGCCATAATATATATAAAAAACCCAGCAGAAAACCCAAAACCAAGTGCAAGACAAAGCTAGTAATAAAGCAGGGTGTTGGAGAAGGGTCAGGCTTATGGAGAATTCATTCTCTTGGCTTCAAAATGCATGCAGAACAGACTTACTGTCAAGACATGTGGTCTACTGAAGATACAGTTCAAAGACTGCAGTGGTTTTTCAAACTATTTGCTAACCATGGCTGTATCAATATACAATTAAGGTAGGCTGAAGGAAGATGCATTACAGTAAACTGCTTGGTTTTTGTCAAGTCATTGCCATGAAATTGTGTCTTTGCATGAACCTGTATCCTACTCAGCTGACCCTGTTATTGCAGTCTGGATTAATTCAGACCCTGTATCTTTCTGTCTTTCCTGCCAACAAAAGCACTGTCACCATGGTCTCTCAAGAACAGTTTGACAATATTACATGCACTTGCTTGGCTGTCATGGTCCTGCTTTGTTAATTTTGGTACTTATTTCTTTGGAAGTCTTACTTTTAAATTATTCTCAATTGCAAGAATAGATAATTTTTCAACATTAATTTGCTACAAGCATTTCAACCAAGTCATTTATTAATCATAAGTCACTTGAGAAAGGCCATGTGAAAATTTTTCTGTGCAGATGACAGGTATTATTCCTTTATTCCTATGTGATGCTAGAAGAATAGACAGTGTATTTGTAATAACAATCTGGTGTTCCCCACAGTGCAGCAAGCTATTTTATTAGTTACCTCCAGACAGCTTTATTAATTGGACTGTCCTTCAGACAGCCTTGGTGGTGAAGAATGTGTTCCTAACACAGCTAAAAATATAAATCATAACAGTATTTTTCAATTTGTAAAATTTATTTCCACTCACCTGCTGTCTTCCTTTGGGGCAGAACATAGACTTGCATAATGCAGGACATATGTACCCTTATTGATCTGAAGGCCTCAGGATTATGAAGAGGTGCTGAATGCTTTGCAGCCTCTTTGCCCACAGCTATTTTACACAACACAGAAGCAATACTCTGCAATCACAGTGAAAGCTGTGGTCTGAGTTAGAGAATTACATCTTAAAAACTAGTGATTTTCTTCTCAAAAATAATCCTTTAAATCTTCAAAGGTTTCTAGTGGTAAGGAATTGTAAAGACTTTTTATACCACCTGAGAGATGGTATATTCAACAATGTAGCAGAATAACATTATGATGGAAATCATTTTTGTATATGTTTTATATATAAACAGTGAATAACACCATTTCACTGTTAATAACTCAATGAAATATTCCAGCCTTCATTTTAGGTAAATATATTTGACCAGCTGTAGGCTTAAAGCTAAAAGTGTTCAAGACAAGGTCCAGTTTCAGGAACATCATTTCAGGCAAAAGAGCTGTCTTTTCTTCTCACACAATGTTTACTCAGAGGATGCCCTGCCCATTCTTGATTTTATATGTATCAGTGCTCATAGTGCTGTTAGTTTATCCCAGGCTGTGTCTCCACTGACTCCATGTGCAGGTCCATTGACCAAGACCCTTCAAGTCAAGATAGTTTTATAACAGTGACAAGTTCTTCCCATGTCTGTAGGGCTGTTTGAAGAGCAAGCACAAATGTAAGCAGCTGATTTATGTGGAGCAGTAGTTGTTCATTTTTTCTCATAATGTCACTCTTATAAGTCATTAAAATAAGCTACTGGTGTTGCTGTCTGAACACAGTGCAGAGTTAAACCAGAAACTGTCAAGGCTGGATGCTGCCTACCACAGAACTTTCAATGAGTTCTGGAGTAATTAAGGACAAACCAAGAAATATAACTCCAAAGGTGCAGCATCTAACTCAGAAAACCCATAAACCAGAATCTGCCGGAGGCTGGAAAGATATCCATTGATGGACATGTTGGAGATATTAGTCTAGATGATGCGGTACAGCCTTTCTTATATGTAGGAGGGATAAATGTCCCAGTCAACCCAAACCTTCTGTGTGGAGTCATTGGAGCTGAGAACCACTCCTTCAAATGCAAGATACCCTGGATTAGTCCAGAAAAAGGTTCTAGCGAAAGTAGTCTTATTGGAGACATAGAGAAGTTAATTTCTAACTGCCAATTTTCTAACTTCTAGTCCTTTCCCTGGACTAAGCAATACTCTGCATGAGTATAGTTATTTTGCCCTTGTAGTGTAATTCATAATATTCTACATACACATTGATACATTAACATAACTTCCGGAGGCTGATCATGACCTGTGTATTTTCTGACCTATTTAGAGCAGTTGTTATTATTATGACAATATTTAATCAGTTAATACCTTAAACTAGCAGATTCCATTCTCAGTCCATGCTGTTTAATTGCAACCAATACCTGGAGAAAATGTTTGAAAAATAAGGAAGTGCAGAGTTAAGAGGAGGATGTTTAGCATTAAATTGTTAGCCTAATAAAATTATCCTCTAGCATTGCAGAACTTTATCATTTTACTTTACTTGCTTCAAAATTTCAGAGTTGTTATGATCCCTTCCTCTCAAATCAGTATTTCACTGTGAAGTCATAAACCTCTTTTATTTCTAGGATCAAATAATGTAATCATCTATATACATTTATAGAGTACTAATTTAAGAAAAGTATTGACAAAATCCAATGTGTATGCTGTGAACTTCATTGTAACAGGTCATTTGTCTCTATTCAACAACCTTAGCAGCATAGTAACCTCTATTTTACGTTGCTAGAGATAGTGGAGACATCAGAACTATGGTGAGTCAGTGACAGGGGTGGACTCACCCCACTCCAAATTAGGGTTTGAGAGTTAGTTAAGTCTTTCGCTCAGAACTTTGATAACATGTCTAGATCTGAGGAGGAGTTGAGAGTGATAAAGTAATTTGCCTCTACTTTAAAAAGGGTTTTGACAATGCCGCAGAATATACTTTTGCACAAGTTGTGATGTTATGTCT
Organism: Vidua macroura; assembly: GCF_024509145.1. Taxonomy (NCBI): domain Eukaryota; kingdom Metazoa; phylum Chordata; class Aves; order Passeriformes; family Viduidae; genus Vidua; species Vidua macroura. Next base: position 135,640,364 of record NC_071571.1, read on the forward strand.
GGATGTGTGTACAACTAGAGGGGTAAAAAGCCTAGAGAATAGTGGTTAATAATTCATACAGTACCTGTCTGCCAGTAATGAGTTAACCACTAATTTCTTCTGCAGAACAGAGAATTTATTTTCCTTTGTCCCCTGCTACTGCAGTGCAAAAATGATACCTGGGGTTAGTGGGATTCTTGACAAATAAGGTATAGAAAATATTGCAGAATGGGAAATGCAGTTGTAGAGCTACATCTGAATTCAGAAGATCATACATCAATTCTTTTCTCTCAAGGCTTTCAGCAACTTCGTGCAAATTATTTAATTTCTTTTACTCCCCTCATCTGTGGAAAATTAAGCCAAACACCTTAATGATAGGGTAGTGGTGGGCAGCTTGGCTTGGAAATAGATTAGGAACTGATCCTTCAAGCAGCTCTGCAGGCTGATCTGAGGGCAGTTTACTATTTGCAGCTACATGGGAGATGGACGTGCTGTAACTGATTTAGGAGAACCTGAAAGGGGAAATAAATGCAAGGCCTAATTTATCACTGTTGTTCCGTGTTCGGCTGTGACATGCATGAGTTATTGTACAATGAACAGTAGAATATCACTGTTATTCTACACATAATCTAGGTATAGAATGATGATTAGTAATACTTTACCGTCTTAAATTGCCTTTAGGTTAAAGAAAAAGTCCCAGTCGGTGGATATTAGTGGGCCAGGATGCAACCCAGTGGCAGCTGAAGCTCAGACACCTCAGCCCAGCAAACCTTTACCTGCCACTCAGGCAGCGGCTTCCGAAGAGGAACAGGACAACACCACAAACACCCAAAGGCGCAACCCGCGGAGGAGTGACTTGAAGAGATATTACACCATTGGTGAGTTTCCTTTCACAGGAAAAAAATCAAATATGCTTTTTTACCAAAGTATGGACTGTTTGTTTATTTGTGGTTTATTTCTTTTGCTTAATCACGGCTGGCTACTAAGTTTACAAATGCTCACAGTGAGCAATAAGTTATCATATCTTAATGCTAATGTCAAATTGCTCTAAAGAGTTAACCTGCTTTATTTACCTGAATTGTTTCTTACTCCTTTTTTTTTTTTCTTTTCTTTTTTTTTTTTTTTTTCCATAAGAGGACCTATTGAAGAAGGCATAAAAGCAATTTTGAAAGGGATGCTTTAGGAGAAATGTAATTCTTACAATGGACTGCATTGGAATTTCAGCAGAGATTGTTTAGAAGGTTCCTGATTAGGAAGGATTTCCAGTTTGGAGAGGGAGGAGGCATACTGACTGTGAAGAATTTTTTATGGGGCTTATCGTTATCTTTTGCTGAATATTTTGGTTTTCTGGATTTTCATCTGGAATGTCAGCATCTACATGAGTCTTTAAAACAATCTTGGGCACCCTGGAATATGTTTTGCAGCCTGCTTCCCCATAAATAATTTCGAGATTGTGCTTGACTCCTTTTGGCAAGGTTGGAAGGGACCACAGTGGGTCATCTGGTTTGATCTCCCTGCTCAAGCAGGCTCATCCCAGAGCACATGGCACAAGATTGTGTCCAGATGGCTCTTGAATACCTCCAGTGAGGGAGACTCCACATCCTCTCTGGGCAACCTGTTCTAGTGCACGGTCACCTGCACAGTAAAGAAGTTCTTCCTCATATTCAGGTAGAACTTCCCATGCATCAATTTCTGCTCATTGCCTCTTCCTGTTGCTTGACAATAGTTTGTGAGCTGTTGAATTATTGCAGTATAATGTGATTGTTTCTTCTGCTCCAAGGGAACTATTTTCATATCTTTCACTTGTCTAAAAGATCAAGAAAAATGTGTTTCCTTAGACATCTTTCACTGTGTTATGTCTGATCCCTTGAAACTGGCTGTCATTGTAAGTTATGTTGCTTTTAAAAAAGAAAACTGCATTAGCAATCTACCCATTTTAATAATGAAATCTGTATTTTAAGTGGTGATTGACTGTATGTGTTTGCATTTTGTGATGCCCAAAAATTTTACTCTGTGGTGTTTTTTCTCCTATTTTCTTCAAATGATCTTACAGGAATATCAAAGATAAGCCAAGATTGCTTTATACGTGAAGCAGGATTTGGAATGCGGGGTGGGTTTCAAAAGAGTAATAATGAAAGTAGAAATCCACCACATCATCAAAATGAGTTCTAAATCTAATTCAGTATTAAAATGTATTATTGCCATTTTGACCATAGTTGAATATTTCTGAGAGCACCCAAAACACAGTCTGCATATGGAACTACAGATTAAGATTTGTGTTTATCTACTTGTTAAATTTGACTCACTGCAGTTTCTTTTGGGACTCTTCACATAGTCTATATTGTGAACTTCAATCTATATGTGCTTTGAGTGATCACAGCTGCCCTAGCTGCTCAGGATGTAACCTCTGTGCCGAAGTAACAGAATGTTGTTCATACATTTGAATAATTTGTTTGGATATTGTGCAGCACTTATTTGACAGACTTGTTGACTGGAAAAGGCCTCAGAAGTTTGCATAGTCTGATGTCCTGTTTAAAGCAGGACCTCAGCCAGCACCAGATAGAACAGCCAAGGCTTTGTCTTGCTGAGTTTTGACAGTCTCCAGGGGTGGATACTCCACTACCTCTCTGCCTGTCATGCTGGAACATGGACAGTGTGTCCATAGACAACAGCAGTCGTGGGCAACTTGCCCATAAACAGATGCTGACATTAGTGAACAACAGTTGCAGACCCTAGGGAAGTATGAGGGGAACAGACTATAGAAAGTGGCCAAACTTGCATGTTTTTTCCAAATATCATCTTCTGTTATCCTTGTACAGAGTATTGGGAGACTCCAGAGCCATCTGGACTGACCCACTATGGGAGAGATGTTGGTTTTCTCCTCTTATACATACAACCTTGTCTATGGGACTTGTCTAAATCACAAAGATTAAGTTGCTACAGCCAGTATTACTGCACAGTGCATTATGTCTGACTTTTGCTGACAGGCAAATTAAAGAGACAAGAGTTGCTCTGTATTTTCTCAAAGTTTGATAGCACACGTTCCTAATGACTGTGAAAATGAATGGTTTAATCTTGGACAGCACAGTACTGATACCAGGTGAACACGTTTACTGTACTGACTGAGTTGCTCCAATATTGATTCTATAGCTTTGGTAACCTGAAAGAATAATTATCTTATTAGAACATATGTTAGTTTATGACCTATATCACCCTCTTGTCTTAAAATAAATTTTCTGTGACTTGTCTCAAAAATAATTTCTGATAGTTAAAATATAATAAAATAATTTGTTACTTTCTGAGGACGAATGTACTGACACACCTGTAACAGACCCTTACTCTAAAATTGAAGAAAAACCCTCAGATTCCTGTGATGTTTTGTGTATGATTGGCTGTTATATAGCATAAACAAGCACACTAGATCTGTGGCTGACTTAATACAATTACACAGAGGTTTACCTTGTTCTGCCATTGTTTTCATGTTGTTCTACTAAAAGCAACCTGTGTTCAAGATCAAGTAAATGGATTAAGAAAATATGTTAAAGAAGTAATGCTCTCAGCTGATTTTTTTATTTTATTTTAAAATTAGCATTCTGTTACATTAACCTCAGAACAAATTGGCAAATGGTAGTGTTTATGGCAGTGAGTAACTGAGCTTGAGCTAACAAGCACCAAATGTGTTTTGTGTTACTCTCTTGCTCTTTAAGAATTTATTTTAAGTAATTATATGATGTGTAAACTACTTTATAGATATGACAACTGAGTTCCAATACATTAAAAAAAGTATCACATCTATGTTTAGACTTGTGCATATAGACAGTTTGTGCTTTAAAATGGAACTGTCAGCATCACGTTGTCTATTAAATGAAAACTTACTTCAGGGACTAGCTGGATTTGTTAATATCTGCCCATTTTATTAAATAGCCATGCAACTTATGATTATGTATAAGGAATATGTAACCAGTTTTACTTTATCAATTCATGGGAAGCATTAAAAAATCAAAGGTATTTTAAAAATATGGAGTTTTTTTTGATTTGGCTATGCAGGAAGCACTTCAGAGATCTTTCTATAAATCAGACTCTGCTTTGCAGATCCAGAAATGTGAGCATTTACCTTGCACAAATATTCTTTGCAGAAGAAATTGTAGCAGCTTGTGTATGCTTGCAGCTACTGTGAGTAGGCACAGGCAATTGTCTAAGAGGTTGTGTTTGTAAAGGCTCTCTAGCATGAGAATATTTTTTAAATTTTTTTCACCACCTTATGTGCACACATATTTACCCAGACCTTCCAAAACTGATTGAATAATAAGGAAGGAATGTCTGGTAATTCCAAGAGATTTTAAAATTTCATCAGCACTGCTCCTACTTTAGACAGCTATAAACAAGTTACTTATTTTGCATTTCATCTTTTCCACAGACTACACTTCAGGTGCTTTCCAAACTTAGTGAGTCTAGTTGCACTTTTTAAAAGTGGGGGAAAAAGTAGGTAAGAAAGAGAAGAACTGATAGGAATAGGCAAAGGGGAACAAGTTGTATGCTTAGTTGAAATGAAATAAAAAATGAGAGTCAGTGACAGGGATAAATATCTCTTCCATATGGCAGGCTCAGCAGGCAGGAAGGCTCCAGCACCTCCAGTGCTGAACTGGTGTGAAGAAATTGAGTGGGAACCTCTAGATTAATAAGATGAGTGTAGGAAAAACAGTCTGCATGGTGGGTTGGATGAAGTTTTTTGGAGAACTCTAGAAACAGCACCCAAGACATTTAAAAATAAAAAACTAAAATTAGACTTTTTAGATGCTTCATACACTTAAAAATTCAGGCCACTTATTTCTGAAGTGCTTTTTGTTAAGCAACTCCCTCAAATGAGAAAAAGAAGGTGCCTGGGTCTTCAGCACTCTGAAAAAGGGGCTGGAATATTAAACAATGGAGAATGATATGGGTAACCTGAATTCAAAGCAGTAAGGCTGTATCAGCTTAATGCCCTGTCCAACTACAAGAGCTACAGCCATTCTTAGGTGGCTGCATCAAAGCTGTGGTGTTTGTAGGACTCAGCTGAAGGGTTGTAGGACTGTACTTTACAGTATGCTGCCTCAGGATATACTTTTAGCAATTTATTAAGACGAATGGAGTAGTTAATGTTACCCTACAGAGACATTTGAGGTGTATACTCAGCTGTGCAAGCCTGGTTTATCGTGCTTAGATACCTCTAAAAGGACATACCCAGTGGACTGCCTACCTAATAACCCTAGTTTTGTAGATGTAAAAGGCCTCATTTTGTTTTATTTGCCATTAAAATAAAACTGCAGCACTGCCATAGAGTAAATACATGATTTAAAAATAAGAAGGTTGCATAAAAATATTCTTTTGATCAGGCAAAAGCAATGATGAAAAAGGACAGAAGTTCATACTAAAAAATGTTATAGTACAGTATTGGTGGGGAGATGAGGAATGCAGTTTTTTTGTTTTTTTTTTTTTTTTTATTGTATCTTCTAATAAATGCCTTAATGCAAGTGTTGCTGTGCAGCCTCTTCCTAGCACAGCTCATTTCATTTGGAAGACAACTATCAACTGCCTCAGGAGACATCTTTTGTTGGCACAATCTCTGTCATCAGTGGAAGGTGTTGCTGCTACAACTACACACACTTAGTCGTTTAGACAGAATGCCTAAGTATGTCTATGTGCACATAATATGCAGCATGAGGACACTTGGGAAATACTAATTGCCAAAGTTCCCTTCCCTGCAGTGGTCCATTTTTTAAAAAGTTTATTTCATATTCCACTTGCTAAAAAAAAAAAAAGAAAAAAGGAAAAAAAGAAATAAGCCTTTTCTCCTTCATACTCTCTTGCAAATGAAGCCAGTAGAATTCTTAACAGAGAAAATATTTTCTGCTAGCTTAACCTTGCCATATTAATGCTCTGAATTAACTAATATAAAATCAGTGTGGAAGAGAAATTAAGCTTTTGGGATAAGCAAATCTGAATAAATACATATTAATTGACTAAGTTTCCAAAGCAATTGTCTAGTAGCTAATGCCAAAGTGATAACTTGGAAAAGACTGATTTTCATGTGGGTTCCTAATCTTGTTTGTAAGAGACAAAGTTTCATTGGGAAGTTTCTTCAAATTTAGTTGGGATTAATTTAGTCATAGAATCACAGAATGGTCTGGGTTGAAAGGGACCTTAAAGTTCATCTAGTTCCAGCTCCTTTGCCATAGGCAGAGACATCTTAACACCAGACTGGGTTTCTAAAAGCCCCAGCTTGGCCTTGAATACTTCCAGGGATGGGGTGTCCACACCTTCTCTGGGTAATCTGTGCCAATGCCTCACCATGCTCGTGAAGAATTCTCTCTAGTACCTAAACCGAGCCTCTTTTAGTTTAAAGCCTTGTCCTATATCACTACATGTCCATGCCAAAAGTCCCTCTCTATTCTTCTTGTAAGCTCCCTTCAGGTACTGGGAAGTTGCTGTAAGATTTCCCTGGAGCCTTTTCTTGTCCAAGGCTGAACAACCCCAACTGTCCCAGCTTGTCTCCATAGGAGAGGTGCTCCAGCCCTGTGATCATTTTGGTGTCTCTCCTTTGGATTCGCTCCAGCAGGTCCCAGAGCTACTGAAACACTACTCAAGGAGGGGTCTCAGAGAGTGAGGTAGATGACAGAATCACCTTTCTTGACCTTCTGGCCACACTGCTTGTGATTAGGCCCAGGATACCTGTGGCTTTCTGGGCCGCGAGCGCACATTCCTGGGGCATGTTGAGCTCCTTATTAACCAGCACCCCCAAGTCACTACTAATAATTTAGTACTTCTAAATGTATTGATGTGAAAAGAAGATAGATATTCCAAAGAATTGAATGCATATAAGTTATATGTTAAGTATAAGCATGTAAGTTAATTTAATGCATATAAGTTACAACTGGTTACAGGAATTACTACTAATGCACAAAGCTGTATAAAACACTATTTATAAAGTGAGAGTATAATAGAGATGATTTTATGGGGAAACCTAAAACATATTTTTTTTAAGTGATTAATAAATCCATTCTTCCTGTTATGAAAGGAAGAACTAAATGAAAAGTGATCAGCTATTATTTAGTAGATACAATTATGCCTAACCTTTGTGGTATATGCTTTCCAGTGAGTCTGTTTACGCTGTAACTGTACCAATGATTTGGAAGCATAAATAAATATCATATTGTTTAGATATGCAGTAGATTAATTTTCTTGCTGTTTGTATACATTCCAGTTTGCGTCCATAAAAATATTACTTTTAAAAAAGTCAGAAATATCTGTTTAAATGTGAATTCATACACATTTGTTACTGAATTTATATGGTGTCACAGAATCTGCCAATATAAAATTAATGTGTGGCATTAATATCAGTTCAAGTGGTGATTTCATATCTCACAGATCTCTCACCCTGCTGGAGCTATTGGAGCTGCTGTGAGAGAGCTAGTCAGACATTACAGTGAATCTGCTATTGGACTCAAAACTGGAAAAGGACAACATTGATCCACCTGAAAAGCTTATTTACAATCAAGCTGAGAGTTTTATGGAGTTTACCTTATGGGACTACCCTCTATCGAAGTCACTGTTTAAAAACAGAGTTAGGGGGTTGCCTCTTACCTTCTCCTCTAAAATAAGCATAAAACTTGTTTGAAAGACAGACATTGTGACTTGTGGTACTCTTGTTTTCAGTGTGCCAACCTCTTCCTGCTCTGCAAGATTTTATTTGAGACGCTCTAGAAAGATATTATTCTTTTTAGAAGACATTATCTGATATTTGGTGTATTTACTAGAGAGGTTTTCCTGCAAAGAATACTTCACTTTCTTTCCAAATAATATTCTTATAATTTGGCCATTGAATATATTTGCTTCTACTCTTCTGCATAATTGAATGTGGTTCCTTTTTGTAGTGGCTCCCAAATTACTTTAGTTATTTGTTGCTGATACTAGCAAAGCACATAACATACTTAGGTATATTAGCTGTTAGATAACTGGTGGAGTTTGATGCAGTAGGTGCTGTAAATTTCAGCTTCATCTTCTCCCTTTTAGAGAAGGACAGATGGGAGATGGAGCTTCCAACTCTATCTCAGAGGATCCAGATGCTGCTTGGACACATTTGCAGAGTTTGACTCTGTCCCATTCACTCCACTTATAATTTCTTTATTGAACACTCAGTACTTTTTGAAAAACATCATTCTGACTGCCTTCTTTCAAATATGTTTTCAGAAACTTTTAGAGGAGGAGGCTATTTTCCTAGCACCTCATTACCTGTTTGTGAGTGATAAGGAAAGGGAAATAATTTGTGGAATGTGTGGATAATAAGGAAAGTGTCTCTCATAGCAACAGTAACTATGCAAAATCCTTACTCATTCAACCTTTCTGAAGATTTTTATTAGTGATTCAGATCACATAGCTACTCTGGATGAGCAAGCAAGCATTTATTCATGTCTTTGTTTTTCTATTTTTTAGTATTTCAAACTTGGAGCCATTACAAGCCAGTTTTTAATGTTGTATCCTTCTTTTGTCCTTTACAGATACTCTGCATATCCTTTGAATATAAATTAGTTCTGAGCTATAGAGACAGCATCCACCAGAAATGTGATGCTCATTAATGTCCTTTCATCTCAGTATTTCCCTTTTCTTAGCATCTGGTTTTGGTTTTAATCATATAGAATGCTATCATATCATCTGCTGAGTCATTTTGGACAATAAATATTTCAGGATTTTCTAATTTTCTTGCTTTACGTCAGGATAAAGTTGAAATCTTTTATAGTTCTGTAGGCAAGCTACCCAGTTTGCAAGATCAGCTAATCATGTGTACTCTTGGGATACTAAAATTTGAATCTCTGGGGGAAGAAAAAAAATTTGGTCTGACCCATAAGCTCTCAGCTGTTAGAGGTTGCATCACCCTCAGTCTCTCTCTCATTGGAGATTTTCTGTAGAAGAGAAAAATGACTGAAAAAAAAGGACATGATTTCTAACATAGTGTGACAACCAGTCTTTTGAGTACTGGGAAATAGTAAAGTCTTCCTCCTAGCAGTACAAGAACAAAGAAGGAAAATACTGATTCAGTGCTGAAATACCTGGGTGATTTAGTGATAGCAGAGGCAGATAGGACTGAGGCTTTTGAATCTGGGGGCATAGTACTGGGAGAATAATTATTACTGGTAGTGGAAAAGGGCTAAGTCAGTGATTCTGAAAAATATCTTGATCCATAGGAGTTGATGGGACCCATTGGAATACATAGTAAGGATGCTGAAGGAACTGCTGAGGTCATTGTGAGGTTCTCATTGTTGAAAAGTTATGGAGATCATGGGAGGCCCATGACATTTTGGAAAAGGCAAATGCTAAATTCCTTTTCAAAAAGGGCCAGAAGGATTTTCCAGGCCTGGTCCACAGGTTGTTCAGCTTCACTTCTATTGGTCATTGTCTTCCAGAGCAGCCCTGTGTCCATGTTGGGGCACTATGGCCTAGGTGGTTGGACTACTTCATGGCTGGAAAAAACTCTAAAGACAGCAGTCACCAAGATCATCAGGGGCTATGCGATGATGTGATGCCCTTCAATGTGTCCCTTTTCCAGCTCCCTCAGTTGTTGGAGGGAGCTGGAGAAGGGACATGTTGAAGGGCACCTTACAGCAGCCTGTTGCTGTCTGCAAACCTCTAGTCTGCTCTTTGCAGTGGTGCAAGGCAGGAAATGGCACATAGCCAGCCTAGAGATTGAAATATAAGAGGTTTAGACTTAACAGAAGGAAAAACTCTTTTCCCCCAGTGCATGAGAATGTACAAAGAGGCTGTGCTGTCTCTATCTTTACAGGTTTTTAAGACCCAACAACTCAATTTTCTATAAGTAAAAGGAATGTTAGCACACCAAAACACCTGTTGTGATTATTCATATTTTACTCATTCTGAAATCAAGTGCCATTTTTCCAGACAGCTCGATAATTCTATATAGCTAAAAAAATGCAATAAAATTGATTATAAAAATTTGTTATTTTTTATTTTTAAAATAAAGTTTAAGGTAGCTGAATTTTTCTGATTCTCCACTCTCAGGAAAAAAAAAATTAAAAGGTCTTAAAATATTATGGAAGATCTCTTGGTCTCTTGTGATATTTCTGTTTTAGTGATTGTTTCACTTCTCTGTATATGTATCATGAAAGCTATGATTTTGGGGCATTAATCAGAAACTCTACTTTATTGATGGTGTCAAATGTCCCCATATGTTTTTTACTTGTTCCCTTCAACTTTCTTGAAATCCATAAAAAGCGTTCAGAGATGAGGGGTGTGAGAGTGGAAAAAGATATTATGGAAAGGATCAAACCACAAATACTGCTGGAAACCTGTTTGCAAAGTGACTTCCTGACCCTTAGAAGCCAACACTGAGATGCTGAATGAAGCCATTGAGTTTCCTTGCATACAGCTTACATATATACGTGAGCATGAAATCTAAGGTCAAAATCTGATCTTATTTATTGTAGAATAACTACACTGAAACCAAAGTCAGTCTGGAATAAAGTGACCAAGTCCAGCTGTGCAGGGACGTTGATCCTGAGGCACGACCCACCTCAGTCTCCACCACCCGGTGGCCTGTGCTGATGGGGCGGGGACCGTCTCCCTCCTGTTCAAGGAGGTTGTTTTCCTGTGAGAATGATCCAATTCAAAGATCTAATTCAAGCCATTTATACTGTGCCAGAACAGACCTTACCCATTGCCTAATATTTATGGGTCCTACACATGAGGGGCTACCAAATACCTTGCAGCATGCACTGGGCTTCAAACAAACTGTCATTTTAGGTCTTCCTTTTTAATAAATTTTTACCCTTTCTTGTATTAGTGTGATTATTTATCATATTATTTTGCTAGATGTTCCTAGATAAATATTATTACTAGATAAAGATTTTGCTAGATAAATAAGAGTCAGATGCAATTTTCAGGAGACAGTTCTTCTGAGTTAGGATTGCATCCAGGACAGCTTGCTGTGAAGGTCCTTTTGGATTTTAGCAAACTGGCTTGTTTTGCTTCTTTCCCTCAAAAACATTATGGGAACTGAGTGTTGTCGCTAAACCCTGATTTTTATCTTGAACCAGGAAAAACAGTTGGATTTTATGATGGAGTTATTGTACTGTTGAACATCCCACAATTTCAGAGCATTAGTATGCACATAGCGGTATACAAAGACTTTACAAGCATAAAATATTCAACATGTACAAAAATTCTTTTTATAAATTTAGATACTAATTGGCCAGATAAGTTCATGAAAACTAAATAGTAGCAGCAGCCTGCTATGTTTCCAATGAATCTCATTAATTAATATGCTTGAGAGATTATTTTGTTCTTTTAATTTGTAGAAGAAAGAATGACAGTCTGTTTCCTCTGCCAGAGGAAATGTGACAAGCATGACCTGTTCTAAGGGTTGTTGACTTGCAGTTTCTCAGGCACTTTTGCCACACATTTATTTAGGAACCTGTGTGACCACTTGGGTATGGAATTAGGTGCTTCTGTCACCTATCTACAGGTTGAATTATGTTTTTCCCTTTACACTTGTATGTAAAACAGTGCTGAGGTTGGCTCTTTGATAGTTTGCCAAGTCTCTGATGTTCTTGCTCTGAATAAATCCCAGAGAAAATAGCTCCTCCCTACAGTCATTTTTTAAAACATAAATGTACTAGGAAATAAAATGATGATTTGAGAAATTTTCATAAATACCATCTACAAACTAGATGACATGTTCTATTTAAAACCAAGAAATTCTCATTTTAATAAAACATGAGACACTGATTGTTCACAGGTCAGGACTTCTCAACATAGCTGCTGATGCTAGCATCAGTTAGGTACTGAAATCTGCTGGGATCTTGGAGAGAAACCATCACCAGTGTGAACCCTGAGGAAATGCTGAATTACACCACTGCTGACTCTCAGCTCTCTAGTGGTTTGGCCCAAACTCAGCTGTAGTAGTAAAAGTGTGCGATTGCAACTACATAATGCACAGTTGAGTTGATTTTGACATTTTTAGTTAGAGTAGGAGAGCTTTGTCATGTTATCTGACACTGATCTAAATCTGCACTGATTTCTTGTGATTTTTTTAAATCAGTAGTGAATGCCCACATTTCAAATCTGTCAGATAGAAGAAGATAATATGCCAAATGTAAAATATAAAACTTATTCAGTGTTTGCTGGAAAACAAACCAAGCCCAAGCAGTTTTGCCTTCCTTAAACACCACATTTCTCTGCTAGGGTTACTAGTGGGACTGTAAGTCATCACAAGTAAAAAACATGAGAGTAAAGATAAATAATTTGAGAAGTAAAGGGTTCACCTTGAACCCTACAGCAGGATCTTCCAAGAGAGGAGAATTTATTTTTCCCTGACAAGGTGGTTCTGAAGGATTGCCTGTTTGAATGAGAATATATCCAGGTGGAATAGTGTCGTCTTAGGAATACCATGTCATTGTTACATGTGATTGTAAATAACCTGCCAGAAAACACTTTCTCCAATAAGCCCCATTAATAAAGATGGATTGGGTTCAACTCAGTGGCTCAGTATTCATTGAACAATGTCCCTGTATTTGATGGTTTTTTAAAATACCCATCTCTTTCACTGTTTTACCCCCATATTTGCCATCAAATTGATTTTCCTATTTCAACTACCAGAGAGAGAAAAAGCATAGCTTCATTTTCTTTTGGATAGTTGGCAAATTTCTTCTTCAGACCAACAAATGTTTTTCTCTACTCTGCTAAGAACAAGATGCTGCAAGTTCTTTTGAATGATTTAATTTTTGTTTTTTTCAAGGGGGAGAATGTGCTGAGTGACAATTAGGGACAACTTGAAAAAAGGATACTTAATTTTATTTTTAAACATGAAACTGTCACACTGAGAGAGAGAAAAAAAACCTCTTTATTACAACTTCAATCTAAATTACTTAGCAAAGAAAGGCTAAAAGATGCTTTCATAGGGTTGAAATAAATATGTCTGAGGGATGTATAATTCATCTGAGTAAACCCTGAGTTATCAAACTTTGCTTGGGTAAAGAAAGAGATTGCAGGGAAATGTGTTGGAGTAAAGGAATGGCAGCACCACAGATATGAGGAATATAATGTCAGTGAAGCACCAACACAAGAAGAGGGCAGCACAAGGATAGGTGTGGAAGTAAATAAGAGTGGTGCCCAGGCAATGAAGAGGAGCAGAGCTATCAAAAATATTTACTTGATAAAAGCACAAGTAGAGATACAGAACATCAGAAAAGCCCTGTCTCATACCACAATCCAGTGTTCTGTTAATTAACCAGCCTTCTCAGATCCTTGCTCTGCTGACAGCATTCCTATCAATCACATTTGGTATTAAGACATTTTTAATTTTAAAGAACAGTGATAGAATTTCTATCCCTGAGTTAAAGTACCTTGTTAGGAAAAATACAGAAATCTCAGTTCTAGTATTCTGATAATTTCAGTTATAGTTTTGTGAGGGGGAAAAGGTGGGAACATTTAGCATGTTTTATGTACCCACTGCCTTGTAGACTTACACTTCACCCTTTTCTACTGTCAGGATGACTTACATGGGAATAGGATGTAAAAGTAGAGGGGAAAAACCTAAATATAATTTGATTTTTAGTTGTCAGAGACTTGAGTGGGATCATGTTTTTCTAACCAATGCACATCATATGTATGAATGCAAAATTATGTATAGTGGTATCTAACCTCATACACTGAAGAGGTATCTGTTGCTTATTAGCATAATTGAAACTGATATTTCAGTTTTGAATGTTCTTCATCTGCCTGTAAATTAGGATACTGACTGGAAGATAGGAGATGCAGGTTTGGTCGGTTTGACTTGGGGTTTTTAGCACAATGTATAGGTTATTCTATCTTTGCTAAAGGAAGCAGTTTAAAATATTATTTCTACAAACAGGACAGATTGTTAATATTTGCAGTTATTCTTATTTTCAGGGGGTTATATTACATGATCTTCATATTTATCTGCTCAGTGAAACAAGTTCCCTTAAAACCATCTGCAGTAATACAACAGCTTTCTTCTGTTGGTTTTTTTTTTTTTTTTTCCCACTGAAACCTCCTCGGTCTTCAGTTAGCTTGCTAGTGTCTTGCTTATGGAAGAAGTATCAGAAATATGAAACTTACATGCAAATTGCTATTATCTATACCAACACCAGCCTTGAGATGGAGTTTAGATATGTGTTCTTCCCAAATGTCAACCTAACAAATGCCTGTTTTAGAAGACCAGATATATTTTGAAGTCCAAAACAAAACCCAGTGTCTAGGTCAGTTGGCTCCCTTCCAAAAGCTTCCTGGGCTCCATCCCAAAGCTTCCTGGGAGGTCCTGGGTAACCCCAGGGTAAATGCAGCACCATGTGCACTCCCAGAGCCCTGTGCTGAAAACAGAGATGTAGCAGGTTGTATAACAGTGCCACCAGGTGACAGCATAAAATGTAGGGTTTGCTGCTATGGGAATTTGTTTCAACAATTATTTGCAGATCAGCTCTGTTGTAAAGCATCATTTTCCTCCCAAGGCTAGTGTTTAGAAAACAGGTTTCTACTGTAAGTTCCATCATAAACACAGTGCCTATGTCAGGGGGCTTTTATTGATTTTTTTGGGAGGGAGGGAGGAGGAGGGGAGGAACAGATTGGTTTTGGGGTTCTTTTCAATTTTTCTGGGTATCAGGAGGCATGTTTTGGTTATGGCAGAAGGATCCATCTCTCTGAACTTGCCTACTTCTAATACAGCACAGATGAGAGAAGAATCAGGACAATGTTCTGACAAATATCAGTCTAATGTTATTTTTGTGACACCCCAAGGCATGAGAGATAATTGTTTTCATTGTTACGATGGTAGTTTGAATTTAGGTTATTCATAGAATGGTAGAACATTAAGGGTTGAAAAGGACCTTAAAGATCATCTAGGCCCAACCCCCTTCTCCCATTACTGAGGTTGCTCAAGACCTTAACCAACACCAACACTGCCAGGGATGAGGCATCCACAGCCTCCCTGGGCAACCTGTTCCAGTACCTCACCACCCTCTCAAGCAAATAATTTCTTCTTAATATCTGAATTTCCCCTCTTTCAGTTTGTACCTGTTGCTTCTTGTCCTATCACTTAAGTTCCTGATGAAGAGCCCCTCTCCAGCTCATCTGCAAGCCCCCTTCAGGTACTGGAAGGTGCTGCAAAGTCTACAAGCAACCTTCTCTTCTGCAGGTTAAGCTTTCTCAGCCTGCCATCTTCATGGCCCAACTCACTCCAACAGTTCCATGTCCCTCTTATGCTGGGGACATCAGCACTCCAGGTGTGGTCTCATAAGAGCAGAGGGGCAGAATCACCTCCTTTGACTTGCCAGCCATGCTCCTTTTGATGCAGCCCAGGATTTTGTTAGCTTTTTGAGCTATGAGGCCATACTGCCAGCTCACATTGATGTTCCCATCAACCATCACCCCCAAGTCTTTCTTCATAGAGGTGCTCTCAATCATGTCTCTGCCTAATCTGTGGGTGTGCCTCGGATTGGGATTGCTGTGACCCCGGTGTAGAACCTTGCTCTTCACTCTATTGAACTTCATGAGGTTTCCATGGCCTCGCCTCTAAAGCCTGTCCAGGTCCCTCTGTATGTCATCCCTTCCCTCCAGTGTGCTAAGCACACCACACATCATGGTGTCACCAGCAGATCCATGCTGTCCACAAAGATGATGAACAGTTCAGCATGAATTAATGCTATTTGAGGGCAGATTTGTGTGTGACATCTGTGATGATCCTGCTGGTGTAATTTTTGTAGAGGAGTGCCTAGGAATGTGATTCCATCCTACTGGGGAAATTCATATTAAAAAAAGAAGGTATTTGCAACACTGAGGAGTCTTTACAGCCAGCTAGTGTCAGTTGCTTGTTAACATTGTAGACGTATTAGCACAATAAACCTGTTGTCATGCAGCCTACCATCACAGCAAGATAAAAATCTGAATAAACAGAGTCTCTTGCAGTATATTCAGGAAGCACCTGATCAAAGTCATACAGAACGATTAAGGATTTAAAATAATTTATTCTTTACCTGTATTGTTAATAAAAACAGAGACTTAGGTTAAAGTGTAATTGGATTTCATTGCTGGAAGCAAGCTGCCCCCAAAGCATATTCCCACTCAGGAAATGCTGGTAAGTTGCTAAGTTAATGTATGGTGGGGGGAAACCAATGCTTTCAGTTTAATAACTGTATGCCCTCTACCAGAGCTTGTTTTTGTTTTTTTTTTTCTGGGATGCAAGACAGAGAACAAGTCATTCCACTCTTGGAAATTACTTTTCTTGTTTTCATGTAGGGAGGGAAGATGAAGTTTGCCTTTCCTTTCCTCTTCCTTTCCTTTCCTTTCCTTTCCTTTCCTTTCCTTTCCCTTTCTTGCCTTTCCTTTCACTTCTTCCCTTCCTTTCCTTTCCTTTCCTTTCCTTTTCTCCTTTCCATTTCCTTTCCTTTCCTTTCCTTTCCTTTCCATTCTCCTTTTTCCTTTTTCCTTTCCTTTCCTTTCTTTCCTTTCCTTTCCTTTCCTTTCCTTTCCTTTCCTTTTCCTTTCCTTTCCTTTCCTTTCCTTTTCCTTTCCTTTCCTTTCCTTTTCCTTTCCTTTCCTTTCCTTCCTTTCCTTTCCCTTTCCTTTCCTTTCCTTTCCTTTCCTTTCCTTTCCTTTCCTTTCCTTTCCTTTCCTTTCCTTTCCTTTCCTTTCCTTTCCTTTCCTTTCCTTTCCTTTCCTTTCCTTTCCTTTCCTTTCCTTTCCTCCCCTCCCTTGTCTTTAAATTCACATCAATTAATGTAGAATTTGAGTTTCTATCAACACTCTAAGTTGTGCTACAGGTCTTGAAGTTTATGAGAGCCCATGCCATTCTGATATTTTCTCTGATTCTGGAGTGAATCCTTCTTCACTTTCAGAATTAGGATTGTATATAAAAATAAATACATTATAAAATTTACTTCTCCTAGTAAAAAAAAAAAATTGTAGAAGGGTATTTTGTAGACAGCTGTAATATTTGCTGGTGGATAGAGGTTTTAAATGTACTTTTTTTTCTTGTTGTATTTAAGTGACCTATAAAGAAAATGGTTTTGGTCTGTTTAGCCCATAATCCAACAAACTGTCATAATATTGCTGCCATCAATACTACAGGAACAGGTTCAGCTCATACTATTCAATTCAGATGATTTCTGTTCATCATGTTATGTTTTTATCCCAGGTTTTGTTTCACTAATGCAAGCTAGGATCAAGCAATTTGCTACCACCTTTCTGAGCAGAACCCCACCAAAAAGGCTGTTGAAATCAAGAGACTAATTAATTTCTTAAGAAATCAAGAGTCTTTCTTCCATTTATGTAATGCTCTAAATTTTGTATTGAAGTATATACAAATTCCTGTTCACGTGAACTGAACTGCTCCCATGGAATTCAAATTCAGTCACTGTTACTGTGGGCTAAATTAAATGGGTAGCTCTCCTCAGCTCTATGAGTGCTGATCCCCTTTGTTTTTATATGCTGATAATACTAGTAGGTAAATTAGTTTCTTTGCAAGGCAGATTATTTTGCTCTGCTGTCTTATAACTTTCCTTGTTCCCGATTCCAGCTTATATTTCTGGCCTGTGAACAACTCTACAAATATGTGAGGGCAGGCTGTCCTAACCAGACAAGTTAAATTTCCTGGTAAAGGGCAGTGTTGGCAGATGACAGTTTGCACCAACTGAAAATCCTAGCAGAGAGTCACCAGAGTTGGGGGTTGCAGACATGCTCTGATACAAACCACATTCATTTCTTCATAATAAATTATGTATGAAATATGCAAGTTTTAGTGTTTCTTAATGGCTAGTGATTTAAGAGTTTTTCAAATGCAGCAGATATTTATATGCCGTCATCAGGGGGAAGAGAGGTTAGTGCATTGCTCATCCACAGGGAAATTAGCTGTTAGCCAGTTAACCACTTCAAAACATCAATGCCTACAAGTCTGATTATCAAATTAGATTAAATGCCTTCCATTTATCTCTGTAAAATTTATGAATCAGACAATTTAAAAACAACAAGTAAGTTTCACAAAACTTGGGGGCAGAGGCAAAAATGTCCAGTTCTTTATGTACAAAATAATCTACCCTACTACATTCAGGAGTGAGTCCTAGATGAAGGTATAAATCTACACAAACTGTCAGTGTTCATAAAGTTTACTCTGAGTTTGCTTCATCAAAGCTTTAAGCAGAATGTGCCATCATTTCTGCACAATGCTATTCAGGAGGCTGTAGGGAGCAATGGAGAAATTGGCTTCACCTGCCTAAAGATGGTGTGTTAGGAATTACAGTGATTCAAATACAAGTATGGAATTATATTGGCAGCAGGAACAGTCTGGCAGCTTCTTCCCTTCCAGGCAGGATGTGTGTGTGCATAGTGCACTGCCCAAGCAGAGCAGTGTGTGGGACAAAAGTTGTTTGTTTGTTCCGCCACTTCCTGTCACAACAGACTTGCACCAAAAGTAGAACTGTAAATTACCATTGAATTCACAGCTTCAATCCAAAAATTTGAATTCCTTTTAAACTTGAATTGCTAACGTAATTGGAAATGCTTAATTCAGCTTTCTCCAGCTATTTACCACTGTGGTGCCCAAATGGTGTCCACATCTACTTTTGTACCCTACATTATGGTGATTTTTAATAAATGGGTGGTTTGTAATAATTGTTTACTTTGTGTGTGGTTTTTTCTTCGAAACAGCTGAACAGCACTAAGGAAAGTATTCAGCCAAACCACTTTGCAAGATTGAAGCTAACTAGGAAGGGAGCTGTATTTGCTGTTTGCTGAGCTAAAATGTCACCTTCTTGGAGACCACTCATCTCTTTTCAAACAAAAACATGCATTGAGAGCACCATGTGGGAATTTCTAATAACTTTGTGAATCAGGATCTGATCACTGAAGTAAAACTTCTTTAGGCACAAAAGGGAGTGGAAATTATGTTCTGGTTGGTGCATAAAGTAATCATAGCAGCAAAGGAAATAAACCTCTTCACTCCAGGTCTGTCTTGCACACGATTGCGCAGCTGTTGCGGTTTCACAACCATCCACCCCAAACCATCTGTAGACATCTGTCCTGTGTCTATGTGTAATCAAATCCAAGAGTTCTTAACTTCTGCTGTGACATTAATGTGGCAGCAAAATACTTTTTCAAGATATTTGTAGTACTTCTGTTACAGTTACTGCTCTAGACTGTCAGTATGAAAGCACAACTTGTGAGAAATGATCTCTGGGTCTATTGCGTAAATAAATAATTGTGATTATTATAGCAGTGATAACACAAATAGTTTCCTACATTACATGTAGAAAAGTGGCTCATTAAAAAAAAACAGAAATACTGTTGAAAATGTAGAAATGTAGAAAAGTGGTTCATTAAAAAAACCAGAAATACTTCTGTATGTTCTGTTCTCAAACCTCATAAGATTTTAATTAAGAACAAAAAATTACCTCCAAACATTTTACTAATGAACGCATAATTAATTAAGCACTTCCCACATCATGTCAAGTTTTTCAAATGTTGAACACTTACTAAAATTTGATAATGAGGACACCCCAACATTGTTAAAGCCCATTATTTATTTTTTGAGTTAAAAATTTTGACTGATTCAAGCTAATTATAAAATTACTTTATTGAGTAGTGACAGCACCTATAATGAACATAGTGTCTTCCCAGTACCTATCTCATTTAGCAGTTTATGAGTAATACAAAGTGGTCAAAGTCTTAATTACTCTGACACCTGGGAGCCCCATTAGTGAACCTCTAGTGCTTGGTGCATTACGAACAGGACCAGAGAGCCACAGCGTCCCTTCTTCAGCCTCAGATTTCTCATCTGAGAGGCTGCTGAGGAAGGCATGGAGATAACCAGCACAGGGAGAGGGTGATTGTGCCTAAAGTGGGCTTGAGCTGGCCCTGCAGGAGCTAGGCCCAGCTCAGGAGGCTGGTCTGAAGACACCTGCCTGTAGATACCTGGGTTTGTGTATCCAGTGATAAACTGAGCCAAGGGGATCCAGCATAGATGTCAAGGTATAAACAGATCCTGTACAGAACTGTGTCTCTTCTGCTCCACAACAGCCTTTGCCTCTCTGCACAAAGCTTTGTGTAGCAGATGAACTTTCCAAATCTGCCTGCCTGTGAGGCAAGTAGAAGACACATCTCTTTTTTTTTCTTTTGTAGCAAGCTAAAAAAGATCTTTAATTGGTCTGTGAGCCATTAGACAAGCTTTAGCTGATGTTTTTGATGTCCTGAAGTTGTAGGTTTTCATGATTTCCTACAGTTTATTTATTATTTATCTAATGTTTTGTAATTCACAAAAGGGTATTTAAAGAATTTGCTGTTTTATGATTTATACAGCAGTTTAGGTTTTATATGAGGTGATCTTATTGGTGCAGCCAGAGGAATATATATGGAAAATGTTCCAAATCTGTCCTTCTTTGTGAAAAGACGAACAGCAACTACCTTACAAGCTCATATATTATAACCATGCATGCTCTCAAGAACAGCTCTTCTTTCTAAATATTAAAACTGCAGGACCTATATAATTTTTTGTGTGTAATAATACACACAAATAAAATAATAAATCTATAAATATATAAATATTTTTTGTGTATAATAATAACTCAGGTTATGATATTTTGAATTTACTGAAGTACTTACTTCTTAAGAGGTCAAATGCTTTTCAGTGATTCTGTAGAGAATATAAGCAGCTTCCCAACTGAACACTGAATGTTACATTTTTAAATAAAATTTTTTAAAAAAGGAAAAAAAAATGTTTTAAACTGGTAGGAAAAGTCGTGTTACACTAATTTGAGCTAATATCCTGCAATTATGCTAGTAAGAGCTCATTGAATTAACAAGAGGATATCCAGCTTTTCCACTCTGGTCACTAGCCCAGAACAAATTTAGGCTGGTGGCACTGGGTAGGCTCTGTGCCTCTGAAATGAACTGGTGATATGGGAATGGTTTCTACTGTTCAAGTGTGTCATAAAAGACTATAGCAATTAATACTGATGGGCTGCTGTAGTAGCAGCTGTGGAATCGAGTCTGAAAGGTGGAGAAACATAAACATTAGCAAGTAAACATTCTCACCCATGAAGTGGACTCTCCAGAGTGGTGTTTAACCTAATTGGTAGGAAGGCACTGAGAATGTGCTCAGGCTGCAGCAGGGCAGTCTGTCTGTCATGTTAATTAAGCTGGGTCTCCAGTCTGCAGTGCTCCAGTTTAATACCATCATTGCCTTTATATTCTGCTGCAAGTCGTGGAGAACAGGTACCAAACCAGCTGTGTGTAGCACAAGGAGACATTTTGCCTACTTATGCCAGCAAAACCTACAGCTCAAAGGTTGCCTAACCTGTGCTTGTACCTTGGAGGGCTATCAGAAACAATTACACCAGCCCAAACTGGGACCATTTAAGCACCTTGAAAACAGGCCAAAAGTCAACACAACATGTATGCCTTTTTATTTCCTTTTTCTAAATATTCAGTTACTGTATGGTTAAAGACAAAGTAGCTATGAGTTTATGACTGTATGGTATGTTAATTTAGAAGACATGTATAATTTAGAAAGTGTGTAGAGATTCAGTGACAAAGAGCTTCCACCTTCAAACTGATTATATGAAGGGAAAGGTTGCTGAGGACTTTGGGGTGTTTTTTAGGTGTTTTTTTTTTTTTTGTGAACCATCCTTCTTGGATGAAGCTGGAACAAGACCCATCCAGGCTTGTACAGAGTGCACTGCCAGTGCCTGTGGAGCAGAGGGAGCAAGCTCTGCCTCAAAGCCCTTAGAGTAGTCACTTCCAAAGGATGGGGCATGTGCACGTTCCCTAGATAAAAATGTCTTCTCAGCACCCACCATATTTTGCTGTAGTTTTATTCTGCCCCCAGGGCACACAGCTGGGCCTTCAGGGTTGAGATATATATTTAAATGGCTACAAGATCTGCAGATGTGACAGACTGGAAGTTTATGTGACACAAAATGAGTAGAAATGAGATGAGGAGGGATCTGCAATTTCTATGCATTCAATAAGAGATGAATAATGGTAGGATAATTTAAAATAAAAGAAAATGCTAGTTATGTATGTCTTTGCAGAAACCACAAAGACTCGAAGCTCCTGTGAAAGTGCACAGAACTCTTGCCACACAGTCTGAAAAATATTTTTAACCTTTAAAAATAGCACACAAACATCTCAGGGTTTTGTTTGGTGAGGGGTGTTTTTGGTTGGTTGATTGGTTTGGTTTGTTGATGTATTTTTGGGGTTTTTTTGTTGGGTTTTTTTTTTTTTTTTTTGGTGTTTGGTTTGGTTTGGTTTAGGTTTTTTGGGTTTTTTTTTTGTGTGTTTTGGTTTTTTTTGTCAGTGATTCCTTGCTAGATATTTTAGTCCTACTTTTCTCTTTGAGTTTGTGTTCCAAATGAGATCATTCCTGTTAGCCTATGGAGTTCATGTAGGACAGGCAATTGCAGTAGTGAACGGTGGAAAAAACTTGCGTGGTGACTGCTTCTTCCTGGAATAGCATTTTAAAGGGCACAATGTGCTCAGCAACCTTTCTTCTTGACATATGATGTGGATAACTTTCTCAGACATAGGTCAGGCACAAATCCTGCCATTTGACATGGCACAGCCCCCAAACAGCATTAAAGTCATGCCTGCAAATACAATGGAGTTAATTTGCTACCCAAAATTGCTAAGGACATCTATCAACTAGATTGAATTAATCAGATCATTGCCAGAGTAGCAGAGAATAGAATTGTTCCCTGATGAGAGTTCTGGGCCTCCAGTTACACAACCAAAATGGCACTTTTCCACAAAGATGTCTTCAGATGGCATTTACACGCCTACATCCCCAGCACCGCCTGGTTTCAATCATTTCTTAGCAGGGCTGTATGAATTGTGTGTCAAGCACAGATTTGGCAGTTCCAGTATGTTTTTGGGAGAGTTTATAAATACAGTGTTGTGCCTAAAATACAATGTTGTGACAGAGCTTTTCTTTTGCTAAGTAAGTTAGTTTTACCCTGTTAATCATTCAATTTTATATGAGATAGCTGTACAATAATTCAGAGGAGGCAATCATACTATAGCATGTTTTAAATGAATCTATGCCTTAGGTTTCTAGAAATATAGTAAATAATTTGACATTACCTTTTGTCTTTCAATATCTGTATACAACAGTAATACTTTAAAATATAAATTTCGTTACTGGTAATAATTATATGGGTTTAGAATATCATAGTTTCACTGTGTAGAAATAGATGTTGGTGGTGTTAATTTTTGACAGAGGAAAACATATTAGAGAAAATCAGGAAAAAAACTGAATTTATTTGAGTTTGGTTTTTTTAGATTGTTGTGTGGGTTTTTTTAATTGTTCATTGATATGTCTTCTCTTGCATTCATAGACTGGGTTGATTTTGAGCTTTCAGAGGACTGGTGAGTATTTTAGTACTACCTGTTAAAATAAGTGTAGGATTTTCTTTAGGAAATAATAATGGCAAAAGTAACAGACTCTGAAAGGAGAAAAAAGAAGAAAAATAGCTTGACCCCAAAAAAATCCATGCAGCCTGTTTGGTCTCTCTGAGAAAGTGGCTGTTTGAGGATTTGTCTCCAATAGTCAGCTTTTATCTCCCGGGGGACTGGGAAGGGGAGGAGAGAGACTTAGGACAATTGGATAAGGGAAGGTTTACATGTCACTTATGATGGAAAGGCATGAGAGCAGCACTGTGTGGAGCTGCTTAGGTTGCAGCAGGATCTGCTTGCCATCCATGTCAAGGACAGCCTGGCTCTCTCCAAACTATTTTGCATATCTTCATTTTACTTTACTTTACTTCATTTCTGGAAGACTATATTAGCTTGAACAGAGATGCACTTGGCTGTCTCTGACCTAGCTGACAGAGGGCTGATGAAGCCATGCATGCTGAGAAAATTGGTGCAAAACAGTGATTCTGGGAGGCCTAGTAGAGCAAAGAAAATCCGATTGGATTTAACACACTCTGCAGAGCCATTTCTATGCCCATGTTACTCAGTTCATATTGTGCTTGTGAGCTGCCTTGGTTGTGCAGGATGGTTTCCCTGGGTAACTCAAGTGGTTGGGTTGTCCACAGATCTTGGAAGCAGCAAAAGCAGCTTTGCCCTTGAGTTAATGCACTGTGCTGCCTCATCTGCGAATTTTTTTCAGGCAATTTCAGATACAGTGGAAGCTAATGGATATGTTGACTTCATTCTCCCTGGATAAATGGAGAATGAATTAAAGTTGTTTGTTTGTTTGTTTGTTTTTTGTTTTCAAATAAGATAGATGGGGATATTGAAAGTATCTAGGCGATAAGGGTTTATCTCGTGCAGGATTGCCCTAGGCAGTAGCTTCTTTAGTCTTATCTCAGTCCACTGAAGTATTCAGCAGGGCTTTCCTGTAGCCTGAATGAGGACTGTTAGCACACCCATTCAGTTTATGAACTGCCATTGCCTAGAGACAAGATCTAATGCTGCCTAGAGATCAAAGCCTTGATTGATGCAGTCATCGACACCATCTCTTGTTATGATTTCTTCATGTCTACATAGTCCATCCAGACCAGCAGGTTTGGGATCTTTTCAGTTAACCTGTGTCATCCTGTGTCTGTGTCACCCCTGGGCTGGGGAGAGAGCTGAACTGATTTCTGAGCCATACTGAGTTTGTGGCTCCTTTTGACTGTCATCTAGGACTTGCCCTACAATGTAAGTGTCACTCATTCAGGCTCTGTTCCTCTCCCTGGTACCAGGATGCTTTGAAGTCAAGTCCCATTGCCACGCTTCAGATGAATTGGTGTCCATGCATAGAATTCATTGAGAGATTCTGCATTGCTTCTTTGAACTATTTTATATATAAAATAAAATAAAATAAAGGGCTTCCCATTTATACAGTTAGAGTGCATGGAGTAAAAATTATTGCAGCAACATTGAGGGCTTCCCATTTATGTAAAGTTCATGGATTAAGAATGACTGTAGTACCATTGCCTGGATGTCCCATCCAGAGTGAGTGCAACACTAGTACTGTGACATCTATTACCACAAAAAGTTTGTTTAGAATTGCATACTATTCCTTAATAAGGAGAATTACCTATTACTTATTGAAGGTTGGAAGAGTTGTGTGTGAGCTTTTCTGTTCGTACCTTGTTTTCTACATGGTTACAAAAGGTTAATTACAAAGATACCTTGTAACGAAAGCTTATCTTAGCCTTCCTGAGCTTAGGCATATAGCTTGTTATTAGTAGGTATGCTTGAGGTGTCATAAGGAATATGGAAGAAAATCCCCAATATTTGAGAGAGACATAAACAAAACTAATGACAGGAAGAGCAAAGAAAAAAAGGTGGGAGAGATGAATAGGAAACTGAGTAGACTTTATACTCCAGGGAGCCAGAATGCCACTGATAAACTGAAGCTATATAACTTAATGTTAGAACAGGGTTATATATATATCTTACATTTTTTTGTATTCTTAACCTAATAAGAGCATAACTGGATTTTCTTTTTCTGTATGTAAATATACAATGTAATGTTTTAAAAGTCCTATCTGTAAAGTCAAAATTATAAAGACAGTTCCTTCATTAAATATGAAGATTGTACCACAGTTTGCACAAATCCATGACGCATCTGAAGGTGTTGAGGAGTTGGCCAGTTGTACGGCCTCTCTCTGTCTCTTTGAAAGGTCATGCAGATCAGGGAGATTCCTGGGGAGTGGAAATAAACAAATGCACACCCATCTTCAGGAGAGAGGATCTGGACCTGTCAGGCTCCCCTCAGTGGGAGTAGTAGCCACTTGCAGGCCCCCAGATGCTAAGGTGTGACTGGGTACACCCAGCCTGGGGCTACCAAGGGCAGTGCTTGGGAAACTGAACGCATCCTCTGGCAAGGTGACTGGATCACTGAATGAAGGGACAGCAGTGGATGCTTTGGAGTGACTTCCAGAAGCTACTACGGATCTAAATTAGACTAGAGGACACTCTCTAGAGATAGGTGGGGTTTTTTTTGAGAATAAAATGCTAAGCTAGCAAACAGGAATTGAATAGACCAGCTCATTCAAGGCAGTGGGAGCTGTGCAAATGAGATATGTGTTGGCCAAGTGTTGGCCAGTGAGTCCCCTGACATTTCTTACATGTTAATTTAGCCCGAGTCTGAAGTGTACAAGATATAATTTGAACACTAAATCTTTGGGGTTCTTCCTACCTAATCAAATTAGAATGAGAAATACATATGGAAGAGAATGTTTTAGTCTATTTATAATACAGGTAGTCTAGACAGCTGGTTCCTTAACTGAAGAAAAACTTTAACCCTATAAACAAGGGAACAGGATAGCATCTGTGTAATCCATGCATCTGATACCATAATGTCTTAAATGGCATTGGAATGTAAGTAGGAAACAGATTTTGCCATTCAACACAGGGCTAAATATGAGTATAGACTACTACCTGGGTACACATACAGGGTATGCAGTCTTTCGGAAAAAAAAAAAAAAAAAAAAAAAGCAGCAGACTTGTATTTCTTTTATAGACTTTCAAATTTTAAAATATGCCCGGCTTTCTGGGGTCAACTTTGCCATTATTCAGGTGAGAGATGCAAGCACTATACATTAGCAGAGCCTTCAGACCAGATTTAAGGGGATTTTAGGCACACAGGCAACATGTTAGGCCTCTGCATAGGAGTAAATATTTTCTGTTCTCTTCAAAACTTCAGGTTGAAATTCTGAACCCAGTAAAATGGATAGAAAATTTTGTTGATTTCAGGAAAATAGGATTTCAACTTTAGAGTTTCATCTTGTGCCTGTCAAAGTGAATGAGTAATGCCATTGATTAGGGTGAGATCAAGAATGAGTCACAAACCCTCTGTAGTCAATAATGGTAAAATATAGATTATATCCTTTTAGGACATTCTAGGATCTTTTTCATGTGAACTTCAAAGAAGTAATGATAAATGTCTAGATAAATAACCTTGGTAACATCTGAAGAGGTCTGCCCTCGTGAAAGTCTATGGCAGATAACACAGATTTATTACTAAGCAGAATGTATATTTTGGGGTGCTGTTTGTTGGATTATTTTCTTGATTTTTTTTTCTTCTTTCTTTATTTCTTTTTTTTTTTTTTTTAATGAGGCAGCAGATGTTTACGAAAGACTAATTAAAAGAAATTTGTTAGCATTTGTGGATTTGTTCCTTTCATGATTCAGGACATAAGCCTGCTTTGTTCTTTCTCTTTTCCTCTCCCTCTTTAATGAAGTGTTTCTTAATAACTACTGATTGAAATCTTCTGCACCAGTATTTGATGACAGTCAGCTTGGGACAGAGAGCCCTTCTTACTGAATCTGTTTCTGTCACCATGTATCTTGCAAACAGGCTGGCCAAAAGTGTATGTTAGATCCAAAGTGTATCTTTGCACGTTGATGCACCTGTGTGCCAGGTCAGACTGGGAGGAAGGGGCAGTGCCTCACACCCTGGAGGCTCTTGACACTGACCTATGTGTCACTCTGGAGGTCTCCTGCACTGCTGTGTCTTCAGGGGTCTGAAAGTCTCTGCTCCAAAAGCCAAGACTCTGATGACCTTTTCCTAAGGTGCAGAAAGGTGTTTATATGACCATACCCGTGCTTGGAATTAACTCACTGTATTTGCTATGATGCTGGAATAGTGCATTCCTGCAAGGAGAAATGAACATAGAATTTGCAGGAAAAACAAAAGAGAAGGACTGGATCTTGTTTACTTGTTCAATTCATGCGTCTGGGTTTGCTTACAGCTAGTGTGACTGACCCTTAGGTGGTCAAAGAAAAATAACATATTTCATATGGAAAAGAGATCTCTAGCCTTGATTTCATGAGCTGTAGTAGTACTTGGATTTGGAGTCTTTACTTGTTATAGGTCTTATTTTTTTATTATTCCTGATTTTCATCCAGGATTAAGTCTGGTTGAGAGAAATTTAGTTCAATTAAGCAACTGAGTTTCAGTGTGTTCATTATGCTCAGATGCTGATCACCTTGAAATTTTATTACAACCAGCAGAGAGTGCACACCTGTGGCAACTCATTTACATGATTGCACATAAAGTTTTCATCCGTATTCTGTGCTGGAAGACCTGATGCACTGTCAGTGCAGGGATTTCCCCCGAGGTCACCGTGTGGATGAAAGGTGACAGGCTCTGCCCTTCACTTGGTACTTCAAGCCAAACCCATTCCCCTAAAACACATGGAAATAGCAGCAAAGGAGCTGAGTGTCTGATGTGGGGCTGCCCCTGCTGCCTCCCAGACGGTGGGAGCAGCTTCTTGGCTAGAAAGCATTTCTGTTCATTATTTTCCATCAATCAGGTCTTTCAGATAAAAAAGGCAGAAAACAGAGGAAATTATTTCTTTTTAATCATTGAACTTTGTTTTCCTGATGGTTTAGTACTATTAGAGAGCTGGCTTAATGCACGTTTCAGTATTTTCATTGGCTGCAGCAAAAACAGAAAACTCTATTTTTTTTCCTGCATAATGCAAGACTGATTTTCAGGATAAATGAAATTGGTTTATGTTAAGCTGGAAGTTTTATTAATAGTGAACAAGTTGTTGTGTAGTACTGACCTTGTCTACCTCCTCAGACTCCACAGAGTAGCTACTTCTAAAGGAAGTCATCTGTAGATATAGCTGGCAATCAGGCAGAGTCCCAGCAGGTAGCATATATATATTCACAATTTCTCAAATAATGTAGACATATCATGAAAGACTACCTCAAAATCTCCCTTACTGCTACCTCTAGTTGTTGGGCAGATTCCTTTTCTTCAGCAGCTCCAGCCACAGATCTCTTGTCCCATTCCTCACCTCACATGTGTATTGAAATACCCATATTTTCAATCACTGCTGTCTCCCTTTGGGAACCTAGTGGGTGGGCAGCTCCAGGAGATGTGGCTGGGGATCCTCACAGCCTTGCTAGTGATTCTGCACACAAACAACCTCTCCAGTCAGTCACTGTTTCTTGCTGTGAGCATTCCTCATTTGAGTCTTTGCTTCCTCAGAGGTATAACATGAAATACCAGCTGACCAGTGTCACTGTTGTGGCTCTCCTGAGGCATAAGGCACTCAGAACAGGGATTCTGCTTCTAGGGTGCTGGTTGCCATCCACTGTAGCTGTTCCCTGTTATGAGACATGAATACTGGCAGATTTCTGCCCATGTAGATGACACCAACTATTTTTACAATGAGTTTTTACATTATGGCTTTGTATTTGTTCATAACTGATGTTCACCTAATTTAGATTAGGCTGTTTTGATTTCTCACTTGTCCTAAATTGTTGTAGCAACATCAGTAGTACTGACATGCACTGTGGTTAAACCCTGAAGACACACGAATGCTGAATAAGAATATGATTTTCCTTTCACCTTTCCTTTGAACTCTTCCTCATAGCATGCTTCTTTCTCTTATGTCATGCCAGGTTATTCCTGATGCTGCTTCCTGACTTAAAATCACTTGTCTGTGATTTTAAGTATACTGCTTTGCTGTACTTCATCAGAGACATTGTTATTTTAGGAGAATCATGTAGCTCCACATCAGTAATTTAGAATATATTGGAGAGACATATGTTTATGTGTATGCATGTATATTTTAAACACTTATCTTCAGAATTCATGCAGAAAAAAACCCTAAAAAGTAATGTTTTGTGAAAGAATTAGTCATCAGAAGAAGTTACCACATATTTCATTCTGGAAATAAACAGGTACATGAAGGCAAAATAACTTAGCAGAAAAAAATATGTGGATCATCATATGAAGTGCCTTCAGGTAACATAAGTTCTAATCAAAAGAGGGATGAACACTTAACGATTCAATTAGATTCTTTGCAGAGACCTGAAAAAATCAGAGAACTGGACAATCACCAACTGTATGAAGTTCAACCAGGGACAGTGCCAGATGCTGCTCCTGGGATGGGGCAGCCTTGGATGTACGGACAGACAGAACGAGACACTGGAAAAGCAGTGCCATGGAAAGGGACCTGGGGGTCCTGGTCGATGGCAAGTTGAACATGAGCCAGCAGTGCCCTGCAGCCAGGAGGGCCAAGTGTGTCCTGGGGGCATCAGGGACAGCATCACCAGAGGGGCAAGGGAGGGGATTGTCCTGCTCTGCTCTGCCCTGGGGCGGCCTCAACTCGAGTGCTGAGGGCAGTTTTGGGTGCCACAATATGAACAATTATAGAGTGTCCAAGGGAGGGCAACAAAGATGGTGAAGGGCCTTGAAGGGAAGCTGTATGAGAAGAGGCTGATGTCACTTGGTCTGTTCAGCCTGGAGAAGAGGAAACTGAGGGAAGACCTCATCACAGTCTTATAACTTCCTCATGAGGGAAAGAGGAGGAGCAGGTACCAATACTTCACAGGGCTCATGGAAATGGCATGGAGTTGAGCCAGGGGAGGTTGATGTTGGATATCAGGAAAAGATTCTTTACCCAGAGGGTGGCTGGGCACTGGAACAGCTCCTCTTGGAAGTGGCCACAGCACCAAGCCTGACAGAGTTCAAGAAGTGTTTGGACAATGCTGTGACCACGTGTTTGCACATGGCATGACTCTTGTGGCTGTCCTGTGCAGGACTAACAGTTGGACTCTATGGTCCTTGTGGGTCCCTTCCAACTCAGGATATTCTAGGATATCCAAATTTCTGTATGACTACATTTTTTTCCAACCTCTACTCTTTGCTTCTGGTATAAGCTGGTAAATCCTAGTTAGGAATGAGTGTGTTCTGGTGTTGTCTGCTTGCTTCCAGAAGGCAAAGTAAGTCAGTGCAGAATCAAGGCACATGCATATGGCAAAAATTAGTTCCAATCAGCTGTGCAAGAATTGGAGCATAATTCAATTCAAATTTGGTCAGTATACAAGTAAGAGACTGTGCAAGTAGTATTCACACACACCTGTGTTTTAGTGACTGAGGGACAGGTCAGAACTACATCATTAATGCTATGTCCCACTCCTCCCCTCACCCTCCCTGAGGGCTTCTTCATCTCAGCTACCTTGCACCCATCTCCCCCAGTGTGTATCCCAATGCCCTAAGCTGATGGTTGGTCCCTTCCCCATGTCCAGGAGAAGGAAGGGCTGGCTGGAGGGTGGCTCAGCAGGAGGCACCCAGTACTTGTCAGCTCTTCATGCCTTGCCTGCAGCTGCTGGGCCACTGCTGGCAGTGCAGCATTGGTTAAAAGGAAACTGCAACACTGACAATGCTCATGGCTCACAGAAATAATGTTACATCATGCTGCACTCAGAGGAGTGACCTTCTTGTTACAAAAGGAAAACAGAAACAGGACAACACAATATTTTGTGGTAGTTTTACACTGTAGGATGCAAAGTTTTTAAATTCTTTCAAAGATAATTTGATTTGTTTTAACTTAAAAAGGAGAACTGTGTGAGAAACTTCAGAGATTTGCATGTCATTTATCATACGTTGTAAGTGGGCAGGAGAGCTGTGCATTTCTCTTCTGTAAAATTGCAAGGTAGTGACTGTCTTTAAAATCAAGAGCCTTTTTGGCTGACAGAAGATAATGTTACATGTCTCATTAAAAAGTTTAACTGTGCTTTATGGCTATTTTCAAATATTACAGTCAATTTTGCTGTTCTGCAAAATGTGCCTGAACATACTTTATCCTTAAAAAATTGGGAAATCATTCAATACAGGCTTGCAAAAGCAGATTGCAGCTTAGCCTGCTGAAGAGTCAGCTGACAACAATTTTAATGGTTTGTTAATATAGATCAAGCAACACTGTGATGGATTTATTACTGCAGAGTTTTTTTGATTGCTAAAGAAAACAGGATATCAGTTTAACACTGATAACTCAATTCTCATTTTCTTTTTATTTTTCATCTGGCTCAGCATTTGTTGCATTTTCAAGACAGAAAATGAATTCTCTACTAATAACTGCGTATATGTAGAAGAAAATTTATTTTTATGTTGGTTCCCACAGAAAGGAACACTAACTTTGCTGTTAAGTAAAATTGCTTATGAATTCCAAAATGTATAATCCTTCATGTGATTTTAAAAATGGATATGAAAGTTCTAATTTTTAGAAATAAAACACCCCAGTAATTTAAGTTTCTCATGTCAAGAAAAAAAAGGTTGTTTCTTTTTCTTTGAAATGTGCAGTTAGGTAAATGTCTCACTAAATTCAATAGGGATAATAGAAAGTCAACTCCATTATTCTAGTTGCAGATCTGTGTATGTGCATTCACAACCTTATGTAAAAATGTTCTGTTGAGTTTATTTGGGTTGCATGATTAAATAAAAGGTGGAACTTTGACTTTGCTGTGAAAATGAAAATCTATTTTCTGATTAGTGGTTCTAAGAAGCTTGTCAAAACTGTGGAGAAGGAATCATGGCTGATAAATGAACTTGTATTTGATTCACTTATGTGTCTGATGCAGGAAGGTGTGGGCAGGACACGTACCGCCTATGGCTAGAGCAACCAGAGGTATTGCATGATGCTTGTGGAAATTACTCAGCTGTAAGGAGAGGGAATGAATGTAACACATTCTTTTTGTGTGCATAATTTGCCATCTTTCCTCATTCATGGCCTTGTGAGGGTGCAGACCATGACGCTGCTCTAGCTTTAGCTTTAGCTTCAGCCCATGGCCCATATGCTTGGAGTTGACTGCTGAGTGATGTGCTGGGATAGTAAAACTCCACTGACTGTGGAAGTTTTTCTGAAACATGAACTCCACCAAAGGCTATTGCATTTTTTATAAATTTACTTTCCTGGAAGAGGCCGGCTTCTATGGTTTCAGTTCCATAGGCACCTATGCTTGGGGAGAACAGGCTCCTTTGCACGGAGCATGCAAACAGGAAATGCATGTTTGTAATGGACTTAGTTTTTCGAACTTATTGTTGTTACTTCCTATATGTATCGGACATGAAAACCAGATTACAAGAATGAAATTAAGGATATCAAAACATGAATAAATAGAGTATGTGCATGCAAAAGAAGTCTGTTTAAATGTGCAACATTGATTAGATCCGATATAATTGTCAATCAATACTTTCAAACCCCAAAGCATATGATGTTTGCTGGAACACAGAGCAGAGTTGCAAAGACTATTCCCTCCTTTTTTTATACTTATTTTTTAATTGACTTTGCTGGATATATCCTGCCTTTTTAGATTATGCTTTGTCTCAGATCAACCACATCTATATACATTAATGTGCCACAATTTAATAGGTACTTTGGAAATACACATCAAAAGACCAAAGTTCCTATAAATCTCTCATTCAATCAATCAGATTCTTGTTCAGGCCATGTGCTCTGAAGACCTGTTAGAGATCTATTTTCAAGTACCTTGAGCTCACGTGGTGAATCTTGCAATAAAGGAAACATTTTCTTGTTTTCAAGCCCACTTTATATGTGATTCCCCGTTTTGTATGTGATTCATCACCAATACAAAGATCAGCCTCTTGTCTTCTACAAGATGCCCACCTTTCCCCCAAAGAAACTACATGCTTCTGGCAGCAGTATTTGCTCCTGTGAGCAGCAATGGAGCCATCCAAAGAAAATCAACCATACTCCGTATTTTCCCATCAGCCTCCAAACAAAGATTGAAGGGAGGGGACAAAAAGCAGTAAGAGGAGCCCTCTAATGGACCTGTCAGAGGCCCCTGGCCCCAGCCTTGCCAAGAATGTATGTCCAGTGCACAGCATCTGTCCCAGCTCAAACCCAGGCTCTGCTAGGGCTGGCTTTTGAGACAGTCCAGTTCTAAGTGAGGAAACTTTAATTTGTCTGTGCAGCATAGAGTGAAAAACTACATGAGCCAAACTGACTCAAGGTGAAAAGTTTAGGCCATTTCATTTTTTTTCTCAAAAAGCCTCCTACACATGAAGGTTTGTGAGCACTGATGGAGCACAGATTGTGGTACTTTGACCAAGGCACTCCCATGCCTAAGGTGCCAGTGAGTATCCAATGCAAGGTGCTGCAGAGGATCAGTAGTCCTGAGGTCTTAGTGACCCCCTTATGCCTGTTAGGACTTTCTTCCAGCACTTTTGAGTGCACCCAAGCTTATGCAGGGTGTGAATGCTCAGGATCTGGGCATGTGGGTGAAGATGTAGGTATGAAAGAGGTCAGAATGGGAAAGCTGGGAATAACTTGGAGACAAAAAAAATAGCAAAAAAAAGTTTACAAAGCTAGACAAAATGCAGACAGGTACTCATAAATTACATAATGGCATTGAAGTAGTTTTGTTGATGTAGTTGGTTTTGTTTTGGCTTCTTTGACTGAAGAATACTGGAGGAACAGAAAGGATCAGAGCAGTAGCTACTGTGCTTTAGCTGTTCCCAGATGGTGGCTGGCATTTTAGGGATATTCTCAACTGGCATATGTCAGACTAGTGATATGATTACTATGGACTGGGGCTTTGGTGAACCAGCCTTAGAACAGCAGAGATTCAACTGACTGTAGATTTAGAATTGA
Organism: Vidua macroura; assembly: GCF_024509145.1. NCBI lineage: Eukaryota > Metazoa > Chordata > Aves > Passeriformes > Viduidae > Vidua > Vidua macroura. The sequence continues at coordinate 135,674,746 of NC_071571.1, forward strand.
GCCCTATTTTTGCAAAGTGTCTAACAACACCTAATTTCTATAAAAGTAATTATGATAACTGTAGGTTACTTTGGGACTACACTGAACTGTTTTGTAAACAATTCTGTATTTCAGAGTTTTATATAGAAATTTTATCTGCTATATAAACCTGTGCAGCTATGAATTTAAAGAAAAAATAAATAAAGAAAAAGTGAAAAGTCGAAATAATTATTTCTAGAATGCTATATATTACAGTAGATTGGCAAAACACTTTAGTGCTCAAAATATTTTATTATTATAATTTGAAACAACCTGGTATAGGGGAAAAAATTAAAATATGGATATATATGGATATATAATGTCATCATAAATTATTGTAATTTTCAGTTATAAGTGATACCTGAAATGTGATAGAAGATCTTAAAAAATATTGAAGGATTATTTGGGTTTTTTTTATTACAATGAACAATGCAAGTGACATTTCTCCTAAATGTTTTTCCTCCTTTGCCACCAGGAAATGTTATTTTGTTCCCTAAACAAATTTGATGTACTTCATATGTTTCATTATTTAGTTCCTTTCCAGCATGTGCAATTTTCCTTTAAAATTACTGTGATGTCTGTATTCTTTATATTTACTGGACATTTGCAGTCTAGGCTAGTCTGTGACAGATTAGTCTTAGTCTTAGAATCACAAAACCATAGAATAGTTTGGGTTGGAGGCGACCTTTAAAGGTCCAACCCCCTTAACCTTGGGCAGCAGGTTAAAGTGTGAGCATGGTGCTGTCTATTAGGAAGAACTCTTAGCAATGACTGAATTATCAAATGTGAAACCCAAACTGTATGGAAGTATTAGCTTGAAACTCTTTTTCTCAATAAAACAGCAAGAGCAAGAAAAATAACTTAATTATATACTTTCAGACAGGTCCAATATCCTAACACAAAGTTTCAACTAGAATTGTCTTTTCCTCATTCCATTCCATGTCAAGGTAATACATTTTCATGGAAGAATTATTCAATTTACCTTCAAAGGATTAAAATGTATCTTAAGATTTATTGAAATACCTTTTTTTAAGAAAAACGTTTCCAATCTACTGAATCACCAAGAATGAGGGTGTCAGTTTTATAAAAATGAATTAAAGATTGCATTGCTACTAGAAACTTCACAAGTAGTTGCAAACATATTATCTCCCCATAAAATGTAGTTTCATTTTAGCACATGTACATTTTATTTTAGGTGAAATTTAGTACAAATTCCTCACCTCTACAAAGATTTATTACAAGGCACTATTCTTATGGTTTGCATTTTACAATCCTAGGACATTTGGATTTGATAGAATGTCAACAGTGCCACATTCTGCCAGAGAAGGAAGAGTGGAGTTGAGTTTTAATATTGTAGGCTTAGCTAGTTAATGAAATAGATGCATTTCTGAATGGAACATACACTTGAGATTGTCTTGAAAGGAAGCCCAGATCTAAAATTTCCAAGACAAGTTGTAATATTTCCAGAAGACCAAACCTACCATCTGTGAAGCTGAAATGCAGATTTGCAATACACAGACCAAGATCATGTACAAAATGCACATATTGGCAAAGGTCTGATGAGGAAAATCTGGCGTTGAGTCTGATAGCAAACTAGTGCTCACCTTAGTGCTGAAGGATTCTCATGCAGTTCCTCCACTGCTGGCAGCTTTTGACTTGGATTCTCAAATGGCTCCAACATCTGTCTCCCTTGTGAATTTAAAATGTGCTTTGCTTAAACTGTCTTTGTCCTGATGGGCATTCCTTTTAGCATTAATATTGTGCCCACAAAATGTTTTCAGTCAAGACTTACAGCTTGCATCCAGAGTACTCAGAAGTCACCATCAGCACAGAGTTATATGAGCTGCTCTTACTGCTTAAGTGTAAGTTATGTTGCACTACATCATTTGTTTTAAGAAAATGATTCAGATATCTTTAGATCACCTGTAATAAAAAGGAGAAGCAATTTAAAATTAATGCAGTCTTTTCCTTCAACACAAACTCGAACTCAGGGGTTGCAAAGTTATCAAAAAGGTTGCTTTTTGCTCTTATTTAAGTTCATAATTGATAGAGGGACCACAGCTCCTATTTTTAAATGTGCTTCCCTTGCATAGTTCTGCATATCCTTTATCCTCTATAAAAACAATTTTAAGGAAGAAAAATTGTCATAGAGAAGGCAACTGCATTCTCTTATGCCTCATCTGCAGACATATAGGTGCACTGCAAAAACTTAAGGGAAATAACATCAGAAGTGTCACCTGCAAATTCAAACTTCAGTGAAGAGTCTCTCTCTAGAAGATATAAGGGACTGGAGGAGAGCATGGAGAAATCAATACTCTTGTCAAAAGCTCTTCTGACAGTTTAAATCTTTACTTACTGATAAAAGTTTTGGAAGAACATAGCAGATACAGGTTGTGATGACAGAGTCTTTATGCAGGATGGTAATTGTCAGGAGTTACAGCTTGGAAGACTCTGAAGTTCTCACTGCTCTGTCTTTCCTGAAGGATCTGCCTCTGGTAGACCAAGAGTTTCTACAGGAACAAAGAAAGTGAAACCAGAATTTTTAGGGTTCAGAATGGTGCATCCAAGTTGAGTCAGAGACGATCTTCAGCTCCTGCCTGTAAGTTTGGCAGGAATACTTATCTGTACCCTTTACTAAAGAAATTACAGAGCACTCTTTCAGAAGCATAGTAAATGAGAACATTATGTCTTAAGAATACACTTACACTTGGATAAGTGATTGCTACCTTAAAGCCAAGTGGAGAACAAATATATAGCTTCTGTTTTAAAACATGTGGTGGGTTGGGGTTTTTTTGGTGTGTGTACAATGCTGTCTTATATACAAATAGCCTTCATGTTTTACCCTCACTCATGGCATCATGGAAACATTGTGGGATGAGTCACACAGCTGGAATGCTTCAATAGATGGCTATTAATTCCTCAGAAGGGATAGGCAAGGAAGGGGAGGTGCTGGGGTAGCCTTCTATGTTAGGAGTACTTTAATTATCTAGAGCTTAATGATGGTGAGGATATGGTTGAGTGTTTCTGGGTCAGAACTGGGGGGAAGGCCAACAAGGCAATTATCACGGTGGGAGTCTGCTTTAGGCTCCCAATCAGGACAAAGAGCCAAAGAAAATACTCTATAAACAGTCTCATATTCGCTTTCACTTGTCATGGAGGACTTCAACTTACCAGATGTCTGCTGGTAATACAACACAGCAGAGAGAATACAAACTGGAGGTAAAGGGTTTGGAGCACAAGTCTTATGAGGAACAGAGTGGCTGAGGGAGCTGGGGTTGTTTAGCCTGGAAGACAGTAGGCTCAGGGGAGACCTTATTGCTCTCTACAACTATCTGAAAAGAGGTTGTGGCCTCAAGTTGCACCACGGGAGGTTTAAAATCGATATTTGAAAAATTTCTTCACTGAAAGGTTGTCAAGCATTGCATCAGGCTGTGCAGGGAAGTGCTGGAGTCACTGTCCTTGGAGGTATTTAAAAGACATGTAGCTGTGCCACCTGGGGACATGGTTTAGTGGTGGATTTGGCAGTACTGGGTTAACAGTTGGACTTAATGATCTTAAAAGTCTATTTCAGCCTAAACCATACTATGATCCTGTAATTCTATGATTTTGGGACAGACAGCTCATGCAGGCCTTCTTAAAGCCATGGACTGACAATCTCCATGCAGTAGTTTAGAGTTTTAGGCATTTCTAGGAAATTACTTACGATTTTATGCTGCTGACTAAAAGAAGCTTGTAGCTGTGCTTGTGATCGCCACCCTTCCCAGCTGGATGGGGACAGCATCTGTGCCCCAGCTGGGACTTGATGTGACAGAGACTTCTCTAAACACACCTTTGCATGGCTATTGGCCACTGTTTTCCCCAGGCCTTGTATTCTGGAGGCTCTTCCCTTTGCCAGTCCACTTCTGAGGGGATGAAAGAACATGTCTTCTGATGGCTACAAAACATGGTCAGCATTTTTAAAGAGAACAACTTTTGATCCAATAAATAAACGAACATTTTCTTCATTAAAAAAAAAAAAATCCTCTAGAAGGTCAGTTACAAAAGGGGAGCTGCATGTATAAACTCCTTGGAAAAACAAAATTCTGGGCTTCCTCATTTTGAGTTTAGAGCAAGTTCTATCTCCAGTGGAGCTCCAAGGGAAGATTCCCATATATGGAAATTACTCAGTGGAAAAATATCTAGAACATCCAGAATCCTTTGCAAATCTCCCATTCTTCTTTCACAGGAATGATAATATATGTTTTTGGGTACTGGAGAAAATTATCTAAGCATTTTTTAATACAGGCAATCTTTTTCAATCATGTCCCATCCTCCAGAGCTGTACTGCCTCTAGGTTGAAGAGTTCCCCAAGAAAAGGCAGTTTAAGTTTGATGTCAAAGATAGACTAAAACTTGAGGATGAGACTTAACTAAATATAAATGAGTCCTCACAGCTGACACTGAGAGAGCCTGAGCCATGGAATTACTTGCAGCTTTGCTCAGTTACATTATGTACAAAATTCTGAACGAGCATTTGTGAATTTCTTTTCAGGTTGTGCCATTGTTATTACCACATGTGGCATCAGTTTCTCATAATCCATGTCAATGGAGGCTGTAAGTCCCTCCACAGAGGTCAGTGAGTTTGTCACAGTGCCAGCACAGAAGTTCCCAAAGATGAATGGGGAACACTGAAATGTTTGTGCTTCCTCAGCAGGAAAATTATAGTCTTGTGCAAAGGGCCAGATCAGGGGCTACCTAAGCATTTCTTGGGTTAGGATCCTGTGGGAAAAGAGCTGAAAAAATCAGCTTACTTTCTATGTCCTGCTGGGTCTTTACCTGCTGTTAACAAGTCCTGGTGGGAGGTGGGAGGAGGGTATCCCCCACCACATTGTTTCCTACATGGAAATTGGAGCTGTATCTTCCAGCAAAGTTTCATTGCTGAAAAAAAACCAAACAAAACAGTAGAAAAAAATGCTGTCATCAGAGTGTGCAGAAGACATAATTTCTGCTTCAAAACATTTTTGAAATTTAAAATCTCTTTTTCCAACTTGGGGTGCTGCAAAATGCACCATGTGTTGTCTCATCACTGCTGAGATTTTTTCTTGTGCCTTCATGATTTTTGTTTTCTTATCATTCTTGCATTCTGATTCCAGTAGGTATGTACTGTACCACAGCAGTGCCTGAAGAGCTGTTTATACAATGTGAGCAAAAACCTACTGCAAGAAATAGGTAGCTTTAGAAGTAAATAAGAAAACAGAGAGTGGACTATAAAGTTTTTTCTAGGTATTTAGATGAGGCAGAATCCATGCATGTGGTCACAGAGGAGGAGTGAAAGGTTGGACATTATGCTCCAGTAAAATGTGAAAAATCACACTTAGGCTTCCCAGAGAAGTGATATTATTCACAAGGAGATCCTGACCTGCTGGCTACCCCCTGCATGCTGTTTCCTGGAGGTCACCTTCTCCTGATCAGGGATTCCATCAAAAACACAAGTGGGGGAGAGGATTAAGTGCCTCCTGTGTGTCCTTCACTAGCACCAAGAAAAAGCTTTAAGGAGAGCAATAAAAAATGCATGAATATGCTTCTTTCCTTCTCTTCCAGTAACTATGCCCGTGTCTCCACTACTCCTGACAGTATGAAATGTGTGGTATCATAAAATATTTTGTATAACAAGGGAACGCTAATGATAGAAGCATAGACTGCTAGACAAAGCAGTCTTTTTACTTGTTCTACCTTTTTTTTCCCTTAAAACTCTATCTCTGATATCTGTGATTGCAGTGCTGTGTAGATTTTCAGATACTGAATTTCCATATCTCAAAGACTTGTCTTCTTCTTTTTGCCTGCCCACTGCAAGGTTTTCTTCCTTCTGTATAAATGGAGATTTGGGAGCTGTGAGTTAGAATCCATCATGGAAAGAAATGCTCTGGGAATGAAGTAGCTAACTGTACTTTTTGTGCCTTTTAAGGACACAGTTTGTTATGTGCCAGAGAAGAGGAACCAGTGAGTAAACAAAAAAGAAGAAAGAAAATAGTAAGACCTCCTGCATTCCAGACTATGACAAATATGACTGCAAAGCCAAAGGCCATTGTGTGGCCTGAATACTTGCCAAAGCAATCAGTCATGTATAAGGCCTCATACTGGTATTACTGCCTTGCAGAATCCCTATTAATAAAGGGGTTTGCATAGGAACTAATAGCAAGGTGCATTTTTGAACAGATATCTATTGGAACATTCCTTTAAACGAAGTTTGACAAAATGTACTATATTTAGACTTGTACTTTTCCACTGTCAAGATGTTACATCTCAAAACTCGGCAGAATGTCCTCAGGGAGATACACATTTCTGTATTCTGTGAGGAGGAAAGAAAAGGTGTGGCTGGCACGAACAAATCTTGGTCAAATGTTTTCTTAAATTCTTCTACTGCATGCTCGGTTAGCTCTTCAAACAACTAAGAAGTAGAGAAAGCTTCCCTTTCACTTTTCTCTTGATTAATCCTCTGCTGCCCAGGGTACTAGCCAGTTTATTAACATTTGGAAATAAGATCTTGGAGTGGAATAAGAGAAGCAGAGTTCAGGACTTGCAACAGCACCACAGGAGTTCTGCTGTAAAATCTCGTTGAGCCCCATTCAGTGCTTTCCATCTCTCTCTGTGCTCTTCAACCAAACCTCCTCTTGACCCAGAAACAGAGCTGAGTTAAGAATATGACCAAAGTAGCCAGAAGAAATTGGCTCAGAGCATCTTTCACATTTTTGACCATGCCCCTTCACAAGACTCTATGCCTTGGAGTCAAGCTGTTATACCAGGGCCATCAAATACTTCTGTACTGAAGCATTCTTGCATGAGACTGCCCTGTGGAGAAATTTCCAGGATATGATTTATAAAGCTAACACCAGACATTGTACCTTCTTAGAGGTCAGTAATGCAAGATTTGTTCCTGTACATATAAGGAATTCATCCAGGGTATGTGACTCATGGTACTGTGTCCTTTCTTTGGAAAATCATGTAATGATACTTTGCCCTTTCTGCAGGAAATCATATCAGATGTGGAAAATAACTACTTTCTTCACTTGTAAACTTTGTCCTGCAGAACAATAGCCGTGGGTTGTAATGGAAGACACAGACTGAAATGTTCACGCCCTTTGTCAAACCTATTTAACAGTGAAATAAAAGGCCACAGGACTTCACTTCTTGTGAGCGGAACAGTTCCTAGCTTCCTCCCCCCAGCATCCACCCTGAAGGATCCAGTACACAGTCCTTGATAGTAAAAGGAATCAAGTAAGACCAAGTGTTTAAGAAGCCTCTAAAGATGCTATTTGATACTATGCTAATACACAATTTGGTGTCTCCTCAATGCAGCTTCAGGCACTTTAGTGTCTATCTTTAACCTCAACTGTGTAAAACTATAAATGAAACTATATAAAGCATATAAAACTATATGAAGCATTTAGCACTGTAACTCTGAAAACCAGCTGTACTTCATGCTCAACATCTAGCATAATATGTCCTTGAGAAAACTGGGTGAGTCAGGCAGTTTATTACTGTTTTCTAGCAATGCTGTTTTAATTCATTGCCATATTTTGAAAGGTAATATTTTTTGAGAGGATTGTTCATACAATTTCTTTCAAACATTTTGTATAGTGTTTATGCAAAGAATAAGATTTCCAAGTAGGCAATCCACTGTTTATTATCATATGTGAAAACACTTTGTCACTTATAGTTTTTTGCTGTCTCCTTGCTGTGCTATTTTGATCAGTTATTAGAGAAACCAAGCATTTTCTCCCTACATCTGCAAGAGCTCAGTCTCAACTTGTGCAATGCTCTCTTTTCACTGAGTGCACCGCACCTTCGTTACAGAACTGAAAACTTAATTTAGAGATGTACAATACCATTAGTAAAAACATTTCCTGTGTTTTATATACGCAAAACCATGAAAGAGGAAAAAGAAAAAAGGGCATCAGAGGAATTTAAGTTACTGAAATACAACAGAATCAATTGCTTTCTACTCTGCTGTAGTAATGAAGTAGCTCACAGGATTCAACTTTAACTAATGTAAGGAGAATCTGTTGCACTTACTGATAACTGTTCACTGAAATTCAGGGTTTTTTTCCCTCCTAAAAACATTATGATCTGTAACAGGGAGTAAATGTGAAATATTTCAAGTATGTTTGAGTGAGATTACACATCATCTTTCAGTATGAAAGAAACTAAGAAGACTCTCATCTGAAAATGGCTTGGAGATCATCCCTATGGATCTATTTGCACTTAACCTTAGACTAATATTTGTATTTTCTTCTTGAAGCATGAGTTCCAAAAAACAATAGGTAAAGGACGTACAAACCAAGCACTTCCAGACAATGGAGATCTGTCTGAAGATCCTGTTATCAAAGAAATACAACTCTGCATTACATATGTAGATGGCGATAAAATATTTTTTTATGAAGTGTGTTTTGTGTCGCAGCGGGGCTGACTGGCCAGTGTGGTTATGCTTTCATTGGCTCATAACTTCCACAAGATTCTGTTTGACACCAAGGCTGAAAAAGTGTTGGAAGAGCAGTTCATTTAAAGGGGAGTGTCAGAATTTAGTGGTACTAACATCTGACTGTATGAAAGTTTTATTAAGAGAATGGAAAAATTAATATTGGGGGAGAAAAGGACAATATTGCTTGCAAAAAAACAAACCATAGCTCCTCTCCTTTTTAATGTTTATGAGAATGCTTTACCCTCAAATGGTGCAAGATGCTTTTGTAAAATGCAAGAGGCATGGCAGACCACAAAATTTAGCAATATTTTCCTATCTGCAATATGCTATGGCAATCTGCCCTCAAAAGTCCAATTACCTCTTTCAAAAGACTTGTGTGATTGTGCAAGCTGCACACAATTTATTCCTAATTCTTTTTCTTCAGAGTAATAATGCTGATACTTGAAGAAGGTTCTTGTTATAAAATCAAATGGAAAAGCATTTAAACAATTAAAACACTGCTGTGGATATCAAACATGTGTGATACACCCTATTTCCCAGGAGAGAATATTGCCTAGACTAAGCACCCAGTGATGCTGGTTTGTTGACTGAGACACCATTGTCCTGACTCAGACCAATTTACAAAAAGGAAACACAGCTTCTACATCCAGACCATTTGGTCACAATGTGTCACAGGTAGCACTTTGTTATGATGAACATACACCATTACAGTGCTCCTGAAATCCCTATTTATATCACCACTAGAGGCTTACCCCCCTTTGCTATTCATGCACTAAAAATCTGCGAAACCACTCCTCTGAGGCCCTGCAGCACTTTAAAGCTTGTTTTGCAGGCTTTCATGCAGGAGAGGTGGGGAATGTTTATGGTACAAGCAAATCCTTATGTCATCCAGTGTGAGTAACGTTGGAAAGCGAATGCTATAGCTAGCTCATGCTCCCTTGTCATCACGCCTCTTAAAAGTAATATTACATGTTAAGACTATTGAGAAATAGTGAACTGTAATGTGCTGTCTCAAACTTCTAATTGACCTCAACATTTTTGATCACATAAGTAAACACTGTATGCATAAGAAAACTTATAAAATGAGACTATCTTGTTTTCTACCTGCTAACTTTAAAATGTAAAGGCAAAACATTACTCTTCACAGAAAGGCCAATACTATTCAGTTTAAAATTTACTACACATCTCATTTGAAAGACTACTGTTTTTCTGTGAATTATAAAACAAAATGCTTCTAGAAGAATTATTGCTCAAAATAAAATATTTAATACCAGAAATGGTGTTTAGTTTGATGTCCTTATGCAGAGAATGCTGTATACAAATTACACAGCAAAAAGCCTAGAAATCTTATGGTACTGAGGTTAAAATAATTTTTTAGAGGGGAATACTTTAATTTAAAAATTGCTCATTTCATGCAACTTGAAAATGAGCATCATATGAAAACAAGTGGTGCGTATTTATTTATTAAGGCTTATTGAGTTTCATAAAAACCAAGAAAATAAAATTCCTTTTAAAAAGCACAAAGTCCAATGGCCAAATAAATAATTATATACAAAATGGAATAATCAGGTAGTATATTCTTAATCCAGAGGACATGGGAAGCATGGAGGATATGAAGAATGTAAAATATGTTTAGGTGGGTAGATATTATGCACCTACTAATTCACACCTGTGATGCCTACATTCACCTTTGAAGCAAAATCATTTAATCAAAAAGGATTTCAGCATCAGAAAGCTATGACTTTAGTTTGCAGAAATCTGTTTAAATGATAAATTGTTTGGGCCACTGGCTTGTTTTATATCCATGTATTTCATTCAGCTGAGTACAATCTCAGTGCCAAACAAATCCAAATTGTCTGCCTCCCTTGACTTTTCCTAAAAGTGTTGACAGTCATAATAATTATGGTATTTATTATAATACTAATTCTGATAATTCAGTATCTGATTCCTGTGGTCTCCAGTAGAATGCAGAGCTAATTCTGGACTGTTACTCCTATTGCACTATTGAACTATCAGAAAGATGCTCTAAAAGAGCAGCCAGCACACTCTGTGTTATCCCATACTGCCACATTCGTTACGAGAGAAATGTAGTAGCATCAAGAGAGGTAAGGTAAAAGGTAGCTTCTACCAGGTGATACAGGTGGTAGTTGACTCAAACTGGTAGAAAATAAATGATAGCTCCTAGGTAATTTATCAAAGTTCTTGAGCAGTCAGAACACCTGAGCGCTGAAAGTTTAAATCACAAATGATCATAGCTCCATGGTACAGTCCTCAGGTTCATCTTCATTTTGGCATGGAAGAAAACTTTCAGGGAAAAAGTTATGGTCACGGTCAAAGTCTCTGTGCTTTGCTAAAGAAAGCAAAGTAACAGCTCCCAGTGCTTTGTGCTGTGCATCAATAGTAAGAAAGCCATCCCTCTGACTATGTTTTAAAATTATTTTAGCTCAATCTTGCACCTTTTTCACGTAGGGATTTTGTATCTTATTAGAGGAATGACTGACATGTTGTAAGACTTGGGAAACAAATCTTGGGTATTGCTGCTTTATTTTGGTACAGCATCATTCTGTTTGGTAAGTCATATGTGAATAGACCATTATACTTGATAAACTGTTTCCAGGTTGACTTTTTTAAAATGAAATATGCATAGTGGGTTACAAGCTTTTTTCAATACCCCTTCCTTCTGTAGGCACTACATCTCTTAATTGTAACAGATTTTCCATTCCTGACAATAACTTTGCATGACAGTAAAAAATATTAATTTGGATTTAAAAAAACCCATAAAATATAATCTCTTTTCCTAAAGGCCTTGAATTCTGAAGATTAGCTTTAATTTTTGAAAACCAAAGAATCCCTTATCCTATGTCTGCACATTGAGGAACAGTGCTATGAAACTCCTGTGCCAACTATTTGTGTTACAGAGTGCAAAGCAGCATCTGTGGAGTCAGGGCACGAGCAGGCTCCTCCTCTCCCTGCCTGCCAGCAAGCTTGGCAGTGCAGCTGCACCAGCACAGAGGGATATTTGTATGCTAAATCTAAACCTGCTGTAGAATACATTCCTTGCCCTTCCAAGATCACAGTTGGTTTCTCGGGGCAGTCCACAGCCACTATAATACCCAGGATATTTGGCAAAGTCTCCTGGTTGTCCTTCAATGCTTTTTTTTAACATTTGTTTCCCTGTGTAGAGTACAACTTCAGAGCCCTTAAGATTTAGATATCTGAGAATGTTCTGAAGTCTATTTGGATTCTTTTCCAGAAACACTTTATGTTCATGACTCCTCTTCAAACTAAGTTATTAACACTGGTACTTGGTGAGATTTCCAATTTTCTGGAAAAGGCAACTGAGGTGGAAAAGCCACATCATCTTGTATTCACTTCAGGAGATTAAAAAAGAGAGAAAAATTAAAGCAAAATAATAGCTTTTCTCTCTCTCTCTGCTTCAACATCCATAGCAATTGAGGCCCCAGAACTGATCTTCTGAACTTCCACCATCTGCAGAGGTCACCCCCTTCAGACTGCAAATGACCCAAGGAAAACACTTGCCGAGAACTTCTCCTGGTTCCAGAGCAGGGGGACAGGGTGGTGTCATGGCAAGTCCTTGCATCAGACTGGCTGGGCAGGGTGAGGTGAAGGTAATGTTTTACTCATGTTCAGTTTAGTGTCCTATTTCCACAGCGGCCAGCAGCAGCTGGTAATTAGGGAAAGAATATAGAAGAGGTCAAGTATGAAAGGACACTTTGCTCTGAGCTTTAGGCAGTCTGTTGCACAGGGATTTCCAGAAACCAGTTTGCATTTGCATTCTTTTGCTTATTGGGTCTTGATGGGCTTTCTATGGATTTTTCTAATCGCTTTCTGAACCATTCATAGTTTTGTCATATACAACATCCTGTGGTAATGAATTCTGTGATTCAGTTATGTTGTATAACAAAATGTTCGCTTTTATAAAAATCTTCATAGTAATTTCATTAGGTGCCCCTACTTCTCTTATCACAAGAAATGTGAATAGTTTTTCTCTGATCTGTTTTCTACTTACCTACTTTCTATTATTTTCTCTGCTTTCCTGGAAAGCAGCAGCTCAACACCTTTGTTGCTTTTCTCAGTACGTTTTCTGAGTACATTGCATCTTTTTTTTGAGACAGTGTGACCAGCAGTTCAATCTATATTCATTTGAAGAATTTACAGTATAGTGTAACTATATTTTTTTTTCTAATAATTCATATTTATTTTGCCTTTTTGATGTCTATTGACTGACACTTTCATATATCTCTACTGGATAGCTCACATAAAGATCATCACTGTGTATGTATAAACATAGGCACATAGAGGAAAACTTGTTTTTATCCAGCATTTATCAACAATGAATTTCATTTGCTGCTTTGTTTATGTTTTGTACTATGAATCAATTTTTAACTTTTTTCAGCATATTTTACTTTTCTACATAATTTAGTACCATCAGCAAACTCCATCACCTTGTCATTCTCTCCTTAGCCTAATAATGCTGTAAGTTCATAAACATGCATCTCTGTTGGGCTGAATTGAGAATCTTTCTTCCTCTGCTGTGAAGTCTGGGCTCTTGCTTACTGTACTTTAAATGATGAGCCATCTCATCCTACAACAGCTTCATTTCCTTGCTGCAGGACTTTGTAAAAAGCTTCCTGAAAGTACAAGTACACTGCTATCAACAGATTATTCTTATCCACATGATTATTGACTCCTATACAGAACTATAGATTTGTCAACCATGATTAAAACAGTTGTTGATTTTTGCTGTTCTACTTATCCAGATGCCTTCTAACTTTATTATTACAATTTAATTTCTCCATGAAGTCTTGAGTAACACCAGAGGTACTTTGATACCACAAAGTCCCTCAAAGCTTTCTGTGCAAAAAAAAACAAAACAAAAAGGAAAGTTACTGAGGCTATAAAACAAGTCTAAAGTATTAAAAGGTTGTGGTACTGGGTTTTTTCAGGATTGCTTTAGTGATCCTGTCCTGGCTTCAGATAGGACAGAGCTCATTTTCTTCTTAGGAGCTGTGTTTTGTACTCAGGATGAGAATAATCTTGATAACACACTGATATTTTGGTTGTTGCTGAACAGTGCTTACTCTGAGTCAAGGGCTTTTCACTATCCCATGCTCCACTAGTGAGGAGGTGCAGAAAAACTGGAAGGGACCACAGCCAGGACTGTTGCTGCAACACAGGACCACTGATCTAAACTGGCCAGAGGGATATTCCATCCCATAGCATGTCATGCCAAGTGTATGAACTGGGGGAGCTACCTGGAAGGGAGCTGATCAGTGCTCAGGAATGGGCTGCAGGTAGTGAGCAATTGTGTTGTGCACCTTGTCTTTCCTGGTTTCCATATTTCTCCCTCCTTCTCCTGTTTATGACAATTATTAATAGTAGTAGTTTATTATTATTATCCTTTACTTTGTTAATTATTATCTTTTACTTTGTTTCAGTCATTAAACTCTTCTTATCTCAGTTGAGTTCTGTTTTCTTTTCTTTCCTGATTCCCATTCCCATCCCATTGGTGAAGGGGGGAAGGGAAAATGCAAGAGGGGATCCTTTCCTCCTAGAGGTGCAAGGTCTGGTGCATGCACCTCAGGGATGGTAGAGACTGTTCTCCACCAGTCAATCTCCTCCTCAGAGCCCCTGATACTTTTTAACCTTTCTTCCCCCTCTTTAGCTCTGCCACCAGGCTGAGCAGCTCATCCATCTGGCCACACCCCACACAGGAGTCACCTCTCCTGCCGTCCAGTGCCACTGCCCAGCCCTGGCACGCTCTGCAGCCTGACACTTGGAGGTTTTCATGGCAGCTCCACTGGTGTCAGCTCCAGAGCAGGTCTGCTGGAGCAGCCTTGAGGTCTTTCTCAATGACACTGAGATATGAGCCATACCCAAGGCAGAACTTCAACAACAGATTAGTAGGAACTCAAGAGGCAAGCTCCAATTCAAATAACTGAATTTTTCCTTCGTATTTAATACAAAAATAGATCAAGGTTAGACAGTAGTTATTTTTCCCTTCTCTTCTCACTGAGGTTTGCTGACCTTACTAAGGTTCATGACTAAACTAGTATGCTGTATGTATTTCCAACATAGCATAATTTATTAATATTAGGACCTATTGTTGGAAGAAATAAGCTTTTGACTTCTGAGAAGTATAACAGCCTGCTTCCTTGATAAAAAGCATGTCACTAGTGCTTCACCCTTAACCCCTGTCAGTCAAATCACTTACAAATTCCAAATCTTGATCCTGAAGCACTGATATAAAAAACCTTGACAGATAACCGTTAATTACCTATGAAAAGAACTGTTGAGATTTTGTACACAATGTATGTTCACAATATTTCATCCTCAAATGAAATATAAGGAAAATAGCAAGACATGCCTGTAGTAATTTTAAATGAAGCCTACAGAAGATCCCATCTAAACAAATCGAAGGAGATTAATAAGAGGCAAGTAGGATCTGTAAAGCTCTGTATGTGCATAGGTTCTTAATGGTGTGTACAGCCTTGCAGCTAAATGTGGCTAGACACAACATACTGCAAATCATTTCAGGGGAAATTGTGACAGTAATCAAAGCCAAGATAATAAAATGTGAGAGAGACACAGGAGTTAAGATAGGAACTCTCAGAGGGAAAAATTACTGTATAAAGGATAAAGTTTCTTAATTCAGAGATAATACAGTAATGGACAGCCTTCAAATGATTTAGCTAGCTAGAAGCAATGGATTTGATTTTTGAGGATAAATTGTAGTAATTATCTCCAAAAGGACAGAGTGAATAACCATCCTGAAGTTTTGTACATGATATTATGGGAGCAAATGAATCAGGCATACGCTTGTGATGTGGTGCCAGTGGGGGAGGGGAGAGACACCAGATGTTCCTTAAGAAGCAAGATTTAACAAGAAAGAAAAAGCATAACTTCCTCCTAGTAAGATCAACATACTTCTTCTGGGTTTTCATTCAAAAGAAAATTTCAGAAATGTCCTGCACAAATTTAGGCTCAGGAAAAGGTATGTACAGAAGGCTTTCATATGCTTCGTTAAGGGGAACAACCACAAAAAAAAAAAAAAACAAAACAGGTAGCAAAGACTGGAGCAGAATTCAGTCTTTTTTTAACTAATCCTTAATCCTAGAATGCATTGCCTAAGCAGGAGCAAGTAAAATAGAAAATCAGAAATTCTTATTAGAATAAAAAAAATGCAATCAAAATGATCAGCTGTTGCCATTAGCCTTATTCTGGTTTAAGATAAATTCTGATGACATTTTGGACTAATTTCTCTAGTAAATATCACTGTACTTTAGATGGCATTTCTACATAGAACTGACTGCTTATCTTTGTTCTTAAGCCTGTGTTTTCCACGTGTCTGAGAAGAATGATTTTGTTCTAGTGAACTGGAAGCATCTTGTATCTTAGATATCTTCAGGTCTAAAGGTTGCAATGAAAACACATAACTCATTACTAAAAGCCGTAATGTTTTTTGAATTGTAAACTGATTTGGTGCCAACCAAGCATAATGAGACTATGTGACAAGCAGTTAATTATTTCTTCAAACAGACAGAACCAGTTCATTATATCACTTTAAAGACATTATTAATTTAAAGATTTTTAATGTTATAACACCAAGAAGGACTGTGGATTTCTAAAGTATGTGGCTTTTCCTATAAACATGAGGAATACAGCCAGTCATGAGGTGCTGAGATATTGATCTAAAAATATTTTTCCTGTTAATGCTCTGAATCAGGGCTTTAGTTTGAAATCTGAGTTAAGTTATGTTTGCTTAGTCTTTAGAAATGGTATAGAACCAGACTGAACTTTAACAACTGTATCCTACCAGAGGGACATTCTATTTTATCATGAACCAGTCAATGTAAAAAGTGAATTGGAATCTAGTTCTATTGCTTCTGAGCATGTACAAGCAACTTCCTTACAGGAATACAATGCATTAACAACTTGATGAGCATTTAGTGAGTGTTAAGGAAAAAATAGTTACACTTATATGGCAAAAAGGAAAAAAATGATTAAGTCAATACTGTTTGCTTGTGATTCAAATATCTGATGAATAATCAATTTTCTGAACACCTTTCATAAGCAATTATTTATCATTTGCATAATTTATGCCTCTGTGGAGGACAAGATTAGCTAGAAAATACTATGGAGTCATCAATTATACTGTCAGTGTTTCCCACATTCAGTTGCAAAACACATGATGAAAGAAAAAAAAAGTCAGTAAATTGATGACACAAAGACAGAAGACGTGTCTACTGAAAACCGACTCTGTTCTGCAAGTGCCATAACTAGTAAACATCCTTAAACTGCATGGGTGTCTCTATGAACATGTGTTCATACAGCCTGGGGTCCAAATACAATTTCATACATCTCCCTGAAAGAACAGAATGTTCTGTTTATAATAAGCTACTACTGACCAGATAAATATGAACGAAAGACCTGGAGGTCAGTTCATGTTTATTTGATAAGGTAGTCTCTATAAAGAGCTGAGCAATTGCAGCTGAAACTAAAGTTCTGCCATAAACATGGAGAAGGCCCATATGATGTGCCTTTGTTCTCAGGGCCATATTTGAAAACTTCCATGTTGATATCATTGATATTCTAATGAATGTTGTCATGTTATTGTAGAATGGATCATTTCAACATCCAAACATAAGTATACTTTGGGAAAATAAGAAAAAATGCACTTTTAGTCTTAGAATATTAATTTTTGTAATGCTAATTCTTTTGCTGTTTCATGAAAAAAAAACCATAAAAACAAGTTGGATGAGGACTATGATTCTATAATTTTGCAGAGAGGCTGGATAACTGTAGGCAACAAAGCTTGTCAGTTACCTGAATCTCTGAAAATTCAGACCATACGCAGCTGAAATTGGGTACACCCAACCCAAAAGTGTCAAAAAGTTGTGGCACGTTTTTGAAATCTGAAAAAATTATTTTGCAAGATGAGGTTAAGTGGAGTAAAATACTCTTAATTTATACTCACTTCTGCTGGGTTTCATATGCTTAGTATGCATTCCTGTAACTATGCTATGTATGCCAGTACAGGACATTTGTGAATCAATTAACATTTTTCATATATGTGTTATAGTATGCCCCAGATTTGATTGAACATTTTATTTGCATGATGTTTCTATCTTTACTATCTAAATTCAATTATTGTATGAAGAGTTTTGAAATCTGGCTAGAAAAGCAAAAATTCCTTTGTCCTTAAAGGGGAAATGGACCTGTTGGGCTGTCCTAATTATAAATAGTCTCTCTTGGATTAGATTAGATACCAAACAAACAAACAAAACTATAATATTTATGTATTCAACTTCTTGGTAAGAAGACAAAATCACACAGTGAATGTTACAGTACTTAGCTATTATGAAATTAAACATAAGGAGCAGTGCATCTTTTGATGCTAAAATATATTGTAAGGGTAAGCTGAGATGTCCTAATGTTCTCCTCAGCCTGGAGAAACCTCATATCTAGGTGTGGTACCTTTGTTTTATAAAGCTTCTTAAGAAATTAAAGATTTATTGAGCCATATTTGAAATACAAATACAGTAGGCATTTGATTCAGTTTTCTACTAAGAAAACAACTCTCCTAAAAGAGATGCTGTTATGGCTCCCTGTCTTTTTCAGTGTTATTTTAAAAGTAATTGTATACAAAAAACAACGTACACTTGAAGTATCCCAGTCCAGAATCAGGGACTGCCAAATTCCCTTGTTACCCATGTTTATTCTGTCTTGTCCCTTCAGAGTGATATCTTCTGCTAACAGTGAACAGCATCAATGGTCAAAGTAGAGAATGGGCCCCATGTCATTTCAATCTTACAGGGAGCTGGTTAGTAAAATCAGAATTATATCCCTACCTGCTGAAGTCTGAAGTTTCAGGTTTGCCATTTCTGAAGCTAGTATGCAGATGGGAGTTCCTTTCTTGTTGAGTGCCTAATCTGAAAAGAGGATGTGGTCTGTGAAACCTTATGAACAGCCACACCTAGCCCACAGTTCTCTGTGAAGAACCTGTTTTCAACACACCCATTTATTTAGTGTCACCTACTGGTTATCTCTTTTCAAATTCTCCCAAACTTATACTGACACCGAATTTCCCTTTGGAATAAATGGAACATTCTTAATCACAAAAATAGATCTGTGCAAATGTTTTTGCTTCTAGAACTGTGTACTTCCATACTTCATCATTCAAATTAGTTTGTTCCTAGGGAAATAGGCCTGAGAATGTGGGAGTTCTTCATGCCTGAGTTCTGGTCCCTCCTTCAGGGACTGCATGTGCATTCTGCATTCTGCTTAATTTTTATAGAAACAGCATTGGAAACAGAGTGCAATACGCTTTTCTGTGTCTTAAGAGTTTATCTTTTTCACAAGGAAACAAAACCCGAAACAAATCCTGAATTATTTTACATTACTAAAAATAGGTTTCATTAAAAACCAAGAAAGAGGTTAAGCTTTTAAGAAGGTCTAATTCAAATTCATATTTTTGCCAATTATGGGTTTTACAACCACACAAATGGTAGTGTCTTGACCAGAGGTGGTAGTTTAGAATACCTAACAAAGGCACGAAGCATCCCCATAGTGTTAACATGACAGCCAGTGCCTCCAGAATGACTAAGGAACCTTAAATGGGGCATTTGGTTCAAGCTGCCAGAATTACATACTTGCCTAGAGGCTGTTTATATACAAATGAATGCTGACTAATTGCCAAATGACTGTCATCTGGGAAGGCATGTACAAACCTCCTTTCTCACAAAATAGAGTGAGGGGTTTGTGTTAGTGCCTGGTGCACTTTTGCCTGCAGCTTGGTGAATTTGGCAAGACATATTGCAAGAGGCCCATATCCTGCACACCAGGCATGTGAACTGGCCCAGCCCTGAGGAAGCTGAACAGCATCTGCTGGCATTTTGCTGGATTACTTGCTACAATTTGCATTTTCACAAGCAAGAAATCTGTCCCTGATATCACTACCACTTGCTAAGGTTTTATCTTTTTATTCTCCTATGAAATACTTTTATATATAACTGTATGTTCAGACTTTGGGAATACTCTTACCCCATTGTGTCCTTTTCTATCTGGCCAAAATGGATCCCTGCTCTCTTTGCAATCTTTTAGGATGCAGCTCAGTCAGCTTCCACCTGCTCTGGTTTAGGATTTGGAGATCTAGCTACAAGACCAGGTTGTGCAACAGATTAGCATAAGGTGTTATTAAATATTACATCATAAATACAGACATATTCTGTGGGACACTTCTGTAGCTACTAGGGTTTGTGTATAATACCAATATGAAGGCATCTCTATTTGTGCCACAATTTGACTTCATTTTGAGCTAATATACACTGGCACTGAAGATACAGAGACTGGCATGAAACTTCCTCTCTCTCCCTCCCTCCCTTTCTGCTTTCCCAGCCACTTAGACTCATCTGTTGTTTTGCAGCTTGTGCTACTACAGGTGTTTACACACAATTCAAACAGATCTAGAGATCTAACTGGGGATAATTGTACCCTCAAAACAAAATAATAACAAATTAACAAAAAAGTTTAGTTAGTTTTTACTAAACTAAAAGGTACTTTTAAATTGATCAGCTTTATACATAGTTCATTCACCAGCCAAATGAATCCTCGTACTTACAATCATAGCATGGCAGCAGAAACAAGCAATTAAAAGCAGGTAGGACCAGTTCCTTTTTTTGGAGGGACAGTTTAAAGCGGTTGAGTTACAGAGATACTCCTTTCTCCACTGATACCACAGGCCAGAAGATAAACCCAGAAGAGATCCTTGTTGTACATTTAGAGATCAAACACAGATTTATTAGTCCTCCTCAGCAAAATCCTGGCTGTTTCCAGACATTTTGAGGACAGAAAGGTAGAATAATCTGTAAAGGTGTTCAAGATGAATAGAAGTGTAAAAAATGACAAATATTTTAGAACCCATTTATATTTGGTTTAGCTTTAGGGCAAAAGGGACACACATTGCTTATGTATGGAGTGTTCATGTTGCTCCTACTGATTAAAAAGGAATGCTACAAAGCTTTTCACATGGAAATATAGGCTACAATCTTAAGTACCAGTACATTAGATTTTTAAAGTGACACTGGATTAAGTCTGGTCAGTTTTCAGAGCAGAGATCTTTGTTAAAAATCTTGCTAGCGCAGATGTTATTCAACTAAGGCATAACCAAGTTGAAAAGCCCATACTACTGGATATTTGATGATACCTACTGAAGTATCCTAGAATGGTTTGGGTTGGAAGGGTCCTTAAAGGTCATCTAATTCCAGCCTCCCTGTCATGGGCAGAGACACCTTCCACTACACCAGGTTGCTCAAAGCTCTGTCCACCCTGGCATGGAACAATTCCAGGGATGGGGCATGCACAACATCTCTGGGCAACCTGTTTCAGTGCCCCACCACTCACAGTAAAGAATTTCTTCCTAATATCTAAACCTGACCTCTTTCAATTGAAAGCCATTACTCCTTGTAAAAATACCCTCTTGAACACTCTTGTAGATCCCCTGTAGGTAATGGAAGGTGCTTTAAGATCTCCTGGAGCCTCCTCTTCTCCAGACTGTACCCCAGCCCTCCCTGTCTTTATAGAAGAGGTGCTTCAGCCCTCAGATCATCTTTGTGGCTCTCCTATGCACTGGTTCAAACAGGTCCCCATTCTCGTGTTGGGGGCCCCAGAGCTGAATGCAATGCTCCCAGGTGGGAGAGCAGAGTAGAGGGGGAGAATCTCCTCCCTCGACCAGCTGGCCACAATTCTCTTGATGCAGCCCAGGATACAGTTGGCTTTCTGGGCTGCAAGTGTGCACTGCTAGATCACTCTGAGCCTCTCATCAACCAACCCCCCAAGTCCTTCTCACCAGTGCATCCCTCTGGATGGCAATGAGTATAGCTCTATGTTCTTCACAATTTAATAACAGTGTGACATTAATTCTTGTATTACAGTAATGCCTTGAAATTTTATCAGTAGTTTATGAGTGTCACGTGTCTTAAAGAGTACTGTTACTTTTCTAAGCATTGATACCTAAATCTTGATTTTATAGTTAAAACAGTTTAACTGAAGAATTTGTTCTTGCTAAGTAAAAACATTGCTAAATGGATGCTTTTGAGTATAGACAATGATTTTCAATACTATGAAAAAACCCCATATTTCAGTAAGAAGTGGTCTTTTTATAGTTCAGTAGGACTACTTGTGAGGAAAGCAGGTGAAAGCAGCTAAAATAAATTCATAATTATCAAACATTTACCTTGAATAAGTCATCAAAGTGCTGTCTGAATCTGAATTTGTAGACTCTATTACTGCAATATAATGAAAAAACTCTGCCTCAAGCTGCACCAGGGGAAGTTTAGATTGGATGTTAGGAAAAATTTCTTCATCAAAAGGGTTGTCAAGTCTTGGAACAGGCTGCCTATGGAAGTGGTAGAGTTCCCATCCCTAGAGGGTGTGGCACTTAGGAACATGGTTTAGTGGTGGACTTGGCAGTGCTGGGATAACAGTTGGACTTGATGATCTAAAGGGTCTTTCCTAACCTAAGCAATTTTATGGTTCTATAAATATAAACCTGAAAGAGAAAAAAAAAAAAAGAAAAAGGACTATTTCAAACCACAGAAGAAATACATGCAATCAGTACAATAGCAGAGGTCTGTATGTGGCAGGAATACTGGTGGGCAACTGATCTGGAAGTTTCAAATGGGCTGATCACCACACTTGTAAACTTATTTCTCATGCAAAGATATAATAGATTTATAGTATAAAAAAATAGTATCAGCAGGGCAAAAGACCAGTCATAACTTCTTCATGGCAGAAGCCCTGTCATAAAATGATAACTAATTACACTGTTTAGGGCAAGAAATATCTGGTTGGCACAGCTGTTTATATTCTAAACATCTAGTGGTACTTAGACCATCCAGTGACTCTACAGATCCAGATTTATTCAGTAGCCTTGGAACAGACAGGTTACTCATCCATTTCTACTGGCAGATTTTGGGGAAAGGGAGGAGGAGCTAAATCTGTCAAAATTTTTTTGTTCTCTTTCAGTCAAAGGTTTTATTTGAAAAAAGTCTTGAACATTATTATCTCCTGAGCAAGAACTGATTTGAGTAGTAGAAAGGTTGATTTGAGTGTACTGTTAAATCAAGTAACCCTCAGAAATCAGCACTCTAAAATGCTGACATTAAACTCTGATTTAATTGAGCAGCTGCTGCAAGTGAATAGGAGTTGAAATAGCTCGGCACTTTGTTCAACTGTAATGCATGTACACAATAGATTTGGTTCAACAAGAGCATTTTTTTACTAAACAATGCCTTCATTTGCAGCTAGATGCAGCATATAATTGTATCATACTCAGAATATAAGCATATTAGCTTACAGTTCTGCATTCTCAAGGTCTATGGCACAGGTATAAGTATCACAGAACACATCATAAGACAGATCTTAATAATGAGATTCAATGCCTTAGCTATTTCTTTTTCTGTGAAACTGTTGGATCACATTTCGATTAGATTTATTTTTTCGAAACTTAAAAAGTTCCAAGAATTATGGAGATGAAGAATGCAAAGCTACAAATGAATACCACAAATCAAATGTCTTTTTCAAAAAGAAAGAAAAAGTGTGTACCTAGTAAGTTTTGCTGGAAGTCTAAAGTGCCCTAGTCGGTTCAAACGTTGAGTCGGGTATCGATGTTGGCAAACACTCCAAGGAGGGCACGGGGACATGGCTGGCAAGGATGACGGCATCCCACGGCAGGGACACTCGGAGAGAGGGAGGGGTCCAGAACAGCAAAACCACACAGTGCCACGGCTGGTCCTGTTTTACACTTACAGTGGATAACCATCTTCGTATCTGCGACTGTGAAAAGATTTAAAAGTAAGCGATTTCCTTGATTTTCACGCTTGGGAACGCTGAGACAGGAAAGCTGAAAGTTCATAGAAAGCGTTGCAGCACATGGTTGCAAAGCACTGCGCTTCCACGAAACATAACCAACTCCCCGGACTGCGGGTGAGCCCACGCAGATGTACAGGTGGCCGTCAGCCTGCCCGAGGCCAGAAGGAAGCGGTGTCCCGGGCGTCCCGTGGACAGAGCGCCCGCCGGCCGGCCCGGCCCGGCCCCGCCCGCTCCCCGCGGCGGCGGCGCGGTTCCTTTAAAAGGGGGCGGGGCCGCCCCAAAGTTTGCCCAAGTTGCGGCGCGGGCCGGCGGCGCGCGGGTCCCGGCCCGGCCATGGCGCCCCCCGGCCGGTAGCGCCGCCATGGACTCGCTGACCGCCCTCACCGGCAAGGGCGGCCGCCTGCTCCGCGGCACCGCCAGCCGCCTCTGGGGCGCCGTGCCCGGCGGCCTTCGCCACGGCCGCTGCCAGGATGGACGGAGCCGTGGGGAGCCGGGCCCTGCCAAGCCGACGCCAGGTACCGCTGGGGAGGGGGCCGAGGGCGCGGGGGTGGCCGGGGGTAACGACGGGCAACGGGCGGCCTGGGCCTCGCTCGGGCAGCGGGCTCGGCTCCTCGCCCCTTCCGAGCCTTCTTGAAGTGCGCTTAGGGGAAGCGAGAGAGAGTGGGAGCAGGAGGGGCAGAGGGTCCCTTCTCAGCCGGGAGCGGCCCCGCCGTGTCCCGGACTCGTAGCCGAGCCTGTCGGGGAGACCGACAGCGGCTGGTGTCCCGCTCCCGGGGCGGCTCCGGGCGGCAATCGGGGGAGGGTGAGAGGGAGGAGACGGCGGGGGAAAGGGGCGCAGGGCGGGCGGGGAAGGGCCGGCACATGGGCCGGGGCCGGGCACTGCCGGCGCCGCGCCACGGAGCGGTTGCACCGGGGCTGCGTCTAACAGCAGAAAACCGACTGAACGTCTTCCTGATCTCCGTGACACAACTCCTACACTTCCTTTATTAACTTCCCTTTCCTGGTATTTTTGCAGACCAGGGTGTGGGAAAGCACCTGGAGCACAAGCTCCTGGACTGGCGATGTCCTTTGTCTACGAGGTTGCCTCTGCCTCTCAGGTGCTCCTGAGGAACAGGCAGCATTACTGGGAAGTAGGCTCGGGGATGCTAAGGGCAGAAGTAGTACCTCTGCCGCTCAGTGGCCAAACAGGTCAGTCAGGAGCCAGTAGTAGATGACTCCTTGTCCTGTGCCTGGGAGGAAGAGGGCTGCTGTTGCCACCCCTTTTCTTGATAATGCTGTTGGTATAGGTATTGTAAGTATCTGATGCGATCACTTATATTGGCAAGAAATACCACGAAAACTGGAGGAGTGATTGCACACACCCTTGTTTATGCTGAAGAGGAGCTCGCGGTGTGAACTCTAGAGAGGTAATGCTATTGATTGGGAGTTAAAAACAAGTCATGACATAACTAGTAAGAACAGCATGATCTAATGATGGCTTGGAAAGGAAACAACATATGAAGTTAAGTTTATGAAAGTGCTTTGTAATAAATAAAGAGGAGTATACAAGGAATAGTAAATATTTTCATTTTTTTTCCCTGTTTTGAGAATCTCTATGTGAAGTGAATGAATGAATGTTTGTTATAGTCTCTAGGTGAGGTTGAAGTCAGGTCTCTACTGAAATGAAATATTAAAACACATTAAGTTTCTTTGTTATTGTAGATTATTATGTAAGAGTAAAATAGTTGTTTTCCTTCAAGGGAACCTGAGTCTGCTGCTCAGTGTGGTAGGTAGGGTAATAGGAATGCCCGTGCAGCCAGTCGGATGTAGATGGTTTTTCCTTGTGTGCATTGGGTCCCAGTTCTTGCACAGAAAGGATAATTGGTAACTGGCTATATTTACAGTGCCACTTTATCTATTTCATGTCCCTCCTCACAACATACACAGAGTGATAGAGACAGTAACTTGTTTTTCAGCAGTGAAATGAAGTACCTTGAATAAGGCCTCTGCAAACAGTTAAAGACTTTTTGACAAAGATTACACTCTTTTGCAGAACCAAAATGGCAGTAAAATACTTTAGCATCTTCTGGTCTTTTAATCTCTTACAAGGCCTTGTGTTGAACTGTTACTATAAAGCATCTCCTGTAATACATGGGATTTCTTGGAGGGAAAGGCTCTATTTTTTCCCCTCTTCTTCTGGGAGAAAGGCTTAACTTAGACTGCATTGTAATGTTCTGGGTTTTTTTCATCTAGCTTTGAGCAGAAAATGTATCTTTTCAGATGCTTTCATAATGTAATGCTAAAATTTGTGTTAATGACAAGTTCTAGAATGCAGAGTGAGTTTCTGCATATATGGACTTTAATGCACCTTTTTCCTCACCTAGGTGAACTATGTGCAAGGCAGGTAGACCTTGGCCCTCCTGTGCTGCCTTCCCTTTTACAGAGTTTCTATGAGTTATGAGCAGAAACAAATCCTTATGACTGTAGAATTCTTCTGTCAAGCATTTTGCTGGCTTTCACAAACCACCTGTGTCCTGGTAATGCGTGCTGTGGAAGCTGTAACAATGATTACAATGCTTCATTTGAAATCAAACCTCTGTTTTAATTAGAGATGGATCCCCTGGCATTAGCTTAAGACTTAATGGCAGACTCTAAATGCTCCAAATGCTTAGTCTCTGCAGTGTTCTGAACCCAGACCCACCTATTACTGTAATTTTTCTTCTCCGCTTAAGGCTTTCAGTGTTTTGGGGTATTTTTTGTTGGATTTTTTTTTTTTTTTGAGTGGTTCAGTTGAGACTGCATTACTTGTTAAGAGACTAGTTCTTCATAAATGCCTTAAAACCATGTTTCAACTTATATGAAACAAAAGCAAACCTATTTTAGCTTCTACAATGAAGTATCTCAGTCAAATGTAATATTAAGAATTTTACCTTTACTGTTTTTATGCTTGTCTTTTTGAACAATTGAACAGCTTTTCTATCATGTTTCCAAGTTCAGGGAGGCAAGTCTGTTCAAATGCTGTGTTTTAAATCACTTCTTTGGACACATGCAGAACAGTCTATAGTATTTCTTAGTAGGGAGAACGGACGCACTGGAAGAGACTGAGTAGTGCCATAGGAGGCTGCAAACCTGTTTATCTGGTTTACACTGTTTGTGTCAGCAGCGTAGTCAGTGAAAGAACTTCATAAAGATTTTGTCTTTTAATGGTTGTGATGCAGGATAAAAATGCGAATATAATTAGAAAGTCAAGAGAAAACATCTGGCTTTAGTAAAGAGACTCTCAATGTCAGAGTGTAACATAATTATTTTTTTAAAAAGGCCTGTAAGCTTTGAAATTAAACTTTTAAGTATAATCTATTGATAATTTATAGGATGAGCTAATAGGTATGTATTCAAGCCTGGATTTACCTAGAAACTTTAGCTAGAACAGTGTAATTTTTCTTCATTATTATGTACTATAGAGGTTAGCATGCTAAAGTTGCATGTGGTTTTAGTTGCTTTAAGATGCAACTCAAGACTTTAGGGAATGTGTGGTTAAGAATTATCTTTTCTGCAGAATTAACTTGAAGGTTCAGTTTAATTTGAGTCTCATCTATACAAACCTTTTACTTAAATGAGCCAGCAGCACATCCCGTAGTTCAGTCTGTTGTTTGCTTTGCTGTGTAAGAAGAGTGTGACCAGCAGTGGAGGGACATGGTTTTGCTTCTTTTCTGTGACTCTGCTGAGGCTGTACATTGAATGTGCTCTTTGGTTTGTGTACCATTGTTAAGGAGAGCTGCTGGGGAGCTACAGAGGGTCCAGCCAGTTTATTTAGGGGCACAGGGCATATGGCTTGTGAGGAGGGGTTGAGGGAGCTGGGCTTTAGTGATGCAGAGGGAGACCAAGGCAACTTACAGGCAATCTAATAATGACCTTCATCTACCTGGAGGGACACACTCTTCTTAGTGCTAAGAGATCAAGGAGGAGCAGCAGCCATGAGTTTTAGCTTAGGAGGTTTAAACTGGACAATAGAAAAAACTTCACATAGAGTGGTCCGTCCCTGGGACAGCTTTAAGCTGACCTGATTTGATGTTGACGATAATTCTAGTTCAAACTGGAGGCTGGAGTAAATGTATTCAAGAGGCTTCTCTTCTGGATAAGCTTTTCATTCTGTGAGGATATACTTTCGTACCTAGAGTATTATGCTTCTTCCCTCCTAGATATTTTCACCTCACTTCATGGAGAGAGAAGATACACTGCATGGGTAGTGCTGACTTCCTGCAGTGTGTCTTTCATTAAGTACAGACATAAAATAAAAATCAGTGATTCAGAGACTCCTCTCAACCAGTCTGTCAGGGAAGCTCTTATAGCTGCCTTCTATTGAAACTTTTGTTGTGTTTTTCTCCCTCAGGTTCAACTTGATTGTTCAGTTCTGAACCATCTGGCCTGTGGGCTTATATACATTTCTTTCATACCAGCTTTGGAGTCTTGATTGGTAAGGCTACCATACACAGTATATCCAGTAAACTGTGTGGCTTGTCAGTCCTCTCTACTATGGTCAAGGTAGCAGCAGTACATTAGAAGGATAAATGTGCAGTGCCAACTTATAATACATTTCTCAAATCTTGCTGTAAAAGTTAGTTTCTTTCTTTCAAAAAAATCTGTCTTAGAATAAAGCAAATATAAGACAAATATAAGAATAAGGCAGGTTTTCTGCTTTCATCTTGATTCAGTACCTCATTTTTAAGAAATTACCAGGTGTATGATAAAGTAGGAAAGAGGATTCAAACTGGGGAGACGCACTTCTGTGAGTTTTCTTGTACACACTGTTCCGGATGAAGCACATATGAAATGTACCAACACCCTTTACAGAGATGCGAATGCTTTGCTTTCATGGCTGAAAATAATTCAGTTGGTACAGGCATAAGAAGCAAATGTGATCTTGGAATGTATCAGGCTGGTGACTCAGTCATCTTGTGATATGTTAATGTATGCACAAGCTCTTCTTCAGACTTCTGTGCTACTAGTGTACAGGATTTCTTGAGTATTCCCTTGGTGCATGTGATGTTAAATAATCTTTTACTTCAGGTTCTGCTTTGTACTATTGCATCCTTCCCTGCTTTTGTTCCTCCAAGCTTTGGAACTTCAGAATTCATTGTGTGTCCTTTTACACAGCCTTTGCTGTTGATTATCCTTTTGAATTTGTCTGCTGATGTGCAATTGAACTGTGTTAAAAACTACCCCATTGGGATCTCATTAATACACCTCTCCATTCTCCTGATTTGTATTTCTCTCCTCTTCACTGAATCTTTTACATATTTTATAATTCTTTATCCAGTTTTTGCTGTTCAGCAGGATTCTGATGTATCAAATGTTTAACTGAAGTTTAGTTTATATACTAATCTAGCAGATGACTGAAACATTTTGTTCTAGTATCCTTTGACTGTATTGCATTTTTTTTTTTTTACTGTGTTATATTGGTTGTGTTTTCATCTTAATTTTTCTGGTTAATTTCCATTTCTAACATTCAAACAGTCTAGAAGGTGATACTGAGAACCTGCGTACTCATAGCAGCATTTCAGGTCACTACATGTATGAATAATTTCTTTTCATCAGTAAGCAATACATCTTGTGTTATATATATAAATTTCCCTCTGGCTTAGTTTGATGGGGTGGTCTTATGTATCTGTATTGCTTGCCAGAAAAATGGAAGGAATCATAGTTACAGGTAACTCAAATTGCAAGTAAGGCTGTTTAACCCTGCTAAAGTTGGGAAGGTGATGGTTTCAGGCTAGGTTTCTCAGTGCTTTATTCTGCTTTGGAAATGTCCAGAGATGGAAACTGCACTGATATTTATCAGCTGCACTGATAAATTAGGAGTTTTTGCCTTCTGTCTACTCAGAAGCCCTTTTGTTTCTTCTTTGTCTGTTACCTTTTGTTATCCTGCTATATGTCACTGGCTCTGTCATCTTGACACCTCTGGGAAAGCTATTTAGAAAGGTACAGGATGGCTGCTGTTACAGTCCTTCAAAACCACTTCAGACTGGAGAGGCTCTGTTTTCCTGGCCTCTTCTCACAGCCCCCGACTACCTTGGTGTCCCTTCACCGAAATAGTTTTGTTTGTCTGTGCCTTCCTTATATTGAATGGGGGCAGGGGGAGCCACTAGAGCCACTATTACAAAGGCAGTGCAATGCAAGGATAATAAGTGTGCTCTCAGTCTGCTGACCTCGGTTTATAGTAATACAGCTGAGGATGCTGCTGGCCCCTCTTTGTTTCCAGGTCATGCTTCAGGCTCCTGTTTTGGCTTCTGCCTACCAAGACCCTTGGGGTTTTTTTTCAGCAGAGCTGCTCCTTGGCTGAGCAGTGCCAGCTTTACAACACCAAGGGCTCTTCCCTCCTGTGCAGAAGACTTGTCCTGCTGAATTCCATTAGGTTCCTTTCAGCTTGCTCCCCAGCCTGTCCAGGTCCTGCTGAATGGCAGCCCTGCTATCATGTACTGGTCCCCTATTTATCTGCAAACCTAATGCAATAAACTTGTACAGTAAGATGTTCACTGGGGCTCTACAAGTGACTTCACAACACATCTCTTTTCATCTGAGCAGAGCAGTTGTAGTGCACAAGTCAGCAGGATAAGCTGACTGACTTTGAACTCTTAGAAAGGGGTAGGTATCATGGGCTTAAGTGTGATAAGGCAAAGTGTAAATTCTTGAAGATATGTAAGGATATAACTTGATATTGCTGCTTGATGGTCAAACTGCTGATGTGGTAGGCTTAAGCATGTACAACTAAATGGGCTTAAATATCTGAAAGAGGTGGTGAGTTGTTATTGGAAAAGTTGACTTGCTGTATCAATAGTGCAGACAAGATTTTTGCAAGTTTCATTAAAAGATGTGTTTGGACTACAGAGAGATTATATGGAAGGTGGAGATTGGAGTTGGGTGGTTTCTAATGTATTAAAGTGTATACGTGTATATTGCAAATGGAACAGGAAAGGAAGCTTACTGTTGATTAGACAACTGTGGCATAATCTGAAAATTTGGTAAAGCATTTCTGTTTACTTTGAATGTGAAATCTTATTTTAGAAGAAAGCCCTTGTGATGCACATACCAGGAGTATCATGCACAGAGCACATTCTAGCCACTTGGAGAAGTGTCCTGTCTTAAGTTTGTTTCTCTTCAATTGTTTTTATTCCTGAAATCATAAATTTAATTATTTCTGCCTACATACTATGCATCTGACTGGATAGCAGAGTGTCGTGTGTAAGGGGGAATCACATTGGATTGGATTGATGCTGTATCCGTTCAGGAAAAAGCTATTTTGATGTGTTTGACATGCTAATGCAACATTAGCAAGGTCTCAGATTCATTGAGCATGGGGGCTTGCTTGAGAAAAATGTGAACAAAAGCATCATGTGAAGAGCAGTGATAAGGATCAAGAGTTTTGAGAGCATGACTTGGAGAGACTGAATCAGAATAAATATCAGTTGCTTAGCAAGAAGAGACTGAAGGAGGCATTATGACATTGCCTTGGTCTGAAAGCTTACCATTTTGGCTAAACTGCAGACTACAAGTATCTTGTAGGCTACTGTTAGGGCCTGTGTTTCTGGTTCCTAAGACGTTGGAAGATAATATTCCTGTAATTATCGTAATATTCCTGTAATTATCGTAAGCATATCTAACTGCAGGAGGGGAGAAGGGTTAATGAGACAGTTGCTGACTGAAATGTAGTCCCTGCTGTTAGGAGAGTCAGGTCACAAGGTCTTTTGGAATATAAAGATTTCCTACTTTAATCTCTTTTGTTTCTTTATGAATGGATTATAATGATCTAATTGTTATTGAGCAGAACTAATCTAATAAAGATGTAATATCTGTGCTTCCTGTTTTATCAATTAGTGCGTTGTTTCCATGTACTGCTAAATAAAGAAGTATTTGAAAATATTTCAGACTAC
The DNA here is from genome assembly GCF_024509145.1 of Vidua macroura. NCBI lineage: Eukaryota > Metazoa > Chordata > Aves > Passeriformes > Viduidae > Vidua > Vidua macroura. Next base: position 135,706,020 of record NC_071571.1, read on the forward strand.
TTTTCTTACTTTGATTCATTACCCCATATGTGCTGTATATTTAAGATCCTGTGAAAAACTGTGTCCTAGACAAGAATTTGACAAAGTTGCTGCCTTTTCCTTTTTTTAAACACCTGTAAATCTGATGCACAAATGTACAGTTCTTGTTGGGGTGTGGCACAGTGGATGAATCATCTTTTTCTTACCTTCTTGATAATAATAAGCTTGATACTTTGAGCTCATTTATTAATTTTAAACTATTTGCAGTAATTGTGGACTTGTCCAGATTCTTTGCTTTTTATCAGAGGATACTTGTTTGATTTATCAATTTCTTTCTCTGGAAAAAGTGATTTTTGTTATTTTTGTTACATTGGAATGAATGACATATCAGCTGAGAAACATTGCAAATTGAGATTTAATCTTAGTGTGCAGACAAAGTTAAAGGAAAGTGAATTCATTTTACTCTATGCAGAGCTTGTAGATCCTCCTAAGCAGTTTTAGCTTGTATCCTTATCTTTACCAGCTCTTAGTGCCAGAACTCCAGAGGATGTGCTAAAAGCATCAGTGAACAGCCAATTGGAGTTCTACAATTAAGCTTAGGTGGCATACTAAGAAATGAGAAATGCCACTCTTGTCATAATAATTTGAGCTAGCAGTACCACAAGAATATTTTCAGTCAACCAAAACTTAGTGGCACAGGGCCATATAGAGATTGTTTATAGAAGGCCTGCTCTAAATGTTAGGAATTTGACTTTAGTTGTTTTGAGTTGAATGCCACTGACTATTTCATATTCTAATGTCAAAACTGCCTTATTGAAAACTGCATCTTCCTAAAACATGTTCATAACCCCCTTTTCCTATCTTGTATAAGTATGTTGAAACAGAAAGTCCTCTTTTCTGTGTTGGATGATCATATATAATCGTTCTTATGCTGCAGCTATTTAACCTCAAGATTCTGAGTCTGTGCATTCAGACTAAATATTGGTCTTGTGTCACTTTGAACACTGTGTTTTGCATCTTTCTAGTTCTAGTATTTTAAATCCTAGCTGAAATATTTTCTTGTCATTTGTGGACCTGGCACACACTTCTTGACTTCAATGTTTCAAGCTGTTGTGGAGGCCCGCCCAGTCCTGTGAAGAGGTAGTTGAGAATTAATGCATGAATCCTGATGTTACAAAAAGTCTTGTCTTCTTTCTGTCTAAAACAGCACAGCTAAGAGCTCTGATAACATAGCACCCCAGATCCCATGTTAAACAAGTTACTTGACTCCTGAGGTTGTGTTTAAGTGTGGTCAGTGATGTCAAGTTTTTCTTAGTGTGGTCTGAGAGCATCAGCCTTTGTTAGCCTTGCTGGCTTGCTGCTGGCAGATGAAGTAATGCTTGTGTGTAACCTAACAAAATGAATGCCTGTGCAAGAGTTACCTGGAAAATAAGTAAAATGAAAGCATCAGACTGACTCTTGTTGGGTCTGAGGACTTTTTAGACCACTGCATTCTTTCTGTTATTTCTGCTTGCATATGCTTCCTAGAATGCTAGGGGCACTGGAATGGCTGAAAGATGCATTTGCTTTGCCCTCAAAAATGAATAGCTGACTCATTTAGTGAGAGATAGAGGCTTTGTAGTGTGTCATCAGGGAAGTTGAATTCATGTTTCTACTGCTCTGACCTATTTTCACAGCTGAAATACATCCTAGTTTTGTTTCTGAGAGGTTAGGTCAAAATTGATGTGTTCTGTATGAACAGACAGCTGGAGGACTTGGGCTGTGGGCAGAGGTGTGGATTTTGATAGCTTAGCCAGCTGGGTAGTCAGCACACACTGAGATGGAGCTCAGTGTTGCCTACCTCCATCTCTTGTTGAGTCAGGAGACTTACATCGTGTCAGGTTATGAAACACTTGAATCCTGTACCCATATAGTGAGGGGGGAGGTAATGCCTTCACAGACTGAAGGAGTGGAAGTGGGCACTGATGGGAAGGGTAGGATTTACTGCCTTAGGTATGGGAGGGGAGGACATCAAAAACTGTAACTGCAGACTATAAACTCTGGGAAACTTTAGGGAGGAGCTCTCCTGGCTTTCCTACATGATGCCTTTAACAGGGACCTGTCTTCCCCACCCCTACCCTCTGTTTGATCTTACTTTCCTGAAGTTACTGGTTCTCTTAAATCTCTGAAGGGCCTAGAATGGAAACCATATGAGAAGTGGCTGAAGTCACTTGGTCTTGTCCAGCTTGCAGAAGAGGAGACCTCATAGAGACCTGCAGCTTCCTCAAGAAGGGGGAAATGGGAGGGACTGGCACTGGCCTCTTCTCTCTGACCAGTGACAGGGTCCAAGGGAGCACCATAAGGCCATGTAAAGGGAGGTTTAGGCTGGGTATTAAGAAAAGCTTCCTCAAGCAGAGAATGACTGGGCACTGGAACAGTCTCCCCAGGGAAGTGATTGCAACACTAAGACTCCCAGAGTTTGGCACATGATGTTATTCTTGATGTTGTCTAGGGCATGGCCAGGAGTTGGACACAGTGATCCTTGTGAGTGACTTCCAACTCAGGATTTTTTTATGATCATTCTGTGATTATAAGTCTAAAGCAGCAGTGAAGGTTCTTCTGCTGTGAAGAACAAATAATTTCCTGGTTTTATTTCTGGCATAAGGAACAGAAGTGGGTATTTGTAGAAGGCTTCATTCTGCTGCTCAGTTACTGTAGAGGGAGAAGATAATTTATCTTGACCTCTTGAGTGGCACCTGTCGGCAAGCTCTTCAGACACTTGAACCAGTAAGAAGAAAAAAGAAATTTGGGTTGAGGAAAAAAAACCCACAAGCTACATTGGGTCATATATACAATTGAAGTGTGTGTACATGTATTTGTAGTATGGGGCTTCTTTACTTCCATCTAATGGTGGGGAGGAGGGGAAGAAGACGTTTTGTTGTGGAATAAGGGTTCTCTGTTTACAGATTATTAAGGCATGTATGGCATCCTGGATGAGATCAGTCTATTTTCATATGCATCCTTGGACTTCCTCTTAGGATTACTTGACCCACACTGCTCTTGAAAGAAAATAATTAGGCTATTGGCAAAGTTTTGATAAGGGCTGAAAAATTTGGAACAGCTACAGTCAAGCAACTGTTAGATTTTCTGTAGCTTGCTAAGGAGGCACCTGTTGTGCTGCAAGGTCAGGTAGAAACTTTGGTAACAAAATATTTGACCTAGATGAGGAGAACATTGCTGTTCCTAAGCCTACACACAAACTTGCAGTGTATTTTACTGTTCCTGAGATGGCTTCATTTCCCTCAGAGGCATTTGTAGTATGTTTAAACACTATGAATATAATCAGAAATGAATGTTTCTTTCAGCTAAGTTATAAAAAGCTGCTATTAGTAAATAAGGGAAGGAGTACCTTTGCATGTATTGAATGAAGATAGCAGTGTGCAGAATTAGTGTATAGGTTTTTAGAATTGCTAGAAACTTCTTAGAAGTAGGCTTAGTCTTGAATATCATTCATAGCTATAAAAATTTATCATAATTAATACCATCCATAGATCAATTTTAGGTATGGGTGCATTCTTCCTCAGGCTATATAAAAAAAGGATGGATTAGACCAAAGTTTATATCCTTTTTTTCTATATAAAGAGTACCACAGGAGATTATTTATGTTGGCTCTGCTAGAAATCACTACTTTATCCTGTGTGGCTTGTCCTATATAGAAAATATAAAATATTTCTGAGGTAGGTTTCCTCTTGTGGGTTGTGTTGTTTTTTTTTTTTTTTTTTTTTTTTTTTCCAAGATGTCATTTTGTTTCTTCTTCTTTGGCAGAATTTGCTGTGTAATTTGCATTGTGATTTCCCTGCCCTCTATATCTTGATAGTTTTGGCTATCCATGTAGAAATTTGGGAGGGGGGAGTAGGAAAGTTGTGCTAATTCTTCTCTAGTCTCTTCCAGTGTTGGAGTCATGATACTAATTAAATCTAATAGTGCACTAAAGATGCTGTTGGTTTATAGCATGTTTCCTTAGTACTTTATGTGAGGCTTAAGTGGATTACACTGAATATCCTATTCTCAATGTAGCCATGCTAAAGTATTTTTAAAAATATATAAGGTTTCTTGCTTCTATTCAATTTGGCTTGAAGTATTTGAGTAAATTATGGTAAAAAAAACCCGAATATATCAAAATGGGATAGAAATTAATCCCATTGTAGCATGAAAACTTAATGTCTCATTCACATAAGTATTTTGGGCTTCTTAATAGCAGATATTTGACTGTTGAAGGTGGAGGAGATTCATTTAAAAAAACCATGTGTATGTGTATAGATGCAGATATTAAAACTCTCACTTTTCTAGAGATCTATGTGCTTTCTATTGAATCATATAACTACACAGGTGCATTGTGATGATCATAAATATCAAGCCAGTTAGTATAAAATAGAGCATACTTTAGTTACAGATGGTTGCTTGCTTGGCCTGTGAAACAGGTCATCAAAATACAGGGTCCCAAAAAAAGAACAGTTTTTCATTTGTATAATTTATGTAGAATCTTTAGTGTTTATTTACTAGCTCTATGTGTTTGCTACAGACAGGATACTTCTGAATTTAATACTAATACTCTTTATTTTATAAAAAAAAGCTTTAAATACTCTGTACTTATCAAACAGCAGCAAAATATCTCAACTGATTAGATCAAACATGCAGGAACTGCAAATCATCTCCCCTCAGATGAAAGCAGACTGGGTATGATACAAAATCAAACACAGCAATTCCAGAAACGTTTCTTGCCTGATGGGGTCAATGTCCTATTTGATGTCCAATGTTTTCATTAATGTCTTCCTGGATAGCAGCAAGTACTTCTGTAGTTAGCTGGTTTCCAGTTATCAGTTGTTTGTATTGGTCAAATTCTTAAAGCATTGCAGAGGAATGAAGTCCCTATTTTAGCAGCTGGTGCCTGTTGGAATCAGCAGGAGTAAGCTGTGTAACTGGTGGATTAGATGTCTGCCCACGGGGCTGTAGTCAGCAGCCTGTGACAGTACTGAGAGAGGAAAATGAATTTAACACACACATTGCCTCAATTTTTTTCAGATGCTGGCCAGAAGAAGACCCCAGACAAGAAAGATGGGCGACGAATGTCTTTTCAAAAACCTAGAGGGACTCTTGAATATTCAGTAAGTTACTGCTTTACTGTTAGAATGTTACTGCAAAGCAAATGCAGGCTAAAAAGTTGCGTTACAAAATATAAGCAAAACTGTAATATGTATTGCCTTTAATGTTAGAATTCTGTGTATCTGATAGTTTAGTTTGACAGAAATTAAATGAGGGAATTAGCTGGTAGTGCTAATACTGTTTTTTCCCTTTAAGTGCCTTTTTTTTCCTTAGAAATTCCAAGCTAATCAAACTATTGACTGGTTCAGGTTTAGGTAACTAGTTAGAAACAAGTAACAATAATTATATCATTATGTGCAAGTTCTCTGCTTTCAGCATTATTAGTAAACTGTTGCTGTCAGGGGAAATAACAGAATAAAGTTGAGAAGGGAAGCTGTATCTTGATACTGACTTTCTGGTATTCTTATAATAATTGCCGTAGATCTGTGCCTTTTACTGTATAACTCAGTTTCTGCATCAGTATCTGAAAATGGAGCCTTTCTCTCCCTGTTCTGTTCTTGAAATGACCCTCAAACTGTGCTGCAGTCAGCTTTCACATTTGTGGTTACTAAGGGAAACAGAAGTGAGAAGTATGTCTTGTGTTGTGTACTGGAAATACAATTAAGCCTATAAATAATGCTTATGGAGTTGATGTTAAAATAGGGAAGGTCTGCCACAGTTCCCTTTGAATGCTTTTGAAGCTGGACATGATAAATAAAAATGACAACTGCTTTATGAAAAGTCTTTACTTGACCTCTTGGTGTTCTCTTACTCCAGGAATAAGAGATATGTGCAAGACTTCACTCTGTTACATTAAGCCAAGCTGTGATAATTGCTTAAGTACTGAGAGGGCTGTGATAGTCTTTTGGATAGAGACAGAATGTGTGGAGTGGAGCAAGAAGCATTTCATTAGCTTGGCTTTTATTGGAATTCAGACGTAATTCTAGCCTGCTCTAAAGACTTCCTTGAAGTTGAAATTCAAAACAGAAATTCCTGCTGCTTAGGTTCTAGCAGTTGAAGAATGTTAATGTAAATGTGACTGTTGTTGATGTTATATTAACTCCATTTGGTCTGAAATACCTGGGAAAAACAGTCAGGTGTAGCTCTGCATTACTGGCATACATACTCAGTAAATCCAGTAATTTGGCTCTTGCCACCATGTGAGTGCTTTTACTTTGGTATGTAACATACCAGGCAGAGTAAAAGCAACAAACTTTCCTTTTTTTAACTTGGTGTGTGTTTGTGTCAAGTTGTCATATACTTCTTCAGGTTTTTGTGTTCCAGTAGGTGGAGTTTTAGATCCAAAAATAGCTTTCTTAATACGTACTGAAATATGCATCACTTCCTTGTGAGTCAAAAAGATGATTCACAGGAATCAAAAGCTTTTTGTCATTAAACTTAGTCCACCTTCTAAAGGAGCCTGTTGCATATATGGAACATGGTGCATATCATCTTCACAAATACTGTATTCTGCCAGGTCTTGCTGTACATTTCACTCATGAAGCTTGTGAAACACTTGAGTAGCATCATGTTTAGTTAATATTGTGTGCATCTATTTTAATAAAATGCATGGATATAACCTTTAGGAACTGAGCTTATGCTCACTGTAAGCTATTGTGGTAGCTATTGTGGTAATTTGCTACTGTTGTTATTTATTACTTTATTATATGTGAAGAGGTGCACTTGTGTCTTGTTTCTGACTTCATCCTACTTCCTGTCACAGTGATGACACATGAGCACACATGAATTTATATACCTGCATGTGTTGCTTCTTTGAGAAGTAGTAGAGAATGAAGGCAGAAACCAGACTCCACCTCACCTTCCAGCATTGTTGAAGTTAGTGGGATTTTTTGCCTTTAAGATAATTTAATAATTTAAATAAGATAATAATTTAATATGTTCATTTTTCCAGTGGCTACGTGGTTTTAGGAGGGAAGGTCTTATTCATGAAGTTTGGAGTGAGTTGGCATCTCACTTGTGCAAGCTATGGGGTTTTAGTATGAAGTAGACTTCACACCAGAAAAAAAATTACTATGGGACAAATAAACAATAAAATAAATTTTCTTTTAAAACCTAAAGACAGAATGCAGTTAATGTTTAAGATTTTAATATAAAATTACCAAGGCATAAAAACTTGAACCTGCTGTTCTGTATGTAGCAGCAGAGAGAAGATGTCAACAGATATGGTACTAATTAAGGGAAGTAAGTCCTGAACTGCCTCTAAAGGATGCAGAAAAAACTGGTTCATTTTTGCTGATACTGCTTAGACAGCGAACAGATATCTTAATATTTATCCTTTTCTCAAATGTGAGTCAGCATATTAGATGCAAGTTGATATTGTCTGTTATTTCGGAATTCACAGCTGCTGCTCATGCAATATGTTTTCCCCTTCTGCCTTTTGTGTTCCATGTTGTACAAACACAACTGGTGCCTGCCTGTAGGTGTCAAAAGAGCCAACTATGGGTGAATATTGGAACATGAGCAGAGTACTGCTTACTGATCACTAGTGACTGTAGCATGCTAGCAGTCTTGTGACTTCAGTGAAAGCCTTCTAACTGCTCTTCCTTTTGAGGAGAAGAAAGAAATCATTGTCGATATTTACAGATATATTTAATTTTTGTTTAGAAAAACATTTAAGTGAGTAGTTGAAATGGATGATCTGGTTTATGAGTGTTGTAGGGTCTAATCTACGACTTCCCTTTATCTCTCTGGGGATTGAAGGCTGTGTTCTCCTGAAGTAGTGAGTAAGTACTTAATACACAGATGATGTTGTTATGGTTATGGTAAGAGGCCAGTATAAATTCCTGAAGGTCACAGAAGCCTCTAGTAGACCCTAGCCTCAAGACTGAGTTTTCAGCCTGTATATAGAGAGTGCTAAGGGCACTCTTCTGGCTGGTGCCACTAGTTCTATTGCCATTAGAAGCCTTTACATGCTATTTAGAAAGCTACACACAGGAGTTTTGGTGATTTTTTTTTTTTTTAGTTTCTTGGCTCTTCCATTTTAAACTCAAGGAACGTGTTATTTTTTTGGCTGCTGCTTTTCTTTGAGCATGCCATTGTCATAATCTTTTAACCTGCTTTGGGGAATATTGGAAATGTAGGTCATAATGGTGATGTTACTTCAACTGTTGTCTTTTACTAATTATTTTTGAAATTGGCTTTATGATATTTACCGGGTTTTACTGATGTTGCATATTATAAAAATTAACAATTAGTTAATATAGTCATGATTGGTATTTCTAAAGGCTTGGGTACAGTGCCAAAGTTGTATTATTTGTTCTCACCCTTTTTTTTAGTCTTCCCATCTGTTGAATTTTGTTAGTCTATTTTAATGTGCTTAAGCTACTGTTTGATTTTTCTGGCTCTTGGGCATCTAGTGTTGAAATAAAAAAATAATTATTTCTGCACTCTGATTCATATGTATTTGATGTTTAATTTTTAATGGAGGAATGAGTGAATTCTGACTGTTGAGATGCAATTACAGTAAAGTTCATTAAAATACCAGTAGAAAATTTGGTTTAAAATAAAGTTTTTAAATAACTTTGCCAGCTGTTTATCTGAGGGAGATGAAGGTGGTTTGAAACAAGAGACAATGGTGGCTGAAGTTCTCCATCTGCTGTTATACATAAATGCACCTGGCAAACATGGGTGTATTCTCAATGAAGATTTAATATTCAAATATTTATATAAGACTTTTAACATTCAGAATAGCATTTAAGTAGCTACCTCAATGTATAGGGAGTTTATTCTCTGAGAGAGAAGGAAAAACTTCTTGCCTTCTCATATAGAAGTGAATTGATAGGGGAAAAGCTGGGAATCCAAGGTATGTGGTGGCACTATTCAAATCTTGTTAGTTCTGTGCTTTTCTACAAAGTTATTCTTTGAGATTTTGGCTGTTCAGATTTTACTTTTTAGAATAGTAGAGGGCCTGAGAACTGGAAAATAGGCCTTTGAATCTAGGAAGATACTTTGGAAGTCTCTATTATGTGAGCAGTGTCATTGTTTTGAGACGGTATCTCTGCTGGTCCCTGAAGTCCCATGTAGTGTGGAAATTTACCTGTGCAAACTTGACAGCCAAACAAAATGGAAGCTTATACTTGCCATTATGTTTATCATGAGTGAGATAAGCCCTTTAGTTGCCAAAATTTCACAAGATGTTTTAATTTCAGAAGGCTGTAAAAGTGAATGCACTCTAAAAAGGGCTTAAGCTTTGTGGTTTGAATGCTTTTAATTTGTTTTATGTCATAAATTAGTCTTAAAATCTCAATTGCTTCAATCATTAAGTGATACATAAGAAATACTTACCTAGCAGCTGACTGTTGCCCTTCAACATTTATATGAATGCAAACTTAGGCAAAACTTTTGAATTTACAGTTTGTTTTAGCAAACTTTCTGTATCGTGTAGAGCTTCTGATAGAAACCTTAATGTTCAATGATTTGGTGGGTAGTTTTGTTGTGGTCTGTGAAGCACGTGGTACATATCTGGTCTCATTACAGTCCTGTTCTGATTTCTGCTGTAGTACCAGTTGAACATGGCAAATGAAAATATTCTTACTTTTTTGTATATCTGTGATAGTATATACTGAATGACTGAGAGCTACTACAATACAGTCTTCTATACTGAAAATACTAGTGTAGAGAGATGTTTGCTGCTTTGCTTAGCTAATTGGTTTCCTGTATAAAAAAATCTCATAATAGGTTTCTAATCCTATCTTAAAAAGCTAATTGCCTTTTCTTTGGCAATGCTTATATCTTTTTGTTAGTGAATCCAGGTTGACAAGTGCACCTTTACAAAATCATATGGAAAAGAATTCTCTAGCTCTACTTGCATTTAACTGCAAATATATCTTAGCTTATATAGCTTCATCTTGTCTTAACTGATAAAATGTATTTTTTTCTGGTACAATGTTTATGAAGCCTTGTGCTATTATGCAGTAAAACTTCTGGTTGTTTCCTTGTATCACCATTATTCCTAAGGCTTTGATTTCTTTATTCTGAAATAGTCTTTCTGTATAAAACTTTCTTCCTTTTGCTTTCTTCTAGTAGCTCATTTTGACTACACTTTGGGAGATGGAGGTCAGAATCTGAGCTTGAAAAAAATCCTTTCCTTAGCTGGAAATCACTTTCTCAAAATGTTTATGCTTCATCTGCTGTCATAGTAGTCGACCTGCTTTGCTTCAGCATTTTTGCATTTTCTCAGTGATGGATTTTACTTGAAAGTCAAGGCCTAACAGAAGCTTATTTCAGTAGTAAGAGGGTGTATTTATAGAGAGAACCCTTGAGCTTTTCTGTAGGAGAAAAGCAGTTGAAGAGAGGGAATGAATCATTCTATGAACCCAGTCAATGGTGTATTGCCTAGTGGTAACCAGCAGTGAATTTGTAGAGTGGAAGTTCTGGTGCAATAGCTGAGCCTACAGCTCAAACTGTATGACTGACACTTCTGGCCACCTGGAAATATAGTAGGAAGGTGTGTGCTTTTACATGGGGTTGCAGTACACTAATATTTAGGGTGTAGGAATGTTTTTTGTGGTGGGTTTGTTGTTTTTTGGGGGGTGGGCAGTCATAAGAAATAAAGAAAGTTATTGTTAAAGTTCATCAGAATCTTGGTAAATCTACACATGCTAAAATATGTAAGCCACTATTTGAACTAACTGCTTACAGGTTTGTTATGTTTTGTTTTTTTTCCCCAATTGATACAGGTGGAATCAAGAGATACTTTAAACAGTATTGCTTTGAAATTTGATACAACACCCAATGAACTGGTTCAATTAAATAAGCTTTTCTCCAGAGCAGTCGTTCCTGGACAGGTACTATTACACTATATATGCTACTTATCCAACAAAGTCCTCTTTTACTATATTTCTCATTCCTACCAGAGTGCTAAAGTACTTCTCTTACTGATTTTCTTACTGGCTTTGTAAAAGAGTTTTTCCATTTTCTCCAGTCTATTCCTTGTTCCTATAAAATAACTGCCTAAAAGGAAACATGTAAGGAAGCTACCTGTGTCCCTTATATAAGATCAGAGAACTTATAAAACTAGATGTACTTAGTGGTACAACAAATACATTTAGATACAAGCCAAATTGTTACTTTGCAAATATAGCAGGCTGTTTACCAACTCTAGATCAGCAGACACATTCAATGTGGAGCTTACAAGCTTCTGTGACTGTATAGTATATTACTGCCTGCAATTTCTATTCTAATGTTCATGTTCCGCTCTGGAAACTTTGTTTTTACCAGCAGTATATTAATTGCCATTCACTTATTATAGGTCACTATTGCCTTCCCCCCACCCCCCTTCCTGTTTTTGCATTCAATTTTCACTTCTCCTTGAAAGACAGGCCTGGAAACAAGTGATAGGTCAACTGTGGTATCAGTCATTTGGTATTTGCCCTTTGGTTGATAAAGTTCTGCATTCATTTTTGATTGCTGCAGAACTTTCCCTAGGTAGACTGAATGCCTACTATGGCTGAAATAATGTATTAAAAGTGTGAATACCTTCAGTTGAATTTTTTTTATACATTCAGTGAGTCTATTTCTTATTGCTGAAATAGTAGAGTCATAGCAAGAGAAATAATTGGACACATTTTCCTTGGACACTCTTATTTCTGGCATGCTGTATACTTTTAATGCTTTCTATCTGAACTTCTTCCTCTGTTATTATGACTGAAAATCAAAATTTTATCAATATAGCATTTAAAACTTGAAATGCTAAAATTTCAAGTACTTTGTATAGTATTGTTTTTTCCCTCAGGTCATAATTCCTTTAAAAGCAATGGTAGCAGAAACGATTTTGTGTAGCTTACTCGAGAAAGCATAGTAAATATAGCTTAACTGATGGGAAATCTAAAGTAAATCTGAAAGCATAACTAACATCTATCTACATTATATCTTCTTTATAGATTTTGTATGTTCCTGACCCAGACTACATATCTAGTGTGGACAGCTCCCCCTCTCTAAGTCCTGTAAGTCCCCTATCACCTACATCTTCCGAAGCAGAGCTTGACAAGGCTACAGTAAATGTAGGTATACCTATTGTCCTTAAAATTAACCTTCCCTTACAAGATAAATGTTGCAGATGCCATGCTTTCTTCTTAAACTATCTGTTTGTTTTGGGGAGAAAGTATTAGGCAACACTTGGAGTTGAAAGTAAAATAGTTCATTTTTAAAAGTAAATACAAGATTTTAGTCTTTTAAAGTTATAGTTTTCAGTGTGAAAACTGATTTGAAGGCAAATTACTTGTAGCAAAATGCTGTAATTGCACATGGAAATCTTAATTAGTTGCATTTCTGTATTTGTTACATTTCAGAGCTTGTTAAACATTTGTCTCTAATCTTATTGATAGTTTTTTTAGAAAAGATGTATTGGCAGGAATGCTCAGTTTCCCTCTGCTTGCTATAGAGGTGTTGGAGAGGGTCCTCTAGTTTCATTTCAGAAAATGAAGTTAAAAAGGGGGATTGGTGAAGGACTAATGCAGAATTAATTGCAACAAACTTTTACTTGGTAGTTCTACATTTGTAGACTTTCAAAATGCTAAAAATGTTTAGCCACCCGCATTGCACTGTAATTCAGCTCAAATGTAGATTTTTGAGTAGGAGCTGGCTTTGTAGAAAGAAGTGTGTCTTTCCAGGAACAGTGGTTTGCTGTCAGCAGCATCCCATAGGGAACAGTCCAACCAGGAAGATGCAGTATTTGAGCCTGAGCTGCTCTGCAGTTTTTGTAACTATGATCTCATTTGGATGCTTCTTCATGCATCACCACTGTTCTTTTCCCAGTTATTATCTTTTCCTCTCAAATAAGAAATTTCCATGTTAGCATATTTTGACACTACTCAGTCAAACTGTCAAAACATCTGTTCCAGGATTCTGTGTGCTCAAAATTTAGGAAGGTTTGAGACTTAAAGCATTTACTTATTTGCTTACATGACTTGGTCCAGACAAGTTTAAATATGAAGATTTTGCATCGTTGCTCAACAGGTTCCCAAGCTGCATTACAGCCTATGGTGGCCCTTCTACTGAAAATCAGTGTTTTGTTTTGCTGTGATACCTTTTCTCTGTCTTAGCATGCCAGTTCTTATATCTGTCATTTGTGCTGAATAATTTCTTTTGTTTGATGGCAAACTGAGGGTGATGTAGCACAGTAAGCAGACTCGCCTGCAAGAATACATTCTTGTATCATATATCTTGTATCTATATCAGTCTCAGAAAGACCTACCCGTGTAACATATGTTGTGAGAAGTTACTAGAGGGAAAAATTATCAATTTTACAGTTGAGAATCTGAGCTTTTCCTACAGATTCCATGCCAGAAAAATACCTTATTCTTCCTTTTGTCAATTATTTTGTGTATATCATTTAGCATATAGTAGATAAGGAGATGTAACCATACTTGTAATTTGTTTTTAAACTTTTTGTTGACTATATGCTCATATGGGAGATAAAAACTTGCAAGTGTAGAAGAAACAAAGTAAATGAAAATACTTAAAAACCTCTTCTGCAAAAGATTTTTTCATTTAGTGTAGTCAGTCTAGTGCTAAAAACATTGGAATATTAAATTTCATTTAACCGATGCACAAAATAGTTATGTAACAAAGTATCTTGTTATATGTTGCAGATCATCACAAGCAGTTCTTAAAGGCTTCAGGGAAGATCAGATTAGCAATGAGACAATATATAATATAAAATAATATAATTATTTTGTTTCTGAGGCCTTTCAAAGTACATCTAAGGGAAGAAGACATGTTTGTCAAAAAATCAAGGAACAGAAATCACTTGTACTTGTCAGTGTAGACTGTGTGCATTTGGTTTTGTTTTCAGTCTTCTCTAACAGCACAAAAGGCACTCAGCTTCTATGTGAGCATTTAAGGCTGGAGGGTTTTGTTCTTCATCATAACAGCTGTCTTTGATGGTTTTCTTTTCTCTTTTTGCTGATTGCTATCATTATGAAGGAGACACATACTAGTATACATTCTCTAATGCTCTCTTGATGTCTGTCTTCTTTGACTGTCCTCCAGTTTTGACTCCAGATTTGCAGTTTAAATTTGAGCATGTTTCAAGGTAAAGATGTGTTCCTCTGCTTATATAATGTAAAGGAGTCTTCTCTCAGCTCTGGACAATAGAATCAGTGCTTTCTTGTTACAAATTTAATAAGAAGGCTAACAAATATCCAAATGCCTGTTCAGTCAAAAATAAACTGGCATGTTCTATTCTTGTTCTTTTGTTGTATCGAAAATTGGAGTAGCTTACCACAGCCATGTGGCTAGATACAACCAGCATGTGGCTGATATAAAACCTGCATAACTCTTTGTTAAAACTGGGGGGCTTTTGGTAGGTTTTTTTGGTTGGCTTTTTGTTTTGTTTTAATTTTGTGACACTTAAGCTAAGATTTCATTGTGTATTTCAATAATTTTGTTTCTGTCAGTAAGACTGTGTAAGAACTAGCTTAGATTTTGAAGTTTTTCTGGTGCTGCTGGGTTTTTGAAAGATTTCTTCATTCAGCAGTCTTAGGCACATATTTGAGAAGATCCTGCATGCTTTGCTACCTATAAAGCTTAAATTCCACTTCAAAATAATATGTAGTGACAAGGGCATCATCATTAAATTTGAAAGTACCATTGTGGTGATGCATCCCCCTGCCCCTCCCTTTCCCAGGCCATACTGAGACTGTGAGAAATAGCTGCCTTATTCTGAGTGGGCTTGGATATCAGCTGAGCACTTTCAGAGCCACTTGCTGAGTTATGTGTCACAAGAGTGACTCTGTAGTTTTCAGTAGGAAGGCATATGTAGAAGTAGAATTAATCTCCAGAAGGTTTGTTTCCCAATTATACCTTGATTAGCTTTTTCAGCAAAATTCAGTTTTGTGTTCTGTATATTGTTTTTGTTTCTTGGTTGATCTGTAATGGAGGTTGAAAGATGCTGGCAAAGACTAAAGTCGTGCCAGAGAGATAATGAACTGAAAACAGTTGTACATAATGTTCCTAGATATGATTAAAGGCATTTATCTGCAATCTGTACTAGTGAATAGAACTGAACAGGAAAGCAGAAAACCAAAGGGAACATGGGACTTCCTGTTTTCTAAAAATAGTAATATTTTATTAGTAACTAAAAATAGCAATTATGTATGAAATTGAAGCCTTTAGATGTGGATGAAGCTCCAAAACAGGATTTCTATGCCTATAAAATAGACTTTGGTGAAGTCTGTCTGTTTGTTCGAAAACAATTTTTTTTGTTGTCTGTCCTGTCCCTGGTAGGGTTCCATGTTCATTACTTAGTTGGATATACTGGTAGACAGTGAGGTAGATAACTCTGTTATCTTCCTGGGGAAGTCATGAAGGCAATCCTCTGAAAGTTAAATCCAGGCATGTGAATGACAGAGATGGTTGGAAACAACCAGAGAGAACTTACCAAGGCTATATCATACCTGACAAAACTGATTGCTTTCTGTGAGGAAATGACAAGCTCAGCAGATGAGGAAAGGTATGTTTGTTACCCTGACTGGAGCCACGCCCTTGACACTGTTCCAAAGCAGCCCAGTTAAAATACTGGAAAAATGTGAACTGAATGGGTAGACTAAAAAATGGGCCAGAAAAATTGCCAGGATGATTGTGTTCAAACTTATTCAGTATTTGTGTATGTGATTTTTTTTTTTTTTTTTAAATCTTTTGTAGAATTGTAGAATAGGTTGGGTTGGAAGGGGCCATAAAGATATCCAGTTTCAACCCCTCTGTCACAGGCAGGGACACCTTCCACATCCAGCCTGACCTTGAACACTGTTTGCTGTGTTGGTGGTCAGTTTCAAATCCTTGAGTCCCTGTTGGGGCAGTTCTTTCATAATCTGCCCATCAGTGACCTGACTGGTCCAATTACACAGCAGAAAATCTCCAGAAGTTGATATTGAAAAAAACAAGTTGCTAAGTTCTTCTTTGTTTCTTTATATTTCCTTTCAGGATTCAGATGGAG
Organism: Vidua macroura; assembly: GCF_024509145.1. Lineage (NCBI taxonomy): Eukaryota > Metazoa > Chordata > Aves > Passeriformes > Viduidae > Vidua > Vidua macroura. The sequence continues at coordinate 135,722,077 of NC_071571.1, forward strand.
TCCAACAGAAGGAGTCAGCTGTCTCGCCAGCACATGCATGTGTTCGTCCTTCAAGAGTGGTATCATCCACCTCTGAAGAGGAGGAAGCATTTACAGAGAAATTTCTAAAAATTAATTGCAAGTACATCACTAATGGCAAGGTACTGAAACATTCAGGCTTTACTGTTACTGTATAGGATCTAATAATAAAGCATGTTTAAAGTATAAACATAGAATAGCCTTTAGTCAGGGATGAATAGATGAAATCAACTCACATGCCTACATCTGTATAAATATATTAATTTTTTTACTCACTGTTTCCTTTGGGTTCTCCAGGCCTCTTGTTCAGGACATGATTGGTGCAAGCAGTTGATACGTGACAGACATCCGCGATGCCATACTGTTACATAATTCTTGTATGTTGAGGGCCTGAGGTCTGTTCCTTATGTTAGTATCTCTCATAGGTAATTTTCTTTACTTGCAGTGAACAAAAACATGCCTTAAACTGTACTAGAAAATACACAGTTGTGTCGCTTTGCTTGCTTTTTTTTTTTAAAGCAGAACAGTGAGAGCAGAATAAACCTCTGATTTTGCAAACAAGTTCCGTGTTGTTCACCATTTGGTTTGGTGTGGTATGGTAGAAACCTTGATTTTTTTTTTTTTCTTTGACACAGTTACAGTTCTCTCAATAGCATCATTACACAAAATGCCTTCAAGTTAGTGACACTTAATTAAACTCTGTTTAGCGCATAAGTGCACAAGTCTTGCACAGACTTCTAGGGACTGAGATAAAGTGTTTTGCCATTATCTCAGAGCACTTTACCAAAAATCAAAAGGTATTGCTCCCCTACTTCACAGAAAAATTACTATTAGACACTTTATCTATGAAAAATGCTTTCACTCAATGAATGCAATAAAATTCAAAGTACTTGTAATACTTTCTCCTTTGCCTGAACTTTAGATGTGTATGTAGAAATACTGCTGTTTCTGTTTTGTTCAGCAATAGGTTTGCAGATAAGGTACACTAATAATAAACAGATTAATAAGAATCTCCTAAAACTGCAATTTTAGGTTTTTTTGGCTGATGGGGAAAGGATTGCAAATCTGTGTGTCTAGGCTTGAAGCCGTTTGACAATATATGTATATTGACAAAAGCTACTTGTTAGGAGTTAGTGAGGCAAGTACTGGAACAGCTTTGGTTTTTACTTTGTTCTACTTTGCAGGTAATTTTTTTCACTCATTGCATTCTGCCTGTGGGTGACTTTTTTTAGGTTAATCCTAGGCACATCCTTATTTATCAGTTTTAAGTGCTGTTATGCAGAGGAATTGAGACATGTGAGCCTTTGTTAGAAATTTGATGTACTGGAACAAAAATCTGGAGTTAAAATTTACAGCATGTTATTTATGTGCTGTATTTTCTCCTCAGAATATTACAGGGAGTATTAATGGTCTTTGACTTTCAGCATTACAGCCTATTTTCGAAGAGTTTCAGGGAGAATTCTGTTTCTAAAAAGTTCTATAACCCACTGCACTGTCTATCAATACTTGGGGAGGTGGGTGGGAGAAAAATGAATACTGACTTGCTAAGATTTGAGTGCCAGATCTTGTAGGTTAGTGTGTAATTTAGACTTTGTGCCACATCTGGTAAGAATGCCCTCTTGAATGTTGTCTTGCCTCTCCTTGATAAATTTTCTTATGATGCAGGATGATAAACTTGTAAAAGTTTCCTGGAGAAAGCTTAAAAGATTGATCCTTTGCTTTCTGCCCTGAAAGTGATTTTTGAATCTTGTAGTTAGCCATTCTTTAGGGCTTCAGCTGTGGAGTGTGTCATCACTGTGACTGCTACTTGTAGACTGAAATCTAGTGAAAGCCTATTTTTCAGTGTCTATGCAAAAGGGCTTTCATTAGGGTAAGATTGTCTCATTTCTCACTTTTTTTAGACTGCTTATTCTGTATATGGTTGGAGTTGCATTTAGTCACACTTGTGACTTTCTGGACAAGCACAGAGGAATTCTCTGAGGAGCAGTGTTTGGAACCTGGAATGCTTGCTGTGTTCATTTCACTTGCTCCATGTTAACTGGTTATGGCTACTGATAGAGGCAGGGTGCTGAGCACAGTAAGAGACAGGGTCATGTGAATATTCTGTACAGATAAAAAATCAGTGTGACCAGTGTGCTACAGTCACACCTTGACTCGCTGCTTACTGTGAACATAGGTGTGCCCTGTCTTACAGCTGCACTGTTGGCTTCTGCTGTAGAAAAGTGTACTGCTCTGGGTTTTTTTCATTCTCTGCACTGTTCCTTGAGCAGAAAGAAACTTTAAAAACTTTAAAAAGTTTTTAAAAGTATATTAAAAAGTTTGCTTGATGGTAACTGGAATTGGTAAGGGAAGTTTGGAATTCTTTATTATTTTTGCTAATGTACTTAACTGTTTTGAAATGTAATAGGTAAGGGAAAATTACTAATACTCAGGCTTGAAAAAACTCAAACCACTGACCTGGAAATTAAAGCACAGAAGATACACATTTATCGTTCATTAAGTGAAAAGTAGGACATTAATGTGGTTCAAAACTTATACAAGAAACAAAATATATTGTTTTCATTATGAAAGCTTCATAAATCATAAATTACAGTTTTTATTCAACCTTGTGTGTTCAAGAATATAATAGAATTATTTAGAGAACTTATCTTTGAAAAATTCTTGTTAGGAGTCCTTTCAAACTTTCTTAGAACTGTTTTACTGAACTGCTTAATCTTAATGTGTGGGCTCACAAGTGTGATAGTTTGGCTCTAAACCTCCCCTTGTAATGATTGTTCAGATTTCCATCTCAGGTATTGCATGGGAATTAGAGCTTCCATTTCCTGAGGTGTAAGGAATTTTAATGGTAAGAAGACTGATTCAGAACTGAATGTCTGCATGTGCAGTTTAGTCTACTTTCAATGTGTATGTTTTTATGTATCTGGATTAATATTTTCTGGACCAGCTTTAAGACTCAAGGGATCGATTTTTTTTAATAACCTAGAATTTCCACATGCTTTTTAGCAAGAGAGTGGCTTAGCATTTCTCTTGGAGGATCTTAAATCTGAACGTCACCTGAACAGAATTTTATTTCATGTCTTTAAAATCTATTGCGCACAGGAAACTTGACTTCTGCAAGTGTTATTTTGGGGAGTTTTGTTCCAGAACAAGAACTTCCTGTAACAGTATTATGTTGAACTACTTAGTAGCTACATGCAGAGCCTAATTTGTATTTAATTTTCATAGACAGTATTTTTTTCTCTCAAAAACTTAGTAATTATGGTCCAAGAGAAACAAGCTATTGGTTATTTTGTGGAGGATGCCCTAAAAAGCTGTTTCCCAAGGTTCTGTAGCAACAATTGAGCTGTTTATAGATATTCATTTTAAAAATTTTTTCCCAAGGACTAGAAAATTAGGAGATTAGAGTAAACATCAGTGTACGGAGTAATGTAGCAGTTGGTAGTGTGCATGCCATTGTCCAGTGTTTTTACTTGAGCTTGTGCTTGGATTTGCAGATCTCTTAATAGCCACAATGTTCAAACAACATAATTCAAATAATATTCAATTAAAATTCAATTCAAATAATATTCAATTAAAAATTCAACATAATTTGAATAATTCTTGTGGCTATTTTGAAAAAATGAATTAGCAAAAAAAATAAGTGAAAAAGCTGTTTCTGAAATGTTAAGTGAGTATTTGATTTATTTTAAAGGGATCTGGGCTGAAGACCCAACTTAGTAGCCCATAAAGGAGAAGCTGGGTTCATCTTTTCTTAATATTGGTAGACAAAGGCATAGAAAGGGCTTTGTTTTTCATAAATAAACCCCCGTGATATTCTTCATTTTGAAGAAGATATTCACACTGAAAATATTTTCAGTAATTCAGCTGAATTCAGAGGTCAGAGAAGGAGCTTGAAGACTTGCTCCCTGCTCCAAAAGCAAGGAATTGAGGAGATTATATATGGGGAGCAGACTAGGCTCTCAGTTGTCTTTGGTGCTTGTAAGATAGCAAGGGAGGTTAGCTTGTTGGAAGTAACTTACCAAGAGCAGCATTACAGAATCATTTCGGTTGGAAAACACCTCCGAGGTCATGTCCAGTCTTTCCCTGATCACCACGTTGTCGATTAGAACATGGCACTAAGTGCCACATCCAGTAATTACTTGAACCTCCTGGAATGGTGGCGCCACCACCTCACTAGGCAGCCCATTCCAATGCTTAATAATCCTTTTTGTGAAGAAATTCCTCTTGATGCCCAACGTAAACCTCCTCTGGTGCACCTTGAGGCCATTTCTTCTTGTCCTGTCCCTGGCTGCCTGGGAGAAGAGGCCAATGCCCACCTGGCTAGAACCTCTTCTTACACAGTTTTAGAGAGTAATAAGGTCTCTCCTGAACTTCCTCTTCTCCAGACTGAACAAGCCCAGCTCCCTCTGCTGTTGCTCACAGGACTTAATCTCTAGACCATTCACCAGCTCAACTGGCCTATTGTGAACTTGCTCCAGCACCTCGATGTGCTTCCTGAACTGAGGGATCCAGAACTGAACACAGTATTTGACATGTGGCCTCACTAGTGCTGAGTACAGAGTGACAATCACTGCCCTGGTCCTGCCAGCCACACTATTGATACAGAGATACTCTAGGGTATTTCCTGGTGCCACTGTTATTACCCATTCCTGGGTATTTTATGAGATGACTGTGACATCTGCTGCCATAGTGCAAAAATGTATATGAGTAACCAGAAAAGTTGTTTTAGAACCTTAAATGAGCGCCTGATACTACAATGCTCTAGAGTTCATCATTGCATACTCCGATACAATAGTTCTGGAGTATATGTATTTTAGGAATGCTAACAGAGAAATCTGTCTCATCCTTCATTTCCAACAAGGAAATGAAGTTTCCAGTATTTCCTTTAAAGAACAGATGTGATTTTTTTCTTGACTTATGCAAAGCTTTGGTGTTAACTCTCAAAGGCAGGAGTTGCTGCAGTTTTCATCTCTCAGGTAAGACTAGCATAATGCAATGAGCAGCTCTTAAGCAGTTGGCTAAAGGCTTGTGTGCTCCCACTTGTATGTTTTGTTCTGATGTTCTTTTTTCCTCCCAGAATCAATAGCACTTGGTTTCTGTCCATGCTAGAAACATCTATTGAGTAATAGGTTTTAAGGAAGCTTTTACTTCTGCAAACAAGGTAGTAAAGACAGAAGGTATTTCTCCTGTAAGAGTCATAGAAATTTTAAGAGAAAGTGTCAGAAATACTGGCGTGTCTGAAAAAGAGTAACTAAAATCTGCAGCCAAACAAATGTTTCTTTATCTGGCTCTTACCTGAGCATTGCTTAGCTACCTGGGTTAACATTCAGTGATCCTTGGAGGAAATAATGAAAACTAATGCTAATTAGTATATTATTAGGAATTTAATTTTTATTAATTTGGGGCAGCAGTTCTTCTCTAGAAAAGTATCCTGAAGTGTTCATCTAGAAACTGTGGACCATGTCTAGTAATTTGTGAAACAGAAGTGTTGCATTATGTTTTTTAAATAGATAAAAATTAAATAGGTCATCTGTTGTTAAGGTGCTATAAATCCATTTTTTTCAAGATACCTGTATAATCTTTCACTTCTTATAGTAATTGCAGGTGAAGTGTTTGATGAGCCACTTTGTCAAATCCAGATAAAAGTCTGCTAGGTCTGAGTGTTTAATTCTCAATTTCTATTGCTGTAGTAAATTTTACATGAAAATACACTTTCCAGTTAATTTTCATGTTGAATGTCTGCCTACCTATTGTTGTTGAGGAATTCTTCTAAGGTCAATATAAGCTTTTATTATTTCTAGCTGTGTCTTTGAGGCTCTAGAGGTAGGCTTTAATCCTTTAATCCTAATTCCATATGTGCTAAGGCCATGTCAAGGTACCAGTTTGGGATTCTTTGCCATTAGATGGGTCATTGTCAGTCCTTCTGTAGGAATCTTCTGTTTACAATAGAAGGTCTCTTAAACTTGTTTTTCTTATATAGTGAGTAGTCTTGCACATGAACAGATTTTTGTCCTTGATATGATGGTATTTCCTTAAGATACTAACAAGCCTGGCTTATGGGCTTTGGGAGGGGTAAGTTGTTGTTTTCTGAACTGCTAAAACTGAGTGTGAGGCAAGACAACTGAAATGAGTGGTTGATGTGTAACTGGTTCTTCATACAAGTTACTCTGATGATGACTCTCATTATTCAGATAAGCTTTTTCCTTTAATCAATTTTTGGCCTGTGCTGTCAGCTGAAGCAGTTGCTTCAGTGCTCTAGAAAGCAAGTTATAAAGTATTGGACCTTGTTGACATGAATGATATCTTAGTTGGGACAGCGCACCCCTTGACAGAAAAATATCATCTCTTTATTGCCTCAAAAGCTTTAGCACTTCCTGTGTACTTAATTTATCAAGGAAGGTTCATGAGCTAGTGGACAAATAAAGACAATATTATTCTGGAAATTGAGAGCTTTCTAATGAACTCAATTACTGTTTTTTTTTTCTACTGAGTAATACATTTGTGGAAGTTGGTATTGAACACTTAAATCCTTCAGATAGAGCAGTCATACAGTCTTAACATCTTCAGCCTGGCTATTTTGAAGATCCACATGCAGTATTTGGGTAGTGAAAGAATATAATAGGATATTTTGGTTGGAAGGGACCTACAATGATCATCTATTCCAACTGCCATCAAGACTATGACAATTTCTGGGTTAGATCTAGAGAGTATTAATAAAATTCCATTTTCATGACCATTAATGAAAGAGCTCAGATGTAGAAAAGCTGTTGCTTTTTTTGTTTTAATTATGTACTGAATTTACAGAAGTTATATTTGTTTAAAGAGAAGCAGTTGTTCTTCTGAGTAGACTTCTGCAGTCATGTTGAATTTGTTTTCTTGACTACAATAGATATAACAAAATGTAGACTTCTCTGGATAGTTGTCCTCTTGGAGGACAGCCTTGAAAGTCTATTTCCACAGTATAGCGCTAGGAAAGAAATGCCCGTAACAATCTTGTTTTGGTACTTTAAACACCTTGGAAATATGTAGATGTCTTCTGCTGACGTCAAAGTCTTCAGCACAAGTGTTGCACTCTAAAAGATTTATATAAAATCTGATTAAACACTGAACAACTAAAAGACTCAAGTACAGATGCTTGGGCTGCTTTTGAGACATGTCTTCATTTTTCTGTACTAGAAATAGCATTGGTCATTGTTGAGACTTCAATAACACTTTTGTTTTGGTTGGGGTTTTTTTATAACTTGCACAGTTCTTTGTACTACTTGTCGTCTTTGTATTCCTACTGTGAAGGTCATCAACCATCACCTGGGAAGAAAATTTCTTGAGTTTGGAGGAACTGTTATCTGTGTTTGTGCTCTGCTAAAGTCTTCTTGAAACAAAATTGAAATCAATCTCCAATACACACTCTTTATAATAGCTGTGAATGTTTTATCAGTAAGATAAATATTTGATTCCTTCAACAGCTCGTGAATTGAGTTCTTGCATGAAAGTTTGGAATGTCTGACCAGATTTGTAAAGTGTTTAGGAGTCAAGATCTGTAACTGAAGTATTCCTGTCACTCTACTTAAAGCTAGGTTTTCTCCAGTTCATAGTTGCAGCTCAAACTGTACTGTTCCAACAGTTAAATGAATTTCTGTAGCAGGCAATTGCTGTTTGCACGTGTTGCTAACTTTTTTTGTTCAAAAAAAGTTCAACATATTGTAAGCTAACTGTTTTTATACTTGTATTGTATAAGAATCCTACAATTCATAGTATGAATATCAATCTCAAAATTTTTCATAGTTAAAGTTTAAACTCTTACTTGCATTCATGTACTGCAGCAGTACAATTGTGATTAAAACCATCCAAAGTTTCATCTTTAATAATCTTGAGTATTTTTTATTCTAATTTCATTCTATAAATGCGTTTGTCCCATCAATGTGTCCATTAAGTTAGAAGGACATGTATCAGCCTCTCTGTTACTTTTGTGTAAAATAAATTAAGATAATGATAGGTTTTTAAGGTCTCTCTAAATAAATACTAGAAAGTGAGAGAGAAGAGTTAAGAGTCAAGTTTCAGACAAAAATTGCTTTCAGACCTACCAATTAAGCCCTGTGATTATCTGGGAAGGATGTCTCCTTATCTCAGAGGAGCTATTTAGTGTATTCTCCAGTGTGTAAGGTTTCTCTTACTTTACTAAAACCAATGATTGATTAGTTGTGAGGAATAAAACTATTTTCTTTTGGGAAAGCAGGTGGTATTAATTTTCTTCCCCAGAAAAAGTTAGTTTCTTGTCTTTAACAGTGACTTAGTAACATAACAGGTTGCTTAAATATAAATTTAAAATGGCTTTATTTAAAAAGAAAAAAATAAAAAACACCTTTTGCCTAATGAAGAATGAAGAATAAACTGGAATTTGAAGGAGAAAAATTACCACTTCTTTTCCCTCTCATTTTAGGGTACGGTCAATGGTGTGCTGCTAGTGACGCCAAATAATATAATGTTTGATCCTCATAAAATGGATCCTCTGGTCCAAGAGAATGGCTGTGAAGAATATGGCATCATGTGTCCAATGGAAGAAGTGATGTCAGCTGCTCTGTATAAGGAAATTGTGGACAGCAAAATTAAGGAGTCATTAAGCATGTAAGATAGAACAGTATTTGTAAAGCCTTAAGTAAATCTGAACTGTAGCCACATTGTTGACCATATAAAACTAGCAAACCAGCATTTTCCTTCTTTTTCTTGTTAGGAAAGGATATCAAAGATTGGCTTGGAAAGATCCTATAGCAAGTTTGCTTTACCTTCAGTTCTCACATCATATATATGATACAGGATAAATCATCTTCTATATACATGGATTCTAATTTCCTCCAGTAATCTCTTATAAAGATCTGTGGTACCACATCATTTCCTCTGCCCCTTCCCCACTATGGAAACAGTAATAGATGCTGTTTGGTTTTTCAGTAATTTAAAAACTCGTGTTCACAATAAGAAAGTGCAGCTTTGACAATTTTAGGAATAAATTTTCATTGTTTGGCATTTCTCATTTGCTTCTCAATCTTGTTGCTCTGACAAATTATTTAAACTCATTTTCTAATATTTGTGTAAATTATCATGGGCATAGGAGTATATTTTTCTCCCTTTATGGCTAGGGGAGGAACTGCATATTCACCTTTAGGTGTAGTCTTTTTTTGGAGTAAACAGTGAATTTGGATTGGTGAGGTCTAAGCACTGGTGTTTAGTGCAGCAGATATTTAAAATCAACTTTAAAGAGCATTATGAGAAATCTTTGTTCTGTTCTCTCTTTTTTATGCCGAGCTTTTATATTGTCATCAGAAAAAAGATAAATTCTGTCTTGAAATCCAAAAAGGATTAAAAAAATAAATCATGCCACCTTTACCTGTTGCAGCCCATAAAGCACAAACATTTGCAGACTGCCTCAGTTGTTGAGCTGCAGTGAAGTGGGCATCTTTAACCAAGAGAGTGTAAAGCTGTTTGCTTGATATGTAACACTGTACCCTACTTAAATAGTTGCATTTTTTTAGATACTCAGTAACTCTTCAAAATACCCTCTTCCAGTTCATCTAGGTAGTACCCTAAGCACATCTTTCTTGATAATCTTAACAATATGGACACTCACAAGTAGTAAGTTGCCTCATATCATTTATGAGCTCAGTTTTGGCGTAAACCTGGGAATGAATGGTTATCTTGGCATGGTCTTGTTTGCTCTCCAATGTCGTGTCTGTTGAAAGGGCAACTGAAATACATGTTGCTACAGTAGTACTTTTGGGGCTTTTGATGTAGAATGATGATGACTTCAGCAGAATTTCTTTCTGGAAGTTTCTTTTTCCAGACTGAGTTTTAAAATGTAGCTCACAGTTCCTATTTCAATTGATACACAGTGGAACGAATTAGATAACTCTATGCTTGAATCATGTTATTGCAGTTGGAAAGCAAGTATTTTTCTAAAATGCTTAGTTTGTTAATGATGCCACTGATTTTTGTGCTTCTGTAGCACATGCATTTTCTCTTTTGTTTATAATGTGAATGTATATGGAATGAAAATGTGTCTTCTAATGAAAGGTCATACTCTGCATTCAGAGGCCTGTATGCCCAATTTGGTTTATCTTTCTTGTCAGCTGTATAAACTAGTGGATGGAGCACTAGCTGCTAGCATTTTCTTCAGTCCCTGTACTTTTGTGCCTTAGCTAAATATGAGGCATATTTGTAAATTTGGGGTAAAACAGAAATCAAATCTTTAATGTCTAAACAGAAGTCCTAACAGCTTCAGCTAGATCTGACAAGACCCATATGTCTTGAGGTATTTGACACTTAAATCATGTTTTCTCACTGTTTTTTTTCCTACATATTATATTCCACTGTTGTAGTTAACCTTCTTCCATTCTCTATTTTTCCAGCTGTCAAACCTGCTTAAACTTGGGAAAGCAATCTTATTTTTAGTATTCAGATTGTTGATATGGAAAATGGTCATAAGCCCAATGGATGCTTTGGTTCTTAAAACTAAAATTTTGTGTTGTATGGTTTCTATATGTGAGCCACAATCTATGCTTAAACTGGACAAAAAATGTCTGACCACAGGCAGATGTTTTACAGATTTCATGAACCTTACATTGTGCATAATCCTGCAAATTTAAAGAAATGGCCTAGTCTAATAGGTAATGAATTCAAAAGCTGAATCCACATGCTTTGTAAGCAAAATCATGCAGTCAGCTAAAACTTACTACAAGTTTCATGTAAACACTTAGATAGGAGGGTGCATATTCTTTGCAAACAGCCTGAATTTTAGCAGCATCTCAGTAATATGATGTAACTGATTATCAAGTTTTGTGAGACTTGTGGAGTGAATTTATTGTCCTTCAAAAGAGAGATTAATGTACAAGCATCTTAACAGCATTTAGTACTAGGTAATCGAAGAGTTGGTGTGCTTCTGATAGCCAAGAAGTTGACAGAGAGCTCTAGTCAAGAGTAAGTTTAAATATGAGAATTTTTTGTGATGGCTGTGTACCGCCCAGGTGTTTTTTGACAACAGGGAAAAGCTTGAGCATGTTCATAGTACCTTTCTAGCCTTCCTTTTCTAAAAGTCATAGAATTTCTAGTCAGCTTATTTTGAAAGGCAGGTTTAACAAAGATTATTTCCTCTGGGTAAAATAAATTTTTATGCTTGCTTTTTTTTTTTTTACACTATTTATCAGCATCTTCAGTAGTGTCAAGTAGTTTGGGTTTTATTTCCCCAAACAGTGGTATCCTCAAAGTTAAGTACCTGCTGAAGACACTAAACACTGTTTCAGGTATTTTCTATGGGCAGAATAGTGAGATATACTTTGATGGTTCCTACTGTTCTGCATTTACTGGCTTTGATATCTGAGGTTAGACCAGATGATTTCTGCCATTCATGTCTTACATGTGAGCTAGGTGTCAGCCTCCTTGTAGGGTGGGGCATGTCTGTACAACTGTACTGACTGCTTGGGGAGAGAAAACCTAAAAAACTGTGGATGATTTTTGCCTTTAGAGATTATGGTTTTGTGTAGCTTTTTGTTGGTTTTACTTTGGTGGTTATTTTATTTTTACACTTTAAGTGCTTCTCATAATCTTGTTAGTTTCATAGGAGAGTTTCTTGTGAAAGTAATGTCATGAACTTGGGAAGTCCCAGCTATGTTGTGCTGGCAAAAGGTCAGCCACGTTTACCATGATGGTATCACATTTTATGCTTGTTTATTACTAATGCTCTGGATTAAGTTGAAATTGTGTTTGTTTGTTTTAAGAGCTTGAACGATGCAGTGAAGAAAAGAGCTTGATACTTTCGAGGTACTTGTTATAACAACATTCTTATTTTGCTCAACAGAGATGTAGAGCAGCTGTCAGTAAGGGAACTTGGCCATTCCAAGAAAGCTGCAAAGAGCAATACAGATGACATGGATTCCAAGGTTCGGGACACGGGCAATGACAGTGCTAGCACTGCCCCAAGAAGCACAGAGGAGTCTCTTTCAGAAGATGTGTTCACAGAATCAGAACTTTCTCCAATACGTGAGGAACTTGTTTCCTCAGATGAGCTTCGACAAGATAAATCTTCTGGAGCATCATCAGAATCTGTCCAAACAATAAACCAGACTAGTGCTGAATGTTTAACAGTCATTTCAGAATCCAATGAAGCTGCCAGTGACTTAAAGCCCAGTGCCGAAATGGTTGTAGATGTTAAACAGTTTGGTACCCACTTAAGTTCAGAAAGTGCTAAAATGTCTGTAAAAGGAGGACAAGAACCTGGTGAAAATACTGCAGATATCCTCCAGCAGTCTTTGCAAAGATCACAGGGTAGTGAGGAGCACAGCAAGGAGACAGAAGTGGGTAAGGATCAGGATTCATCACTAGGAAAAAAAGCAGATAATGAGATGGAAGAGGAATGTCCAGGTTGTGAAGGTACCACAGACTCTCAAAAGAAAGAGACACCTAGCAAAGGAAAAGTAGTGGGAGAGCCAAGTCAAGACTCAGAGGCAGAAGTTGAAGAACTCCGCAAGCTCTGGAAGACACACACTATGCAACAAACAAAACAACAAAGAGAAAACATGCACCAGGATTCACAAAAAGAAATCAGTCAGAAAGCTGTGTCTGCAGGAGATGGGCGGTTAGAAGGTGAGTCAGTAGGTATTCATGGGTACAGTATTTACCTTCAGATTTAAAATATATCATCCTCCAGTTTAATGGAAATTCTGGATTTTTTTCATTCTGTACAACATATCTTTTCATGTGCTGGTTATATTTCTTATTGGCTTGAAGATACTCCAAAGTTAAACTTTACATAATTTTTGGAGAAAATATTTGATGCTTTCAGAATGCTGTTTCACTTGCATCTTGTCTTACTTTGATGCTGACTAGAACAAGGTTAAGCATCCAAAAAGCCTGATTCAGGAAAAATAAGGGCTAGATTTTAGGAAACTAGTACTGTGGATACAGTGAACAGCTAGGTTTTATTTCTTGAGTACCTTGATTCTTCTGCAAAGATCAGGGTCCTGGGATTATTAGTTGGAAGTTACCCTTAAAGTCTGTTCAAGTTTTTATCATACAGAAATATGCTGTGCCTTTAAACAACTTAAATATGCTTCTGGATGAATTTGAATTTGCTTTCTAAAAAATTCACAAGTTACTTTCTCATGTCTTCCCATCTTACTAATGGAGATAACTGAACTATTTGTTTTAATTGTGCAATATTTGGGTAACTACGTAAGGCTCTGTTAGTGTGTGACAGGCATTAAAGGTAAGTGAAGTGCATTTGAAGGTTAAATTCATTATATTAATTATTAAAGTTGAAATTATATTGAATAGAAGTACATTCTTTGGTTAACTGAAGTTCATCTACACTTTTTTTTTTTGGTTGGTTGGGTTGGGGTTTTTTTCTTTTAAGGAAGTAACTGAATTTTGAAATTTGAAGCATATGAATACTTGCATCATTCTGTGATAAATTTGGTTTTTATGCTGTAAATATTAGAAGTATTTCTAATACTTCTGGCTACTTTCTAATATACTTACTAGTACTACTTTCTAATACCTCTGGCAGATGTCAGCTAGCAGTAGTTGCTGATTGTAACTTTAAAAAAATTCAGGTACTAAGTCTTCTTTGGCACAGTTGCTGTTTTTCTTACAAATTAATATTTGTAACTCAGTTGCATTAAATGCCTTAATTTTGGTTTTTTGTAAGATTGTATCATTGACTAACTGCGGGTTGTTCGTGTGTTATGTGATATGTATATTTGCAGAGTAAATATATAAATAACCAAAAAAGTGTCTGCATACAGTCCTACAGAAGAGCGCTGGCTAGAAACCTTATATACACATAGTGCTGCTGCCTCACTCCAGGTTGATGGGCTAAAGTACAAAGTAAAAAAACACGAAAAGCACAAGATGCCTCTTGGAGATTTGGACCAATTCAGTCCAACTTCAGCAGGAATTATTACAGCTCTTATTCTTGCATGTTGTATTAGCAGAATGCAAATAAATGAATAAATTATGAAGTAATATTTCTCACCTTTGGTGAAGCTTCTACAGGCATGATTAAACAGAACCAAGGTAAAAGCATAGATCTGATCTATAACTCTTGAAAATCAGACTGAATATGACATCTGTTAACAGTAGGTCACTAAAAACACCAGGTCATTTAAGATTTGAAATATAATAAATACTTTCAAGTACCCTTTCTCAAAATACAACTCTAAAGTAGTAATACTATGAGTTTTGGATCAATAATTTACCTAGATAGTATTTTTGTCTCTTTCATATAGCAGGAGCTTAGTTGAATTTTTTTCTCTTTTGTGGCAGCTTTTGAGAATTTAGGTTTTGAGAGCTATTGTTTTTTTGAACTTTGCAGAAGCTAGTTGTTTGAGTTTGGAATTAATGATCTAAATCTTTATTCTGAATGTTGAGGTGATGCAATGCAAGTAGATACTTATGAGTAGACACATCAAGTTTAGAATAACTAAAAAGGTCTTGCTTGTATCTACTTTTATTTTTTTATTGCCCAAGCTTCTGTTTTTACAGACACCTTTGTTAACTACTGGACTGAAATAAAGCTAGATGTGGTTGATACTTTGGAGAAATTGTAACAATCTATAATTTTGTGTGTGTATAAACAATTTAAAATCTCATTAATGATGACATGTCAAAATATTTGCTGCTTAGCTGAATATTGGCAGAGATTGAAAGGAAAGACAAGAAGCATGAGACAGTAGCCATTGCTGAAATCTTTTCTCATTAATTTAGTGTCAAATATACAACAAGATATTGGAGAACTCACAAAAAAAAGAAAGCATCTGAAATAGTCCTTTTGAGACTTGGAGCAGAGCTAAATTGTTTTTTATTTTTTTATCCATCTGATAGCTGAAACCATAATCCCACTTATCTGAGCTCAGGGAAGTCCTAATGTGCTGCCTCTGAAGGACCAAAATCACAAATACCAAATCATTTGAAGAGTATTTATCTAACACTGCCACAGAGTTTGCATGCCAGTCCTATGAACCAGGCTTTTTTGTTTATTTTTATTTTTTTTAGTGTTGTTTTTTTTTTAATATGACAATTTACCTTTGCATTTACACATTAATAAAATACTTCCAAATAATGCATGTTACTATGGCTAATTTACTATACTGTATGCTGCAGGTATAATTCTAAAATGTTGACTGAAAACATGACTGAAAATTAGGAGGCAAACATTTAAATAGTTACTAGAAAAAAAATAGTCTTTGAGGAACAGTGCTGTTCTAAACTTCATGGTGAAAATCTCATTAAGAAAATGTTTATAGAGCAAGAAGGTCTGTGCTTAGTGGATCTGTGGTCTGCATGGATGCTGAAGGAGAACTTCAGCTGTAAAGAAAAGATGTGTCCTGGGAAATTGAAACCTATCTGTATGTACATGTAATACCAGAGCTAGGATAAACCCTTTATTGTCATAACTGATCATAATAGCTCTTAAAATTACATTTTCCTTTCTTGCTTTAAAAAATTCTCTTATGGCTGGAGGATTTGGTAAATATAGTAAAGAAACAATTTTAAGAAGGCTTCTTCTTTTACCTTGTGCTGACTTGACAATTCAGACCTTGAGAGTAATCACATAATTCTTTTAGTTCAATTCAATAAACAACCAAAGAGAAAAATCCTGTACAGCAACATCCAGTATACTTCATCCTGAGGTGGTGTTCATACCATTGAAATGTTTGATATAGCTAAAAAATTAAAATTTGTCTTAATCCTGTATCAATAGGGCCCATTTTCCCTTGTAAATTATAAGAAAATAACAAATAGCTCTGACACGTGTGAATCAAGCGTATTTAACAGAAGTCTTTTTTTAAAATACATATTTAACACAGTATCTTTTTCATATATGTGGGATAGCTGTTTAATAGTGGGAGGATGGTGATTCAGTGTTGAGAGTATGCATCAAGAATACTGTCTGAATACTTGCAAGCTTGGATGAAATGCTGTAACAGTGTGATCTGTAGTTGGAAGCAGAAATGAATGTTAGAATTTAGTGTGTTGTATTCTTAAGTTAATTCTGCTGTTGTGATTTTCATAACATAAAAGGGCAGATTATTATTACCTCTTATCTTACCCCATCTCCCATTACTTACTTACATAAATGTCTTATATCCCTCAATTGTCTAATATAAAATAATTAATGATTTTGTTAAGCTTTTTAGTACATTGTGGACAGCTTACTTTGTCTTTATTAATAGGTTCTTCTGTTATGAAAGAAAAAAGACGACATCGATCTCACAAGTTTCTGTGTCTCAGGGTTGGAAAACCCATGAGAAAAACATTTGTTTCTCAAGCAAGTGCAACAATGCAGCAGTATGCACAAAGGGACAAAAAACATGAGTACTGGTTTGCTGTTCCACAAGAAAGGTAAGACAGAGATAAATTGTAAAAATCAGCAATTGCCAGTAGGTGTTTGAGCTTTTTATTCTTTCTGCACTATTCAAAATTTTGCAGTGACTGTATCTCTCTAACCACAAAAAAGGGTCAGCGTCTGAGGATGTTGTTGATTGGCTTGTATTGTATTTGCCATTGGAGTACCTCATTACCTTACTGACATTTTACTGGTTTACTGGAGTTACTTGTAAGTTTGGCAAATAGTTTCTCATTATATTATTTAAGCTCTTGTTTGTAGCAAGTAAATAATGAAAGGAAGATTCAAGTCTGGTGGAGGAAGTTAAGTTTGTCATTATCTGTGCTTCCCATTATTTGGAAACTTTCTAAAAATCCTCTTGTAGTTCAGAAGAGCTAGCTGGGGTTCCTTTGTCTTATCTTTGTATATGGAACACAAAACCTTTCCATGAACCAACTTAAGCATGTCTACTGGAAAAATAGCTAAATTGGTTGAACTCATTCAAATAAGACATGAGACTGTTCATGCTCACTCCCTGGTACAGTCTCGTATTCTGAAATGATCTTTACTGCTAGGAAACTAACTGCTTTTCAACCCAAGAGTGGTTTTTAGGGGTGTTACATACTTGTCAAAGAGTGAGGGGAAAAGAAAGAAACAAAAAACTATCAGTTATCAGCTGGTATAAATACCTACCTGCCATGATCAAGTCACTTTTCCATCTTTTCTTTTGAGCTGAATGGCATAGAATGTCCAGTTGGGGCACTGCAGTTGAGGACAGATATGGATCAATTGGAGGGAGTCTAGAGGACAACAGCAAGACTATTTAATGCCTAGAAAGTGTAACATATAAAGAAAATTAGAAGTAAGTGGGGTTCTTTAATCTGAAGCAGAAGAGGTTGATTACAGAAATAAAATTCTTTTATACTGAAATTGGGTGCAACAAGAAAGGCAGTAGTCTTCTTTTTATGTCTGCTATGGATGGAAATGTGTGATGGACTGAAATTATGGCAAAGTATTATACTTATCCAACAGGTAGAACTGAGTCTATGGTAGTGCATCACTAACCTGCTTCTAAACATCAACCCTGCTACCTCTTAAGTGGTAGAGGGGACACAAAGTTTTGAGTCAAAGGTCTGTCCCACTAATTCTGCTGCTGTTAATCCTGTCTGGGCCAGGAGTTATCTTGTGGTTACAGCTAACTCAAATCTGCTTGTTCTAGTAGTATCATATTTAATTTGAAAACAGATAGATGTTTCATGTATGGCAATGATATCTAGATTAGTTGATTAAAATTATTACTGTCTCTTTGGCTCATTTTTTAATGTAGCAAGCACTTATCTCCAGCACAGAGCAGAATTGATCACCTATTTTGGAAGAAATGTTTCTTATTTTTCAGTCTGTACTGATATCCTTGGAAATTATTTTCATCTGTGGAGGGTCTCTCTCTAACTGAATGGAGTAGTATACTATCAGTATCAGTTCTTTATTCATTCAATGTGTGTCCTATGTTTTTTGTAAAGAAACAGCTATGTCCTCATAGTGGGGTGTTAATTTTCTTAATTTGGTGTTAACCTTGCTGAGTGCTAGTCTGCATAGATGAAAATACCTAGAGCCAATCCAGCTGTCTTTGTCACCGAGTAGTATGAAAGAGAGAAAAGCATTATTTCAGTGTTCTTACTCTCAAAGGAGCCAGTCTGGGAAGGAGTGTCTTACAGTTCCTTAAGCATCAAGTTTCATGTACTTTTTGTAACTACTATAATAATATAGAACTCAAAGTTCTTGAAAAGTTAAAATCAGGACTTAAAAAAACTTTCATACTTGCATGACAACTTAAAATTGATGCCTCATTCAGTGCATGAAGAGTCTGCAGTTTCTTGGTTTTGACTGAAAGAACTTACCTAACCTTGTGCATCCAGAATATTTTATTATTTCCTATTGCCAGAGAAAGATTTACCCCTTTTTTTTCCCCCCTTTTATCACTGTTATTCAGGAACCTCAATCTTAACAAGGGTGATTCTGAATCACCTTTGTTAAGATTGATTATGAATAAGTCTGACCCTGTTCAGAGACTGTTACTGCATACCTGTGTGCAGCATTCTTTTGGGCAAAGGTGCACGAAAAATATAACTACACTTTTGAGAAACTTTGCAGTTCTGTATCTCTTCCTGTTCTTCAAGTGTTCAGTTTTTCAAGGATTATTAAGGAAGGGAGAAAAAAAGGCTCAAATATTATTCTTCATGCTAAGACAATACTCAGATAAAGCAAAACATCTCTGAAGAAAGACATAAGGAATATTCAAACTCTTGTAACCAGAGCCATGAAGATCTAGCTCTGACTCTTTTCTATGGTCAAGGGATACTAGTGGATGCATTGCAAGTCCTTTTCCTGAGTGCTCTGTCTGTGCACCTGCAGCAAATACAGGATAAACTGACATCTGTTAGGATTGCAAATAACTGCCTCCTGTGAATTTGGGTGATTTTGCTCTTCTAAACTGGAGAACAGTGCCATTTGTGGCACATAACTTAAAAGGAGGTAACTTCGAATCTTGGTACTTACTGTAGCTTGGAGCTTATGATTTCATGATTCATACATATATGTGCATGCTTTCAGCAGTCTTCCCCCACATCTGTAGTACTTCCCACAATTTGTATAATTCTGATTGTCTTGGAAGTGGTCAACTGTTCTTCAGGCAAAGGGAAAACAGACGTGCAGGAATTTTTTAAATTCTAATTTTGTTTGGTTTTATGTAACTCTTTCTAAATAAGATAAAGAAGTCTTTTTGTTTTATTTTGGCAGTAACTTCAGTTTTAAGCAGAGGTATCCAATGAGACAGAAGTGGTTGAAAGATCATACTTGTATGTGAAATCACAGCTAATCCATTGCCAACTTGTTTCTTGTTTTTTTTTCCTACAGAGTCAGCTTCATATATTTAAAAATAAAAAAAAAACCCAAAGAACTAGCTAGTGTTTTTATTAAATGTGTCTCTAATATCTAGTAAAATATGAAATAGTATTTTTATTTTAACCTTAAATACTTAATATTATTAGACATCACAAACTTAGCTTATTTTTTTTTTTCTGTGTCATAACTTGACTTTTCTAGGACAGATCACTTGTATGTCTTCTTTATCCAGTGGAGTCCAGAAATATATGCAGAAGATACTGGGGAGTCTCTTCGGGAACCTGGATTTATAGTGGTAAAAAAGAAGGAAGAGCCTGAAACTAGCGAAGAATCAAGTACTGAAGATGCTGCTAAAGAATGGGAGGTAAGGAAGAACAGTGTCAAAGATGTTTTTTTTTAATACACTCATAAGAATATATTAAAATAGTATTAAATATTTTCCAAGAGGGAAAAAAAAAAAACACTTTATTAGTCTGGTTATCATGATCATGGCTGTTCAGTTTATGCCATCCTAATGCTTTACTCCAACATCAGATCAGGGCAACATTTCACAATTCCAAATCATTTTTGTGTGGAGCAAGTTGTAACTTAAAACTCCTAGGTAAAGGAATGTGAGTAGAGCAACAAAGTTGGAATTTTGGTGAAGCAGACTTAATTTTCAGTCTCATAAACTGACAGTTTTCTGATATTGATTATTCCTATATTTAGAGTGTTCAGTGTTTATTGGTAAGACTCTAAAGATGGACGGGACAGCAAAAGACGAAAAGAACAGCTATTAATGACATGCCTTTTCAATAATTTAGTAATTAATTTTGCAATTTTGACTTATTCATGCATTATAATGCTGTTGAGTGTATTTTAGAAATATATTTTAACTATTTATTTTCTCTTTAAATAATAAGTACATTTCTCTCATGTGACTCTGTGTCCACTGTGTTTCTATGGACACATCTTTACACGTCTACGTGGTTTTGTTTTGTAGTGTACATGCAGTTAAAGCACTTCCAGTCTTGTACATTCAAGTGTTGGTCAAAAGTTTGATGATTCTTGTCATATATATTGTAGAAGTATCCCATCAGCACTGTTTAATTTGAGTCTTGGGACAGCAATTGCAATCTCTGACTGTAAGATTTCTTTTGTTTTTCTTCCCCCTACCCCTACCCTGCAGTGTAACATGTTGAAATTAAGGAAGTCTACACTGTTTTATGTAGAGTGTAAAAGAAATTTTAAAGAACAGCAATAGTCTAACTACAGGTAGTAGTTTTCTGCTTAGCTACAAAACTCAGAACCATAGAACTCTGAATTCAAAGTTGAAATGTAGCTAGTTGAAGAATTAGGCTGTGGTTGCAAGACATTCCCTGCAACTCAGTGATTTCTCATGGTCCCATGGAGCAATTTTGCTTTGAGACATTGAAATTAGTATCATAAAAACTTGTCTTTTTAACTTTCATATTTTCAGCATATGTATTGCTTGAGTTTTTCCCAGCAGTGTATTTTGGTGTTAACACTTGCTCAAAGCCTTTATAGGTATTTGGTGTTTTAAAATTTGACCTTTTGGAGCATGGGTATCAGTGGATAGTGATCTACATTATGGTTTAAAAGCACAGTATATCTCTCTTTTAGTGAGCTCTTCAGTATTTGGCACCTTAATATAACTACAGAATAATTTCCACAGAATATAGTGAAAATGTTTTTTTCTTGATGGAATGTGGTAGATTTTAGAAACTATTTTTGAAAGTAATTGAGGCAGTACAGTTTTTGCAAGTATTAAAATCTGTAAGTTACTTACCACAGAATGAGACCGCACCTTAAGCCTGTATTTGGGACTTCTCTGGAAACAGTCATAGGAAATATTTCAAAAATACTTAATACAATAATTTCTATGTGTTATGTGAAATTGTCAAGCTTGGTTCTCTTAATATTATCAAATAATAATTTTCTGGATTTACATGCTAATGTGATTAGTGAGATGGATAACTTTATAAAAAAGTGGTATATAAATAGTACAAGAAATATGCTAATGTGGTCTTCTGTGCATTTTAATTTGTGTAACGTGGCTTCCTATGACTGACTTTTAGCACAAATCTGAAAGCTCTTAAAAACCTTCTAATCAGAAATGTTTGACAGTACTGGATGGTTTGAGCTATCATTTCAGTGCCTTTTAACATATATGCTAGAAAATTAGAGAAAATATGGGGAATTGTAGATGTTGTTGTCACACTCATTATTTCCACTGAATTTCAGTCATTATTTTCAATCAATATACTTCCTTCAATGCAACAAGCTTTTCTTCTGCCAGTTTTTGCTCCAGGTGCAATCTAAAATAGTAGGTGAACAGTATAATTGAAGCCTTTTTCTGGGTATTTGGCTGAAAAACAGGCTGCCTTTTTCAGATCACAAGGATAGGAGAACTTTGGGTGGAAGGGAAGTGGAAATGCATGACAAAGTATTGTTCATCTACCAAAGGATGAAGGTAGTGGAGTACCTTTCTTTTCCAAAATGTGTTCTTCCTGCTGTCATTTTACAGTATCTTAAAACTAGAAGAATAGGGAAGAGGATTAATGGGTAACCCAGGTGTGGTGCTCTGAAACAGCTTTTGTTTCTTTGCAAGTTTTGTTAATACATTCAGGTACAGCTTTTATCAATACACTTTGAGAAACCCTATGCTTGTTTACTGGAAAAGAAATTACGGAAAGATTATGGGATAGTAGGTGTTGGTTTATTAAGTTTATCAATGAATAATGAATCAATTGAACTCTTACTCAAACTTCAGTTTTTGTGTGCTTGCTTCTACCTTAATCAAATACGCATTGTACAGTGTCAGAACAAGTCCAGCAAATCCTTGTAACTTTGTCCTTTTGTGTTGCACCCTTGATAGAAAATTGACTTACTAGAAATAACAATGAATCTACTGCTAATATTACCATCAGTAAAGGTAATTCTAATTCACAGAGTTTGAAACAATCTGTCTGAGACACCTTGTAGCTGCTGTTGCTGATGTTGCTGCTCGGTATCTCTTCCTGCCTGTGTCATTTGCAAAGCTTTATAAAAAGGATACTTTTTCACTTAAGATCAGCCCTTACTAAAAACTTGTCTCTGGTATCCACTAGAAATAAATAGGCAATAACTTTATTTAATATACTGTCTAAGAAATGAAAGTGATGCTAGGTTCTCAGTTGTGTTATCCCCATCCATTTTTCTCGAATATCTCTTTTATCTTGTACTTTTAGTGAATGGGCTTATACCAAGAAAGAGGGTGTTTTGAATTGTGTGGGGTTGTTGGGTTTTTTGTTTTGGCTGTGTTTCAGGGTTGTTTTGGTGCTGTTTTTTTTTTACCATCTGTACTGAGCTATAAGGTATATTTATCATGGTATTCTTTTTTTACTTGATGTGTCTAAGTTCAAGTGCTAATGGCTTTCTATATCTGTTAGCACAAATGATGAATACTGTTACATGTTAATAAACAAACTCGTGTTCCTAAGCATATTCTATACTTGCATCCAAACATGGCAAGACTTTACAGCAAGCTGACTCCTTCTGTTGTGCAGTGTCTCGGAAACAATTTCAATTGGTACTTACGATGTAATCTTGTTTCCTTTTTAAGTTCAAGTTGTGTATATAGTAGGTTCCCTTTGAAACCTGATATCTGTTAAGGAAACACTTGAATTGCTCTGCATTAGAGTAATTCTTGTTTAAAGCATTGATTCTTCCTTTCCTTTCACTGTCACTTGATCTCATTGCCATTATTCAAGATTGAGTCGTACTTACTGTCCATGTAAATCTAAATACTCATTCAAAAGATATTTGAAAACAGGAAATTTCTTGTCTTAGGACCCATGAACTGGTCTTAGAGTAGTTGGAAGCTCATCAGTTTGATTTTTTCATTACCTTTGTTCATTGTGGAAGAAATACAGAAAATTTGATTTTAAACTGTCTAGAAGTTAATTTCCAAAATGAAGATTGAGTTGATAGACACTTGCAAATATTTTTTCCTAGACATGGTAGGTCATGTTCTGGACTTGCATTTACTTGCATTACCTTTGGTTTTGCCTATTGAATGTCTGTAGAAAACATGGATACAATGCTTCTGGAAAGCAGTAACTCACTTGTCCAACTGAATTTCAGTTAGAACTTAAGATGTGGTTTGAAAATGCTTACTAGATCAAACCATTAGTTGCAACTGAAGTTCTATCTCCTTGAAACGCTATTGGACTTGGACACTCAGCAATCCAACATTACCGAAGCTGTAACTTCTGGAGTGTCTCAGAATTCTATTTCTGCGTATTTATGGAAATGTGAAGGTCACAAATTGTGATTGTCTCCTGGTTAGATAAGCACCTATGTGCAGTATCCCAGTCTTGAAACCTTTTTCAGATGTTACGTTCTTTATTGGATCTGGACTGAAACCTACAACATTTCTATATTAAAGTGGATATTGCAGTTTTAGAATGCACTGCTATCTTAAATTTTTGTATTCTTAATCATGTTCCTTCTGTAAATTTAGTTCCATTCTCTACTGTACACTTCAGTGCTTGGATGCTGGTGCAACATCTGCTTGTTGTGTCTTGCATTTTAAAATGTGATATGAACATAATGCTGTATGATAAGCTGGATAATACTGGATGAGCAGAGAGAAGAGGAAGCCTGAAACTTGTAGGCTTCTTGAATGAAACATTGCACAGGATGTGTAAAGATGAACCATGCTAACAGTCTTCAGAAGAATATTTTTTCCAATATGTTTCTGGAAAGGCTGTCTCTTTATGATAATGAATTGTATATACAAGCTAGATGGTTATTTGGTTTTTATATCGTGTATTGTCAGTGAAGAAATTGGATGTGTCACTATGCATGTGTTCCTCTGCATTACCACAGAATTTCTAATAGGCTTTGCTCTTATACTGGAGGATGAGTCTCTTCAATTCTAGCAGTCATGTGCTGTAGTAGGAACATTTCTGTTAATTTGTTGTGGTTGGAGAAAAGGACTCTGTCTATTTACATCTCTTTGCAGAGATTGATAATTTTCTTTCTTGCTTTTGCAATTAACTTGAGTGATATTGTACTGTCTCTCAGTATTAGGGTATTTCTTGTTTTGCTGTATTTATTGTTGCTACTTAATCTATTTTGAATCTATTTATAACTTGTAAGTGGAAATTCAGAGGTTTTGATGGCTTGGAGCTGTCCTGTAGTTGGAGTCGTGAATGTGCAGTTGTAATTGGTGGCTATTTCATGTATC
Source organism: Vidua macroura (assembly GCF_024509145.1). NCBI lineage: Eukaryota > Metazoa > Chordata > Aves > Passeriformes > Viduidae > Vidua > Vidua macroura. The sequence goes on from NC_071571.1 coordinate 135,746,598, forward strand.
TGATAGAGGCATCTGGGATGGTCCCTCTGCTAAGAGTTAAAACAGAGCCATTTATCTAAAAAACTTGTGCTTTTGAGATTCTTAATGGCTTTCAGCATACCTTTGAAAATCCTCAGAAAAGCTTTGTGATGGAAAAATACTTCAGTTTTTTTCCCCCTCCCTTTCCTTAAGCTGTTGACAGGAAACAAAGGATGACTTCTCAAATTAGACTTCCTTTCTTATGGAAATTTTCTCAGCCAAGAGAAGTTAAGAAGTTGGGCCAGTTCATGTTGTATTGATACTAGAGGAGATAGCTTTTTGTAAGGTTTCAGTGTCTTTTTTTTTTTTAATTTCAACTGCATTCTAACTTCATTACTCCTGAACTTTATACTTATTCATGTGGAGTCAACAGCAAGTTGTAAATAAATGGAGTAATTGTGCTCCCTCCCACCTGTCCTGTTATCCTTCTAGGCTAACCTCTGTTTCTTAAGAGGAATGGAGCACAGGAAATATCTTTTCTACTAATGTAACCTCACTCAAAAAGCGTGAATGCTAAATGTAGGGATTGTAGAATTCAGTGTCACAACTTTTCTGTTGCTGTGGTATCAGGACATTGTTAGTGACTACGTGAAACAAAATAGTTCCATCTTATCTGGCTGCAAAAACCTTTTTCCACACCTGGTGTCTAGTCTTCCTACTGAAGCTGAGGGTTACTATGCTTACTGCCCTGTTTCAGTGTTATGTAATCTTGTCATAAGTGAAAATCTTGATGATAAGTTAAAATCTGGTATGGCAAAAGGTCTAAACCAGGTAATTGGTTTGGAGAGGAAATAAGACATTCTGTAAGTTGTGCTTTTATTTATTGTCACTCTCCTTTTTCTCTGAGACAGATTTTTTTTTTTTTGAGACAGATTAGTTTATTAGAAGAAACGACTTTGTGAGGTAAAATTACTGAAAGGACTATGCATATTGATTGTGTAGAGATCTTTATCTTGGCTGTGAATTAACAATAACAAGATCATTATTCAATGTAATTAGATACATCTTCTGTTGCTCCATTGTCAATGTAAGAAATAGGTGGATGCTCTTAAGTGTTTACTGCTGTTCTGCACAGATGTCATGTGTGAGCTTGTGCTCCTCACTAGAATCTTTTATTAAGAACACTGATGGCAAGGCCTACATAAATTGCAACAAGATATGAGATTCTGATTCCAGTTAACAGATCACTACTGTAATCCCCAAACACATGAAAAAAATAAAAGCAGTTTATTAATCTTTAAGTGTTGCTACGGAGGTCAGATTTCTCATGTGGGCTTCTTTCTGTGGCTGGGGTGGAGATCTGTTGCAAGTGACAATTTTGCCACTTCCCTGAGTGTGCTGTGTCTGGGTGCTGCTCAGATTCTGCCTCCCTCCCTCTGCAGCAGATGCTCCCAGCTGTGGGCAGCTGCCAGCTCGTGGGGGTGGCTGCTGCTGCTGCAGGGCTGAGCAGCTAAACACTGTCAGGGGGTCTCAAAGTTACTTGTGCATTCATTCCCATTAAAGTTTGCAGCTGTAGTTAAGTGAAAAAGTGAGTTGGCAGATCGAACAGAACTTTATTGCTCACTTTTCATTGGAGCACGTTTTTAAATCCTTTTGAGAAGCTATGAGAGAAGTCATTTTTATTTAGAGAGAAGCTTGAAACTTCTAATAAGCAAATTGTTAGAATTGCTTAAGATTAAATGTTGCTGGATAAAAAAGGATTCAGTTCGTCAGATTCTTTTCTTCCTTCCCAGAAACATGTTGGCTTGTGTTAGGGAAGAATTTTTTTTTTCTTGAAGGGCAGGGAACAGATGACTGATAGTAGGCTGTGGAAGAGTTTGTTGTATTACTAGCTTTTGCTTTCAGCCCTAACGGTTTCATTTCCAGACAAAGTTTGAAATACTTTTGCTGCATAGTCTCCATTCCTTTAAGATTTCCCATACTTGGCAGAGAAGGGGGTGATGTCTGTAGCTTGTATTATTTTTATATTGATGGCAATTCTCATTTGAAACAGTTTTAAGGATGTCTGGTTTTTGTTCTTATTTTAACCCTCAGTATTAGTTCGCTTATTATTTGAACGTAAAACCCAACCAAAAAACTCAAGCACATAAATAGGCATATAGCTTATTATTGGAATTGTACACCATTTGACTATATATTTAGTCAAATCATTGTCACATATTTGAATTTCCTAAATACCAGCTTCAATGTTCCAATGATAAAGATGTTTTTACTTGCCACCTTAATACTTGTGACTTGCCACCTTAATACTTCTGATCAGTTAGAACAAATTTACTTTTAAAAATGCCAGCTCCCATAAAAGGTTTTACTGAAAAGAAAAACATTTTATCCATCAGAATGTTAGACACTAGTGCAAGGTGAGGTGTTCCAATACATAATTTGCAGTAAAATACAAGTTTTGGTCCTGCTTTTCTCTGCTTGGATGTCTTGGCTTTTAGATCACAGCGCAACAGCCTGAGCGAGCAATGATTTAATGTTGTTCTGTTGCTGCCCTGGCCTATTTAATACTCTCACACAGAACCTGGAGCATGGGTGATGTGGAGATTATTTTGGTGGTTGTTGTTTGTTTTGGGGGATATTGGGGGGGGGGAAGGGAGGTGTTTCATTTCGGGTGTGGGTTAGAAAGACTGCAAGTGCTACTGCAAAGAGATTCTTACAGGGTTGTCATGCTTTTTAGTATTGCACGTGCCTGTTTAAATAAACATCCTTCCTTAAAGGAAAAAATAATCATGAGTCCAAAAATACTTTCTTGCTGGGACTAGCATTTAACCCATACAGCAAATTTAGCTTACACACAGAAGGATTCATTTTCTTCTTGTAGCTTACAAACTGAAAAGGCTGCGAGGCTAACAGTTTCCAAATGCTTTAAAAGCCCCCCTTTTTTTAACAATATTTTAAATCTTCACTGACCCTCTTCTAACTGGTTCTGGACTCTCAGAATTTACTTACAGGGTTGTCAGCATAAGGAAGTCAAACTATCAGTTTAATATTGAATGCAAACACTTTACCATTAGAAATCGTTTAAAAGCAATTACCTTATAACCGAATATTGCAAGCAGTCCTTGGGGATTCTTTTTGTGTTCTTCAATATTGTGTATGAATAATTCAGCTCTGTATCTTTAAATACTTTGGCCTTTTAACAAACTAGTGCTCTGCAACCACGCTTGAGCACAGGAAGCCTTCCTCCTCGTGTATCGTCATCACTTGCGATACATCCCCCTGCTACACACTCGCTCATTTGCTCCCTGCCTTGTCAGTCAAATGTGAGCGTCCAGCAAACTATCCTGTCACAGCGTCGTGGGGCTCTGCCTGTGCTTGGAGCTGACAGCAGGTACAGAGAATGCTTTCAAACACCCTTGAACCGTGGTTTTTGTTTCATTTCCTTTTTTAGTCTCGTTTTATTTTTAGAAGGGAAATGTCTCGTCTCTGGTATGCGAAGAAGGGAAGAAAGCACCAGCCAGTTAATCGTAAATGCACTCTGGTAATTCTCAGTGTAGTATCTTCATGTCTGTTATTGTGGTCTTTAAATGTTGTGGTGCAGAGACAGTCTCTGGAAGTTTAAATTTTGAATGTGTAAACAGGATGCTAAGTCACAAATTTTCATTATCTTTGGAATAGTATCTAATTACTGGTATTCCTTTGGCATTCGATAATAGAAACTGCTTTGAGCATTAAGGGGTTCAGCAGTTTTAAGGTGGGTTTTTTTTCCTTTCTTTTCCCTTGGAGTAATGAATTTTTTTCACAAAAAAATGTGCTTTATACCTAAGTACCAAGAACAAGAGTTTTCATGGGCGTACAATTAGAGAAGTGTAAATTTCCTGACTTACCATTACCTTCTCAGAAGTCAGTCAACCATATATATAGGTCTGATAATACTTCTAAATTCATGGACATGAGTCTGCTGTTGTCCCATTCTCATTTTTATAGTGAAGGGGAGGAAGCAAAAACACTGGCTTTGCAGTTTATTCAATTTATGAAGGGAAATGGGATTTTTCAGTGTTTTCCCCAAACAGACTTTTTGTAGTACTATTTAATATGTAGTAATATCTAAAGGAAAAGGTTTTCAGTGAGACTTGCAAAACAACATCTTGAGGATAGGGAAGAAGTGATCTTGACAATATACTGTGCTTTTACCCACTGGTAAATTTGGAAAATAGCTTTCATTTAGACTCTCCTTGTGACAGGAGAGTCTAATACTTAAGAATTACATATTACTGGGTTTTGAAGCACATACTACTTTCAGGGTGCTGTTGAGTTGGGGTTTTATTTTTTATTTATTAGCAAGTTTTTATTCTTTATCTCTTATGTATTGTTTTTATCTTTATTTTTAGCCAGGATACTTGCAAAGTATGAAATTGACTTGTTGCAACAAATGGTTCTATAAAATGTGTGTTCCTAAATAACAACACATTTTTGAAGCTATACTCTCTTAACTTTCCTCTGTGGTAGTGGAGTAGAATGGAGATATAATATGTAAATGAATTGCAATGTTATTTTAGCATACTCTGTAGCAGTGTAAAACTATGTGAAGTTCAGTTTACAAAAAATGTGGTTTTAACATGTATCTAGTTACATAGATATAACTTGCACAGTTATTTTAAAAAGTAGTAGTATCCCTTGTTATAATTGTTTCCCTTAGGACCAATACTGAACTTTAGTCAGAGTCTAGCTATGTTATAAAAAACAATACTTACCAGGACAGTTTGAACTAAAGAAGACTGTGAGAATAAGAATCAACTTTGCTGTGAGAGAGGTAGAGAATGGGTTATTATAACATGTAAAAAGGCAAATTGGAAAAAGAGGCTAGAGAAGTACCTACAGATGGGGATATTTTTTAAATGTTGCTATGTCAATAAGACAAGCTTTATTCTTGAAGCTGGGTTTTTTCTTCAATGAATGTTCATAAACCTAATGTGCAAGTGTAATCTTTTCACAGAAAGGAAAGAGTATTGGTATAATTATTCCTGCTATGCAAGACCAGTGGAAAGAATATTAAGGAGACTGGCAGCATATAAAATGTACCGGTTTCTGACTGAATATCTCATTAGTGGTTGTTCTGAATTTGTGTGAAGTCTAGTCTGACATGAAGTAACAGTTGCTGGGTACATGAAGTGATAAAATAGAAATGCTAGCTTGAAGCAACTAAGTTGCCCTAGATTATTTACAGGAAAGGCCTTTGTTACTTTCCTGATGATACTGTTAATTTGAGCTCAGCATTGAAAGGGTTTGGTACTTTCCCAGGGTAAGAAATCAAAATTTTGGTGACTTACTAGTGTATTATGCTCCCCCTTTAAAATGCTAGTAATGTCAGCCTCCCATGTTTTAGTAAATGCTTGGTATTTACTCTGTTTATTTTATGGCAATACAAGGGATGCCAGTAAGTTTCTAGAATGTCAAAAATGCAAGCAATAGTTCTTCCTATTAAAGCATTTCAGACAAAAGACATCAGACAATGCAAGGGAACAAAAGGTGGATTGCCATGCTTGTCTGTGCTTTGCACAGCTTGGATAGGCAGTATAGCCAAAGGGGACAAAACCAATGAAAACTGATCTTGGCTTTTATATTCTCAAGTTATTAGCATGCAAAGAGAATTAAAATGTTGGTTTTAAGAGCTTGAATTGTTTGACACTTGCACAACTTCTGACATTTTGAGTTATTGGTTAACTTTACTTAGTAAGCTAATGCCTGTATTTCTTTGGCAATTACAAAGGTCTAATAATAGGGGCTTACATGTGAAAAATGAGAATTTAGTACTTCTCTCTAGATGCCAGAATTGCACGGTTGCATCAATTCAATAATGCTACTGAAATATTTTTAAAATCGGTTTTCCATATTAAGTTTTTAGAGTAATTTAGTGAACTAATTATATACTTTAGTAATAAAAAAGCAGAGTGAAATCTAGTACTTACTTATACAGATCACTTGGCCTAGAACCTTTCCTTGACAGATATTTGCTGTACCTGTTGTCCTGGGTAATTTGGGGGTTTATGAATCAAGTTTGTGCTTTTGCCATGACTGCATGGTCTCGTGCAAGCCTCTTGGAGCAAGTCCAGAGGCGGGCCACTGAGTTGATCCAAGGGCTGTGTTTTGGTATCAGCTGGATACCTCTGTTATGGAGACAGGCTGAGAGAGTTGGGACTGTTCAACCTGAAGGAGAGAAGGCTCTGGAGAGACCTTATTATGACACCTTGCAGAGCCTACAGGGGTTGTCTTGTAAGGGAATGGGAGAGGGACTTCTTCCAAGGGCATGTTGTGATAGGACAAAGGGGAATGGCCTTAACGTAAAGGAGGAAAGGTCTAGATTAGATACTATGAAGAAATTTGCTATGAGGGTGGTGAGGAATAGATTTCTCAAGAGGATTTGTGGAATTCCCATCCCTAGAAGTATTCAGTGCCAGGTTGATGGGGCTTTGAGTAACCTGGTATAGTGGAAAGTTCCCTACCCATGGGGCTGGAGCTGTATGGTCTGTAAAGTCTGTTCCAACCTGAGCTATTCAGTTATTATAGTTCTTCCATTGAATTATTTGGTGTTATATTGTTTGCATTTTTAATAATTATGAAATATTAGTCTACCTCAATAAAGTCAAAGTAGAGTAGTAGAGGAGTTTTTGAAAAGGTTGTTTATAAGTTAAAAGAAAGCAAATGAGTAGTAAAGGATTACATTTTTCCTGTATGTTTTTAATGATCTGTGCAATCTTGAAGTCGATCCATAATTGAGTTTTTTTCTGCTTAAAGCAGGAGACAAATGTTTTCATACTGGGCTAGTTACTTCTAAGCCTGTGTAATGCTTTCTTGTCATACCTGAGAGAATCTTTGCAAGGCAATATCAGAACTGAGATGTAACCTTGCTCAGTCTGCCTTCTCCTGTAACGGCAGCTTGCACTCAAGCACCAGGTGCTGTGGTTTCAGCAGCTGAACCTCTGGTTTCTCTGCTTGCAAGTGCTGAAACTTCCTTAAATAGTTTTGCAAGGGAGCGGTGTTTTATTGGCCGTGTTGCTACAGATCTTTTTCTGTTAGGACAAAATGAATAAAGTTGTCTGGCTTGCCTCTTTAAGAAAGTAATTTTCTTAAATCTAATTCTTACTTCTTTGCACAAACATCCTAAACTGTTTAATGTTTTGCATGCTAAATTTAGTTATCTTGCTGGCATTATGATATCTCTCGTATGAGTGTTTTTTCATGTCTTGAAAACAATATCTTGTTATTAAGGTCTGCAGACTTGATGTAACACTTTGTGTGCTTCAGGCTTTGATTTCGTTCTTTTCAAGTTCATTTATTCTGGTTATTGCAGATACTTCCGTTTATCATCAGTATATGTTAATTACAGCTTGGTACAGTTTCTGTGGGCTTAGAGCACTTTGAGGCAGATATTTAACGGCTCATCCTGCAAAGCTGTGGGGACAATTACTGGTCACAGGGAGAATTCTGCTGTCACGTGACCTACTCAGCATTTCTGTCCCTGCTCTGGAAAACACCCTAGTATGCACAACAGTTTGAAGAGGGGCAGTTTTAAAAACACTGAGAGGAGGAACCATGGTGACAGCCAAACCACGGGACTGCTGACATTCTATGGTCCTTCTCTGCATAAAATGGCCAGCTGTCATCCCTTCCCTTCCTTGTCACCAGTAGAGTGGCAGGGAGCTGAACTGACTGAATGTAGCAGCAGCTCTCTGTCCACAAGGAGCACAGACAGGCTTTCCCAGGCATTTTCCTGGGGAAGGCTGTGAAAAGATCAAATAAAGAATGAGAAACAATTCTTATCTCCACTTGTAACACCTACTGTTGTGCACATGTGGAATGTGTCATAAAAACTTGTTTACCAAAAAGTAATTTCTTAATTAAACACTAGATGTTGTTTAGATAAGTTGACCAATTAGGCCAAAGTTGTATTGGACTAATCTCGGGGTCTTGATGCTCGGCTGACCCCAAGATTGTAAAAGTCCTTGTTTCCTAGCCCGCGCAGCCAAAAGAAGTCTGAAATGCATAGGATCGAGTTCTCAAGGTTGTTTATTTTTCCTTATCTATAACATTCTTTCTCTGACCTGCTGAGGTCCATCTAGCAAGGAGGCCATGGTAATCTGCCTGCCCTGTCGGGCAGTGTTTACCTTTTATATCAAAAGTTACGTATAGTCTGTTTACAATTCTATGCCAATAACTATCATCTATGTTGGACAGTGTGTCTCTACCTTAAACCAATAGAGAAGTGTCACCACAGTATATGGCAAGACATGGAGGACAAGAAGAAGGCTAGGACATGCCCAAATTCCTCCATCTTGTACCCCTGAATCACATTCTAAAAATTCCAAAATTCTACTTTTTCACCCTGTGTCAATTCAGCTACTACACTACTCAAAGCCTTGTGGCTTGTAATTCCTCATACAGAGTTGGCAGCTTTTTCCACAGGCTAAAATCGAAGTCACAGGTGTTTTTGACTTCGTGCCCAGGTCTTCTATCCCCCTGCCCGGGTCTCGAGACTGCCAGGGCAGCCAGAGAGATGTCCTGGACTCCAACAGACTAACTATAAAAGTTACTAAGTTTTTTAATAAGTATAATATAGTATAAAATTATATTACATAATAAAGTAATTAATCAACCTTCTACAGTCATAAAGTCAATATTAATTATTCCCCAGCTAAAGACCTACAACAACAGACTGAATACCACACAAAACAGCTACATGCTTTAAAAATGAATCAAATGAAATTAGTCTTAAGGTTTGGGTTTTTTTCAAATGATACCTTACAGCTTTTTATCTGGTGCAGTATGACCCATGAATTAATGCATTTTTGTGAGGTAATCAATATGTCCCAAATAATTGTATTTGATATGTTGGAGCAGAGTGCTTCTTCAATATTGTCTTCTCTCCAGCAGTCTGATATTTTTGAGAGGAAACTAAATTTGTCTGAAAAATAAAACTAGTGTTTTCTCTTAAAATATTCATAGCAGCATTCAGTTCACATAGGCAGCTTTTTATTGGAAGGTATTCCAAAGTAACTTTGTAAGTGGCCTAATAAAACTACATTGGGTTTTTTTTTTTTTTCTTCATTTAAATATCCTGAAATATTTTTGAATCTCAAGTATTAATGTCCATGAAGTTTACAGTTCAGCCAAGCTTACACCTATGTATTAAGATTCAGTATTATGTATTAAGATTCAAAGTAAAATTGTTCAGCTTATGTTCTTTCTTGTTTTTTATTTCATATTCTGTGTTGGTAACGAGGTATGTACATTTCAGAGCCGTTAAGCTTTATCTCTTCTTAACTTCCAGAAGCACTGTTCAGCTCTGATAAGAACCTCCCATTCTCGATGGAGACAGTTTCAGCTACTTGTTAGCTCTGAGCATTTAGCTGTGTTTGTTTTGAGGGCAGCAGTGAAAGCTGCTCCCTGTTAGCAAACAGGCATGGGGGGGCAGCGGGGGGGTGGGGGTTGTCACTTGTGGCTTTGTTAAACTGAGGAATCCCTCACTGGTGTAAAAAGCTTTTTTTACATCTGCAGGATGATATGATCAGTGGCTGAAGGGGCTGATCAAACATTTAAAAAATTTAACTGCATTTTCATGTGTGTTGTTGAAGGACAAGAAATATTTCATATTTGGAATTTTGTCTTCAGCTTCATTCACTGCAAGTGGCCAGCATAGCTTGTAAAGTGAGGTTTTTTTTTTTTAGATCTTTTCAGGAAAACAAAGTTTAGAAACATGAGTTTCTCCAAAAGGAGAATCCTTGGCTTCTTGATTGTTTGAATCGTTATTATATAAACCCTCGACTTACTGCATTAAATATTAAAACTGTTGGATGTTTTGCTAAGTGGTTAACTCACATATATATGGTGTGGAGAGGTTAAAAAGGTTTTGCCACAAGTTAAAAAGTCATGCCACAAATCATGCAATTCATCCTGTGTTTTTTCACCAATGCTGCCAATATGAATACAGCAGGTAGTATTAGATCTCTAAGGATATCTAAGGATATATTCCATATCTTTTCAAACTTGGAATTACAGAATCACAGAATAAGCTGAGTTGGAAAGGACCCATGAGGATCATCCAGTCCTGGCCCTGCACAGCACCATCCCCAAAAGTCACACCATGTACTGGAGAGCACTGTCCAAACACTTCCTGAACTCTGTCAGGCTGGTGCTGTGACCACTTCCCTGGGGAGCCTCTTCCAGTGCCCAACCACCTTCTGATATATCCACCTTTTTTCGATATCCAAACTAAATCTCTCCTGACACAGCTTCAGGCCATTCCCTCAGGTCCTGTCACTGCTCACCACAGAGAGGAGATCAGTGCCTGCCCCTTCTCTTCCCCTCACAAGGAAGTTGTAACTGCAATGAGGTCTCCCTTCAGTCTCCTCCCAGCTGAACAGACCAAGTGACCTCAGCCTCTCCTCATAGAGTTTCCCCTCAAGGCCTTTCACCATCTTTCTTGCCCTCCTTTGGACACTCTCTGATAGTTTTCTATCTGTCTTTTCTTGTAGCACCCAGAACTGCCCCCAGCACTCGAGGCGAATGCCCCAGAGCAGAGCAGGACAATCCCCTTGTTGCCCAGCTGGTGATGCTGTGCCTGATGCACCCCAGGACACACTTGACCCTCCTGGCTGCCAGGGCACTGCTGACTCGTGTTCAACATGCCATCGACCAGGACCCCCAGGTCCCTTTCCATGGTGCTCTCTCCAGCATCTCATTCCCCAATCTGTCCATGCATCCAGGGTTGCTGTATCCCACGAGTAGAATTCAGCACTGTCCCTTGTTGAACTGCATGTGGTTGGTGATTGCCCAGTCCTTTGATTTGCTGAGGTCTCTCTGTAGGGCCTCCATTTCTCTGAGGGAGTCAGCAGCTCTTCCCAGTGCTGTATCATCTGCACTATACAGTTTTGGAACCCTTTTTGCCCTGAAGTACACTAACAATACAGGCTATACATGTTACTTGTTTTGCTCTATTCCAACCAGTGCCCAGATTAACTATAAGATGTTTAGCTGTTTTTCTCTTCTCCTACATTCATTTTAAAGCAGAAAAAACTAGAAGGAGAATAAAGTGTCTTTCAGGAACGTTTCCCGATCCTCAAAAATTAGCTTTGGTTATCCAGGAAACTGGATGCTGAGATGGCTTAGTAAAGAAAGCATAGTAAATAAAGCACATAGCAAAGTCATATAGGTAGACCTTAAACTAATTATTTTAATGGAAGAATTTCATCACCACGGAGTACTTTGTACTGAAAACTGCAGACTAATTTGATGAATATGAATCTGCATCTACTTGTTTAATGAAATGTCTTGCTTTCTAGGTATTTCTCATACCGTATGAAAGACTACATTTGGTATTTGAGAATCAAAGTTCAAATTAGAATGAGGTAGAAGTAGGTCCTGGAATGATAGGAAAACAGCTGATGGGGGGCAGGGAGTGAGGCAGGAGATGGAAGAAAACACTGGTTTATTTAGCTTGGTGAAGTAGACTAGAAGATTAATAGGACTATAAGGAAGGAACATGAGGAAATCTTGATTTAAGAGGAAATAGCATAAGCAGTCTATGAATTAAACCAGGTTATAAGGAAGAATAAACTTCTAGTATTACTACTAACATTTCAAAGTAGTGCTCTTGAGCTTCTGCTCTTGGCAGCAACAAAATGCTGTCTGTTTGCAAGATATATCTCAATTCCTGAATGAAGTGGAAGGTAGTTGCGAGTAAGCTTAGATATATGTGACATTAAGATTCTGTAGCTAATTTAATCAAGAAGTACATAGTCTTGTCCACTGCAAAGCAAGAATAAAGCATGTTGGCCTAAACCACAGGCATTATATAGAAGGCCAGGTGCTGCATCTGAAAGGTTGAAGTATCTTAACATAATCATTTGAAGCCTAGTTCAGTGATGAGTGGATAAACTTGAGGCAGTGTCCTATGGTTTACTCATGGAACTTAGTATGAACTCTATACTTAAAATAAGCTCTGGGCTTGAGAGTGTGGGTTCTTTTCCTTTAATTTTCCTGTGGCTAGTTTGACATTCTGTGACATGTTATTTATGATGTTTATCATTGCATACCAATGGTCTGCCATTATGCAGGTTTTTGTTCTCAAAACAAATGGAATGTGACAGTGTGCAACAGAGTCAGCATGCCAAGAAGCTATTATATTGTATACACATGAATAGGTATTCATGTTTCTCTCAAGCAAGAAAAATAAGGCATCTCCATGGCATATGAAAAGGTCAATCTCTGAGTTAAAAAGCTTATAAGCAATTCACAGATGCAAGATGATAAGTGTGCATTTGAGAGGTTGAAGGCAAGATGGCAGTGCCCATAAAACCGTCTACATTTCCACTATGTGGAAAAACAACTATATAATGGTGTCAGATTTTGAGATTTTTTTTCCTCAAGAATTTCCTTAAGTAATCACATATTTACAGCCTTTTGTAAGTTACCTACAGTGTCACCTGTGGTAGGGTGTAGCTTAAAGAAGCAATAAGGCTAAAGGGTCCTCACATTACTGCTTTCAGGGTTATGTTCATAAGTTGCTGGTGTGAACAATGTAAATTTGCAATGAGGTGTCATAGCAAATAAAAGGATAAAACTGCACTATCACATGTTTGAGTGGAATACTGTTAAAGCTTTACATACATCTATGTGACTCTGAGAATGCACAAGCCAATACAATTTACAACTATATTCGTTATCTGTTTTGAGACAACAGTAGAAAAATAATGGAAATAAATTGAGTGCTAGTAATGACAGATTATTCAGTAATAAAGCTGGGTGTCACAAGTATTCCTTTTTCCTTGCCTTGCAGTTGCATGGGGTAGAGTGAACCATCGCTGCTCAAGAGCCAGTCATGAATGACTGTGGGCTCTGTACTCAGGACAGTGGCGAGTATCTGGCCAAACTCCTTGTAGTAGGGACAGGTAGATGGGGAGCTGCTGGACTTGTGGTTGTCTTCCTTTGCACTGTGGTAGGCTCTAGAAGTTTTTAATATGCTCTTACTACATGGGACATCCATTTAATCTCTCCACCAGCTGTTTTAAGATGCTTTCATACCAATGATGATTTTGAGTTATTCTCAAAATCACATTATTTGCTCTAGTTACATCAAAATGACTGTTGTAGTCCTTTAGCCAGCTTGTTGCACCAGAGCAGCATGTTCTAGAGCTTTCTGACTAAAGACTTTCTGGCTGTCCACCTCCTGCCAAAGTGGAGATGCCATTTGAAGTGAATGTGTTGACAGATGAGCAACTCCAGAAGCTTTGGAGGGGAATAGAAAGTCCAGGATAAAGAAATTTTCGGGTTGTATTGGGATGTTACTAAACTGTAGTCTTTACCTTCACTGCCAGACACAAGAGATAGAGCTTACTGAGAAGCCTGAGATTTGCTTCTAGTCTTCATCTAGGAAAGCAAACCAGGTTCATAAGATTCATTAATTTGAGTGTAAAGAATGTTTGAGAGGACCTTGAGCTGAAGAGTTTGGGTTAAGGCATGTAACTCAGATTGACTTTTCATTTAGCATCCTGATACTAGAAACTTTATGCACTCCTATATCAGTTCTTTATTCATCTTAGATCAGTGAGATATCTGACTGCTAGTGCCCTTAGTGTTTATTTTGTAATCTTGCTGTGTTTACTCATATGTCTAAAATCACCTACATGTGCGCTGTCCTTGCAGAAACAAACATCTTTTGGCCCTTCTTGTTTGTTTGTTGTCATTGCGCATTTTCCCTTCATTACTCTCCTCCAGTTTTTTCTTTCATACCTTTTTACTTTTCTTCAACTGTCAGTGGAATTATTGTCTTCCTGTCTCCATATTCAGGTAGTGTCAGTGGCTGAGTATCACCGCAGGATCGATGCTCTAAATAGCGAAGAACTGCGCACACTCTGCAGACGTCTCCAGGTGCCCTCTTCAGTAGTTTAAACCCCATCTCCAGATACTAAAACATCTTTCTTTGTAGTGTCTTGGATCAGGGCAATTCCTGCACTCAGTGGGTTTGTCTTGTCTACAGCACTACAAGGACGCAGCAGAAAATTCCTTTGTTTTGGGTGTATTTAATTGTGCAGTTCTATGATGGAATCAGTAATTTTATGATGGAATTACTACTTCCACCTTTTTCACACAGGAATTTTCTGTTAAATTTTCTGTTAGAATTTGAAAATTTGTTTTCAGTGCTGCTTGACTTGCAGTGTTGTGTTTTAACTTCTACTTTAGACTGGTGTGTTGTGTTAGAATCTTCCCTAAAAAGAATGCAAAACAGGTGAAGAATCAAAACCTTGTTGCATGGGTGTTTAATTTTATATAGGAATCTTTCATCAAGAATTTCACAGTATATGGCAAGTATGAAGCTTCACAACTTCTGTGAAATAGGTAAGTATTTTTCTCATTATAAAAGTAGGTAACTGAGGCGGTTCGACATGGCAAAGGTCATACACATACACACAAAACACTACTTTGAAATCAGTTCGGATTTTTGAAGGTATTGAAACTGATATTTGCATTCTCTTTAGGTGTTCCATAGTTTTTTGAGAGTTATAAAGTTGTTAGCTGCTGTGCACATTATACATGCCTTACTGACAGAAAGCATAGCTTACATTTCCTTAGAAGCAGTGAGTATTTTGTTTTTCCCTAGTACTTGGCTGCTGAAAATGTAAAATTATTTTCTGTGTTTTTTTATTTCTTTGATCTTGTTTTTTTTTACATATTAATAAGCAAACCTTTTCTTAGCTCTGATATTTCTATTTGTTTAATAATCCAAAATTAATTGCTTTAAAATATTTTGTAAGTAGTACAATTATATAGATCAATAATGAGCATGAACCTTGAACCCGAAAGCTGCACCATTATAGGAAAGTCAAAAATGTTGCAAAAAAAAAAATTATTCCCACTTGAGAACAGAACTATTCTATTTTTGGCAAGTGGTGGTGAAGAATCCCTGTATTAATGCGCTGGAAGTGTAGGAGTTCTTTCCAAATACCTTTCACCTGATATGCCCAAACTCAAGGTTTAGGCTGACTAGAAAAATCTGATGTGATGTGCTGCAGCCTATAAACTCTGCTCTGAGGCCGTTTGAGAGTTGTGCTCTCAAATGTGGTGTAGACTGTGTGACATTTACCAATCATGGAAGCCCCTGGAATCTGACTATAACTTAGTCTGCTTTGTCCAACTTTGGTGGGAAGCAAATCTGCAGATTTTGAAGTTAGAGTGCTTTCTCTCAGATTCTTTTGAACAGACACTGTTTGACTGCTTCTACAAAGCAGTCTTCTTCCTAGAAGAAAACTGCTTTACGTTAATAATAGTAAAAAAGGAAAAATATCTATCTAAAAAATACCCAATCCCCAAAAACTCTAAACCGAAAAACTCAGTTTGCCACACACTTGAATCCAAATTATTCATGTTTTTCATGGTGGTCTTTAATGAGAATTAAAGAATGACAAGGGGAAAAAAACTTTATGCTCTACAGTTGGACAATGCTGAACTTCTCTGGAGCTGAAGCACTAATATGATGGATGTCAGGCATTTAAAGTGGAAAATACTTGGACTATGAAATAACATTTTAGAGATAGCAGTCTGTAAAGCAGCATGCAGGTCATCTTTTTGTACATGAAGCTATATGGATAATTGCGGTTTTGTTGTGATATGGAAATCAGTGCTTAGTCTACGTTGGAAGTTCTTGTTACCTTCCATTGAAAAAAGGAAAATTTCAGCTTTTTTCTTGCTTGATACTCAGTTTAAGCACACCTTTTCTTGGGTTTGGAATTAATACTGTAATTGTGTTACTGTATGAATATACTTTGATATGTTGACTTTATAAGCTGATTTTTAAACAACAAGAGTTTGTGATAGGAGCTTTTTTTGTAGTTCTTGAGGGAGATGAAAGGGGTGTCCTTATTTTTTGGCTCAGGTGACTGTATTTGTTTAAATATTCCTATTGTATTTCAGAGTTTTCTTTGAATTGCCTTTTTTTTTAATTAACTAAGGAAGTTCACAAAAGGTTGGCAAAATTTACCATGGTGATACTGTGAAATATTGCAGTTGTGTCCTGTATGTTTAAAGTATAAGGGATGCGGCAAACTGGATTTGGCAGGTATTTTCTTGAAATTTTCAGGATTCGGGTTTTAATTTGGACAGTCTGGCTTTCAGTGATACTTGGTTTAGGCTGAAAAATTTTTCAGATGCACTTAATGCTGTTTAAGATTTCTTTTTTCTCTCAACATTTTAGTAAGTCTTGCTGCAGTGGCTTATCTTACTAACTTTCTCACTTTGTCCTATTCCTCTGTTGGATTTCACTGTTTCACTGTTAAATATCCCCGCAGCTGGATTTATAGATGGAAATCTGTTTGGATTGCAGCTATTCTAGTTATCTAGTTAACTTTGAAGTGCCAGTGAGTATTGACTGGGGTAAGAAGCTGTTGTGAGCTACATCTGATGAGGAATTTTGTGGCCTCTGCCATCTCTACTCAATAGGGTAGATATGTAGGTCAGGTATTTTAAATTATTACAGGACCCTGTATAGTGTGTCTGTGCCAGAGCTCAGTGCTCACAATGCAACTTAAGTATTATTGCTGCTTTCCCACCCCACCATCTCAATTCTTTCTTCTTAGATTCCCATAAGTACTCCGGCAGATCAGCTTATGGAGCAGCAGTATTCCTAAGGCTCCATTCAAATGGTTTGCTCAAAATATATGGCAGCAGTCTTTCCAGAGTCTTCTGCATATCTGAAACATTTCTTAAGTACTCTAAAAGTGTATTGATTCAGAAGCTACTGAGAAATGTCTGTGTTGAAGCTTTAATTTCTTTCGTTTCTGGGTTTTTTTTAATTGCAGTTAGAATGCTATGTCAGTATTAGAATTCAAGAACTTTTTAAGGTATCTTGTGAAAAGCATTTGAAGCTCTTCAGCTGTGTATGAGAACTGTTTGTTGTTTTAGCATAAAACCATAGTTTTCTTCTGAGTAGGTGTCTGTGTAAGTTATTGTTATATAGTTGTGTACTAGTTTGCTATCAGAAACAGTGAAAACCTCTGTCAGATCAAATCTATTCAATTTTTAAACTTTGGAAGGACTTGCATAATTGATAACTGCATGATTTTAAACCTGTGGAATTTGACCTTGTCTGCTAATAGGGTGGCATATACTTACTTTCTTGCTATTCTTTTTGTAGATAACAACAAGAGAAGATATCAATTCAAAACAGGCAACAAATATCAAAACAGACCTGGAGCCTGAAGCATTCCGACCAAATCTTAGTGATCCAAGTGAATTACTACAGCCAGAACAAATTGAAAAGGTTTGCACTTAGATATATAATTTTTTACTTTTGCACATTAATGTATCACAAATGCTGTGACTGTAGTGTAAAACACACCAGTAAGAAGACCTTGTGTGATACTAAATAGAAGAAAATAAACTGTGTATATTGAAAAGATGGCTAAGACCATCACTGGTTAGATGGCTAACCAACTGTTACCTCAGCACTGCCAAGTCCACCACTAAACTCTCCCTAAGTGCCATGGCTTATGCCTCCTTTAAATATTTCGGCAGGGATGGTAACTCAGCCACTTCCCTGGGTACCCTGTTCCAATGCTTGACAGCCCTTTCACTGAAGATCTTTTGCCTAAGATCCAGTCCAGACCTCCAGTGGCTCAACTTGAGGACATTTTCTCTTGTCCTGTTTTGGGAGAAAAGACTGACTGTTACAACCTACCTCCAGGTAGTTGTAGAGAGTGATGAGGTCCCTCTGAGCCTCCTTTTCCCCAGGCTTAACAATCCCAGCTCCCTCAGTCCTCTCCAGACCCTTCACCAGCTTCACTGCCCTTCTTTGGACACACAGCAGCATTTCAATATTTTTCTTTTAGTGAGGGGCCCAGAACAGCAAACAGTTCTTCAAGGTGTGGTCTCACCAGTGCTCAGTACAGGAGGACAAGTCATGATTCCATTCTTGGCCACCTGGGCACCCACTATCTCATGCACAGCTGTCTGTCAAGCAGCACCCTTAGGTCCTTTTCATCTTTCCAGCTGCTCTTCTCCCAGCCTGTAGTGCTGCAGTACGTTTTGTGACACAAGTGCAGGACCTGGCAATTAGCCTTATTGAACCTCATACTGATGGCTATGGCCCATCAGTCCAGCCTGTCCAGATCCCTCTGCAGAGCCTACATACCCTCCAGCAGATCGACATTTTAGCCCAGCTTGCTGTAATCTGCAAACAGACTGAGGATGCACTTCATCCCCTCATCCAGTTCATTAGTAAAGACATTAAACAGGACTGGCCCAGTACTGAGCCCTGGGGAGCACCACAGGTGACTGGCCACAAAGTGGATTTACCTCCATTCATCACCACTTTCTGGGCCTGATCATCCAGCCAGTTTTTTACCCAGCAAACAGTGTACCTGTCCAAGCCATGAACAGCCAGTTTCTCTAGGAGAATGCTGTGGGAAATGGTGTCAAAGGCTTTACTGAAGTCCTGGTGGACAGTATTCACAGCCTTATCCCCCAAGCAGGTCACCTTGGCATAAAGGAAAATCACGTTTGCCAAGTAGGACCTGCCTCTCATGAATCCACCCTGGCTGG
Source organism: Vidua macroura (assembly GCF_024509145.1). Lineage (NCBI taxonomy): Eukaryota > Metazoa > Chordata > Aves > Passeriformes > Viduidae > Vidua > Vidua macroura. The sequence continues at coordinate 135,765,147 of NC_071571.1, forward strand.
GCCTGATCCCCTGGTTTTCCTGCACGTTCTGTGTGATGGCACTGAAGGTGACCCGTTTTGTGACCTTCCCAGGCACTGAGGTCAGACTGACAGGCCTGTGCTTCCTGGGATCCTTCCTATAGGCCATCTCATAAATGGACACACATTTGCTAACCGGGACATCCCCAGTTTTCCTGGAATACTGATAAATAGTGGGAAGTGGCTCAGTGAGCATATCTGCCAGCTGTCTGTTTCCTGGGGTGGATCCCATCTCACACCATAGACGTGTGTGTCTAAGTGTCAAAGCAGAGCGCTATTCATAGCTAAAATACTGCTCTTTTTTAAATCCTAACTTTGAATACACCATATATTCAGACAGACTCCTGTCTGTCTTTGCCCTGTTTCCATTCTTTCTTGAAAATATCAGTGAAAACATGGCAGTTCTTGCTGTCCAGTCTAAAGTGATTTCATTACAAATGTGTTAATTGAAGTTTTGGATTAAAAAGCACAAGAACAGGGCAAGAAGCAGCATTTACCCTTCAGCTTGTTACCTGCTGAATTGAATGATCTACTTACTCAATACGAAGACATTGGTGGGACATGCAATATTGTTAAGCAAGAATAATTATATGAGTGAACCTTTTAGAGACCTTAACAAACACATGTTCTGTAGTTGATAAATCATTCTTATGCAGGTCACTAGTAGAGGCAGGAAAAGAAACCTGCTTGAGTGACCAAAAGTAGAAAATATACATGTGAAACTTCAGGTTTAGTTCTTAGGTTTTAAGGCCACATAAAAATGGTTGAGCAGAACATAATCTGCTTTCAATTATGTGTAATGTGTTCTTAAATATAAAACATATATTAAATAAAGGGTTGTAATTTTCTTGTTAATAGCTCACAAAGTCTCTTCCACCACGGACTATCGGCTATCCATGGACTCTTGTCTACAGTACTGCAAAGCATGGCATGAGCTTGAAGACCTTGTATCGGACAATGATGGGATTAGACACACCTGTGCTGTTGGTTATCAAAGACAGTGATGGACAGGTAGGAAAATACTTGTGTGGCAGTAGGGGCCCATCAAGAAAAATGTTTGAGGAGTATAAAGGAATAGCTGATGCTTCAATCCATCATGAGAGATAAAATTTTGTGTATCAAGCAAATTTTCTCCTTAGAAATTGTGTTTTGCTCTTAAGCAGTCCTCCAACATACTACATGTCTAGGAAATAAGTGAATGATATAAGTTAGTTGATGTAATGCAAGAGGCTGGTAATATCTAATTAATCAATTTAATTTTAATTTTTTTATGCACTTAAGGCATGAGAAATACAGTCTCTAAAACCTTCTGATGCTGGAAGGGCTTGTTGAATTGGAATGCTGTTAGCTGTGGCTAGTTCTTGGTATATTCTGTGGCTGCATCTAATATCTTTCAAGAGCTGTACTACCTTTGTTACATTATTAATTTGTTCTTTGAGTCTCTGCAGTTGTGCTCTGTTTTTCTTTGACTGGGTTATGAATTTTAGGAAGTGGCTCACATCTCACCATTTGAATAGCAGACATCCTCTCTTGAATAATCTAGTAACAGGTGAACACTGCAGGCAGTATGAAACTTCTTGATTCTTTTTCTGCAGCTTCTCTGTTTCCTTGTGGAAGCATGTTACTGCTGTCATGAAAGATTGACAGAACTGCTATAAAATCTGTAGCTTTCACTTCACTTACTTCTCCCAGTTTGGTAACCAACGTTTTTATTTTCAGGAAGCGTGGTCTCATTCAGGGGGTTGGAAAACAGTAAATGAAGGGTATCTTTTCTTATTCAAGTCACAACCTGATTTTTTAATTGTTTCCTACCCCAGGGTCCATGAAAAAGAAAAATCCCTTCTATCTCTCCACTAGTAGTGGAGTCTTTCCCAGAAGTTCTTTAAAAATATTTTCTTCATTTACCTTTTAATCTTGAAGACAAAAACAATTGAATAGACCTGAGATGTCTCAGCAGACTCATCAGTATCATAAATGTACTTTGGTGACTTCTCTAATTACACTTATTTCCTTCTCATAAATTAATAAGATATACCTCCTTCCTAGTACCTGATCTGTCCCAGAAAAAATGTCCTTTTTCTGGTGGGGCTGTCTTGCCACAACTATGTCATATTGTCTGTTGCTGAAGGAATTGGTGTTACTTTCTGTATATGAGCATCTTGGCTTGAATGTTCAAAAAGTGTCATGGTTGCCCTGTCAAAACATGGAGTTCATAGATACGTCATATTTTATTTATTTCTTTGTGAAAAAAACCTTGCTGATTTTCAGCTTGCAGCCTTATACCTAAGAATATATATGAAAGCATGCCTTGGAATTCTGGATCAAGTAGTCACTGAACTCCACATGAGAGTGGGGGAAATCCATGTCTATTCAGTGAGCAGCATATGCAGAAGGGGTGGTTCAGATGAATTTTACATTCTCAGTCCTTCACCAGCTATCCACCCTAACAACTAGCCACAAAAATTGGATATCATGGAAAAATCCTAGGTACATCGCTTCTCAAGAACTAGAATAACTGTTGGGAAGCAGATTGCACTTTTTCTGTAAAGCCTTATTCTTTTATTGTTGCTTATAGCAAAGAGGTGATCTTTCAAGAGTCAGCTTGAAGCATATAGAGCACAGAGAGATTGTCACATCCTAATTCCTGAGGGCACTTGAAGCTCAACTGGACAAAACTGAGTCAACCTAATAGCTTCAGAGTCAGTCCTCCATTAAGTTGGGAAATAAGTGGTAGACTGTCTGAGATTCTTAATAGTTAAATGTATTCCATAATTAGAAATAAAGCTTCAGTCTCTTAAGTAAAATACGTAAGGTCTTCTACATGGTTAGAATTTACTAGTTTGGTGTTTTACTGGCTACCCAGATAACATCTTTGAGAGGATCCAAGACAAATGCTGGAATAAGTGTTGCATGTAAAGTTTACACCTGTGTAGAGGCTGAACTGAGATAGTTTAGGTTTGACAAAACTCTGTTTGATAATTTAACTGAAGGTTAGTTCCTCAGTTGTTAATGAAATCTTACATTAACTTTTATCTTTTTTACTTATATTTATTTACTAGATGTGGTATCAGCCCTAAGGATATTTATCTGAAATAAGGCATGTCAGAGCTACCTGAATGTAGTTTAGCTACCAAAACTGCTGCAGTTATTCAAAGAATGAGTTGAGCCCTTTAAAGAAGTTAGGATACAGAGACTCAAATAGTTTGAGGGCTAAGAAATAATTGCAAGGGTTCTCATTGCTGGAAAATATGCATGTAGTTATTTAAATATGGAATATTATGTATTTCACCAGCACATTTTGTAATATTTATTGATGAAACTAAATTTGAGTTCAGTATGGATTTTTATGCTAAAAAATGCTCTATTTAAGTTCACTTATCTGCATACACTAAGTGCAGTCTAAGGTCACAAAATGTTTGACAGAGAAAAGTTAACAGCCAGTTTCCTGAAGTCTAGTCAGATGCCTGAAATAACAAAAAGTGTCTCATCTGTCTTGTTTTTTAGAGTTTACATGTGCAAAGGCCATATCTCAGAACCGTGGTACAGTGAAATTCATAGAGTGAATTTCAAATTGACATTATTTACAACCTTATTTATCAGTTACTATCATTAGAGATTTTTGGTTTCTATGTTGCTTCTCTGAAGTTTTTCTCGCTCTGATGATTTTTTGCTACAGGTTTTTGGTGCACTAGCATCTGAACCATTTAAAGTGAGCGATGGCTTTTATGGCACTGGAGAGACCTTTATGTTCACTTTTTCTCCAGATTTCGAGGTAAGTTGTAATGACTTTGTATGCTTTTGCTCACTTCTCCACCACCACCACCACAAGTACATGATCTTAAAATCATTAAGGAATAAATGTAACGGTAAATCTGAAAAATATTGCATGATGGCCAAAAAAAAGTCATCACATGTGGAATCTTTAACTACACAGTGAATTAGTAGTATTTGCATGCTGAAGAACACATTCAACCTGACTCTCTTTAATTGTACTGAAGATTTTTCTACTGTTTAAATTCACAAACTACATCCTTTAGGAGCATATCATCTAATCGAAGCATATTTCCTTGGTATTTTTTCATTGTGTAGGAGTTTTGGTGCTCAAAACCAACCTGGTTTGGAATGGTCTTACTTTAATTAGTGTAAAATGTCAGAGAATTTTTTTGTCTGCAGCTATCTGTTTCCTGAATTTTGTGTCAACTTCGTTAAATTGGCGTCTACCCACCCATAGTCTGTCTTTACTGATGGTTGGTTTCCCTTCAGCCAAAATGAAAAGTTCAGATATTTTTACTTGCTAGTCTGTTTTGGTTTTTTTTTTTCCCTTAGGTTTTTAAATGGACAGGAGACAACATGTTCTTCATTAAAGGAGACATGGACTCTCTTGCTTTTGGTGGAGGAGGGTAAGTTACAGTTAGAATCTGTTAAAAATATTTGTCTGGACACCTTTGAAAAGAAAAATTGGAATTTACTTCAGTTTGGTAGATCAGGACTCAACAGTTACCAGCCAAGGAACTTTAGTATGTCAGGCTTCCGATGCTGACAAAACTTAAACAGGAGTTTTGTCTTCCCTGTTGTGTGGCATGAAGTTTCTGCCCTGCAAGGTTATGATGCCTTCCGTGCTTGACTTGCATGTGTGTCTTCCCGTATTCAGAATGGACACAAGATATGATTGTGGAAGGATGTAAATGTGAAAATTACATGTAACTAGAAGAGGCCTGAATTGAAACTGAGCCACCCCAAAACATGCCAGGGTCTCCAGAAATCATACATTGTCATGTCCTGGTTTTTTCCTGCCCATGCAAGTGCATATGCTTCTGGAATGTTTTCCTTATTTGTTGCTAGCATTCTCTTTAGATATAAAAGTGATGTTATGTCATCTCTTTAATAAAAATGGAAGAGGCTGAAAACCAAAGAATTATAGTTAGATTATTTCAGAATATCTGCAAAAGGGATATTCCCAAATTAATAATAGTAAAAAAAAAAAAATCCTTGTAGCATAAATTTATTAATAGCCATGATGTACTTGTGTTAAAAATATATTGATGTATTTAATGCTTATTTTCTCAGTCTTTTGTTTTAATATATTGTCTGTCTTGCAGAGGAGAGTTTGCTCTTTGGCTTGATGGTGATCTCTACCATGGAAGAAGTCATTCATGTAAAACATTTGGGAATCACACACTTTCTAAGCGGGAGGACTTCACTATTCAAGACATAGAAATATGGGCTTTTGAATAAGTATTTCACTATTTCTACAGGTTATTGTCCCAAACCTGACATGAATCAGTGCAGCTTAAAAATCCCTAGGAGCAATATAATGTGTTTTACTTATCTGTTTTTTTTTTTTTTTTAATATTTCAGTGTGGCCATTAGTTATTGTTTTTAAATAGCAGATGTTTTTTCATGCTCTTGCATCTGTAATATACTGTCATACTTTTTCTAAGCTATAGACTCTTTTACAAAATATTGACCTTGTGGACTAAAAATTAACATTAGTTACTTTGAGCCTTGTGGCCTGTGAAATTTTCTTTTCTATATTACAGTTGCCTCCCAGGTTTCCCACACACACCTTTCCTGCAATCTTGCTAGGGGGCTGCTTCATTGAATATAGCTTATTATTTTTGTATTCAAATTATGTCTATGAATGAAGTTGCCCTCTGTGAACCTCTAAGAAAGCTGCGTGTGGGTGTTTGGCCGTGGCACTGCAGAGATTGGTCCAGACCAATGATGGGTTATTCAAGCGGTGCCACAAATGGATGAGAAGCTGAGCATCCCTTCCTAATGCATCCCAGGACACAAATGGTGAAGTTAGAAGATATCCAAAGTCAACAGTGCCACTTGTCTTGTTTCTTGTTCACGTGTAGAAAAAAAGTCAGTTAATAGGTGTTGTAGCTGCATGCTGATTGTATTTAAAGAGTGTTTTGCACATGCTGTTAATGATCTGCAGGTTTGGGACAAATACTGACAATATTGAGCTAAGTGGCAAAGACTTACAAAATAGCAAGAGAATGTAAGAATATGATAGTTCAAAAATTAAAAGGCTAAAGCAAGCAAAACTCAGTGAACAATTTGTAGCTATAGTAGGGCATTAAAAGTACAGACACAGATGCATCTTTCTTCAACATAAAGTGTCAGATATATACTGTTATACTGTTGTAGCCGTGTAGCACATCAGCTCCAAGAATATAGCTTATTCCTGTCCAAAGAAAAAAAAACTTGTGATGTTTTTGAGTGGGTCTGTGTTGTAAATTTACAATAAGCACCAGCTCTGATTAAAATGACATCATGTATCATAGGTAGACAATATTGTAATTCAGTAGACTTGTGGAATATGCAAACTTACTGTCATGTGACCTCAAAAAATAAATGACAGGCTAGAATACAGTTCCAGTAGCTCTTGTTCACTTTTGTAGAAAACTTGATAAGCCATTGTGGCAATAACAGCTCAACAAAACTGTTTGTTTCAAAGCTTTTATTCTATGTTCTGCAAAAAAAAAAAAAAAAAAAAAAAAAATTGCTGTTAAGTGTGACAGTGACTGACTTTGTGCTGAAATTTCAGCTATTTCAGACAAACATTGTATATTATCTTGTAAATTAATGTTTAAAGTAGTTTTGTTATTATAGAAAAGTGTTGATTGACGGGTTGCTTATAGCACTTTAAATTATTCTAGAAATGGAATAAAAGCCAAATGGGTTGGCTTACGTAGATGTAGTTGTATATTTCAAAATATTTACATTTCTGGAAAGTTTAAAAAAAAACTTATTTCAAGACAGCTTACTGCTATGGTAACAAGAAAGGGCAGATGTTTCATTTATAATATGCTAATGCTCAATATAAATAGAAAAACAGGGCTTTGTTTCCTGTCTCTATGTATATCTCTTTATCCTTATTAGAACTTAGTACAATGTGTAGAGTAAATGTTTACAAAATAAGGAACTGTAAATAAATTGAAATGGCTTTTCTCCCCTTTGGTCTTCCACAGCAGTATTATTGTCTTTGTGGAGTTACAACTGATGATTACAACAACAAAAAAAAAATCCTGTAATGGATTTCAAGTACTATAAGCTCACAGTGATGTATAGCAAATAAATCTAAATATATGTAAAAATAAACTTGAGTTGGAGTTTATTTAGAAGGTTGAGTTTATGTAGAAGCACAAATGCCATTTTTTGCTGTTCATTCAACAACTGAATGTACAGAATGCATTTTCTCATGTTTTTTGGCATTTCTGGGGCTTTTTAAAGCCCTATGGGAAGCAGTGCGAATGAAATACATTGTTTGCAACCATTTTGAAGAAGGACAGGGAAAAAGAAAAGTCTCAGATCATCCTTGCTGACAAAACTATTGATTCAAATGCATAGTCTCTATCCTAAGCTCATATTGCAAATAAATATATTTTAGTTTTTTAGAGGGTGGTGTGAAGAATTTTATAAATAATTATACTTTGAATAATTAAATGAAAGCACACAAAAATCTTCAGTAGTTGAATGTTGCCAAGTATTGGACCAGTCTTGGAAAAGCAAATAGAAAGCAAAAAAGTGGAAATCGGTGCTTACTGGTGTGAGCAGTACATTAGCAATCATGCTTGTAAAATACTAAATTAGTTAAGAAAAAGAAGGACATTTGATTTAAAGCATAAGTGACTGTGGCAATGCTTGGTGAAGCAACTGACTGTGTAAGAGATCTGTAGAAAGGCAAGACCATGAATTTTATTACCAGAGGTGTAGTTAATTTCTGTATGACATACATAAAAGCCTTGATGTCCCTTCTGTCTTCAGTTCATTATTCTTTTTCTGCAATAGAATTCCTTTCAATCTTTCCTGGAAAGGTTTGTTTCCATGATTGTAAAGTGTTGTGGTTTGACATTCACTGAAGGCTTGTGAGACCCATTTATCTAGAGTTAGCTGCCAGCAGAGCGTGTCTCAGCATCCAGTACTTAGATGAATTCACTGAGTAATTTGGTGTTTTATTTGGGTACCTGGGATCCAAATGTGGGATTCTTAAAGTACCATCTTTTGGTTCTAAATCCTATCTGTGTTAGTGCCTGATTTTGTGTAATCTGCAAAAAGGTCATAATTTATGACATACAGCTTGTGCTTGCATCTTCCTGCTCACCTGTTTATATTGTGTTAGAATTATTTTTTGGTACAGGAATTAGAATATCTGCATAAAATTTGCTCTTGGAAGATGAGTAAGAGCATTGACTATTCATTCAACTTCAAATAAAAAAATAATCTTGTATTCTTCATTCAGTATTTGAATCTTAAACACTGATATGTTCTCCCTTCATAAAAGAACAGATGTCATCAGGGTATTTTACTGTTGTCATTGCAATTTGGAGCTCAATTAAGGGAACAAAACTCCTCTTTCTCCTCTTAAAGAGTACGTGCTACTGCAGTGATAGACAGCTACACTGTGCTTCTGGAGCAGAGAGAGGGATTGTCCAGCTGAGGGACTGGTGTACATTTGGTATGGTATGTGCAAGCCAGTCCTGCTGGCTGCATTTCACTGCAGAAATGCCAGTGCCAGCTCTGCTTTCTGCTGTCCTGCTTACCTTACCGGCTTTGTAATTGTAGTTTGTTTTCTCTTGTGATAATTACACTGCTAATAGTACACATGCTGTTGAATGCTAAATTGCTTTGTGCAATTTAGATAGCTATAAAAGGTCATTATATAAAGATGTAAATAATAAGTTAATAATATGCAGGTAAAAATTATGATATGTAAGTATTACACTAAGACATCCATTTTGTAGGTTAACTTGAGTAGTCTAAGAGATCTTAAGAAAATATTAAAAAAGCTCCATTGATTCGACCTTAGAATTTTTTCTTGCATAGTCACATAATTATGCCTAAAGTATTAATGATCTACATAGATTTAGAATATGTAGTAGTCAGTTCTTGTATAATTAAGTTATAAAATACTTGGTTTATTTGTACATTGAAGCTTCAGACTGGAGTACCTGTACTCATAATAAGACAGCAATATTTGTTTTATCAGAGACAAGATGTTAATACACCTCTACTTCTGTAAGAAGATATTTGCTCTTTCAGTTTCAAAGAATATTAAGGGGAAAAAAAACACTTCTTTTTGATTACTTGCCCAGGCATCTGCTCTAAAACAAATGCTTTTCATGTGAAGTGCACATTTTACCAGGACAGCTGTTTTTCCAGTAGTAAACTGATCTCTCTAATCCAGTAAGTAGCAGAGACCTTACAGAAATCTCAGATTTGTGAACAATACAATTTTAAGTCCTAAAAGTATTAGTTCATTAGCACTTAGTCCTCTTCAGCATCACCTGGACTGAAATACATTATTTTAGTGACATTGGAATGGCAAATCCTTTAAAATTAGGTCAGTATTTCTGTGTAATGTGGAACAACATTTTCCTCAAAGTTATGAATGCCGTTTCTCTCTTTTTTCACAGAGGTACATTTCAATAGGAGATGATGATGTTAGTCACTTTTTTGCTGTATACAAAAGTACAAGTACCTGGCTAGTTTTTATATGTTACATATTATTTTTCCCTGTATTTATAAGAACAGTATCAGCATAGATAATCAGATAAGACATTGCACAATGTTACATAGAAGGTATTTTTTAGGTAGCTATCTAATCAAAACATTTTTATTCATTACATTCCAACCTCCATAACTTTAAATATGAAACAATCTAAAAAATTAGTTATATAAATACAATAGATACATAAAACTCCATTTATAAAAAGAAGAATTTTTATGTGATATGTAAGAGAAAGCTGTGTCAACAGTTGTATCAACAAGAGAATACTGCAGTAATAGTTACATCTTGTGTTTGTAAAGAAAACAAATGTGGCATCCTTGATTCTCTATTAAAATAAGGTAATTTTAATTGTAGTTAATTAATTAGAAAGTGCATGCATGCACAAGACCATTTTTCAGATCAAAAACTTTGAGTTTATTTTGTCATTCAACTTCTGATCTGGCATGTTTCATATTCCTGTAGCTATTTATATTGCTATGGGCTTTTAACATCAGCTGCTTATATTCCATATTGCTTTTTCTCCTTATTTTTTATGTAGTAATTAACTTAATTGTCTTGAAAGCACTTCTGGTATAAAATGAAGTCCATTTGGGTGTTTGGGTTATCATGCACTAGTTATAAAATACATATTTCAAAAAATACTCTTTTCTATGTGGTGAAAAAGGGAATCTTATATTCAAAGTGTGCAAATGCTAATGGCAAGGGAGGAGAAAAGTTTTCCAAAAGTTGTTCTGGTTATAGCCTAACCTATTTTAATAAAGTAATTATGACATTATCATCTCTTCCTTGCCATAACATTTCTCCTTCAAAGTCCACCAGCCCGTGTTTCCTGGCTCTCATCAGAATCCCAACAACCTTATCTGAAATACGAACGTATCTGTCGAAGAGTTCCCCAAAAGTGACTTGGATCTTGCCGTCGGGCCGTGGCTTGGCCATTGATTCAATGATGAAGCACATGTCCCTGATCTCCCGGTGGATGTGGGCCTCAGCTCTCTTGGCTCTCTCAGCAGTTTTGGTTCCTTCCTTTGGGTGGCCGTATCCTTCATCTCCTTTGTGCAGGCGTGTGGACATGGCCAGCTCGTGGTCAAACTCCTCGCTGAAGGGGTTCAGCTTCTGTGTTATGATGTGCTGGTCGGCCCATTCCTGCCACCTGTCCTTGAGGCTGTGCACGGCGCTGCATTTCCTGCGCGCCTTGCTCCGCGCCTCCTCGCTCAGCCGGCTGGCGCTGAAAGACACAGAAACACACCTGAGCTTTGCATGTCCACCTTTCCTGATACAGTTCTGCTGTAACTGGGTTCTGTGCTTTAGGGATGAGCTGGAATCCACCAGGTGGCACGAGTTCACCACTTCTACATTAGTTCTCTAGGGGCTGTTTATCCACATTCAGTTTGCACACAAAGGTAAGTTCCATGATCCCAGCTTTACCCTGTCTATGCTACCACTTTCCAGCCCTGATCTGAGCCTGTTTTGACAAACTTTGTCCCAGAATTACTTAATTCTGTAAGGGAACAAAACTATGTTGCTGACACCTGCACGTTCTGTACCTTTGGTCAGTCACGCAGTTCCCCATTCCTGCCTGCTTGGCCAAGCCTGAAGTGTGCCTGCCCTGAGGTGAGAGGTGCTGATTGCTGTAGGTGTGTGACCTGACTGAAAACTAGAGGGTAGTGCCTAGAAAAATCTGTCCTCTGTAATAGATGTCAATGATTGTAGCAACAACAAAGAGCTAATTGAGTGCAGTAGATCTGCTTCTATATTTAGAGTATGGTTCTGAACAAATACTGAAGTCCAAAATGCACATTCCCATGGGTAGAGTAGAAGCCTGAAAGTGTCAAGGACAAAGGATAAGGAAAGACCTTCAGAGATTTTTTTTTTTTTTTTTTTTTTTATGTGTGTAATAATTCTGGATGACTCCAGGCAGACACTCTATCCTCTTGTGGCCAATCTCACACCTTGTGGGGTAGTTATAGATAGTCTGAGATAGTCTTTGTGCTGTCCACGTCCTGTCAATGTATATGTACTGAACTCAGCTGGGACTATGCTGTGCTGTAGCTGTGCCAAAGTAATTTGTTTTCTAATATTTTTACTCCCCAAAAGGCTGCTCTGAAACCTCCCCAGTAATGTCAGCTGAATATTAACACCAGAAAATCAAAATGCACTTAGCAAACAATACACAGGGCTGCAAAGTTGTAGAAAATTCTGTTGCCCCGCTGTTTGATCATTCCTTTGTATTCTACTAAGCTGGTTGAAATACAGAATAGGGCTCATAGAGATGTTCCTAGTTCAGATCAGTGCACCAGAAAGATGCCAATATTGGGAGGGCTATGCTAGGGTAAAAACTGCAAACACCTAGTGCCAGGGATAGAAAAAGAACTAGGAGAGCTGCGCTACTTCATTAGCTGTGGAATTGCCCTAAGATTTGCTTAGCTGTATTGAGAAACTGTGTTTTAAAAGCTCCAAAATACTCTTCCCTATCAATTTGGTGGAAAATCATCAGAAGAATTGAGCATACTGAGTTGCCAAGTAAATGTACCTTTCTTCTGTGATGTGACTACAGAGCATCCTGAGAGAGGGCAGCATGTCTGTACCTGTAATTTTGTGTAAATGACTAACAGGTAGGTATTGGCAGGAAAGTATTAAAATATACTAGTGGGGTAAATATAGACAATTTGGTTTCCCGACAGTAAACCAAATGCTCCTCTATATAAGCTATTGTCATACAGAGAAAGGGAGAGCTGGGATCCTTTGTCTCTTCACCTGAATTGTGCCTTCATTGCCTAGAGGAACTGTGGTCACAGGGTTTGGCTATGCAAAGGAATTTGCCTCCTGAAGCCTATGGTTACCCCAAAAGTCACAGAAACCCTGTGCCAGCACAGTCTGAACTCCAGCTGAAGCTCAGACTGCTTCACTAGCTCTTCATGTGGAAGCTATCAGTTAAGGCAGGGGGAAAAAATCCTAAGTGAATCAAAATTGCCTTGAAGAAGTGATGCTGTCAGTCTCAGTGGAGTTTATGAGTAGATATCATCATGGAGGACTTATTCCTCAGCCACAGCCAGCTGCTTCCCCTTCTCTCCAGGGACTATGACCACTGAGAAAGTCCTAGAGCTTTGGTTCCCCAGGTTGAGTTCAGAGAAGAGGGGGACTGAGACAGCAGGAGGCTGTGCAGTCTTTGTTACTTACTTTAATGGTCTAGAATGTATTCCCTCCTTTTTCTACTGAAACTAATTTTCCTTTCCTGCAGAATATTATGATTGCCTTCCTCATCCAAATCATCTTCTCAGTGGTTGAGAAAACCATCTTGCTTTTATTGTGCCTCATATGGGCTTGAAAAAACCTTACTTTTTTAATGCAGCTTGTAATTTAATCATTTCTAGTTGCTGAAGTGCTATTTTTGCCATTGTTTAGCTTAATAACAGGTTTAAAAAGTGAATTGTGTACACAGAGAAGCATTTCTTCATATTTCTACTGCACCGACACGAAGGATTGTGCACCCAAAGTGAAGGTTTTGAACTTCTAGCCAGTCTAAGAGGTGCTTTACATGCAACAATCAACTAAGTTAACCTGTTAACCAGAATGATCATCCTAAATGTATTCTGACCTTCTAGGCAAATAATGTCCATGTTGCATATTTGCCCTGTTTCTGTCTGTAGGGGAGAGGTATGAATTCTATTTTAATGTTTTGAGTTTCATATCCCTTTTGTTGCATCCTTTTTACTTCTAAGCACGAACAGAAGAGTGTCTCTTATGCCAGTAGGAGTCAACAAGCCTTCTACTAAGGAAGCAACCTTTTTCCAGTAAGTAGTGAAGCTGGAAATAATGAAGGAGTGTGATGTGAGGAAAACAAAATACTTGTATTGATGCTTTTTTTCCTGGAATGTGGAGAGGAAAATAGGAGATATGCTTTAACAACTGTGTACTTATGGCCTTTTTGAAGATTAAACCACATTGAAAGGTTCATAAGGGTAGCAGGGTGAAATATTATACTCTTAGGCTGTAAAAAAATTTAAAAAATGAATAGTTAAAAAAGTTCAGTCCTGATAGCAGCACTGTAAGTGCAGGAAATTAGTTCTGTGTTCAATTTCAGTGGAAGAAAAAGCTATAAGTAACATAGAGACTGTTATTTCAATAATTTGGATCACGGTAAATATGGCTAATCAATCTTTTTCATGGTAGCAGCACTAAAATTAGACATATGAGGAAAATATAAGAAAAGTTTAACAGAAGCTAGATAGTTGGTCTGTTTCTACTATAACATTTGAAACTGAGAAAATTTGTTTAAAATGAAGTTGTTTACAGATAAGTGCTGCAAAGGTATCTTTTTTCCACTGTATATTTGGAATCTTTGATTTGAGGTCATAACTTCTGTGAAAGGATGGTGCACACAGTCCTTGCCAAAAGCAGGTACCACGAACTTTCAAGCCCTAGGTTACTGGGGAGCTTTTTTCACTTGGGCTGTTAACCATTTTCTTCTTACAGGAGCTGACTGCTCAGCTGTACAGCAAAGCATCGTTCTAATTCCATTTGAATAGTTAAAATAGCTCTGGGGGTGTGTGTTCAGATAGCTGTGCTTAAAGGTTCTGTATGATTGAAGTCCATAGCTGTGTTAGTCACAGTCTAATGGTCACGATAATGCTCATCAGTAGTAAGGTGTAAAACCAAAACAGTAACCATAATACAGCCTGCCTGCCTGTCTGCACAGGGATCACAATATCTGTTTTGGCATTTTCATCAGTTTTTCATCATCGGTGCTGATCCAGTTTTTAATTTCTGAAAATGTGATTGAGATACAGTATGAACTTGGGGTCCAAGATACTGTGGAATTTTCCTTTCTTTGAGTTGATGAATTCCAAATTCATGGAAAACTTCCAAAGAGAAGCAGTGAACCCAACTTCTGGTAAGAAATACGTGGAAGTAATTCCTGCAACATTAATTTGGGACATTCTCTTCAAATTGCTCCTGAGGATATTTACAATTTATACTAAGCAAAATAATAAATAAGTATTTGGAAATATTACTTGTCAAATATATTGATTTAGACAAAATTTGCTGAAATAAATGACTAGCTAAAGGCTCTTGATGAGGTAAAAGTTGTGATTCTGAAATATGGACTAAGTATTAAGAAGTAGTTATTTTGATGAACCAGTAAATCCAATGTGCAAATTAAATACAATTAACATCTCCCAAATATAACTTCCTGACTTTTTGTATTAGGTACATAGTCAAATGTTGTTGAGTAACTATTTAAGCACAGAGTGATAAGTGAAAGATCTCCTGAATCTTGATTAGTCTTCTAAATCAAGAATAAAAGTTCATCTTTGATCACTTCCTATTCCCTCTCCCCCCCTACCCCCACCATTTTCCTCATGGAAAGCTGTGTCCCTCTGCCATTTGTGTTGATGTAATGAAGATGCTTTACTTACAGAGATGGGACAGGCCGTTTAATCCTCACAGCTGTCACCTCCCGGTCACTGTCTTCCTGCTCGAGCTTGTCCTCTGCTTCCCCATAGCCACTGTCCTGAGCATCCAGGCTGTCATCACGACATTTCAGCAGCAGCTCTCCCTTGGGCCCATCTTTGTCCTCATCTTCCATCTTCTCCCAGCCCTTGGTCAGCTCTGATACCACATTTGAACACCTCCTCCTTATAGTTGAAGGTAATTTGTTACTAAGAATTTTGTCAATAGCACTTGATTCTTCTTTAAGTTTGGTCATCTCGGAGCTGCTGTTGTTCTCGTATCTTTCACTGAGGAGGCTGACATCACCCCCTCGTTCGTAGGCTTTGCTGACGACTGTTTTGGTCACCTCTTTGCTTTTAATGCTGAACATTTTGAGGTCTTCATCTGATTCCGTTGATTTTTTCTCAGCATCTCTTATTGTCACTGATTCCTTTGCTAAGGATTTTTTATCATCTTTTTCTTGGTCCCTCTTGACAGATGGAATTTGCCATTTTTCAAAGGAACTTTCTTGTACAGGCTCAGCTGATGAGCTTTCAGCAGTGGGGACCCATCCAGAGGGCTCTTGCTCTTGCTTTACATGGTGGTCAGATGCCCACTGCTGCCAGCCTCGTGCCAAGCTGAAGACCTGGCTGGCCATCCGGATCTTGTGGACAGCCCTTTTCACAGGAGCAGTTCTCGGCTTTTCTTCAGGAGCCATGCTGCTGTCTGCTGCCATCCTGGCTTCTCCCTTTCTTCTGCTCAGCACCTTCTGAATGGGCTTCCTGAAGTGAATAATGCCCTCTGAAGAGGGCCACACAGATTTAAATAGAAGCAGGACCAGTTGATGCCCATGGAAAATATGTGACATGCTTCTCACAAAGATAGAGTATCCTCACTGTTGCAGAAGTCTTTTTTTAAAATGCAGGGTTACATTTCATCACAGCAGATGAATTATGCATGATGTAAACAGTGTGACACAGACCTGTTCTGGAAATAGTGGGAAAGTAACAGCTCCTTTAGTCCCCCCTCCCTGGGACTGCTGAATTCCCAGTTTGCTGGCAAGGGTCTTGTTCTTTTGGAAACGCAGCACTTGGGTTAGAGATCCTGATCAGAATGACTGAAAATGCTAAATGTGAAGGGCTGTCAGTGGCTAGGAAGTCTGGCCAGAATGGATACTCCTCATCATGACAAGAAAATAGTGGCCCTTGTCATGGAGTGTGAAGCCAGAAGCAAGTTATGACTGAGAAATTTTTAGAGGTATTTCCTAAAAAGATACTGGATGATTTTTTTCTTATTGCTCATGTGTCCAAGGAAATCGGAGTTTGTTAATTTTTTAAAAGGTATTTATGAGTTCTCTTCCCAGTCATTATCTATTAATGTCTCTCTCTTTAGAACGTACCTTCAGGGGGGCCTGGGAACACTATCATGTTTGCTGTCAGCACTAAGGAACAGGGAATCACTATGTCTGCGGATCAGTATAGTAAGTCTGACTTGATCGGATGGATGAATGATCTCCCAAGTTTTAGGATTTTGAGAAAATAAAATATAACCTATTTAATTTCTCACTGCTTTTCAATCGAGTTATATACAGCATAATTATGTTTACTGTGTACAGTCTAGAAAAAATCAGTTTTTCTAGGAAACCTTGTGATTTGTTCATTCCAGAGGACTTCCTGGAGTGAGTTCATATTCGAACTTGTAAAATTGTTTAGTGAATTGATACATCCATTGTTGCATGGTAATAAACATTTTTCTGAGATACAGTCCTGTAATATCTTATGTCTTAGTACAATGTTTCCTAAATAGGAACGGAAAATGTCATTGCTTTTTCAATCCATCATACCTTGCAGATTACAGGATGACCCGTGGCACTTGCCATGTGGTGCTCTGAGGCACTCAGAACTTCAAGGAATTCTGTTGGCTTTGTTGGTGTTACATCAGAGATAAATATGGATGCTCGTACTCTGCCTTTTTTAATCTTCTCTCTGTTAAAGGCTGGGCTGTTTGAAGTAGGTCAGATCATATTTAGCTCTTGATTAATGCTATAAGTCTACATCATACCTTTGACTTCCATGTAGAATTCCTCATTAATCTGTGGAGTAATTTCCTCTTCAAAACTGATGACATAATGTAAGTTTGTGTTGCTATTAGATATTTGCTCATGCTTTTATTTTAGAAAAAAATGTGTCACCTCTGCGTACTGTACAGTCTCATCTATTGCCCACTGCGTCATAGCTGTGAGATGACATTGTGAGATGTACCCATACAACCTGATTAAGGAACATGTGTCACCAAACATTTATTTTGGTCATTTTAAGGCTAATCAGGAGTTGGACCTCCTTGTGCTTAGAATTTACACATGTCCATGCACACACACAGGGGGGTGTATGCTCCCTAAAATACAAGGAAGAGGCAAGTGAAAGATAATAATACACATGCAGAATAAGAGTATTACACCATTATGTATATTTGTCACAGTTCATTATGTCATTCTGTGTGGTTTCTGGAGTGTAAGGGCGGCTGAGGCTTTAAGAATGAGCTGAAAGCTAAATACAGATAAGGGGTCAGGCCAAAGAAGGACTGCATGTAGTACAAGGGACTGTGGAAGGACAATCCTGAAGCGTAAGAGATCCCTGTTAAAAGGCAAGGTCAGCTCCACCTCCATGTGTCCTGGATCCTGTTTTACCTGCTCTTAAAGACTACCAGCAGGAGATAGTCCCCACTGTCTAGGCAATCTATTCCACTGGTTAATTGGCTGTATTTTGCAATCAAAGGCCTCTTCTCAGTTTGTTAGTGCAAATACTCTTGAGGTTCTTGAACACTTTTGCTCTTATACAATAATTGCAAGTAGTTGTATTGAAATTCATGGCACTGAAAAATAATTGCATTCCTGAGGAATGTTTAGAAATTACAGTACAGTTCAAAGAAGTTGTTAAAAGAGACTTCTGTGTTTTTTTCTTACAGACTTGACCTTGGTACACTGCTCAATCCTACAGACTTAATGCTTAGATAGTTTAGATAAATGACAATGAAAGGTTACAGACTAATGAAAACCACCAAGATTGCAGATCTAAACTGCTATTAAATCCATATTGCACAACAATATGTTAAACAAATGTTTAGTTTAAATTGGTCACTATATTAAGCTGAAGTGTTATCACAGACTTGTCCAAAGTGCCAGTGAAACTTTGATATAATTATTCCGAGGATAACTATCTTTATAATTCTTAATTTTAGGGGGTACAACGACGATGCCTTGAGTGTGTTGAATGTTGTCTCATCTTATATGGTAGTGCTGCCAGCAAGAAGTTAATTATAAGTATAAATTATGTCCAAATCATCCAGTGATATTCATACTTCGTGTGTTGTTTACTTTGCAAATGTTTTATTGCAGTTTTAGGTATGTTTTAGGCAGGCTGGACCAAAACACATTTTCTACATGTCTTCCATACATCACAAGGTCACAAAATGCACTCTAAATGCTTAGCAAGGCTGTGTGAGGGTGACTGTCACAGGCTTTCACAAGTTCAGCTACTATCCTTGAGGCCAGATTTCTTGCAGAAGATCTATACAAGAAAAGGTCATTGGAGAAAGTATTAACTTTGATGAGCAAGCTTGACACATACTGACATTGTAAACTTATTTTTCCTTGACCCTGGCTGCCTTCATTTCTGGGATTTAATCTCTTTGACACCTTTAGACAAGTCTGCACATGTCCCTAAGACCTTGTTGCTGCTTGTAGGTAGCTCCATTTCACATAATACCTCTGACTTCCTGAAACCAAAGTTGTGAAGGACCAGCTGAGGGGTTGCCAGCGTCAGAGATAAAAGTTGGGATGGTTTTGCTGTGTGATGGTTTGGTCCCCCTGGATGGAGTTTTCCCTGTATGGTTATAAACTGTTTAAAAATCCTTTAATTTTGTCTTTGCTGTAGAAGACTAACAGTATCTGGGAGACCAGTATGCTATCAAATTATTTTTGATTTGTTTAAGGATGATTAATTTTAAAGGTAGAACTGCATCCTTCATACATTACTTTACCTTGTCAGACACTGACATAAGTTATTCAATGTTTTTGATTCCAAGGAATTTAATTTTGAACCAATTGTAAGTGTATGAAAGATGCTGTCTTCCTCCCCAGAGTTCGTGGTGAATAACGAAAACAAGATGTGTTTCTTTCCTAAGTATAACCAGCTGCCATTATCAGGAATCTCAGGAATTCTTTTCACTGTGACACAGTTAAAGTACATACGTTGCCAGTTATCACAGGAAGCCTGTAAAAGGAGTTAGAGTTTGGGATTTCCTTATTTTTAGAGTTCACATCAAACAAATTCCTTCTAACAGCAGTGAGCAACTGTGTCTCATTCAGCGTGCAGTTCCATGGACAATCCAGGTGTCTGAGCTCCAAGAAATGGATGCTCCTGAGCCTTTGGACTGGGTAGTGTCCAGCCATTAACTGAAAGAAGTTTATGCATTCTTTGGTGTAGTTTCTTATAGTTGCATCCTATATCTGGCCACAACCTTTTTTGTTTAACTGAAATTGTGTTTTACTGTAATTATCCCTGTGTAATAATTACATGGAATTTTGAGTCTGCATTTGATTATGTGTCATCTGGTTTCAATATATGAGATATCAGGGCTTGTCCATGACCTATCATGGCAGCACTGCTCTGCGAAGAAAATAAATCCAACAAACCCCGAAGAAAAGCCTGGTCAGAACCAAGGCTGACAGACTCTTAGTTGTGGAAAGGTAATGAGGAGAGGGAAGATGCACTATCCAGTAGCAGCAGCTGCAGCTATTTGTGGAGTGCAGCCCCAAAACTCCTCTCCTTCCAGGTGAGACAGATTTAAATGCAAGCCACCCAAGTAATAGAAAACAGTCCTGCAGATTCTCAGCTGGCTGAGGATGAGATTTCAGCATAATTTTTCGCTGCAGTCTGGTAGAGAGACCTGGCTGTTAGAGCTGACAAACCCAATTCAGGATGGATTTACATGAATCCATGCATCTTCAAGTTCCTACCTGCTACTCAAGTGACAAAATTCTTAGCTGTCTTGTAAAGTTGTCTTCACATTTCAGAAGATGAAAACTAAGACTGGGATGTGGAGCCTTAAAGCACTTTGGCACCTTTTTCCTACTTTTGCAAATAGTGCCCATAGCTTTTTTTTTGAGTCGGAAGCTTGTAAGAAATCCATACAAGTTTAATAAAATTTACACAGGAAAGGGAAGCAGAGGTACGACCACACGCTTTTAGTCTTATTTTACCTTTGAGCATAAATGCATGTCTTATTTGAATATCTATAGTGAATGAACAGAAACAAGTAAGAAGCAGTAATGAAGCAATTCTGTTTATAAGCAAACACTTGCAGGAAATTATTTGCATGAGGCATTTAGTTGTACTTGCATTATGGAGAACTTTCTGAAGATCATTTAAACAAGATAGCCTTTGAAAGAAATCCACAAATATGTTGCTATTCAAGTTTGTATTGATCATATCTATTTGTCAGTGAATGGTTATGCTTTTCTGATAAGAAAATTATATAATAAGTAATTTAATTTTGTGGTTCCAACTTGCTGACGTATCTTAGTTTAAAGTTTACCTAGAAATAGTCTTATGGCTTTGAGAATATGGCCTTTTTGCTGCTATTGAAATCTGAGAAGAACACTGGATATGAGGAATTGAAAGTCTTCACATAACTTTGCAATACAAGATGGATGGGAGGCATACCAGAATAGGAGAACTCGAAATCAGACACCTGGATGTAATATGAGAGATGATAAATGTATTTTACACATCTACAAGAAAGAAATCACAGGTAAAAAAAATAAATAAAAGCATAGTTCTATATAGTCAAAGTATGTTACAAACAAGGGACAAGAGGCATAATTGAATTAGTGTCCTCCAGGTATTAATAAGGCAGTGCTCCCATGCATTGTGACTTTTATTTTTAGGGTAACATAAACTGCATGTTTCTGCTAATGGGTGTTTCTCAGATTTAAAAACGGCAAATGTGAGAAGAAAGTAGAATTTTTCCAATTTAAAAAATATTCAGGGACAGTGTCCAGTTAATTAGAGCAATACAAATCAGACCTGAATTAACCACTTTATAAGTGTTTGCTTTATCACTAGTCTGTTTAAAGTGCATTTACTTCCAGTTATGCACAGTTCTCCAGCATGTGCATCACTTGGTTCTTCTGTATTGTCTTTACAGTCTATTATATTTATTAGCATATTAAAATCTGCCAACAAAAAGTATAAAACATAAACAGTTGTGCCTTCGATGTGTATAGTGGACCTACCATGGGTTTTTGGAAGGATCGTTGAGAATTTACATTTGTACTTCTAATAGAGTTACTAGTTACTGTCTTTACATTATAAGTATTGCAACTTAAAAAAAAATTAAAATCTTAATTTCTGAAATTATCGTTGGAGAATGGAGTGAAAAACAGATTGCAAACTTTAGGAAATATATTTGAATGCAAAAACTCTATACAAAAAAAAAGAAAAAAAAACCCAGAAAAATGGTGTCTGAGTATAATAGAAATACAGTATTTTGTTATTTGCTTTAAAGTGTAATTCAGAACCAGTCTCAGAACTCAGGAAACATGCCTCAGTATAATTTTGATAATTTATTGTGAAGATTTTTTAATATTCACTGATGGAAATACCTTGAATTAGGTAAACACTGCATTTCTGTTTTAATCTATCAATTGGCTAAAGAAATTAGCATATTTTCAATGCCTCAGCCAAAACCATGCTCAGCTCTTTTGTCATTCCATAGCCTGAAAGATCCTGACACAAAGGATTGTTTGAAACAATTGATATTACGGCTCAGATTTAGAGGTATCTATGGTAAAAAGCAGAAATCCTCTTGACTATTCATTGTGGATTTTCGTGCAGTGTGGGGGATCTCATTTTAAAGGTGATAGCAGCGTGCTGAAGCTGTAACCTGTGACTGATTCTTGACCTTTGGGTGACGCAGATGAATTCTCGCGGGTGCCGTTGGCTCTGCCCGCGCTCCCCCGCTATCACATTCCACTGCCACAGGCAGGACAGACCCTTATTTATTGGTTCTCACTTAGCCACCAGCTGCTCTAAGAGCGTGCAGCTGTGTTGTTGTTAGCACAGGCAGACCCCTGGCTTTGAGCGGAAGTCTGGTGCCCAGGCTGCGAGAGGAGCGCTGCTCTCTGGAGCTGCCTGCCTGAGCCCTGTTGACTTTTGGTGTCAAGAAGTGAGTGATGGGAATCGCTGGAAGATCATGTGATATTTACAGTGCTGTATGGATGTTCCCTTGGCTCATGACTAAGCTTCAGTTGCCAAGGAAGCTGGCAATGAAGAGCTGAGAGATGAATGATGGGCCTAGTTTTCATCAGAAACTTCTAAACCACATTAGATTAAATTCCACACCTACCTCATTTTAAAACTATGCTTCAGACATCTGCCTTACTTCTCACATGAGGTCACAGTAATTAACAGGCCATGATTAAGGGGTAAAATACTTTGCAAAAACAAGGTGAGAGTAGAGGAGTGGGAGTTTGAGGTCATTATTTAAAACTGCCCATCATTTGCTTTGCCGTATGGGAGCAAGCTATGCATACCTCTTGGATACAAGGATATCTAATTGCTAGTAGCAGCACCCAAACTGGAATGAGCTGTTCCGGGAGGCAGTGACAAGTATCTACTCATTTTTGTCAGCAACTTGATCTTCTAATTGTGTGGCTACCTCATGCTTCAGCACAGAGACAGGTATGCCTGTTAATCCAGTGAATGACTTAGTGACACAAAATACAGATCAGTGTACTAATAGTGATTTTGAGGGAAAAATCAACTTCCTCCTCCCCTTTGCTTGACTGAACCAAGACAATATTCCTCACAATGGTGTCAGCCATTTCAGCACAGAAAATTTGAGAAGGTGGTGAATTTTCAAGGGTGGTTTTTGATATTTGAAAATACGTGACTAGTCAGTTTGAAGTGTTTTGCTTCTCAGGCAAGTAAACTGATTGTAGTTCTCACTGGACTGGAGACCTGGACCTTCCTAGCTCTTTCCCTATATCACTAGTCACTGCAGAATTTATCCAGTCTTGTGTATCCCGGGAGATTTGTAGGCTTGGAATTTCAGTGAACACTAACAAGGTCAGTATTTTCACAGAGTGCTTTTTCAGATTTTCTAGCTCTTTTCTTAAAATAAAGGAGAAACACATGTTTACATTTGAAGAGTACTATGGTACTCACATCACTTGACTGGATACAGTAATTTTGGGCCAATAGCATTTTTCTTTTTTTCCTCTGTGGAGCCTGCTAAGGTTTGTGGCAGAGGTCAATGGACCTGTCCCTGAGGGCTTAACAGATTTCCCAATATAATAACAGTATCAGAATTTTAAATCAGTTCGAAGTAATCTATTTTTGCGCTTTTCTTAGCCATATAATTGCCAATAATTTTTGTTGTTGAAATTACTGCAGTGCATCAATATTGGTCTTTATTTCCCTCTTGGTATTTCTCTTCAGATAGTGATTTTTCCAGGTTCCAGGTTTACTCAGGAAAGAAAATGATTGGGAGGTTTTGAATGGTAGGAAAGATGTAATAAAGATAAGATCTTCTCATCATACCTTTGAAACCCATGGGAATCATAAGAGAAGCATTTCAGCGAGTGGAATCCACAGGCAAAATTTGGTATGAGAAAAAGTAGTGAGCAGGGGTATGTACTTCTTTAAGGCCTCTCCTATTTTGAGAGTTGAATAGTAAAAGGGATACAGTTTACTCAAGCCCTAGGGATACAGTATTCCACACAATTTGCAGCTTAGGAAGAATCCTTCTCAGGAAGTATATCTGCTGCGTGTACCCTAAAAGTGCAATTAAAAGCATTGTGTGTAGGAAGAACATTTCTCATTCTCATTGTTTAGGAGGTATTTGTTATGAGGTACTCCAAGGGTACTTTCTCCTGTGATTCCATGGGGGAGGCCTTGCTGTGATGAACCCTTGGGCAGCTCCTGCCCATCCACCACTCCCCTGGAATACACAGTGCACCCATGGAGTGCACAGTGCCTCTGTGGAGTGCACAGTGCTGCCATGGAGTGTACACTGTTCCTATGGAGTGCACAACGCTGCCATGGAGTGTACAATGTTCCTATGGAGTGTACAGTGTTCCCATGGAGTGTTCAGTGTTCCCATGGAGTGCACAGTGCTGCCATGGAGTGTACAATGTTCCTATGGAGTGTACAGTGTTCCCATGCAATGTGCGGTGCTGCCATGGAGTGTACAATGTTCCTATGGAGTGTACAGTGTTCCCATGGAGTGTACAATGTTCCTATGGAGTGTACAATGTTCCTATGGAGTGTTCAGTGTTCCCATGGAGTGCACAGTGCTGCCATGGAGTGTACAATGTTCCTATGGAGTGTACAATGTTCCTATGGAGTGTTCAGTGTTCCCATGGAGTGTACAATGTTCCTATGGAGTGTTCAGTGTTCCCATGGAGTGCACAGTGCTGCCATGGAGTGTACAATGTTCCTATGGAGTGTTCAGTGTTCCCATGGAGTGCACAGCGCCCCTGTGGAGTGCACCGTGCTCGGGCTCCCTGAGCAGCTCCTCCCACTGGTGCTGCTCACGATTCCTGTGCTGTGCCAGTGAGACTGGATCCATGGAGAGGCCAGGAGGCTGAGCACTGCCCAGACCCCAGCACCCAGAGCAGAGTCCAGGGTGCCAGGCAATGAAGGTCTTTAAAGAGTGTAATGGGAAGAGTCAGATACCCAGAGACGACTGGCCAGCCGAGGAGATCAAAGGGAGGAAGACCTTCTTACGTTGTTTATTAGTGAGAATTTGTGATCCTGGAATATTTATGGGAAAAATCCTTGGTACAAATAATGTAGGTTAACAATGCAGAAGAATGTCTAAGGGATGATTTGATTTCTATGTCTGAGTGTAATTTTATCTAACTTTATCTAATCTTCAGTAAATCACTGTACTGAACCATTCCATCTTCCACATTGTGCAGCTGCATCTAGATCAGGATGGTTCCTTGACATTTATTAAGCACAGACTACAGACTATAGTCCATCTATGGAACAGTACATTTTGGAAGTTGCAATATTAGACACAGATCAAAGCACTGTAGTTCTCTTATTTTAAGTTTTTTCCTACATTAAAACCACCCCGAATGTCTTACTTTAAGCATATTTAATGCTTTAGTACAGAAAGCAGTTCAAATCTAGGGAAATCTGAAAGAATCAGCTTCTAACATCTACTGCTGCTGATTAAGGCTTATTACACAGGGACTTGCAATACCACTAGTGAGTGCACTGGCAAGATGAGTGATTTTCATCTGATCCAATGAAGGGTGGTGGTCCATCAAATGAAGAAAAAACTATTTTAATTGAGTGACAGAAAAGCTCTTGTTATTGGGACTGGAAGATATGCACAAGTGTGGACAAACTAGATGATGAAGGGCATGGAATGGAATTCAAGGTTCCTGGCTGCTCAGGCTAGAGTGCAGAGTTAAATGATGGCAGTGATGAATGCACATATCACATACTAACACAAAGGTAATCAGTCACTGTGTAATCACCCAAATAAATCTGAATATAGATCAGTGTTTCTTTGAGTGTTGGATGGATTTTTCCTGTGGTGCACAGGGATACATCTTACTGTATAAATTTTAGGAAAGTGTTCCTCCTGCTCATTTGGCAACTGCTAACTTTAATGTCTTTGAGAGTAATAATGGCAGCAGCTTTAAAAGTACCTCAGTGACACTGAAAATCAGAGAAACATCAATGTATCACAAGTTAGTTTTAGAAATATCTTCGTAGGTTAATGTGAATTAACTCCTATCCACTCCATTCTAAGAAAAAGTTGTCTGTCTTTACTATCATGAATAATCCTGAGCATTTGTCATAGAACATTTATATGCATACCTAACTCTAGAAGGACTTTAATCACAGAATCAGAATCACAGAATAACAAAATGTGTCAGGTTGGAATGGACCACAGTGGGTCATCTGGTCCAACATCCCTGCTCAAGCAGGGTCATCTGGAGTACATGGCACAGGATTGCATCCAGAAGGTTCTTGAGTTTTCTAGTGAGGGAGACTCGACAACCTCTCTGGGCAAAATCTTTCATCAAAATAAAGCTCTTGATCCAAGGTTGCTCAGGTACATCTGTAAATGAAAATGCAGTAGCTTCTTTTGGAGAGAATTTGTAAGAAGCACATGAAGCTCTGAAGCAATAGCCAGAAAACTTCTCTGCCAAAATCACATTGACTTTGTGTTTAATGTTCTGCATCCTGTATGAGTCTAGGAGAGAACACGAAGCACAGGTCCTTGTGACTGTTTTAACTTTGAACATGATACCAAGGGTTGCAGAAGAAATAGTAACAGGATTAAGATACCAGTATTGATCCAGAGCCTTCCTACTGAATCAGACAGAATGTTCTGCTTTTAATGACTAGTGTGGGTGACTTCTGTGTAAACGCAGAGCTTTACCTCCCTCTGTTTGCACACTGGTATTGTCTATCTATGCTTCTGTTTGATACCTTCCTACAGCTTAGCTCTCTTCTATATTTCAGCTGCTTTCTGAACAATTTTCATTGATTATGCAGGACTAGTTCATATAATTGCATGACTGCAATAAATCTCAAGTGTCACTTCAAACACATAACTTTTAGTTTTCTTGCTGAAATTTTGGATGGCAAATGAATTCCCAGGTTAAATTTCCTTCTACAACACCATCTGTCCCACATTTGTATTATTAGACCATGAAGGCATCTCAAAAACATAGATAATCTCTTCTAAGTGTGACTGTCTTTAAAAAAAGATACTGACCTCCAAGCCAATGTAAATAGATCATTTATGGAAATAAATAAATTAGTATTGGAGCCAGACTCGTCCCAAATTCTTCAGTGAGTGGAGACTTGGACATAATTGAGAGATCAAGAGTCATGAGGTTAATGAGGTCATGCTGCCAGGGCCTGGTCTGGGTTTAGTATAACATGAAAGACTCAGCTCTGATCCTGACTGGCACGGTCACTCAGCAGCAATACCTTCCCACCACGGGCCTGTTGGGAAACCTGAAACCACCCTCGGTCAGCCGTCTTTTGCTGCACGACGCCCCCAGAAGACGCACGTTCCTCTGCATGAGAAACCACTTAACCACCTCCCTCCATGGCTATTGTAAAAGTGTTTTTCAACAAGAAAGAGGGACTAATAAAGCTTCTCCTTTTTAAATATGGGTGGACTGTTGAACCCACCTAAAAAGATTGCCAGAGTAGTAGCAAATGGTGTTTGATAACTCTTATTAAATATCCACTAAGCTGTATTTGAACTATATTAAATGCCATGTTTTTCATTGCACATTAAGAAGAGCTCTTGCAATCAATAGCTCTTATCTGAATGATGGGAAGGGTGAATCTCCTGCTGCTGAATGCTTTATGACAGCCGACTAGTATCAGTACAGGCAACTGCTATCAACATTTTTTTATTGTTGATGTTCTCAGGGTAGTATGTGATAACAAACCTCAGATAAAAAGAATAATGGCTTGTTGTAAAACATTTTTGTCCCTGTGCACTGAATAAGGAGAAATTTCTGTGGAAGGTAGACAAAGTTCCTGGGTGGAGAGAGATGCCTGGGGCAGGAGGGGAGCAGGTCTCCAAAAGCACAGCTCTTTTTTATTTTTGTACTGTAGTATCCCTAATACTGTACTACAACAAAAGCAGCATCTTGCATGCCACACAGCATATTATAATTTTCTAGAAAATTTTCTATGGACCACCTTCTCTATTGGAATATAAAGTTATAGAAAACCCAAAAGTCTCTTGAAAAGAGTTCAGTCTCAACAAAGTTCTGACAAAACATCAGGAATTTTCAGAACTTCATCTTTGTTGCCACATAAGACCTTTCACCTGCACCCTCTGAAACCCAAAGAGTTTGCAAGGAAAAACAGAAAACAGTTGGTAAAAATTGAAAACTTTTCCCTTTCAAAGTTTGAAAATGGAAACTATTACAGTTCATTTTTCAGTTTTATTTGATAATTTGCTGTATGTAATATTAAATGTAATGTCACACTGTAAGCCTTACTTCTGCAATAAAAGAAAATAAAAGAGATTTTGTTGGGTTTCTTAGTTAATGGAATGCTTCTGATTCCTTCACTGATTTTTCATTTGGAAGGAAAGCAGGAGAATTTATTTGTTGCTGCATCTAAAAGAGAAAGTTACTTGTTGTCTCACACACGTGTACTTTGTGAGCACTGCCAGCTGCTGAACTAAGTTATTGCAGTCCTTGTCAGACCTCCTATCCCCATCTTGACTGTCATTACCACCCTGACCAGACTTTGTCTTCCCAGAATAAAACTGATGAGAACTGCAACACCTTCAGTCAGCAGTTTCCAGGGTCTTAGAGTTCAGCAGTCCTGTAGTTTCCCAGAAATTCTGGAAATAACCTATTTATGTGTTTCTATAATAACATGTAGGAGAACTTCATTTCCACACAATTCTCCGGACTTCTTCATCTCATCTTGGGCTAGACTTCTGTGAATTCAAATATTTTTTACACTGAAATTAGGCTGCTCAATAATTCTGTGGACTATGATTTCTTTTGAATTTTTTTTCTTGCTGGCTGCAAAGGCTGATGTTTCATCAAACCCAAATAAGTTTTAGAGTAATTTAAACTTAATAACATTCTGTGTATGAGTGCTATAATTGTTAATTTGGATTTTACAAAGTGTTATGGTCATGATTTTTCTTGATTTTTATTTTATTGCAACTCACTGGCTCCATCTTTGTTCACTGGTACTTCCACTTGATACAGTGGCTGTTCTGCAATATTCCTCTGAATAAAGCTGATGGCATAAAAAATTGATAAACAGAGTCAGCATCAAAGATGAGGGGATTTTGCTTTTGTTTTATTTAAATAGAGCCTTGGGCTTAAAAATTCCAATCAAACACTTTAAAGTGGATTGCTAATGTTAAACATCAACACATCTATTAACTGCATTTTACTATAAAAAGAAACTCTTTTAAAGTCTTCCAAATACACAAAACATTAAAAAAAAAAAAACAACAAACAAAAAAAAAAAAAAAAAAAAAAAAAAAAAAAAAAAAAAAGAATGACTCTGTGTGATGTGATATGTTGAAAGACTATCTTAATGGCATCTTGACCCAAACCTTGTGATGCTGTTCCCTGATCTTTTAACTAATGTAAGAATCATGGAAAACTGCTGCCAGATTTGATTAAAATAAGCAGCACATCACTCAGGGAGAACTTTCCTGTTCCTACAGCCAAGGCATCATAGCATGGCCAATACTGAAGAAATGCCACCTAGCACTGCCATGGGCTGTCAAACCTCTCATTCCCCAGCAATCACAAACAAAATACTAAAATTTTTACAAGTTTCTCTAATTGAAGGTAACACTGGATCATTCACAACATGGATTCAGGTCATGACTAGGAATGGAAATAATTTTGGAGTCAGTGATGGATGGTCCCCTGTTGGTAATAGATGCTGGGCAGGAACTGATCCCTGGTTCTTAGACCTCTCTGCAGACCACAGAAAAACAGTAAGGCCTTGAGAAGTGTACTAAAATCTGATAGATTCTTCTTGGGGGTCCCCAAAAGGTTAAGAAAGGAATGTCTACCACTAGACCTTGTCTTCTTCCTATGGTCATATTCTGTAATTATCTTTTTTTCTCCTAAAGTCTATCAAAACTCCAGTGAAGCTCTGTGGGAAATGGAGGCTGTCTGGATGTCAGCTGCTGCAGGCTGTGAAAGCCATGGCTGGTGTCAGCTGTCTTGTTATCATTCCCTCTCTTTCCATGACTCTTTCTCACTGTTTACTGGTGAAGGCAACATAAAAAGGCTCCTTAAGTGATGCAAGAGTTCTTTCTCAGCCTTACTAAAACCTTGCCTTCCAGCCTAATGAATACAAAATTGTCCTCAGTTAATCTTACATGCTTATTTAGGAGCCAGATTACATCAATGAACACACAGGAAAGCGAATTTAGGGAGGCTCAGCCAGGACAAAGCAGTACTACACATCGTACCAACACCAAATGTTTTCAGAAGCATCACAAATCTCTGCTTTTCTCCAGAGTGGTGGAGAAAAAGAAAAGAAGCCAGATTGGAGAACTTGTTCTTACTTTGAGAAGAGTAAAATGGTTTGTTTGTTTGGTTTTTTTTTTGTTTTTTTTTGTTTTTTTTTTTTTTTTTTTTTTTTTTAGTGATTGCATAAAGCTCTAGTATGAAGATGGTCACTGATAAAAATAATTTCCTGGGTATAAGGAAGCCTCCAGTTGTAGTAGTGATATGTGGGAGGCAGCAGTCTTTACTGGGGCCATTCTCTGAAATAAAGTTCCACAAGCTTTGTCACCTTCCTCAGCAAAAAACTTTTCATATATTCCTGTTCCTCATACAGCACTTACTTACCTAAACTGCTTCTCTAAGCAAGTCAGAGCAGCCTTTAAAGTTTAAAAGTCACAGGACAAGGAAGCATGATCAATTTGGCAGAAGTCTCAGGCAATATTGGTTTGCAAGTAAGGGCAGAACTTTGCCAATAAAGAATCACCCAGGGCTGGTACAAAAATGGAAAACTGCTTCTTCCTAGGAAAGGCACTCGATGTTTATTTTGCTGGAGGCAGAGGGTGGCTTCAGATCATGTTGTGTTCCTGAAACTGGAGCCTGGGCAGACCTGGGCACAGACGTGATACCTTAATGATAATTTGTTGCTGCTCTCCCTCTATCCAAGGCTGAAGCCAGTGGCTGGAGCAGTCTGCTGCTCTGTGTCAGTGGCACATAACCCAGCATGGAGAATGCCAGCTGCAGCCTTTCTAGTCCTGGCATCTAGAAATCATACTGAGACTGCAGGATTGAAGACCAAGGGAATTTCACGTCAAAGTTCAAATCCTAGCTGGTATTATCTGAATAGCTTCTTAGCCACAGACTGATTCTTAGAACTGCTCTTTTTATATCTTTTAAGGATTTTTTTTCCCAATAGCTTCATTTCCCTCCCATAACTAAGACTGATCTTACTTTGCTGTGATCAGATTTGCTCTCCTTCCTCTAATTTGCACAGAGGAAGGGAATGTACAGAAACAGGAACTTTTCTTGAAAGGAGGTTCACACTATGATCAATGAGAATCTCGCACCTGGTGCAGCACTCATTTCTTCCTACTGGCTCCTGCTAAACATAATCAAAAAGAGCATGACAGTAAAGTGTCACAACCATACAGTATGCATAGGAGGTATTAGCTGCCCCCCTCAAGCAGCATCACTGGACCATTCATGTGAAAATAGAGCCACTTGTTCCTTTAATACAACAGTTTTCATTATGCTTTCCTGAATTTGATCATCTAGCAGTGGCTAGCAGTTACAGAGGGGGTATTTCACCTGAAATCTGACAATTGATGTTGTCAGCCTCCAGCCAGCCTACTGGAGGATGCCCTATGGACAGGGAGAGACTCCTGTGGCCGAGGGGGATGGTGTAATATAGTTCACATTAAGTACATTCACAGTTCCCTGAGGAAAGGGGCAGCAAATGTGCCAGATCACTCTAAAATCACTCTTAATGTGAAATGAGGCTTGAAAACAAGCTTAATTTACAAAAGGTGAAGAGGAGCTCTTAAATCAATCTAGAGACAAACAGGCTGGAAACACAATAAATGGCTCAATAAATACCTGGTATTCCATTGCATTTTCAGGCTTTTGTTTATTTTTTTCAGTTAGCAGAGTTGAGCACTGAAGCACACAGACACAAATCATTTTGTACGCCACAGCTGTCTGTTCCTTAAACAAGTCACATTCTCGCAGTGTTGTCTTTCCAGGTAATCATTATTGGTATATGGAGGACATGTAGGGATAGTACCACTGCTCTGTTGTAGTATTCCCTTGGTGTGGATCCAATAGCCCAGAAGGTCTAGTGGTTTATTCAATATAAAGAATGTGATTCTGTGCAGAAAGAACTTGTTTCTATCATTTGAAGAGAGGTCTGCTCATTTTCTTCTGAGTTCCTTCACTTTTGGAAAGTACAGAAGCATTTCTGAAAGCTCTGAATCAGCTATTGCTCTGTGAAGGCCCAGAAATATTTCAGCTAGCAAACTATGCCAATTTGCTGATTAGAACTCAGGTAAAGATAACACATTTGCAGTTTGTATTTAACAGAAATAAAAACCTCAGAAATGCCACACTGCAAACAGTGCCACTCTGTGCAAATGGTGCTGCCAAGCTTTTCACCCAGCTCTGGTGGGCTCAGCAGTGGCTCCTTGGGATGTTGCCTGTCTGGAGCTCTGTGGCTGCAGGGAGCCATGGGTCGGGTGCCAGAGCTCGTGCTGCAGGCTGGGCATGACTCGCCATCCCCGCAAGGTCACACACAGGCTCTGTGCAGGGCAAGAGTGGTGATCAGGAGGCTGTGCTGAGGCACAGGGTGGGACCTTAAGGACCCTCACTGTGTTCTCTGACCATTAGCTTTGGTGTCTCATAAATGGCTGCCCATCATCCCCACACATAGACAAAAGTGGGGGTTTTCTTTTGACAAGAGGTGCCAGTGGTCACTTCTGCAGATGGCTACTTAGCCCAGCTCGTGCAATGCTGCCTTGGCCAGCCATGCTTAAGGAGAACAGTGCAGTCTTCTGCCTGTTTTGTCTCTTAGAAGCAGCCAAAATAGTTTTTGCCACATATTACTTACTGCAGCAATGAAATCAACTGGGTGATATAAGCAACAGCAGCCACTACCAGCTTCAGTCTTTTATTTCCTGCAAAAGTTAGAAAGATGAAATATTTGATCTTTGAGGTTACTGATGTGTGACTGTTTGTCCATTCTTGTTTTTCCTTCTCTCTGTATACCCTTTTAACTAACTTTTGGGAGTAATTTTCCATTCCTCTTTATTTTCTTTCTTAAATGTATTACACAGTTTAATGTTTTCAGATGTTGTCAGGGAAACTGAATTTTGAACCTGGCTTGTCAAACAAATCAAGGAGCTATTATTTTTCAAGTATTTCTATAAACTTGGATCAAAGATGATCACATACTTTTAAAGGGAGTATTGCTAGTACATTTGTGTACAATTACTTGGCATTTCCAGTGACAATTTCCTGTGTTGTAACTCCTGCTGTTCAGCAGGATGTTTCCTTTAGATGCTTTACTTGGGAAGTCCCAGGAAACCTCACCCAGTTGTTTCCAAGCAGAGAGAGCAAAAAATGTTTTAGACATATTCAACTAAGTCTTGCAGCTGCTTCCTCTGTTTGTAGAGCAGTCACTGTGGTGCAGCAAGGTGAAATTTTCCAGGGAAAGAACACTCTGGCAGTAGGTGTTTGCAGGGAAGAGAAGGAAATTTTCCTCTCCTGGAATTTGGGCCTTCATTTGGGCTAGCACCTTTCCCAGGTGAAGTTGCAGCTATCCCTG
This sequence comes from Vidua macroura, assembly GCF_024509145.1. Classification (NCBI taxonomy): domain Eukaryota; kingdom Metazoa; phylum Chordata; class Aves; order Passeriformes; family Viduidae; genus Vidua; species Vidua macroura. The sequence goes on from NC_071571.1 coordinate 135,798,489, forward strand.
TATGCAGTTTCTTCCCTGGAAGGGAATGTGGGTAAGCACCAGGCTCTGCTTGTGCTGGGCTACTGGTGTGTGCTGGACATGCATTGTGCGGGCAGCCCTGAGCCCTCTCCTTCATTCTCAGCCGCCTGTGTGAGCACACAGCTTGTCTCTGCTTAGAGTGGTGACAAGCCACGTTGTCTTAGCATTAGGGGAAACTCAGATACAGTGGATGCAGGAGGGTTCTATTGGGGTGGACATGCCAAGCTGCTACCGAAGCTGGCTGCAGCCTGTGTGATGTCCCAGGGTTGTTCCCAAGACTCTTCTGGAATGTGCAGCTCCCCTTGAGGTCAGTGGGTATTTTCAGATTGTGGCCGGGCACCTGCACTTTGGCATTCTGGCTGCACAATGTTGTCCAGAAGTAGCAGGTTGTTTCCAGTTTGCAATATTGCTGTCTACAGAGCCTTCAACTCCTCTAACATTAAAAAGAAAATTTAAATCTGTATTAGGGTTCTAACACATCCTGAGACATACCTTTAAATAAAAACAATGTGCACCATTTTCTCAAGAACCTTCTTGTACTTTATGTCATTTATGTTGCCTCCACAAGGAATTATTTTTCATCAAGGCTTTGTCTGTCAATGAAAGTCATTATGCACTCAGGACTTCAATCAGTGAGTGAAGCCACTAAATTCTATAGGTATTAAATTTTTACTATTTGGTAATGAAAAATGGTTCTGTAAACCTTGGAATGAGAGGGAAAAATATGCATGCATAGGCTATCAATAACTAATGGGTTGGTGTAAGGTAGCACTTTCCCACTGCACTGATACAAGCTGTGGTACAGCTTTCACTGTCCTGATTACAAGATACACACAAACCCTGACTGGCTCACCAACACCCTGGAAAATCAAAGGAAAAATGATGTGACATAGCTTGTACTCTAGTCCTTCTCACACTTCTTGAAGAGCTGCTGGAAGATCTTATTATACTACCCTCTCCTAAAGCAGAAAACATATCTGAAAATGACAGATCAAAATATTTTTAAAACCCCCAACATTTTTGTTTATGTTTGCAACCCAAGACTTTGTTACCAAAGTGGTTTTCTTGTTCTTTTGTTTTTCTCACCTTTTTTCAAGTTGTAACATTAGCTCTATATATATTGATAAAGTAACATATTTCGAGTGCTGGAGATCCAACTTAATACTAAATTTCCCATTTTTGTTTAAAGTGGCCATACTGCTGCATTGCCAAACTCCTTTATAGAAGAAAGAAAAAATCAAGCAAATAAAAACTCAGTAAGGATTGTATTCTGGGCTGGGCTGGATCACAAGAGGCATGATCAGAAGGTCAAGCAACGTGATTCTCTTCTTCTACTCTGCCCTTGTTAAACCCTACCTGGAGTATTGCGTCCAACTCGACTCCCTTACAGAGGAAAGACATTGACCTGATGGAGCTAGTCCAGGAGAGGGTCATGAAGATGATCCAAAGACTGGAACACCTCTCCTGTGAAGACTGGCTGGGAGACCTGGGGCTGTTCAGCTGAAAAGAAGGCTCTGTGGAGACCTTAGAGCACCTTTCAGTGCCTAAAGGGGGCTGCAGGAAAGCCAGAGAGGGACCTTTTGCAGGGACATTTAGTGATAGGTCAAGGGGAAATGGCCTTAAATTGAAGTAAGATAGATTTATATTGGATATTATGGAGAAACCTTTTACGCTAAGAGTGGTGAGACACTGGTACACTTTGTCCAGAGAAGTTGTGAAATTGCCATCCCTGGAGGTGTTCAAGACCAGGTGGGATGGGCAACCCGGTCTAGTGGAATATTCCCTACCTATGGCAGGGGAGCTGGAGCTAGATGATCTTTAATGTCCCTTCTAACCCAGGTCATTCTATGATTCTATCAAAGGGCCTGACTCACTTAATTTGAAAGAAACATTGCTGGAAATAGTGTAATGCATTTTCACCTGTCTGATACCCTGAGAGTACACCACAGTTGTTGGTGGATAGCAACAGTCCTTCATAGTGCTGAGGCCTCCATGGGATCTTTCTCTTGTTTGGAACAAAAGGGATCCATTAGGTGTTTGCAGGAACGAGGGCTGCAGTGCAGGACCTGTGCAGAGGGACAACCAAGCCTCAAATGTGGAAGCTGCTAAGTCTCTCTAGCCAGACTTCTCAGGGATTTTGAGGAAGGCAGATATTTAAATAAAGGGTCTGATATACAAACAAGCAGTCAAAGGACACGTTACCATGGTAAATTCTCTATGGTAACTATCTTCCTATTCTTTTCAGCTACCAGGCACTCTTCAAGAGATGAAAAATAAATTAATTTGTACCTTAATTGAAAAGTAAGCAACTTTCAATCAATTAGGTGACATTTGACATGAGGTACACAGGGGTGCCTTGACTGGGAGATGAAGAGGAGAGTCGCAGCGGCTTCGGCGCTGAGTAGCGCAGCCGGCGCCTCCCTTTGCCCCTCCCGCAGCCGCTGCCCCTTCCCCCGCCGGAGCCCGGCCGCCGGCAGCGGGGCGGGTTCTGCTGGCAGGCGGGCAGCCCCAGGGGCCCCCGAGCCGCAGGGCTCCGCCGCTCTGCCAAAGCCCTGCAGCTCCCGGTACGCTCCCGGCAGCGAGCTGTGCTGCGGGACAGCCGTGCCCGGGGCGGGGACAGGGACGGACAGGGGACAGGGAGGGACCGTGCGCTGTGTGCGAGCGCCCGGCCCCGGCTCCGGCTGCTGCTCCGCCGGAGTCAGCCAGAGGGAAAGGACCGGAGGCGCTTTTGAGACCACCACCCACTTAAAAAGTCGTGGGTTTTTATGTTTTGTTTTGCTTTGGGGTTTGGCTGTGGGTTGGTCGGTTGGTTAGGTTTTCTTCATTAATCGGTAAACAAGTCTTATTTCTGTCAGCGGGGAAGTCCTGCCGCTCCTGGGGTCGGTGTGCTTCTGTCCCATTCCCAGCCTCCTGCTGACACCTGCTGGCCTCCCGCTCAGAATGTTGGGGGGCATCTGCCTGGGAAAGAGGCCAGCTCTCTTCTCTTCTTGCTCCTGCTGCCTTCGAGGCCCTGAGCAGCCGGCTGCTGAACTGTAGAGGAGATTTATATATTTAGTACAAATATTTATCGAGCTAAGCCTACATTATGCCATGACCATGGCATAGGAAGACTATGTCTCCTCTGCACCTGGGAGGACTGTAAATATGATCCTTAGGTACTCCAGTATTTCTTCTAGGCTCTTCTGGAAATAGGACAGACAGGCCAAGGTGGTGACAATGGAGCAGAGATCCACTTCACACCAGCTGCGGGCTGGCTCACCACAGAATGAGGCATCACACAACCTACTCAAGGAGACGAGTTTCAGCTGAGCAGAAGATGTACAGTGTACATTGACTCATCATATGTTTCAAAATGAATTTGCAGTGCTCGCTATTTGGCATCTTTTATGACAGGACATTATGAAACATTAATTGTTGGAGCTACTTCAGAGTTTCTGACTTCACAGGGATACTCAGTGCAATGCTGGGGTCAAATAGATATCAGGCTGGATAATCTAGTATTTATTTTCTAGCAAGCTGGAATTACAGAAAGACCTAATTTTCTGTTGCCTTGACTGAAATACACTCACTTATTTAGTGAGTTTAAAAAATTGTGAAATGTAAATAACTTTACATTTCTCTAAATGACAGTGCAGACAGGGTAGTAGGAGACATAGTCTAAAAGTTTGAGCATAGGGTTTCATGTCCTTCTCTGCAAGTGAATGTCCTGTAATCTGAACTGAAAGAAGTGGTTTTGGCTTTTTTCCCCTTTTAGTTTGCCGTTTCAAACCTCAAAAACTGCAACATGCAGTTTAACTGCAAGCAAGCAACCATGTATCACATAGCCATGGACTCAATCCCCTACCAACAGGATTGAGAGAGAGAATCAGAAGCGTAACAATTACCCTTGAAAACCCTTGAATTGAAATAAAGACAGTTTTTTGGAAAGCAAAAGTTGCACACAAAAGCAAAGTAAAACAAGGAATTTATTCACTCCTTCTCACAGGCAGGCAGGTGTTCAGCATCCCCAGGAGAGCAGGGCTCCATCACACATAGTAGTAACTTAGGAAGACAAACCCCATCATATCCCTTCCTTCTTTTTGCCCCCACTTTATATACTGAGCATGATATCACATAGTCTGGAGTGTCCCTCTGGTCAGTTTAGGTCACCTCTTCTGGCTGTTTCTCCTCCCAGTCTCCCATGCACCCCCAACTTTGTCAGCATGGCAAGACAAAAGCAGAAAAGGCCTTGGCTCTATATAAGCTTTTCTCAGCAGGAAAAAAACCATCTCTGTGTAATCACGCCCAAATCCAAATCACAGCCCTGAGACAGATACTGTGAAGAAAATTAATTTTATCTCAATCAAAATCAGCACAAATACAAACCAGTTACTGCTACTTGCTGGAATTAGATAAATGGAGTATTGAATAGAGAACTGGTGCTCCTCACAAACCATGCTGTTCTGTGTGAGATGCTCTATTTGGAGTGAATAATGATGGGCTGGTTTGGTTTATTACTGTATTGCAGTAGCACCTGCAGTGTCAGTGTGAAAGGGGCAGCTTTCACTGAGGAATAGCTGAGCAGAAGGAAAGAAGAGCTGCCATCTTGTGTGGGGAACTGAGACTGCACTAAACGAGGCTACAACTTTAAGACAATTAAAAAAATTATTATACCTTTGGGAATTTATTAAGTAAAGATGATTTCACATTACTTCCATACTTTATATTAGTTTTTAACTAATAAAAATAAATCACTTCAACCAGGAGGGCTGTTTTTCTGGCTTCATCAATACTGCAAACTCATTGGGAGGATGCCAAAGGCAGTGAGAGCAGTGACCCATCCATTCTCTCTACCAGAGATTCTCAGCAGAGAATTCTTCTTAGCAGAGTAGATTGGCCACAGAGCAGGAACAGCAGCTCTGTACACAGAAAATATCTTTGTGACCTTTTGTATACAAAACAGAATAACCACAACCAAGTTTATGATGTGTTACATGGTGTTGTTGAATCAGATGGCAACAGGCATCTTTCTCCAAGCCTCTTGGTACGTTCCTGTAGGATATGTGGTCAGTACTTTTTTTTTGTTGCTGGATGTGAATGCTTAGCACAAAAAGGCAAAGAAAAGTCCTTGTCAATACTAGAAGCAGAGCAACGATATTCCAGCTTCTGTTTTCCAATTCCCTCCAAACTTCTAAACCAAGATCAAATATGAGACCTACAGTAGCAGATTATGAGTAGACCCAAATGGACAATACTGTATGCAAAACCCTCACCTGTTCTCCCTCTGATGGCCCTGGGCAAGGAAAGTGGGATGTCCTGTTTGAGGACACTATATGGGCAGCTGGCACTGTCCAGCATTGTGTCATCCACACAGTAATCAAAGCCTTGTGAAACAATGGCTGCATTCCCTGTTTCTGTAAGTGAGCAAATATAGAATGACACCTATAAATATAGGTAAGTGAGCAAATATAGAATGACACCTATTCTCTGCTGAGAATCCCAGTGCTATTGGGAATTTATGAGATTCATACAGATCTCAGATGAGAGATGATTGTCACAATTACCATAGATGAGCAAGAGAAAGCGTTGCCCTTTTGTTTGGCTTAGGATCTTCCAACTGCATCATATGGAAATGAAGCTGGAGTCTTTTCCAGCCACTAAGGCAGCAACAGGAAGTATAGAAAAACTCCTTACTTCAACTTTTGCCTTTTGAGAGTGAATTTGAATTTTTAATTCAATCACTGGTTAAATGCAAACTTAACAAGTTTGGCTTCTAAATCAACTACCTCTTGTACAATCTCAGTGTGTTTTTTAATTTGGAGTTTACACACAAAAATTCCTGTGATCTTATTCCTGATCTAACTGTGTCTGTGTCAAGTTCACACTGCATGCTAATGCAACTAAATAAACAGTATGATCCCTCATTCTTGGGCTTGTGGAAACAATTCAAACTGTCTGCTCTCAAAGCAGTACTGGGGAGGAAACCCAGCTGAGAAGGTTAAGATGCCTCAGCAACAAACTTGGTTGCTTCTTGTTAAAATTGTCCTCTTTGAAGGCCTTACACCAAATAACTAGGGATGTGCTAGAACTTAGTGTCATCTCAAAATTGGCCCTTTGAGTGGCCTTTCATAGATGACTAAAAAAGACCAGAGAGGAGCCACTGACACAGTTTGTCTGGCCTTACTTTCATCAGAGATAGTTTGGATTTTCTGCCCTTTCTTTCTAGTAACTGATAAGTAGAAGATGTTACCAGCTCTAACTTCCTACCCCTGCTTTTTCCTGTAATCCTCTTGAGCTCCAGCACTGTTCACTACAAGCAGATAACTATCTTCAGTAAACCCTACAAGCATTAATGAGAGCAGTAGTCATCATCTACCTCTATGCTGTAAAACATGATCTACTCTGATTAGCTGTTAAAAGAAAACTCTCTTTTCCTAGGTAGAAAACAGTTAACTGTAGAAAGGCTCTACACAAGCTTGGATAAAATCTATTTATCCTTTCTATTCAGTGCTTTCAAACATTCAAACCTCCTTTCAGACACAACTGTCCCTGATGTCTCTTCTCATCCCATCCATACTTTATGGAATGGTATCGACTCAGCCTCTGGTGGAGGTAAAAGCATTTTGCATTGTATGTCCTGTTTAGATTATAACATTTCAGAACATGCAGCCATTTTATGACTGCCTAACAGTGTCTCACTGCCTCTTCTTTTACACTGTGAGACTGTGGCAATTTATACCTAAAATCCTTATTAGTCATCTTCTACATAGGCATGTAGCTGGAATTATATCCTATTCCCACTCTTGTTCCTATGTCCCTCTCTTGCCAGTGATCACCAGTCTATCTTGTATGCTGTTTTGATCTCCCTCTGGTGTTGCTTTCCACCATGTGTCATCAGCAAGCCCTACAAGCATCCTACTTTTTGTGACAAAATCTGTAATGAAACTCCTCCCCACACCAAGCCTCACAGGGCTGTGCTGTAACTCCTTTTTCTTCTCTCAACCTGATCTTTCAGCACTACCCACAGCTGTTTTCAGCCTTTCATAATGCTTTTATTGCTTCTATTTTTCATGGTTTATCTATTAATATCTCATGCAATAGACTATCATATTCACCTAAGTCCAGATAGATCAGATTGCCAAGAAAGTCAACAATGACAGACAGGGGCTCAATTTGGCATAGCCTGTCATTAATGAACTGATATTAATTAACCCCTCTAATAGACACCTCTGTTTACATATTCATCTTATCAAACGTTTTTGGGCTAAGAGAGGACACAATCAGACACAAATGTGAGGGGAAAGAAATCAGATCTGTATTTGTATGTACTGTTTTCTGCTTTTTAAGCTTACATAATAGACTTTAACTCTTTACGATCATTTGATAAATATATTAATAAAACTTGCTAGAATATGATTCCACGTTCCTTTTCCCTTGGTGTTATATGACTGAAGCCCATGTCTCAGTTTCCTAATTTGAACATAAATACTATACTAATTTGAACATAATACTGTATTACCCTGAGTGTGGTCATTAAAGAAATATTTCAGGCTGGAACATTAATATTGACTGTGTCATTAAGAAATTTTCTTTACTGCCTCATCCTGATCTGTTTTTTGCAACCACAGAGAAGCTCTCAGCACAGAGACAAACACAAACCTGAACTGCATCTGTGCATTATCCCACTGGCCTGTGCTTAGGCTTCTACGCATGAATCAAGGAACACTCTATTTGCAGTCCCAACCACACACCAGAAACATCCATGCTTTCAATTGTGAAGTATGTGTAATCAAGTTTCAACTATTTAAATTCTGTTCTAGAAGCAGATGTAGCCAGGCTGTCTTAGTTTATAGAAGGACAGTAACTAATCAAGATAATTTCACTTACGTGTCTCAAAAAGATAAAGGAAATTGACTCACCTAAATGTGTCTTTTTGTGAAATTTCCTCTGCGGATCAGAGAAGCTTAGATGGCTGGAAAAGTTTACAGTTATAAACTCTAGCCTGAACTTCTTTTACTTATTGTAATCTGTGACAAGTTTTCAATGATTTCAATGTGGCTTTGATTTCATATTACCTGCTACTTGGAAAAAAGATGATAGGATAAAAAATCCCAGCAAAATTTGGCTGTACTACAGAAACCACTTATCAGAAATACACGTAAACAGGAAATCTTACCAAAACATGATGGAATAAAAGTTACTATATTCTAGTTAAAGTAGCAAATATTAAAATAAAGACTGAGACAAGGTAGAAGGATCAAGAAATATCTATCCAGTTGCTAGGACAGTGACAATATATGGGGTGGTAATTTTTTGGCCATTTTCAGAGTGGTAATAACATTGCAATTTCCATCCTTCCCTTGCAGTTTTTTTTTTTTTTTCCTTCCCAGAACTAAGTTCTGACTGTGCTTTAGAAGGCACTTGATTTCAAAAATTCTTTGTTGGGAAAAGGGGCAGGTACCTCAGTAGGACAATTTTATCACTGTTAGAAGTCACCCAAGTTCCTGATCATAGTGGAATGACAGCTGACAGAGTTTGCTTCCCTAAGATTAATTTGTGCATCCATATCAAATAGTGACTTACTGAAGAGCTACCTTGTATCTACTTGTTGGGTAGAGGAATCTTTAATACTTAATCCAGTTTAATTATGTCCTTGAGATTCTGGGTTCTGCATAAGTAAATAAGTACAGTCACACTATGCTGCATCTTGCACTATATCAAGATATTCCTTAAGCAATTTGGTAAGAAATTTATTTAGAATAAGCCTTATAATAATAATCAAAAGGGAAAGTTTCCCTTTGGTGAGTTTGATATTTTTCTTTCAAGTATACCTTTAAGATGGAATCTATGAAATCTTGGGTATGTACTAAGGTCACTAAATCATGCAGGCTTTATTTTCAAAGAAATTAATGTTCATGGTATTTTTAAACCAGCTCAGTTGGTAGAGGCTCAACAATTCCAAATGCTCTCTCCATTTAGTCCCTGATATGCTCTACTACAATAAAGCAAATTTCTCTGTTTTCTTACAACAGGGGAGCACAAGTATGTGCTGAGTTTTCCAGGTTAGGGGTGGTGATGTTGAGTAACTGAGATAAAATGGAAAGATTAAACATCTTTGCATTTCTATTCGTTTTATTTATATCTTTATACACAGAGTGTAGGATTATGTTGCATGGAGATCTCTGGAAATACTTGCCACTCTCTCAGCAAAACTATCAATCTTACCTTTGTGCGCTCATTATATTTCTGTGGCATAAATAAGGATTATTCATTTCTATACCAGATTGTATTATCTAAATCCTACCAAACCTGGGATTTGAATGTATGTCCTTGTTTGGCAGTAAAAAGTTATGTTCTTAGGCTACAGAGTTGGCCCTTTTTAAGCATAGTTTTGAAAATAGAAATGCAATGAACCATGTTTCCCATGGAATCAAAATAACATGCAAACCTAATTTATTGTGTTCAGTGATTAAACAAATAATTTCTTCCTCATATATTCAAATGGCCATCCATCAGCTCTTTCAAGACTGAATCTATAGTACCCTTCTAAATAGCTGCAGAAAAGTCTTCATTAATTATCACACACAGTGTTATTACTGCATGTACACTGCTGGCTGCAAAAATAATTCTTTGTGTTTCTTTGTTGTAATGTATTGCTTCTATTTTGGCATAAAATCTACTCACTTGAGCCTCATGAGTTTAACCAGCACTGCCACCATGTAGAGAGCTCAGTACACACACAGAATCACAGAATCAAAGATTAATAAATCCCCGAGTTGGAAAAGAGTTGGAAAAGACCAGCAAGGATCAGTGAGTCCAACTCCTGGCCCTGCACAGTTCCATCCCCAAGAGTCTCTCTCCAGTGCCCAGCCACAAAGGTTCTTTCAGCTGGGGGAAGAACCTTTTTCTAAAATCCAACCTAAACCTGTACTGATACACCTTCCCCTGTCTCATGTCACTGGTCACCGCAGAGAAGAGGTCAGTGTCTGCCCCTCCTTTTTCCCTCAGGAGGAAGCTCTGGATTGCAATGAGGTGTCTCAGTTTCCTCTTCTCCAGACTGAACAGACCAAGTGACCTCACCCACTCTTCATACAGCTTCTCCTCAAGGCCTTTCACCATCTTTGTTGCCCTCCCTTGGACATGCTCTAGTAGTTTAATTTCTTTCTTACATGGTGGTGCCCAAAACTGCCCCCAGCACTGGAGTTGAGGCTGCCCCAGGGCAGAGCAGAGCAGAGCAGAGCAGGACAATCCCCTCCCTTGCCCCTCTGGTGATACTGTCCCTGATGCACCCCAGGACACACTTGGCCCTCCTGGCTGCCAGGGCACTGCTGGCTCATGTTCAACTTGCCATTGACCAGGACCCCCAGGTCCCTTTCCATGGCGCTGCTCTCCAGCATCTCAATCCCCAGTCTGTATCTACATCTGAGGCTGCCCCATCCCAGGAGCAGAATCTGGCACTGTCCCTTGTTGAAATTCCCTGGCATGCCATTGTCCAGTCTTCTGATTCGTTGAGATCTCTCTGCAAGGCCTCCATCTTTGAGGGAGTCAGCAGCTCCTCCCAGTGTTGTATCATCTGCAAACTGGCTCAGTTTCCCATTTATGAAGATGTTGAAGAGAACTGGGCTGAGAATCGAGCCCTGGAGAACCCCACTAGTGGCATCTCCAGTCTGATGTCACCCCATTCACTGGAACACTTTGTGCCCAGCCTGTGAGCTAGTTGCTCCCCCATCACATGATGTGTTTATCCAGCTGTGATCTGGAGATTTTTTCTGGAAGGGTCTTATGACAGACAGTAGTGAAATAGAAAGGATTACATCAACTGGCTTCCCTTGATCAGTAAGTGGCTACCTTGTCATAAAAGGAAATCATGTTTGATAAGCAGGACTTTCCTCAGGATGTTGTGCTGGTTGGGACCAATGACTGTATCACCTTTCAGGTGTTTTTCAATACCTACCCCGTAATTTTACCAGGCACTGAAATTAGACTAACAGGACTGTATTTTCTGGGGTCCTTCTTCTTGCCCTTCCTTAAAATCAGGAGATCATTCACCAGCTTTCAGTTTGCTGGGAACAAGAATGGAGAAGATAGCAACCCTTTGAGTGGAGCATTTATCTGGTTTAATGAAAGAAACAGGGGCCATAGCTGGCAGGTAGAGCAGAAAATGTTTCCTCCCAAACTTGAAGCTGATGTGCAAACTGCTCTGGGCTGACGGAGAACTTAGATCATAGAACTGTAGGATGACAGAATGGTTTGAGTTGGTATAACTGAAGATGGAATAATTTTTGTTCTTCTAATGCATTGTGAAATGCTTTCAATGTACTCAGTGCAAAGCAACATTATGTTTCATTTCTCTTAAAATTTGCACATTATTCATCTGAGTTACAGACTCTTTCATTGCACCTTTTCTAACTCTTCTCCGTGGTTGAGCCTTTTTTCACAGTTTGTGCATTATGGGTATGTTTCTGCCAGTGGAATAACATCTCTTTTCCTTCAGAAATCACTTGAATCTACAGGAGAGTGGGGTATGCACAGAATAAGAACATAATTTCATTCTGCTTTAAGTTTAGAGCTCATCATCTACACTGCTGCCAGTAGACTTGACTGTAAAGCAGTGCAATGTGCTGCATTTTGTCCATGTTTCCCTACTTATTTAAGATATTATTTTCTACTTATGTCCATTTCTGGCTGCACCCTGTTTGGCAAAAAGGCAATTCTAGGTTAATTCATATATTTAATATTGGTAAGGAAATGTTAGAAATCATTGTTTATTAACATGGACTACATAAGGACTCCAAAAAAATGGAAAGTGTTTTGAAGGCGAGGTCCTCGTGGGCATTCTAGAAGCTTTGATTCCTGAAAATTCAGATGAGATGGTAATTTCTGCTCAGGAATTGTGGAATTTTTTTTTTTTTGGAATTTTTTTTCCCTCATGACAAGAAAGAGAAGGATAATTTGTGGAACTCAGTGCTGGTCCTTGCTAAAAATAGCAAAAAAGTGTGGGAGTTGCATAAAAAACCAGTTTGGGACACAAAGTGCTGATCTTTCAAGAGGAGCACCATTTAGGATACATAGGTTATTGAAAGTAAAATAAAAAAAGAAACAAGGTAAGGCTTGGCTTGCCAATAGACTCTTCTGGGATTGACAGAGGGCTGAAATTGGCCAAGTTTCTATGGCCTGCTTGGAGAATGCCAGATGTAGGAGCTTCTGGGAAAGGAAACTTATGTTTCCTAGGGCTTGAGGCCATGGGGATTGTTTACATAGACTGATAAATTTATTTTGAAGGAAGGATACACTAAAAACAGGATTTGAAAATAAATTCTTCCTGACTTCTTTCCTCAAATCCACATGGGAAGGAAGTGAAGAGCTTTGAAGGCAGGGTTTGGTGCCATGCACACACACCCCTATCTGGCTGCTCTGAGTGCCTTCCTCCCTCAGGGGACAGGCCTTGTGCCTTTGCCTCCCATGCTGCAAGCCCATGGTTCTCTACGCCTACACTAGGGTGAAGGCGATGGTATTTTTGTGCTTGAACTCTCTTCATCCAGAAGATAAATCAGATTACTCTTGCTAATGTTTGCCTGGAAGAGCATCTATTGGTTTAGCAGAATGAGGAATCACTTGAAAGAAAATGAAGTTTACTCTCACCACAACATAAAATGACAAAGTGGGGGTTTTCTAATCTAGAATTATAAATGAGTACATGAATGCCTACCTGAATGGAGCTTTTCCCTTCTCTGGGCTGGATGCCAGTTTATTACACAGTAGCTTCTGAAGCTTACGCTGCATTTTTATAGCTAAAAGAAGACTTTTATTTCCAGGTATAAGCTGAGACGTATGAACTAGTTTAATAATACTCAGAAGACAAATGTCGCTATCAAAGTAGCAACACTAAATGCATTACTTTGATGTTTTTTCTAAAAACCTGCTATCTTTTGTTGTATCTTTTTCTCCATTCCTGCTTGCATTTCCCCCCATTAATTCATAACTGAATTAATGTAGCCTATACTTATAGTGAACTACCTAGCAGACAGTTCTCAGCACACTGATGTATTGCTCTGGGGAAGCTGAAATCTATCATGGGGGGTGAACTGGAATTGAATTAAATTCCCATTTAATTTCTCAAGAATGCAAGAAAAAGAAAAACAAGGGGAGGTAGGGTGGTAAAGGGGCAAAGACTTTAAATAGTATTCTTGACATTTTGAAATAATGATCATTGGCACTAATGCCTTAAAGCTTATAAGCCACTGTCTTATGTGGATTAAAGAAGTAGGAAGGCCAGCTCCTTCTTAGGCAGAGTACTTTGTAGTGTTATCTTGGTTTTGTGGATTAAAATGGATTTCAATAGGCTTACATTTCCTAACAAGTCTATGACCACCAGTGCCCCTTATGGATCTCCCAGTGTACACTCTGACCACCTGAGAGAGGGAGGAAACACATCTTTCTGCTTGTAAGGCAGATCTAACACTTGCAACTAGAAATATCACTTTTATTTGGCTCTTATCTACTCGTATAATTTACCATAATGTGGATTAGAAACAGGGAGTAGAGGCAATACAAATCAAGGTTAGTCTGGAGTCCTTGGCAATGCAGAGGAATAGATATGAGCAGATTTGCTTCCTTCAGCACTTTCTTGTCCTTTGCTCTGGCTTTCAAGACACACTTTTTTGTTCTGTGACCTTTGAAAAAGATTTTAATAGCTTTGGAATACTACCATTATGGAAGAATGACATTTTTTCTTCAGATCAAACTACTCTGGCAGTTGGGGTGTACTTCCAGTGTCAGCCAGGCTCTCTTCCCTCCTAGCAGGCTGCTGTGCAAACACTGGCAGGAACACAGTCAGCCCCCAGCTTAGCAAGGACACAGAGCTCCATTCACAACACTAAATTTCTCACCATGTGTAGGAGAGCCGTATAGACACAGGAACTGATCTGACAGGGGAGAGACAGACATCTTTAAAGTGAGAAAATCGCTAATCTGTGACAGAAGGTGGTAAGTCTGTATGAAATTATTAACTCTTCTGAGGATGGAGTCCTGAATTATCAAAGTTAGTCTCTGAAGAGCCTGTAGAGATGTTTGGCAGTTGACAGTCCTGGCTGGGAAAGTGGCTTGCCTCCTGCTCTCAAAAGGAAGGCAGTGGGTGCTCAGTGGGAGGCAGGTTAATGGGGCTGTGCTCCTAAGGGGAGGCTGCAAACAGCTGTCATGGTGCTGTGGTTTGTATGATCATTGCTGTGAGCCCAGTGTTGCTCCTGAAGATCTGATACTGCAAGTGGTAAACCAAGGCAAGAATCATTGCAAAGAATGAGGTTCCATAGCAGTTATGGTAGGGACTCTGGTTTAGGAAACCCTTTCCTCCTGCCTCCTTGTTCCCATCCTCAGTCACAGCTCTCATTCCATGCCCCAGCTCCCTCTTGCTTCATTTGTGCTGCTAAAATTGCTGTTGAACGAAATGTAAATCTGACTGTTATACCAGGATATCTCCTTTTTAAACTTTTTGGTCAGCTTTTCCACTTCCAAGTGCACTTACAGCCTGTTTGCACAAGTTAACTAGATTCAAGAAAATATCTGATTTCTGTTATTTTCATCCTCTCTTCACTCCCAGCTGTTAGTTCTGTACAGGCCTGAATTTCCTGTTCCTTAATTTATACCTGCTATAAAAACCAATTCATTATAAATCTGGATCATAAAATGGTCAAACAAATGTTATATCCTGCTGTCATCATGGGAGTAGAATAGCAGGAATGACCATTAAGAAAAATCTGGAGATTAGAATGATTTAATCTGTACTCAACACAACAGCTTGTGTGACTTTAGTCTGAAAAATAACATAGTCACACCTGAAATGCAATTTTTTTTTTTTTTTGTAGGAGTGTGTAACAGAAGGTGATGCAAGAAATTAGCTGGTCTAGCACAGACAGCTCTTCACACTGTGAGCAGAAGGAGCCAGCAAAATGGGATTAACAGGATTTATTTTCCTTAGATGTGATGAAAAATCAGAAGGGTTTTTCTCTGTTCTACTTCAAATTTGTGACAAAGGTTTTGCTCGGAGGTTTGAAATAGAATTCCATAAGCCTTAATGAGTGAAGCTGCCAGGAATAGCCTTCAGATGTGGACAAAATTCTTGTGACCCAGAGCTGAAAAAAAAGAAATTACCAGAGATTAGCAGATTTCCCTCTCAAGTAAAAGGTGGCGACTCCATCATTCACTTAATAGTGAATTACAAAATATGGAATTTTCGGACTAGAAGTCCATGGTGGATGTGGAATGTATTTGCATGCATGTTTATAGTTTCATTTATGATGTGGTTTAATGTTGTTGTGTCCACATTGGGAAAAAATTCAATCAATTTATATGAAGTTATTCACCAGCTTGGATGTGTAAGCAATCTTTCTTCTGGAATTTACTGCATTTTTAGTATAATACTTTAGAACAGGAAAGTTTGTGGTCAATCTGACGTTTAAAAATAGTAGTTAGGGTGTGAAAATCATGTTTCTGCAATTGTAGGTTTTTTGGTGGATGAACAAAGAGATGGGACTCCCTTTCATTTACCTGAAGAGCATTTGATTTATGAAGCATATTATTTCATATTTCATGATGGATCTTTGACAATTCTTTTCATTGTGCTATCATGTGATTTTAAAAGGAGCACTTGCCTTTAAACAATTTTACCAAATTGTTAAAAATAACTTTATCTGAAAAAGCTGGGGGAATTTGGAAAATCAGGAGTCTATTGCTTAAAGGTGAACAAAAGCAAACACACTCAGTTCTGCTTTCTAAAAGGGCTTTCTTAAAGACATAGCTATAAGAGGCCTAAAATAATACTCTCAAATAAAGAACATCTTCCTTCTCTTCTTTGAGTTGGCTTTGGTTAATAATGATGTAGAGAAGAGTTGCAGGTTTTTGGCTTTGTGGTGTTTGGAAGAGTTATTTACTGGCCATGGCAATTATGATGTTTTGATTTTACATATAACTTTTGTTAAACTCCATATCAATAAACTCTTTTGTGTCACTGATAATTGAAAATAATTTGAGTTTTGTTAGATTTTTTTTTTAGGTTCAAAAGTTTTTATGCTCTTTTTTTGATCCAAGATATGTCTTTACAATGCAGACAGCTAGAAGATGGTTGGATGAATGAGGGACCTAGAAAGAAATCTTCTGTCAGAATCTTGTATTGAGTTTTTTTTCCCATATGCTGGTAGTGGCACAGCTGAAGCCATAGCATTAGGAGCAACTGGATACTCCATATCTTGTCTGAGAAAGTGTACCCTGATCATGCTACCTAAGAGGAATCCTATAACCTTTAAGGGAAAGTATCCACGTTTCTATATATTCGGTGATCATGTCTCAGAACTTAGTTGTGAAAGCATAAATAAATACTCTGAGCATCATTGGAAGTCTCAGCAAGTATCAGCACAACAAAACCCCAGATCTCTTGACCCAGGAGAGCACTTAGACTTACACATCTTTTATTCTTGGTAGCTACTGCTTGAGACTTGGAATTGGGCTGGATGCCCTGTGGTGCAGCTTTCAAAAGGGAGAAACAACTGTCTCTTTTCTCTTGACATTGGGTTAGGGGATGAGTTCAGCTGAGGAGTTGGGCAATCACCCAAATTGGAGCAGAGATATAAATATTAGCCAAGTATTCTCATGGGACACCCACAGAATTAAAAATTGGCTTCCTTGATTGGTCTCAGAGCCTGACAGAGCTTGGCAGACCTATCTATTTTCTCAGGCATTAAATGAGCATGGCTTGGTTTATCTCCTTAAATATTTTCTCTCTTTTTGGTGAACTATAGAAACTGGGGAATGACTTAAAAAAAAAAGAAAAGAAAATAGAAAGAAGTTGCATCCTGAATCCATATTTATCGTAGAAGAAAGGGATAGGAGAGATTTCAAAAGGTCACCTACTTCGTTTTCCTATCCCCAGGCAGGATTAATGATACATGAAGTTGAGTTCCCACGCTGTGGTGCACGGCTGATACATGAATCCCTTGAAGTGAATGTTGTAGTGCTGCATAGAGTTACAACATTCTGGGGCAAATCTTCAGCACACAGGAAATACTGTTTTCAGGAGATCATTTGGAATAGGCTTGCTGAGCCTTCAGCCAAGGGAGAGAAGCTGACTGAGGCTGTTCAGCCTCGAAGGAGAGTGAGAGCAGCTTAGTGCTGGATGCATCAGGACGAATCTGCTGTTGTTCAGCTGGGCTTTCTGCCCGTGACAGCTTTCCTGGCTTGCCTCTCTTAAAAGAGCTGTAGCTACCGTCCATAGGCTTCTTAACCACTCTGGCTAAATTTGTCCATGTCCATTCTCTGGCACTGAATCCTGGAGTGGATTAGGCTCCTTGTCATTATTGTACTCTGCCACCCTCACATCTAAGTGGTCATTTGCAGGACACCCGCCTATTGATGGCAACAGTGGCCCATTCAGACTCCAAAAACATGCACAAAAGAGAGAAGATTGTTTGGGAAACCAGAACATGTTCAGAGACCATTTTAATAACTTAATGGAAAAATTAGCTGAGTCCCTGGGCCTGGGTACATTCCTCGTTGCAGCTGAGTTTAATTAAAGAGATTTAGTCCTCACTCTATAGATGCAGCCCCTCCCTGCCCCTTAAATGTGTGTGATATCTCTGCAGGAAGTCATATTTTCCTCCTGGCCCTCTCTGCTTGTGGCATTTTACGTGAGATGTAGAACAACTTTCTCCAGAAGTTATACACAATCTGGTCTATGCCTTTGTGTCCAGTTTGCCATTAAGGCTCAGAAAACCCCTGCTACAAAGAGATTCATGCAAGCAGTTTTTGCAGATAGCGTAACTGAGTGCTGGTCACTTGAATGCTGATAACTTCCTGCTGTGATCTTTAATCTGATCTTTAAAGGACTAGGACCCCTAGTCCTTTAATCTGCATTTCCCTCAGGGCTGGTAGGGCAAGGATCACACAGGTGAAGTAAAAAACGTTTTTTTGGGACACAGCGGTTGTCTTTGTTAGTTAAGTGAAGAGGACAGAGCAGGAATTGAGAAAGATAGATTTTGTGGGATGGGGATGTGGAATGAGGTCTCCATCTGATGAAAAGATGTAGGAGGTGATAGTGTAATAGCAAGTCTTGTGGCTGGACAGAAATTCATATCACCCACTTGGAAGGATGGCCAGGGGAGCAGTCAGTGCAGTACTGGAGATAACACAGAGCTGCTAGACCATCAGGGTGCTGGTGGCCAGTGCTGATGCAAGAGTGAAACCTTGGCTTTTGTGCAAAACTTCAGGCTGTGTTACCAGCATATATTTTGTGTTATCATGTGCACAGGACAGCATTATGACAGATCTCTTACTAAAATAAAGAAGCTGACCTAAAAGACCTTTTGGAACGTAGTTGTGCTGTGCCTGAAAACCTTACCTCTTCTCAGGAAAATAAGGCATCTTATAGACATTCAAGCTTTTTTGTATCTGCTGAAAGAGGCAGATGAGAGACAAGAGACACTTCTAAGACCTTGCCTTGGCCTGACAGAGGCAAATATTTCCCTTGCAAAAAAATGTGAAAGCTGATAGCTTTCATCCCTGTGAAGAGATCATCCTCAGGGAATCAATTTATAAAGGCATAGTACACCATGCCTTAGTATGACTTTAAGATTGAAGACGTAGTTTTATGATCTTAGCTTTTGCTAGTGACTGTTTTAGTGAGTATTTTATGAACAAATACAAGGTAGCTGTGTGCCGCATCTCATCCCAACTTCGCAAAAGCAGATCCCTTGCTAGCCCTGGCTAGCTCTTTTCAGGGCAACAGGGCAGTGAGAGGCACTCCCTGCTGAACCCAGCTGGGCTTCAGAGAGTGCCTTCGTGGGTCTGAGGACACTGCTCAACCCACCGGCAAGGAAGGAGGTGACACCCTTCTGGTGGTAGGTCCAAGATTTATTGTGACTCCGAGGAGAGCCCCAGAGCCCAACAGCACTCGAAGAGGTCCCAGAAGAGAGTGAGCTCTGGGCCTCGAGCAGGCCCTGATATAGGGTGGACGGGGAAACCCGATCAGGCAATGGGAGAAGACATGGGAGTGGCCCTCCGAGGGAAGGACACCCGGGGTATCCACTCAGCAGGGAGGAGGCGAAGGACCCCAGGCCATTGTCCAGTCACCCAGCGACCCCGGCAGAAGCTTCTAGACAGAGGGGAAGGATGGACAAGTCACCTGGGAGGGATCAGGGACATGAGTCAGGGTTTTTGGGATTGATGGACACACAGGTGCTGATGGGAAAACCCGGGATGAACCAAAAGGGCACAAGGGGGGTACAGAGGGATAAACCATTTTGAACATACATACAGTGGAACCTAAAAACACAATTCCACAGTTGTGCTCATGAGTATTGTGACTATCATGTCTTCTCTTCCATAGTGCAGTTTCATACCTGTTGCAGGAGAAGAAAGAGCTATGCCAAGGGATGATGCCTGTTAGATACTTTTCCTGTGAGACACAAAACTAACAAAAGCAGAGCTGATTTTGACTAGCACTTGAATGACCCTTAAACTGCGCCCTTCTGTTACAAGGAGTTTTTTCCACTGGCCCTTTCCATAGCTGCATATCATGATTTGCCGGAGCATTTTGGCGACCTGGTCTCCCATTTAGTTTAACATGGTGGTGTTCAGAAGACAAGTTATCCTCCAAGAACTGCAATATGTTTGCTAGTAGGAAACACTGTCATTAATGGACACTGAAATGTTAACACTGAAATGCAATATATAATAATTCCCTCTTCTGAATCTCTGAACCATAGCAGATTGCATCAGGTATTATGAGGTCCTCAAAGTAGTAAAGTATTTGTGGGCATATAAAAAAAAAGTTCTTTCCTAAATTGCATATCAGCCGATTTAGAGGAAGAAATCCACATTTAAAATATTATAATTTTTGAGTGTAAAGGTAGAAAATCTACAAGCTTGTGTATGGTCCTTCTGACACTATCACAAATTGCTGGGGAATTCAGGAGCTCAGAAGTGGCATCACAATTTTCATATTGACCCACTTCCTGCTTTGCTCCTCTTGTATCACTATGTGACCTGCAAAGAGCTGTCACTTACTAGATTCTCAGGCCAATAAATAATGAATATGGCTTCATTTAACAATTGAGATATTTACCTGTGCAAGTTAGCAATTTTTCAGTACCGTCAGAAGAATTGTGTGCTGACTGAAACCTTGAGAGGGAGGAATAGCTTTATTATATACGTGTCTGGAATGTGAGCATATGGTACAGATAAATATTTTTAACATAGTGTTGTTATATTAAAATCTAACCCACACTTTAATGGTGGTATTGTAATCTGTCTAGCTCAGGTTGCTGTTAGGGAAGAATGCATTTAAATGTATGGATAAGATTTCATTACTGAAACAACTTTCTGAAGTTTGGTCTGGGATTGTGAATTATATTTTTGGAGTAACTAAGAATATCACCAACACACCACTGAACCTACCTTTTGCTCCAGACACAAGGAAAATGTTTTTAATGTTTTTGATTTTCACATAGATCTGTTGTATTTCAACAAGAAATGTTAGGAAAGCAAATTGAATATTAGTTATTACAGAAAGGAAAATGAATAATTACAAGAAGAAAGTTAATAAACAAGTAAATTATGGCTGGAAAACTCTATGATGAGCTTCATATCAAATAACACTACCACTTTGCCTTTTTAAAAAAATGTTCTGCAGAGTTTCAGGGAAAATTTCAAAATACACCACTTTAACCCAGTTGATTAGAGTTTTTAACTACCAATTGAAAATTAATTTGTATTTTTCTTGCCGTTCTAGGATAGACTCAAATGAGAATACCATATTATTTTTGTTTCAAAAGCCCTCTGTTGCAGAGATCTGAATAGACCACAAGAATCTACCAAGGGCTTATCCTCAATGCTTCCCCTCACTTCTTCCACTAGTTATGCCTTTGGTCACTCTTCATCATAGTTCAGTCATAGTAAAGATGGGAAAAAGAGACATGACCTTGGCTTTAGCCAGTGATTTAAAGAAATACCACCACAGGAAGTAGATGCCTATATTCCACAAAGGGCTCCCAGCCTAAACCCCAGATCCTTCAATTCTTCAGCTTCAATTCCCAGCTATGGGAAACTGTTTCACCTGTGTGGAGCCACTTAAGTACATTGGCACATGCAAAGAAAAAGAAATCAGTGGTCTGGAAAAGATTTTCTCTGCTGCAAAATGTGTAATAAGATGCTGCCAACAGCTCAGCTGTGTAAGCACTGGGAGCCCAGTCCTGAATATCTGCTGAAAGCATATAAACCTTTTTTTGTACTGGTTGCTTGGCACTCATGCAGCTGAGCTCCTGCAGAAATCTGGGTATGAGATGTCAGAGGAGAGAACAGGACTGATCTACTTGGTGCTGTGAATGCAACCTTTGCCTCCTGATTAAAAGTCTTCAGGTTTCTATCAGGTTTGGATTCCTTCTGTTCACTAAAATCCCAACAGACAAGACTTTTAGTGAAAATTTCACTATGAGGCAACTTTCACCTCTATAAACACAGTCTTGAGTGTTAAGTGTATGCTAGAGTTGAACAGGCAAACCCTGAGACACAGATCAAATATAGGATTTTTTGTGGATATTTCTTCACTTACTCCTGTTTTTTGGGACTCATTAAATACTCAACTACTATGAAGGTAAGGCTGAGAATCTTGAATTAAGAAATTGCTTTGTCCCCTATCCCAACTGAGGGAGTTCTCAGCAGTGGTGACTGAAGTAAAATGTGACCAGAAAGTTTGGGATTTGGAGAATATGTAACCTAAACACTTCATAATGACAGCTGTACACTTCTTCCAGCAAAGTTATGCTATAGGTGAGCCAGGCTATACTGGCAGATAGGTGATTTCTGCCGTGGAGGATATATGAAAGCCACTGGACTTTTTCAGGTGGAAATCCTCCAAATTCATCTGTAACTCTGTCTCTCACAAAATGCATTTATGCAAACATTGAGTATGATATACTTTATACATTTCAATATGCATCTTCTTATAGGCTAATTAGGCCTACTCTATTTCTCAGCATCCCTGGATTGACTAGGAAATGGATGGCTGCATTTCCTTGAAGACCTGATTTTTGCTGCCTTAATGATATCTTTATAGACTCAGAAGAAAGATATTAATTTTATGTGTGAGATATTGAATTTTCAGCTAGATTTACCCATATTCTTTTCATGTCAGGGAGACCTTAATTTTTCTCACTAGTTTGATTTTTGGAAGCTAATAAAAAGGAAAAAAAAAGTGAAAAACTTACCTATTGCTTACCTCACAGCTATGATATCTGAGTAGTGTGTAACACAAATTGCTTTGGAGTAAAGAGTATTTAATTTTCTTTCTTTCTTTCTTTTTTTTTTTTTTTTGGGAGGGGGGTGTGTGGGTTTTTTTTGTTTGTTTATTTTTGGTTTTGCTTTGCCAGAATCTTCAGACATAAGGGTTATAGTGCAACATCATATAATTTAGTGCTCTGAGATCAAATAATTGCTTTCCTGCTATTGTGATGGCAATAAGCAGTTTCTTTTACCTGCATATATGTCATGTGGAATCATGGATTTTTTGTTTTTATTTTTGGAGTGAGAATATAACTTTTCAAGACTGACTAATTAAAACAAAAAGGGAAGGTAACCTAGGTGAGACTGAGATGTCCTTGACTTGCCCAGAAAAGCTTCTCTGTTAAATTTCTGTGTTAGGAATCAGCCTGTAGATGTCCCCCAATACACATTTTGCTACATCCAGTGTTCAGTTCTGTTGAAAGCAGCTATCACGTTTATAAATTACCAACATCCCAAGTTAAAGAGAGACAGAGAGGCAAAAAGCTGCTCAGGAATGACTATTCTGTGGGAGGACAGTTGAGGCAATGGCAGACTGAAGAACATCTCAGACCAAGAGAAACACAAGCTAAACAAGAGCTGATAAAAGGAAATAGAAATGAGTCTTTATAGAAGACTGAAGATGTCAGAAAAATGGAGCCAATAATGACACACTTCACTGTGACTCTAGATAAGGACATGATAAATTTTCTTCTGGCTTAGTGAGCCAGAACTGACCTTAGCACTGTACATACTTGATGAAATGAATGCTGTCCATCCATGAAGTGACAGGTTTGTCTTTGACAAAATCAGCAGGTTAGGGGGAGAAAACACAGCTCAGTCCAAAATCATCCTGATGAAATGAGGAATTTTGGTGACCTTTACTTATGTTTAGCTAATGTAAATAACTGCTGAATGGTACTTGCATCAGTGGTAGACCTGGCCCTGCCTCTATAACCTACAGTGGAGTTGGATAAACCCTACATATGGTTTATAACAATGGGTGGAATCCTAAAAACTTGTTTGTTTCACCAATTTAAAACCTGTTGTCTTCAATAAACAGTTGATTTCTTCTCACAGAAGACTCTCATAAATGGTTTCTATTTGTATCAATACCCATATTCACATGCAACGAAGAACATTTGTCAGAGTATCCATTTCCCACAATTTATTATTTGCTCTCTTGGCATTTTGGCCACTAATCTTCTGTTTTCAAAACTATCCAGAGAAAACTTGAAAGAATATAGAACAACTTTTCCCTCAGCACAAATAATGAAGAGTCAAAGCAGACACTGAGTGACTTTTAGCTGGGAATTTCATAGCACTTAGACTCTGCTCTCCTGGTGTTCAAACACAGATCACAGCACAGCAAGTAATGGAAAATCAGCAGCATCCAGCTTGCATATGGGCTTTCAGGTCTGCCTGTGTCCTCAGTCACAGTTCTATAACCAGGCCTTAAAGCCTCCAGCAGTGAACTCTCCCAGACCTCCCTCCAGGAAAGCTACTGTGATGTTTGATTATTTCCTTTTTTGAGTGACTTACTCAATCTTCTTTCCTTCATCTTCTTTTCCACCTTTTTGTGGGCATAGCTAATAGCAACATCTCCAGTTAAATAATTATTTCTTTTGTGTCAATGATCTGCATACTGGAAGACTACTATGTTCCACTCTCTTTCTTCCATCCTCCCCTTCCTTAAGATGCACAATCCTGTTTCTTTTATCCCTTCCACAGTGAAGACCTTTTCAAGATGTTATTTACCACTTCCCTCCAGAGTCTTTCCAAGTGTTATACATTTTTCAGGAACAAACAATGTGATATTATTTTGTGATTAGCTTCCTATTCACCAAAACACATATAATTGTTTTGGTAGAGCAGTTAGATAGTATCTTGGTTTGTTTTTCCCATTATTTCTGCCTAAATTGAAATGTTTTGATGACAAATAACAATTACCAATATGCTAAATACAATTTTCTAGATTTTTCCCTCCATCTTTAAGTACTTTGTTTTTACACAATCTCCGAGTGTTTTTACACAATTTCTGAGACTATTGAATCAATGACATTTTTCTGTGTAATGGTGGGGAAAAATCCTTAGAGATAAAGAAAATAAGTAAATGTGAGTATAAAGATGTAACTCAATGATGGTCTTTTCTAACCCTAGTGTTTCTATATTTATAATACTCTTTATTTCAGAAGGATTTTGGACACTGTTAGGGAGGGATCTTAGTTGACTGTTACTCATCTGCTACTAATCAGAATGACTTTCCCAAAGTCACACTGCAAGCATTTTAATGTAACTAATGCAGTACAGAAATGGAGACTGCATTCTGACCAACAGGGAAAAATAATGAAGTCCTGGAATAACTGAAATATTCACTCAAAAAACATTTAAAATGTGATACAGTAAAGTATTTCTAAAAATCAATTTTTCATGGATAACCAGTAAGTTTTCTTCTTCTATACTACTTAATGAATACAAGACATGTTTAAAAATGTATTTCTAGTAGTTTTTTGAGGAATTTACAAAAAAAAAAAAATTTGACTGAAAGAAGTGTGTATCAGACCATATATCTGTAACACAGTTCTGCAGTAAGCAGCTTTTCATTCCATGGATGATCTAAGGTGAATACATTTCTTCAAGTATATTGTTTCTGGCCAGTAAGTGGATGTGTAATTTAGTTCTTTCACTTGTAGAGTGAACCCCAGTCTAAAGGAATGTAAAAAAATTGCATCTGAGCTTTCAAGTAACAAGTTGCACACAGGAGACTTTCTGTGAAGAGCTGTTGAAATGTAAGGTGCTAAGACTTATAACAAGGTAACCACATACACTGAGCCTTTAGTATGATTGATTGTGCTTTTGGTTTGGGGATTTTTGGGGTTTTTTGTGGTTTTAATTTTCTCTTTTTTTTTTTTTTTTTTTTTTTGTTTGCCTTTGCAGTGGTGACGTATTTTGCTTTGTTTTCTGACACAAACCTGCAGACAAATTGTAGCGGGCAGGAAGGAGACAACTTGAACTGCTGACTGCTTCAGTGAGACTGCAGGTGCAAGGAAAATCTCATATTTCATCAAACCTCCAGTGGTCACCTAGAGAGACTGAGGAGAGCAAATAAGCACCAGGTCTGGGTGAGCAGTGCCACTAGTCAGTGAAAATTTACGAGTCAACTGCTAAACAGTACTTTTTCTGTAGACCTGCCCCAGATCTAATTTTCTCAAAGCCAGAGCAAGTGTATGAGAGTTGTGTTTGGTTAAGATTGATTATGCACATGTTAATCAAGGACACAGAAAAGCTTCGCATCAGGTTGATGCACCTTAGCAAGCCAGCTTACTCAGTGAAGTCAGAAAAGCTGTGATAATTCCTTGAATTTCAGGTTTTCACTGCATCTTTTGTGTTTTCCTGATGCCCTTTTGCCACACACCCATAGAAAAGTTATTCCCAGTGCCATAGTCAAAGATACATTAATAAACTAAAGGAATCCACTTCTTTTGTTGACACTCTAGAGTTTACATATTTCATTATCCTAAAACAGTGGAAAAAAAAGAAGTAAATGTATCCCTTTTTAAATGTTAAACTACTTTTTTATATATGTATTTCTCACTATATCTGTCAGTTATTCCTTCCACTTGTTTCTGTCTTTTGCAGGGTGAGAAGTTGACCTCAGTATTAGAAATTTTCTTTCCACAGTTGTGTCAGGACATGAAAGAAGCCAATTTCTTTCTCTGACCCCAGTCATACACAAAAATAACAGATGTCTCAGTATGCTGAGATCAGACACTAAAGGGAGCTGAGGAGAATACATGTTGCATCAGCAGAGCTTTCCCTTTTCTGAATTATTTTGGAGTAAAGAGTTGTTTTCTGGCCTTTTTTCTTTGTAATTGAATCTAATTATATTGAACTAGATCTCCTGATATCAAGTCTAATTCTTTGCATTTATTTAGGGATGAATCCAGAAAAACACATATTTAGCTTTAAATGTATACATATTTTTCCATAAGAAATTTCTCTGAGGAAACATCATGTACTTTATTCAGAAAATGAGCTTCTCTCTGTAGAATAAAGTGGGCCCAAATTATCTATTTTAGATGTATGCATTTAAATGACATATTTTAAAATATGTACAATGATTATGGAATTAAAATCTGGTATTAATTTCAACAGAGTAAATGGACCCAAAGGTGTTAACCTGATCAAGTCACTGTAAAGCAGTTACGAGGATATCAGATATTTGAGTATAGAGACCCTGGATCACCATGGCTAATCCCCATGATAAATAAACTGGAATATTCATGGTAAACACACACACTCTCTCTCACACACACACACACACATACAAAGTTTAGATTAGACTGTACTGGAGGAAAAAACACAACAAACCAAAACAAAACATGTAGGTTCTGAAGCTGAAAGGTTAGGAAACAGTCTGATTGTATGAAGTTAATTTATTTGGGAGTTTCCTGAGCCTTTTTTTTTGTCAGAGATATTGGTAAGGGCCTCTTAGTCTGGATTAGTCTTAATTATTAATAGAGAAAAGTAAACTGTTTCTGCTGAGGGTTTCTACAAAGCTCTCTGAAGTGGAGAGGAGATTTTAGTGTTTTTTACTCTCTCTGATAAAAAGTAGGGAGAAGAGGAAGTAAGAGAGGTTTGGTAGTATCAGGTGAGGTAGTTGGGGTTTTCTCCCAGTCTTGGGAGCCAAAAGCAGCTGCTTATTTGTGGTGGATGGTCAGAGCCACTGGGTCAACCTCAGCTGTTAGACTGGCAAGTCTGTCTCAGTCCCACAGCTAAGGCTGCAACCTGTCCAGCTGGGCTCGCACTGCCTCTCCTGAAATGAGCTTCTGGAGCTGTTCTTTAAGAGTGAGTGCAGAGTCACGGAACCAAAAAAAAAAAAGAGGGAGAGAAAACTGCTGGGATGGGAGGGGTGGTAGTATGTGTTACAGGTTGCTGAAAAGAGGATTGGAAGGAAGACAGTGCCAATGAAGTGCCATGGTGTTGGAGGGAAGAGACTGGTGTATGAGCCCCAGTCTCCCCTGAGGTGGATCATTCTGAGGTGCTGTGGTCCTACACGTGGTCATGTGTTGCTCAAGGATATTGTTGTCTGCCATTTCTGGGATAGACTACCTGTGCACACTGTCTGAGGCCTCAGGACACTAATATTCAGAGTGTAGTATGAAAAATTTTGATCAACTTATAAATTCAAAAGCAGGACAGGACAAGACAGGACAACTTATAATTTTTGATCAACTTATAAATTCAAAAGCAGGACAGGACTTTATTCAGAAAAGTCCTCTCTTCAAGTTCTCTTATCTTGAATGGGTTTTGCTCTGAAAGTCTGCCTTAAGGTATGAGTTGAAAAAATATTTTTCAAAATCATAATTGAGAATAGTGTGAACTAATTGAGAAGTATTAATTAACATTGGAAAGGTTGTTACTTGCATGCTCTACTGCTCTAGCAGATTCAGATGCACAAAAAGTCAATTACACCCAAAGAACATGTTGAATGCTGGCTGAGCAGGAGGATGTGGTTCATGTTTCACTTCCCAGTTCTGATTGTTTTGTTACCAGGATCTGTTTCATTCTCACTCAACTCCAAGAGAAGATCTGTGTTATGCTTGTTGTCTTCCTATGTACATTGGTTTCCTTTCAAAAACAACCTGGGGTTGTGGACAGGGTGGAATCTATGGTATGCTCTGCTATCTTCCCAGACAGAGTATTCTGAGGACCAGGGGTGTGGGTGCACCCATCCTGCATCCTCGCCATAGCCAGAGCCTCTGCATGGAGAGCAGCACTGATATCACTGTGAGGAGCAGATCTTGGCAGCATCTTCAGGGATGTCAAAAGTCAGGTTTCTATTGTGCTATAGGAAACATCTACAAAAAAGAGAGGAGAAGTCAACAACCTGTGATTGTACAAGACCCCCGTTATCTCAATGTTTTATAGTGTTGATCTAGGAGAAATTTATAATAATTAATTTAAATGGTATTGTTCATTTAAATAAAATTATACAACTTTGCTGTCTACTTTCTATAAACATTATACTAAAGATCCTGAGGGGAAGTTGAAATGTAAACAGTACTTTTTTACATAAACATTCACTAAGAGTCTTGCTCTTTTTTCCTAAAGATTCTACTCCAGCACTTGATTGCAAACTTAAATGAAATTGTTTGAAGAGAGGGTTTAACATTTTTCAGTACAGATAAACAACATACTTCAAAGTAAATACTGTTATGTGACATGTACAACCTTAGAAATATACCATTTTAATCATTACTGAAAAGATTGCTTGTTCATCCTTGGTATAACATCATTAACTGAAGTGAAATCACCTTTGATTTTACTGATGTAAATGGGAAAATTAAAATTCTTATTTTCTAATATGTAAACAACTAAATGTCATGTGTCTCTTATGAACTAGGAGGTGTTATTAAATGCCATTACTGACTTCATGTCTGGTTCATAAACAAACTGAAAACTTTGCTTATGTGCAAAGTGAAAAGTTAGTTTGGGTCTCTCTCTCTCTCTGTGAAATGATTCATTCTCTCACACAAGAAATATCTCTCAATTATGTTGTTGCCTTAATCTAAGCTATGGTTCTTCTGACTGAGAAGATATTTGTGTATCATTTATGTCTGAGAGTGTGCAGCCCTCTAATGATGTAAACCACTTTCACTGCTATGTCTGGAAGAAATGGTATCAACCACATACCGTGTCTTGTGCCTCTGTCCTCCTGCTCCTCTCTCCTAAAGTGGCTTTTCATGACAAGTGTTGCAAAACAGAAGCCAGTGGGAAACGTGCTTCTGAGCAAAATAACTCTGTGAAGCAGAAAGTTAGAACCAGAGAACAAAAGGTTAGTTTTCTTGAAGAAAAGATAACAGCTTGAACCTCTCTCCCTCTTCTCTCCCCACATCAGAAAAGGGTGCACTAGTGAGGTTAGGTCAGCACACACATGTTTTAAATTAGTGGTTTATAAACAAGGAAGTGACAATTATTCGTTATGATTATTTGTCAAATAATCACATCTGTACCTAATTACCATGTATATGACATTGTTTGCATTTCTCTTTAAGCTGAATTCAGTGAGGACAGCTTAGATGGTAAATTGTGAGCCCACATTTAATGGGTACAAATATTTTAACACAGTATACATTGTGTTAAAAGTTATAAATAAAAGTGCCATATAGCTCTAATCAGTCTCACTCCTTATCTTTCACTTGCAAAGTTTACGAAACACAGCAATGAATCTTACATACTCTCTGTGATGTGGGTTTCTCTCATTCTTGAAGACTCCTTATCAGATAAATTTTAGTCGTATTGTTTTATTAACAAATAGTGTTCTCTCTTTATTAACACATACAAAGCCTCACTATACTCTGGCCAGGCTAACATTTTCAATATTTATCTTATTTATTTATATTTTTTTTCTATCTTGGCATGCAGTTCATTCCTTTAGAAACACAGGCTTTCACCAATGGTTTACTTTCCAAGGTCAGATTTTTTGGTTGTCACAAACTCAGCTTTGGGGTACCAAACAAAAAAATCTTTTGATACTCATTTGAATAGAGATTTTTCTTTGACATTCTTCTTCTTCAGAAATTCTTATCTCAGATTCCATCCAAAAGTGTATTTGCGGAAAGGGAAATTGTAAGTATGTCTTTACATGAGTGTTTGTTTGCCCCAGAGGTGTTTGTGCTGTCATCTCTTAAAGTGCTTGAGTTTAGGAGTCATTCAGGGTCCAGGGAAACATAACACACGCTTGAATTATCCCAAGGCTTTGGATTGGATTCTTGGAGTATGTGTGATGTTGTCTTGCCTGCTCTGAAAGAATGCTTTCCCAGCTGTGTCGGGGTTTTAACACCCCGTTATGTCATTCTTCTATGTCTTATAGGGAGCAGGGTAAGATGTGTATCACCATCCTGTTTGTGGTGAAAGACCATGTCTGTGACAATTACAGACACACTGGGAGATGTTGTGGGGGAATGTCCCCGTGGTTTACGCCTGTCTTGCAGGGCCGTGTTTCTGTGTGTGGTCATGCTTTGGCAATCTCACTGCCTTACATGGTGGGAAATTTGGGGTGTTCTTTTTCAGCCCATCCACATACCTCTGCCTGCTTCTAGGATTTTTAAATGAACTCATTCAAGAGACAACAATTTGACTCTTTGTTTAAGACCCCACTGTCTAAACTCTCCATAGCCCAGGGCTGTGAGCTGTGGCCAAGTGGGCAGCAGCACATTGCAGCAGCTGTGTCCCCAGCAGTCCTGTGCACAGGGTTCCTGCACAACATGACTTTGGGATAGGCCAGAGGCCTCAATGTTAAACGCTGGGCAATGTAGCAATGGGAATAGCTACAGGAGGAAAAAAAAAGGCTTAGCACAATTCATTATGTATTTGTGGAACTAATGACCAGCCACAGAGAGGTGTGATGTTACTCAACTATAACAGCATTACCCCACCTGCGTCACATGATGATGATTTCCCTGATCCTTTTTAGGTAAAATGAGACACCAAGGATGATCCACTTACTTCAGTGTTCAAGGGAATAAAATTAGCATTTATTCTTGTTCAACACAGGGTCAAGATCTAGTTTAAGTCTTTATTTGGCTTCTCAATTACCACATTTTTGGTGGCACTATGACAGCCTCAAAATAAAAATTGGAAAATTCTAAACTGGCATTTGCACCTTGCTGCTCAGCAAAGTGAATTCAAACCACCTAAGATGGAAATGAACCTAAAAACCTGCTTTCCAATTTCCTGAGGATATGCTTTCATGAGTAGGCCATTGCTTTCAGGCTGTCATTTCTCTTTGTGTTTCTCTGTGCACGTTTTGGAATGAAAGAGGATGAGCTTTGCATTACACTCAGTTCTATCCAAGGGAGCTGGGAGCTTAAGCATGCCTGTTGCACTATTTTCCTGTGGCAGTTTAGATTTAAATTAAGTATTTTCCACCAGGACTTAGACGTGGTTCCCAGTGCAAAGCACTTCATAGTCTGGTTTAAGGAACTCTATGTTATAGTCCCAAAAGATGTTATTGAATAATTTTAGGTACATGAGAACAGGTGATATGAATCCTGAGACTTGTATGCATGAATGTTTTGAGCTTAGTTGGAAATTATGTGATCGGAATACATTTACAGCCCAGCAGAAACCGAACATCCTTTTTCAGAAAAGACAAACTGATGTATAAGGTGGAAAAGTTTCACACTAAGAGCAATAGGGAAGGGTGAAATTAGTATTGTAGTGTTAATCAGATGTCTTCACAAGATTTGGATGACTCTAATATTTGAAATTAAGACCTCTAATCTGTTAGGGAGAAGGAAAAACACATTGTCTACTCTTGTGTTTTTGAATACATACACAGAATATAGTCACTTAGGTGACACCTAGTGTTAATCAGTCAGCAAACAACACCTGAAGACAGAACTGCAGAGGGAAGGTAAAATAACATTATCATGGTGGAATTCAATATGAGCAGCTGCTTGTACTATTTTGTTGACTATATTTAAATGTCACAATTTTTGGAAATGATAGATGAATTTTATTCAGTAAATGAGTTGCAGCAAATATGTGAAATTCTACTACTTCCTGTCTTGTCACATATTAAACCATTAATCACAAGCATTATTATATACATAGATTTAAAATATTGTGAATGAATTAAAACAAATTGCTTCATATAAGTAAATATATAATGTCATAAGAGACTAATTTCTCAAAGGTGAAATTAATATGAGTCAAGTAATCTAAAAGAAAATTTAAACAGAAAATTATGATGATAACTGGAAATGCTGAAGAAAATTTAACTGAATTCATCAGAAACCAAAGTCTGGAAAAAAATACCATGCTGATCAAAAAATCCAAATCATTAGCATAACAGCTTGGTCTAGAGATAAAATGGAATAATCTACATTTAATTTTATGGCAATGGATATATATGACAAGATAGGAAATGACGACAATGATTCTTAGTGAAAGAATATCTTTGTGATATTGAAAAATTAAGCATACTTTTGACATGAAATGAAAAAAAAATGAAAGGAAAATTATTAGCCTGGGAAAGTAAAGTAGAATTCTGATGAATTTTCATTTGGTGCTAGAAACAAGGAAAATTACGATACTAATATTGGATTGAATAATAATGTATACAATTTGAAAGTGTTATTTCAATTATTATCTTTAGGATAAAAAAATAGGATTACATTACATAATGTTACACATGTGCTTTCCAGTGGAATCTTAGCCAGATATCACAAGGCAATTACTAAATTCTAGGTATTTTTAAATTACTGGCCCCAATAAACTGTGTCCAAGAGATTTGAAAACTATGGCTTGGGAGCTGTCTCATTTATTTTTAGTAAACCAGGGAATACTGAAAAAAATCCAAACTAAGCTAATGTCAAGCCAAAATTGAGATATGAAAAAATCTGAATAATTCATAGACCTGTCATCATAACTTTGATAAATGATGGTATGGTAATCAATTAATAAAGAATCAAGGGGGAGTCAGTAAAATTAACAATAGTCAGCATGGTCTTGTAGCACTAGTCATATTAACATTGCATAATCCCTTTGGTCCGTAGACAGAATATTAATGACATAGTATATTGAATGTGCTATTAAATACTTGAATTATTATACCATTGTGCTTTCATTTCATTCAGAAATCTGAATGTTACAAATTATACATTTTGAATGGATTAAACCCTGAGTGTATGTGAACGTAAATTGGGGTTTATTACTGGCATAGAGGAGGAAGTTGTGTTAAAATGCATTTTTTAAGGTTTCTTGGTCCTGAGCTTAAAAAAAGTATCATAAACAAAAAAACATAAAATCACCACAGATTTTAGTTACATATAATTCCAAGTTTAGGTGAGAGATAAAGCAGTTGACTGAAGTAATGTGGATTACCCTCCAGATGAGAGACAGCATATGGGATGCAAATCAATTCATGGCAAAATGAGAAATTTGTACTTGCTGGAACTAAAAAAGTAGGTCATAGTTACAATAATATTGATGACTTGTTTAAATAGCAAAGGCTATAGTGACCTTGATTAGCACAGTCAGTTCACTGTAAATTTTTGAAGATTTTCCTTGACTGAAGATGGTAATACAATTGTTGTCTTTTATAAATAAAGTTAAATATTAAGGAGTAGGTACATGATGTACAAATTAGTATTTTTTCCTCTGCAGTTCTCAAAGAGATCCAGATTTAGTATACATAATTCATGTGATTTAAGAAAAATATTGAAATATTAAATGAGGTTCCAAAAACATTTAGAGGGTAATTAGTTGTTTGAAAATTGTACTTCATAACAAAGGATAGATAAATAGTCTGTTTATCAAGGAGAAGATTAGAGGTTGATTGAGTACTGTTTCTATGTATTCTCTAAGAAGAGCTGCATTTCACAGGTGGATGGCTGTAATGCAACAGAAAAAATTAAAATTAAAAGGATGGAACTCATTAGTAGAAAAATTTACTTTAAAATAAAACATCAACACTTACTAATGAGTAATATGAAACACTTTGTATTTGTAGGTATGTAGAAGAACAATATGCTAATGTAATGTGATTTACGCAAGTAATATAGCAGTAATATGAAAATAACATGAGAAAAGTTGAG
The DNA here is from genome assembly GCF_024509145.1 of Vidua macroura. Classification (NCBI taxonomy): domain Eukaryota; kingdom Metazoa; phylum Chordata; class Aves; order Passeriformes; family Viduidae; genus Vidua; species Vidua macroura. The sequence continues at coordinate 135,832,394 of NC_071571.1, forward strand.
GAATAATGGGAAATTCTTAAAGTTTATAAGAACACATTTATCTCTGGAAATTTTAAAATAGTTCTTTTTCATCAGCAAGTTTCTGTTACAATATGCCTTCATGAAGTCATGTGGCTGAGGCTGTGTAGGTGGCCATTCTTCACAGGCATGGTAGCCTATGTTTTATCTAGGACTTGGTGAAGGCAAGGCCTTGGTCAAGCTAACCAAATCACAAAAGCACTTGTCTTCTCTCCTGTCAAAACTAGATTGTCTGGCTGAATGTCCCTGATGCTCATTAATGAAGCTATGGGGCTCTTCAGTGGTGACACACAACTCTAAAATGCCTGCTAGGATTTCTGTTTAAATACATTCTTATTCTTTATGAGTTGAACTTCAACTGCAACTTCTCTAAGGTGAAAAATTCCAATTCTTAACTGCATTATAATTTTAATTACATTATAATTTTAATTACAAACTCTCCTTAAATATAAGTCCTTAAAAATGAAGTTGTGTATTATGCAACCTTGTTTTCTTCATGTTTATGCAACCTGCAACACAGTCCTGTGACTGTGACCTGAGTGTATTTGCACAACAAACATTTTTTTATGTGTCCCAGTTTTTCCTCTGTGTGTCATATATTTGGTCTGATGACACAAGGGCATAAGATTTAGTTTCTGAAAGACCTCTTGAGTGTTTTAAAACTTTCACTTTGGTACAGTGGTTGTCATTACAAAATGGTACCTAATATATAATTCACTCCCTATTCTTCCAACAGAAAATATCTATGTATTTATTGGCAGATGGTGAATTTTAATTGCTCCCAATGGCACTTACTTCATGTAATGCAATTTTAGGGCCAAAATTTGCCCTTAGATCAACTTGTCTTCAGTGGTTTGGAGCCTGTAGGTGGCTTCTAACACCAAGAGACTCTTTTAAAGTTAAATGCCATGCCTGTTTTGGAGCTGTCTTTGGAGCTGTCTTTGGAGCTGTCTTTTAATCTTGGTAGATAAAAAGTTATGCCTTGTCTTGGTACATGTGTGCACCAGTCACTTCAGGAATCATAAGTAAACAAGACCCTAACTTCAGCAGTTCACTTCTGAAAGGTAGGTGGATTAAGACATTTTCAAGAGACAAGTTCAGAATGACCTTTTTTGAAGGAGAGTTCAGTTAAAACCTCAAAAACTCATCAAAGAAAAGACAACTGAGAAGATTTATAACTAGAGATAACATAAAAGCAGAAGTAATGAGACAGTGTTGAGCACTTACTAGGCCTTATATTAGAAGAATAAAGAAATAGAATCAAATTTAAGATTGAAACAAACTGAAGATACAGCCGTTCACAGCTTTCTACTTAATCTGTGGAGCTCATTGCCATGAGGTGTACAGCACACCAGAAGAATAACTGGTGCAAAAAGCTATTAGGTAAAATCATAAGCAGGTTCATGGAGTGTTGTGAAATGTGAATGAAAGGTTGCAGCCTCTGGCTCAGGGTTTCCCTAAATCACAGATTGCCAGCCTCTGGAAGGATTTGCCATGGGGACTATCTTATTATACTCATTCAATTTTTATTCCTTCTTTCTGAAACAATTGCTACTGGCAGTGCCAGAGGCAGGATCTTGGACTAGAAGAATCTTTATTCCAACCCATCACAGCTGTGCTTACAGGAGCTCAAGCACAGCTTTTTTTTTTTTTTTTTTTTTTTACTAAGAAACGGCTTTTTCCAAAAAACAAGTTAGCAGACTGTACTTTATTACACCTGAGACATCCCATGCTAAACAGTAAAAGATCATTTAGTCTGACAAGACCCCTAAAACAGGTCAAGAGTAGTTCAAAGTAAGAGCCTTATCTCTGACTTATTTTCCTTTTATCAATTCTGATTAAATCATTAATGGTTCTTCTAAAGTAAAAGTATTTGTAATATTATATCACATAAAGTCTGTCTTCATGTTGGATTTGTGTTGTCACTGTTGATTTATGTGCTTTTAATATATTAGTTTTAAATTTTCTGGAATGTTGATCAAGTCTTTAATGTAGCTTGAAATGTGTTCTTTCGATGTTGTTCAATCCAATTTAAATAATTTAATGATTTAATCATTTGATTCATCATGAATTCATAACATTTACTTTAGGAATTGTCTTGACTAGATATACTTTGGTATTTTTGGTGGAAAAAGTACAACTCAATACTTTAGACATTTAAATGTAATTATTTTAAAGTCACAAGTTCCAAAATTAATTTATCTCAAAATAAAACTAAGTGCCCTGTAAAGGCACTTGCTTTCATTTCTGTAGGTACAGGCTTGCAGTATATATTCCCCTTCATGAAAATGAAACACTTTATTTCTCCATAATGCAGTACATAAGTACATACTTTTCCACTCAAACTTGCAGATGTTGGTAACAATCTGTCTTCAATACTCCATGGGGTAGCAAATGTGTGCACACATGCACACACTTAGAGGACAGTATAGACATTACTTCTGTCTATAAATAAAACTAACAAAAAAGGTTCAACTAAGCAGAAAAGAAAATTAAAATAAAAGTGATATGGATGATCAAGATATTAATGCTCAGGATTTCCTGGAACAATAGAGGGCAATTTCCACATGAGTGGGGCAAACAAAATCAGCTATATGCTTGTGCTGGGACTGAGATGCAGCTCATTTCTCCACAGCAGCTCTCACAGCTCCGTGCTTTGCTTTGGTAATGAGGAAGATGTTGGGGTGGTGCTGAGCAGTGCTGACACAGCACCAACGCTCCCTTTCCAACATTCCCACCACACCAGCAGTCTGGGGGTGGGCAAAATCTATAGAGCATTTTCAGCATCAGAAGCTAGGAAAAAGGAGAAGGAAGTGGGAACATTCCTTATTTTGGCGACCTCTAAGTATACTGAAGCTTTCCAGAAATGGGTTGCTGGTGGGAAGCAGAGAATAAAATCTTTTGTTTCTCTCTGCTTCTGTGTGTGTGACCTGTACTTTTGCTTTATTAAAATGGCATAATCTTGACCCAGAATATTTTCCTGTCTTACTTTCTCCCCAGCCTGTTGTGCTTAGAAGGGGCATGATAGGGCAGCTCAGAGGCCACCTGACATCCAGCCAAGGTCAACCCACTATAAAGTCACTCTGGTAAAAGATCTGACAGACTCCCACATTGCATCTCAAGCCATGCTACCGCTAGTAAAAAGGAACAGAAAAACTGTCCTGCCTCTGCTGAGAAGCCAACACTGGAGGATAAATTTTAGCTAGGATTCCAGTTAAAATTGCTCTTTCAAACACAGAAAATGGGAATTGTCCTTTTATTTCAGTAGATCTCATGCTCCTTCCCCATTTGGCTTAAATTACAACATTTAGAAAATACTTTTACCCTTTTTTTTTTTTTTTTTTTTTTTATTCTTCTCGGCCTAATCACAGGCCTCAAAGGGTAAGTATTGGCTGTTTGTGTCTGCACAGCACTCTGGGAAGGTGAGAATTATGCTTTTTGCTCATCTGCTACCATAATGAAGCAAAAGACCCTTGTCCTCTCCATGTTCCTTGTACTAGCAAAAGCCATGGACAAGTGTCCAAGCTGCAGTAACAGCAAACTTCTTATTGCATAAACATTTTTCTAACAATTTAAATGGGTTGGAGGAAGGAAAGAAGAAAAGTTTAAATGCCAGATTATTTTATGAAGAACAATATACTTTATGCCTGACTTAGCCAAAACCAAGGATGAGAAAATAGCCCAAAAGAGGAAAAATTAGACAAAGATGGTCCTATGTTTGTGTGTGTCAGCTGTAGGAAAATGTTTAAAAACTTACTGTGTGTTTTTTAATCAATTAGCTGGTCTATCTCTTATTAAGCTACAGAGAAACTGGTAAAAACTTACCAGTTTTTTATCTGACTACCACTTCTGCTTTGCTTTTCTTATCCTTGAAATTACCATGTGCATTAGTTTGTCTTTAAAATTTACTAAAAAATCATTAACATGCCCATCTGTAGAATGAAACAAGGCTGAAGCACAGGTATCAGCAAGAGGAAGTTAATCCAAACACTATCTTCACTGTCAAGATTAAGCATTTTCCTCTAATTCTATGTCCATATGAGATTTCAGCTCTCAAAATCAACCAAATAAAGTATAGAGACTTACTTGGACTTGTGTCTACTTACTTGGACACAATGCCACCATCTCCATCACCTTCAAGCTGCCTACATTTAAGACTGCTTTGGTCTTTAATTTTAAAACTTTTATCTTTTATTTGTTTCCCATCCTGATCCAGTTAGTTTGGGAGTTTGCCATATCAAAACATCTGGGACTCATCAAATGTGTTCTTTTTAACACAGGTTCAGTGCGATCAATCCCAGATGCTCAACAACTAAGGTTACATATAAACTGTTCCTAGGTTTTGGCCAAAATCATATTCATCTCCCCATACCTTAAAAGCAGAAATTCTTTAAATAGATATGATTTAAATAATTTATTAAAAAACAAAACCAAAGCAAAACCAAAAAGAATGAAAGAAAAGAAGGAAACAAAAATTGCAAATGAACATCATTTAAAATATATTTGAGTTAGACAGCTTAGTTTATGTGCCACTTTAGGCTGGATTTTCAGTGTTATCTGTCATTAGATCGCAGTAAGACTTCTTGTCATAAGTTCCTTCTTTCAGTCACTTACATTTTGAGGCACCAGGGTAGCCAAATAAAACTAAAATCTTTCAAGGAGATCTGGACTAATTGAGTTCAACTCTTCCTGAGAAGTAATGCTGGGAAGGAGTGACATAGTAGTTTTCCCATGAGAAAAATATCCTAGAAAACAATTGTTAAAAATTCTCTCAAACCAAACACAGTGAAATAGGACCTTGAGGTTAGATGGGGGAGAGAGGAAATAGAAGGAACCCTGCAAATCCTTTGGCCATTGCTATGAAGTTTTAGCTTGACTTTCATAATCTCAGTTATTGTTGCTTGGGGAGCATTTTTAAACTCCCCCTTATTGTATGCATGCTTGGCACTGCCCAAGAAGAATCAGTTCACGTCTGCTGGTGCTAATGAGCACAGAACTGTAGTGGGAACGTTCCAATTTCCAGGCATTTTAGCAGACATTTGATTGAGTTTTGTTTATTCCTGGAATAAAGCTGCCATTTGCATAAGTGTAGGACACATAATGTGTATCTGGTGTAACTTGTACTTCCCTGCTTAAAACCAGATCTTATACATTAAGGATATTCTGAGCTGAAGAAAGCACCAAAAGGAAAAAAAATAGCTAACTTATCCAAAGTAGATCTCTTCATGAATGCAACAGTTTTAAAAGCTATTACTGAGTGAATTTCCAAGGTCAGAATTAAACAAAAGCATTTCCTTAATCCAAAGGTGGTTCTGATTTTATAATGATATCAGTGTCTGGTTTCTATTGTTCAATTGTTAAACCTCTCACTGATCCAACAGCCTGTATCACAATTTTCACATTTGGGAAAAGGTATTGACATTCAGGGGTAAAAACAGATTCTTCCTATGGGACTTCAGGGTGCATTCCTTTTTTAGGTCTAATTTACAATAATGATTTATTTTAATTTAATACTTATAGATCTTTTTTAAAATGGTGTCCAGAAGGATTAAAGGCAATTAGTAACAAAATCTCAGCAAATTCTCACAATTGGACTACTGTGGTTGAAATAACTTTTGATGATGAAAGCAAATAATTGCCTTATCTCCAAAAGGTTTATATTATGGCAAAGCATGCCAGAAAGAAAGTCTTTTGTCATTGCTTCTTTATGCTGTAATATATGTCTAGGAGCTTGACCATTCAGCAGAAACCCAATTTCTAAACCTTTGCAAAGCAGTTAATGACACTCTTCTGAATGAGATCAAGGAAGTAAACTTCGTAAGTCTATTATCAAATAAGATGTGGCTTTTTCAAAACTTCTGTGCAAATCAAAGTGTACAATGTTTGTGAACTTATTCTCTATAATTATAAGAAATTTTCCTCTCATGATTTTGTTGGGGATGGGGAGAACAAAAGCAATATATTTGCTGCTAAACAAGCCTGACTTCCACCAGTTTGTAACAGAATTATGTCTTATCTTCTCTTTTGGACATGTCTCATCTGCCTGGCCTCAGCTGTCTAAGCACTGAACCAAAACAGAATGTGTAATTTACATTGGAAATTGACATTTTTTAGGATAATGTTCCTAGAATGGGAAAAGGTGAACCGTTTTCTCAGACTTTAAGATTCCCAGTGTAGCCAAGAAGGATAAAACCACTTCTTTTATAAGAGGATTGCAAAACTTTTTTTCAAGCCTCTCCCTCCTGAAACAGCATGGAAGCTATGGGGAAAATGTCTGCTGAGTTCAGGCAAGGCAGAATTTCACATGACAGTTGTAATAAAAAAAAATACTAGGTTTTAATAAATCAAGAGGTTTTCTGGTCATCCAGAAACACAAAGCAAAGGTCAATTTGTACCTTATTCATTCCACAATCAAAAATCAAGGATAAGTGATCTCGGGTAAAAGGCGAGACTGCGAAATGAAAATAATGAAAAGGGATAAATATTCAAGAACCTGGGGAGGGGGGAAACAGGCCTGATAAGGGGGTGAAGTTTTTAAAGGAAAAGTTCAATTAAATTGGTTTTTGTCTGTGACATGTCAAACACTTTTGAAAATGTTTTAGGTTATTTTAAGCTTTTGGAAAAATGAGTGAAGAAAAATGAATGAATGAAAAGATAGAGCCAATTAATTTGAATCTGAGCATCTGTATAGCACATTTTATCACATAAAATCTTTCCCTCTGAATCCTGGGAAATGCTGCATAAAATGATAGTAGGAAAAAAGAAGAAATAGAGACATTTTTGAATCTTTGAGTCCAAACTTCCTTCCTTTTAGCCACTTAGATTAGCTGGACTTGAATAAGAAAGTAAAGAAGCAACCAAATTAATTTAAAGCCTATTAAATTTATGAAGAGCTGCATCTATGTCATCAAAGTTCTCCATTAGGTTCAATATCCCAAAACTGCAGCTGCTCCTCATTAGTTTAAGAAGGATAACAATGAAATGTATGATCAATAAATAGGCAGTCTTCTACATTTAGAAAATGAAGCTTTCTTTCCTCTCTGATGAGTCATTCAGGTATTAAAAAATATTACAGGAATTTTTGCAATTAAATAACAAAATTTAAAAATAACTTTTTCATATAGAGTATAACTCTTAAATGAATAACTGACTTTGCTATATACAAGAAGACTGCAGCATGAGTTACATACAGTATGCGAGTCTTCCCCTACCAATGACCTCTGGAGCCCTTCCCTTAAGGAGCTAATACTTGGAGAGAGAATAATTGGTAACTGGTCTGCTTAGGTCTGACAATTCCTAGGTTACCTATACACTCTAATGCAAACATCTCTTGAACTCTGCATCCTAGAATGTATCAGACCATAAAGATTCAGTAATCAGATAAAGCTGGCAGCCACATTTCTTCAGGCTTCATACATCAAAGATAGAGACAACATTTTGAGTTATTTTAATGTCTGCTGAATAGAACATTTTGAATCTCCAGTTGAAAATAAATGTTTTGTGTCACAAGTCTGTATCTAATCTGTCTTAAGCCTTTTGGCGATCACTAAAGCCACTTTTTTTACAGAAAAGAGGATGAATATGAAATAAATAACATATTCCAGCATGAATAACAATTACCAAGAGGCTGATTTTTCTTCTATTTGCACTGGTGAAAAATTCACCATGTTTTATCTCAGTGAGGTCTTTCTAATCTGAACACAGCCATACACAGACAGAAGAAACTGCATCTCCTTCCTGCTGTAAACCCAGTTCCCAGAGTCCAGCTTGCTTTTATCTACCTGTGAGCATAAAGTCCACAGACAACAGACACAGGTAACATTTGGTGTCAGTCTGTCTTTGAGCTGAAATTTGTTCCTTTGACAATATTATTTTTTTAAATACAGAGAAAATAATACCACATAATTTAGAATCAACTTTTTTTCAGATGGAATGAATCAAACCTTGAAGACACCTAAGACTGAGGAATCACAAATCAAGCATAAAGCTAGAATGCTGCCAGGGTAATTTTTGTCATATTCTGTCAGTTGCTCAGTCAGGAGTTTCCAACGTCACAGTAAAAACCATGTCTGCATATAGAATGCAGAAAAGTAGGAGAATATTGGATTGAGGATTGAGAAGAGCAATGCCTTTCAATATGAGCCTCAACTGATCTTTCAGCTTGGATCTGACCTCAGTATGGGCCATGGTCCTTATCACTGTCTATCAGTACCTGAAGGGAAGGTGTCAAGAGGGTGGATCCAGGCTCTTCCTGTGGTGCCAAGTGATAGGACAAGAGGCAATGGGCAGGAATTGATGCACAGGAAGTTCCACCTGAACATAAGGAAGAACTTCTTTACAGGACAGTGGCTGTGTGCTGGAACAGATTGTCCAGAGAGTTTGTGGAGTCTCCCTCACTGGAGACATTGAAGAACCTTCTGGACACCATCATGTGTAATGTGCTCTGGGATGACCCTACTTGAGCAGCAAGGCTGGACCACAGGACTCACTGTAGTACCTTCCAGCCGTACCTTCCGTGACTCTGTGATCTGGGGTAGGAGGTTGGTCAAGATAATTTCCAGATGATTCCTCTTGTTTGGTTCATTCTGTACTTCTACGATATCACTGTTCAGGTTTACAAATCATGAAAATTACAGGACTGGACTATAGTTTCAGTTTTTCATAACACAATATACTGCTATAACAAGTATATAGAAAATAATTTCAACAATACTTTCAAAAATTATAGAAAAATGACAGTCATATTTTTTTTAATGAAGCCACGAGTAAAACATATCCAAAAAGCTGTCTGAGGCTATATGGTCATCAGAACTCAGCATGCTGTAAAAAAATATTATTAAAATGAAGTCAATACACCTGGAAATAAACTCAAGGAAAGTATGTCACTAAAAAGACACATAAAATTTTCACATAAATGTAAAAGAATGTATTTAAATTCATATACTTTTGTTCACATGAAAATGTTTGACTGTAAAAAAAGGATATTGCTTTCTTTTTGCGAAACGCAAAAGCCTTTTCTTCTGCAAAGGAAAAGGCATCAATAAAGCAAGACCTTAAAGATCCTTATAAAACATATCTGGAATGATACAGACAGGACTTCTGAAAAAAAGTTCACTGATAAACACTCACCATGTTTGCTACATTAAGCAGTACTCATAAGTTAATCTTGTAAAGCTTGGAAAGTCAGAACGATAGTGTTTTCAATGCAATAACATCAGGAGCAAGCAGGAAACAGACCCCATCTCTCATAAGCTACGGTGGCTGACACAGAAAAGAAAAACATATTTCCTCTTCTTTCAACTATCTGCAATTAATAAGCAAATGATAGGATTGTTGTCATACTGCCTTTGGCCATTTAGGAATCTCATGCAAGTCGCAGACTGATGGGATAGAGACATTTTAGCAAATCAGTGGGGAAAAATGATATTTCTTAGTCAAGTGTCTAAAGCTGTCTGGGATGAGTCTGGGAAAAGGAAACTGTATCTAAACACAAGGAAATGGACTTAGTTTTAGGATCCCAAACCCATTATTACCACAATAGCTGCAGATAAAACTGGAACTATTCTGTCCTATTTGCACTTCATTCATACCATTTGAATTCTGGCATCTTATATCCCATGCAAGTGTTTGCTTACTACATGCTTACTCCTTTGCTTAAGTCTTTGCTTTACTTGTAGCAGGGATACATAGGTTATAGCAGGTTTACCAATGCACAGATACTTAAAGTGTCTAGATTTTGTTGTATTCCTAAAAGATGTATATATGTTTTTAGTACATTTAGTGAGCTCCTTGAAATTGACCCATGCACACCCAAAGCTTAAGAATCTGTGTGTAAAAAATCATGATATTACAGTCATACTGAAAAAAAGAGTAATTGTGTGAAATTATTCAAAATTTAAGACAAAAATATTTGCTGAAAGTATTTATGGTGAGTGGAGTGCATAATTCTCTTGGTTACATGGAATTACTGTCTAAAAAGAAAACTAAGTTGATGTTTCTCTGACATTTCTTTCTAAATTCTACAGCAATAGATCATTTTAGAAGAGCTAAAGTTATCATAGTTGAGACAATTACACCTCATTTTTACTATAGATTTAATGTATTGATGTTTTACTTCTCTTTACTTTCCTATGACTATATTTCTACTTATTTAGTGTTTCACCATTTGACTGAGACCACTCAATCATAAAGTGACTGAGATCAGGGTTGATAGCTTTATACAGGAAAATGGACTTCTCTCTGTTACTGTCCTGAAGACTAACATTGCTAAGGCAACAAAACTGATTGCTTAATATTTCTTCTTACAACCTTTCCAGTTCACAGCAATAACATGCCGATCATCTTTCTATTTACATGACTGCATGGGTCTCTTGTGACTCAGTCCATGTTGAAGACAACTGTGTTTTCTTCTGTCTGTAATTCTAGCATCTACTGAGGAAAAATTGGCTCCACTACATTGCTTCATGCAGCTCAGAAGTATTCTGCAAGATGGGAAGGGATGGTACCTGAGGAATGAAATAGCAGCCAGCAACCCGTGTATTCCCTTTGGCTCTTGTCTGCATGCAGGCATCTCTGTGGAGGCTCTTCAGATACACAGAGTGAATTTTTAACTTGACAGGAGCTGCAGTGTGGTAACCCTGCAGTGTCATCAGGGTTATCTTAAACAGCATCAGACCTAGGCAATAAAACAGATTAGGGCTTCTGAACCTCATGCTGAAGCTAAGTCAGTAGAAGGGTTTGTGAGGACAAATAAATCATGATTGCTTTAGGTGGGCCATGAGCCTGAAAGGGAGGCTGAACAAGTTTCCTTTTGATGAATGCAGCATACACTATGCTCTAAGGTAGCCAGCAGTGTTCCTGGTAAAAAGACAAAATAAATTTTGATGCAGTCCAGTGAACTGACTTCATGCCACAGCTTTATATTGTCACTCACCAGGTCACTGGCTTTGAGCAATGCTTCATTCCCCATGCTCTAGGCTGAGCTGAGATCACATGGCTTTAGTTCTTGGATTGCTTCAGCACTGATTTTAGTTCTGTTGTTATTCTTCCAGCAGGAGTAAATAATGAGACAAAAATATGTCAAGTAGCTGAAAGACAAGTTCAGCTGCACTATGAGGAATCAGGAAGCAGAGAAGATATCGTGTAATTAATTTTGTTAATAAAAAGACTCATTCAACTGGCCCCTGCGATGAGTACTCTTTCATTAAAATGAATCAAAATCCACCACATTTGATCATGAGAAACTATTTTTGTGCCACCGTTGCTAAATAATCTAGAGAACTCAATGTACTTATTGATATTGCTTTTTGTCATGGTCACAACTTCTATGATCCTTTGGGCTTTTATGCTGACACTATATTCTCACTGCTGGTGCTGGACATTGTACCTCTCTTTCATGTCTCCGTGTCTTCATGTCTTGTAGTACAGAATGTTATTCCTATAGTGAGTGAAACATAAAAAGTTAATCAGTAATCCTGGAAGATAAATCAAGAAATCACAGAATCATTTGGATTGGAAAAGACCTTTAAGTTCTTAAAGTCCAGCCATTAACCTAACACTGCCAAGTCCACCACTAAATACCACTCTCAAGTGCCACATCTGCATGCCTGTTAAACACCTCTAGGGATGTTGTCTCAACCACTTCCCTGAGCAGCCTTTTCCAAAGCAATGATGGTATGGAATTCAGGTTGGAAAGAAAGAACAGTCTTTGATATGAGACAAACAGTCTTTTCAAAGCAGATGATATTCTTACACTGACTGATATAAGATCTTGTCTTGACTGTTAGATCAGATCCTTTTATATTGTCTTCTTCAATATTCTGGATGAAATTAATTGCTAGGTCTGACATTCTAATGATTTATATCTCTGTAAACTATGTTAGAATTAATTGTAACATCATTTACCCAGTAAATTAATGTTTTCTATAAGTTCCTCTTATTAGGTGATCTGTGGTCAAAGGGAGAGGATCTGGCACATCTGTGAAAGAGCAAAGGAGAGCAGCAAGAGCTGTGGGATCAGCTCCAGCTGGCAGAGATCAGGAGGAGACTGGGGGATGGGGAAAGCTAAGCAGACCCAAATCACAAGCTTGGGACTTAGGGCAGCTTCTGTCCCTCTGACTATCCCTACAGTTTTCCCCTAACTGTTTTTGAATATCACTTGCTTAAGGACCTCTTCATCTCCCTTACCCCATCTTTTTGCGATCAACTCCTTTGGATACCTCAGATTCTGCACTACTCTACACCTAGCAGGAGTTGAGTGACTTACAAACCAGAAAAGACTGGTTCCTCTACCTCAATTTCCATGCTAAACCAATGGAATTTGGTGTTTAAGTGCCCAAATCACTCTACAAAATTACTGCTAATGGATTCACTTCAAACCACTTGAAATATATACATTTATTTCAAGAATTATACATCAGAACTTTGTTATTAACACATTTATTATCTTAGTTTGCAGATCCCGGCCAAAAAAATAACAGCTTTAAGAACTTGTCAAGAAGCAGCTTTATTGACCATGCCTTCAAAAGTAGTGAGAGAATTAAACATAATATTTTACTGGGAAAGCCTGGAAATGCGAAGTATTTTTGGCCTGAAACAGTAAATAATTTTTTTTTTGTACGGCAAATAAAAGCATCTCTATCAAAATAGATCATCCCTCAGGCTACTATATTCTGCTTTTCTAAAAAACATGCCCTTCCTCCTCAAGATACATTTGAGCATATATGAAAGGCAAACACAGATGAGTCAGATTAGTATTGGAGCATGTCAGCCTGAGATCCTGTAAGGATCAGCGCTTGCCAATCGCTGGCCACAGTCAGAGTGAGAACATCAGGCTCACATTTCCCCATCCTCCCCTGAGCAGATACAAATCTCCGATGTGTCAAGTGTGTGCTCACTGCTGGTTAATCATAAGGAGAGCAGTGGCTTCGTCAGTTTCATGACTGACACCAGTGCAGCACCAGCCAGGAAAAAATTGTTTCTCTGCTCAGAATGGCGTTTCACGCACTTAATTTTGAAATAATTTCTGGAGCTATCCTCCATGTTAAATATTTCCACAGCTTCCCCAAAGCCTTCATTTTTATCCATCAGTTGAGACTGATTTCAGTCAAGTTTTTCTTTTGAGGTTATGCCTATGTTTATTGATTAAGCAGTTGCATAGGAACACCTGTTTTCAAATCTCTCACCTATTTGTCTGTAACCATTTCTCTGATATTTGATATATTTGAACAAGAAAACACGCATCAGAACATAAATTCAGGTAATACCACACATGAATATATTCTTTAACCATCCACATGCTGTGACAAATGTATATATATCAAGTATATTGAGATATATATATATATATATATATCTGTATACATACAGATAGCAGGAAGAAGAAAATTCGAGATAACCTGGATAAACCACCAGTGAAATTTTTAGTGTTTCTGCTGATACATTTTAGCTATTAACAGGCAAGGAGACAGGCTCTTGAATATGCAGTTATTTGTAGAGCTATGAAAATATGGCAGTCATACATTTAAGAGATTTAGATTTTTTTACTTTTTAAAAAAATTAGTCTTTTATAGCTAAATCCAAAGATCAGACCCAGCCTTCTTGTAGGCCCCCTTTAGGTAGTGTAAGGTTGCTAGAAAGTCTCCCTGGCATTTTAGCCTTTGTATACTAAAATATATTTTAAACCCCTCACAAATTAGGTTTTCATATTTCAGTAATCTTTTTAATATCCACAGCTAAATTCCAAGACATACAAAACACAAGCCTAATATGAAAACATTTCATTTAAGCTTGAAAAGCCATTTCTTATCATTAAAAAAGTTAAATTAGCAAAGAAAACAAGAAAATGAAATATTAAATATTCTGCAACTATTTTGGATTTGTAATGTGTGAAACAGACTTGATATATACAAGACACAAATTAAAGCTATGGATAAATAATAGTTGCTAATCTCAATTGTAAGTGAAATAAAAGTGCATGAGTATTTTTTTTTTCCATGGAAACAATAATTGATTATTTATATATTTCCAAATGACTCCTTCTAAGACTAACCAGGGATATTGATCTCTCCTAGTAGTTCAAAAAGTAAAGGATTTCCTTTTGTAATATCTGTTTTCAAAGCTTACTTTAACCTAGAAGCAAAACTAATGTCAGAGAGCTGGCTTTTGTAGCTGGATTTTCTGTCCAGCTGAAGAAACCATTGACAGAGTGTCAGTCACAAGACAAGATTGCCAGCTTTGCTGTCCTCGAGGGGGGGTGTTTAATGAAGGAAGCATACACTCTGAATATAAATCCCTCATACTTTATAACACAGCTCTGAAACCAAAGTTACTGAATATGCCCTGGTATGACATGGAAGAAATATGGACACCAACACCCCAAATGTTCAATTTTTCTATAAGTCCTCCAGAACAAGTTCCCATGCTTATTAGTATCAAGAGACATCAGAGGAACTAGTATTTGCTGTTGGGTCTTGATTTCTCTGCTCCGTATCTGCTGAGCAGAAAGGAATTTCACTTCTTTCACCTTGTGGGATGTTCTTGACTGACCTTCTGGGAAGGATTCAAGACATGCCTCCAGAAGCTCTGGAGAGATTCAGTCTGGTTTCCTTCCAGGGAAGCAGAGCAGGGCAGTACTTCAGTTTTCATGAAGTAATGGCATTTTCATCAACACAGAAAGCTTGACTACTCCTGTGCAGAGACTGACACTCTGAACCATCATGAGTAAGAGTCCAGCAGAGAAATAGTTTGGTGACAGCTTCAAAGTCCCAACTTGTCAGCTTTTAAACTTAAAAAATTGCAATCTGGTGATTTATAGTGAGCATAAGGAGAACATAAAAATGTTTTCAAAAACATTCTTCTTGTGAAGCAAGCAAATCTGAGACCTTTGGTCAGCAAAGCTCTTCCCTTACTGACCCAAGTGTAACATTACAGTCTTTATGAAACAAGAATACAAGTTCAGTAACAAAACAGTCCTCAATGTGATCTCTGTTATTACAGATGAAAGACCAGAATCTCAGATTATACTCTATTCTATTTGTAGACTTTAAGCCTAAAACAACAAACAATTAAAAAGTCATTTTAAATGCAAATAAATCTGAGAAAGAAAGAAAAGCTTTCTAGATGTACTTGACGAAAGCCATTTCATCTATTAAGTGTTGCAAGATGAGATGTTATTAAATATTTATAGGGAAGAAACATCCATATTCTTATGAAAAGGACAGTATTTCTGTAGTAATTGCTAGAATTAAATATAATTTCTGGTTATTAAAAGATCCCTACCAGTTCTATACATTAATATTAAGGTGAATGACATATTCAATAACAGTGCAAATGACAATACAAAAGTGGTATGCAAAATGTCTCCCACAGGAGTATCAGTTTACTTTTTGGATCATATCCAAAGCTCTCAACATTCTTTGAAATTCTTCCTATTGGTTTCAATAGGGTCAGGCTCCTGTAACATTATATCAGTCTACATGTTGTTGAACCTAATATTGCTCAATTGTTGAAACTGAGGGTCAACAGCCTGATAGTTCAGTATTTGCCTTGAAGAGATGGTTCCATAATATTTTTATCTTTTTCTACCATTGGTTTTAATTAAAAGCACCACTTTTTTGTCTCTCACTTTCCTTCTTTTGTCACAGTTGCAGAAAACTAATGTAGCAGTTTTTAATTATGAAAGGCTCTGCTTGGCAGAGTACCATGCCTTCATTCCTGCATAATGTGTCCAAGGTACAATCTGTGCCCAAATTAGTAGCAGTAATAATATAACAAAGAAAAACAAAACTATGTCAGATAACTTAAGGCACAATCAAACCCATCAAACCAATTAAAACTCATCAACTGCAAAAGCAAGATTTGATATTCAACTTTCAAAATCTCCTGATATATATTAATTTAATGTTTCAAATATAATATAATATTAAATTTCATCTAGCTGCTCCATCTTCTTGAAAGCTCATTACAAGTTACATTGTCATTCTTGTGTTCTGTTTTTCAAGTATATTCATCTGGATATGAATGCAAAGAAATCCATTGCATTAAAAAAATGCAACCATTTTTCTTGAGGAGAGATATGCTTGGGAGAAGAATGAAAAATTAGTTATCCACATAAGCAGCAACGTTCTATTTATGTTAGTAAATTCATGTGCATGTGTAAATGCAAATATGGTCAATTAAATACCACCAAGTCCCAGATTATATTTTAGGGTGGAGCTGGGGTTGACAGTGAGAAGATACGTCAAAATTCTGTCAACAGCTGCTTGTGATATCCTGGTCTTCTGGAGGGAGTTTTTATCTCCATGCCAAAATCTTCCACCATATAAATCCAGATTGATGCATACACTGCAAGCAAGGGGAAAGCTTGAATCAAGAACTATGATTGTTGCTTCACCCTTGAGACAGTGTGTCTACTAGAGGAATAAAGTGTAGCTTCAATCCTTTACAAATTTTCAGAACTATTGTCATATTATGACTAGCACAAAAGAGATTTTTCTTTTTCCTTAAAAATTAGCCTTCTATTAAATTGTAATAAATGCACATACTCATGAAGAGAAATTTCCTTGTACTATGTTTAACACAGAGAACACTTCATCAACATTTTAAGACTTGCCACTCTATTTTTCATGTAAGATACTCGTGTGAAGAACATTCTTGTGAGTAGAAGAATTCATTAACTTATTCAGACTAAAAGAAATAAAGGAGACAAATCTCAGGCTTGATCACTCAGCAGTCATTCAGTAGCTATCAAAAATGAAGCCTTTTGTATGTAGCAGCTCATAACAATAGCCAGATCTCCATTTAGGAAGCCTTTCTAAGAATTATGTTAATCTCATAAAAGTGAGATTAAAATGAGCTACCAGTTTAGCATGATTTTTAAGCTGTATAAAGTAACAGAGTGTCTGTGTCAGTAGATTTAGTGAAAACCTACCACGTTAGAATTGGAATGAAAAAATCAGCTAGCTTATCAAGAACTTGTACACCTCAGAAGTAGTGATTAGTCTAAATTCAGATTTATTCTCCTCTCTGAGCTCCTTTCAATTGCCCAGAAGACAAGTGGCTCTGACACCAGATCTGAGCCACACAGACAGAGAAAGGAGAAATCACTTCACTGATCCTACCAGCAACTTCATTAACCAATCAGTTCCCTGAGAGCAAGATACTCAGCTAAATTGAGTGGAATAGAAAGGCTTATGCCCAAGAGAAAGCAAAAACTTACAGAGAGACTTCTGTTCTCTTACCTAACTTAAAGTCATTGTGTAATCTTAAGAAAGCAACTTCACACAGCAGGACTCTGAGATGTCCATTGTCAATCATGATGGACAATGTAGCCTCCAATTTTGCAATTTGGCAAGATGGTTCCAAAATCCTAGAAGGCATCACATTCAAAACTTTGTGCTTGTGTGCACAGAGTCTCAGCTCATTGGAACTCCTGGGCAACAGGGCCCTTGGTACATATTTGGATGTTCAGGTGTTGGAAGCAAATTTGGCACATGGGAAATGTAACTGCTTCCCAGCACATCAGCAGCAGAGGCACATGGTTTTGCTTGGTTTAAATCTTGGGTTTAAATGTCTCACCTTAGCCCCAGCATTCATGCTCTCTACTGCAGGAAACACTTTAGCTGCAGAGACTGTGACCAGTTTGACATCTGTCCAGAATTCCCTGTGCTAATAATGTTTTATTACGTTTTAGGGAACTCCCAGCAAGGCTCCTGCTACATAACTCCTCAGGACAGGTGGACGCCAGACTGCAATAATGCACTACTATAATTTTATATATATATTGGATCCTATATGATGGCTATTGCATTTTAATTACTTAGATTATTTTACAGATATTTCAAACATAAATTTTGTCATCACAACTACGTTACTTATTGCTTAATTGAAATAAAAATGCTTTACATATTTTTCTGTCTTGGAAAAAAATCCTCCCCCATGCCCCCTAAAATTTGCACATTTATATAGAATTTACTACTCACAGTGGAATTGTAGCTTAAAGGATTGGGCAACTCACTATGCCTGAACTCTTTTCTCTGTAAAAGAAAAAACAGCGACTTTAATGCAAGCACATAGACATTATAGACAGGATTAGAAATTTCTCTTTTACCTTTCATTTGCCACCATACAAGGGAAAAAATGTATATTATAAAGCATTATGATTTTCAGATACTAATAAATTTGATTTCCCAATCGCATACTCTCGTTAATAGTTTTGGTAAAATCCAATAATTTTTTTACTAATATGCCATTTTTAGTGTCAATAGAATTTGTTACTTGTTGCAGGGAACAATTATATGTAAAAAACTTATCCTAGCTAGTAGCTCTGATTAGATGCCTATTTTGTCTACTGAATTTTTTTTGAGTCATAACTTCTTTTGGTGACCACTGTTCACTAGATGAGAAAGAGAAAAATTAGGTACAATGGTTTCAGCATCTTAGGGGGATATTACTGGGAGGCAAAATTTATGGCATTTCATATTGAAACACACCGTGTGAATAACTTTTATGCATGTTTGGAAAAGATCATGGTCTAGGTTTGTATCACAGCAGGTCTACCTGTGACCTGACTGCTCATTTGTGTGTGGCCCTTGGGGCAGAGGATTTGCATTGTAAGGAAATGCTTGAGTCTGAATGCTGTACTTTAGCATTCTTTATTTGTATTCCAAATCCAAATCCACCCCTTATTCATATAATTTGTGGGTTTTCTTGGTAGTGTTTAGTGGTAGAATTGTATTCTTAGAGGGTAGAATGGAAAAATAAAAATATTAAAACAAGAAGAGTTAAAACATATGTCCATTCTATTGACAGATATGACTTTAAATATTTACCTCCAGTTACACTACTTATAAAATTAAGCATTGTTATCACATTCTTGAAGTTTTCAAGCTATTGTCATATACAATTCTACAGCAAGGCTGTAGAAATAAAACCTTTCCCAGCTCTTTCCCTTCAAAATGAATGTAGGAAACTCAGGTATGTTATTAAACATCCATTATTTTTCTTGTATTGTTTTTTGTTACTTTATTTATTTCCATGTCCTTGGAGTAAGATTTTTTTTTTAGTTTGATAAGCTACTATTTAAATATAAAATTAGGTTTAGACTCTGAGGGTTTTTATTAGAAACAGTAGAAACATTTTATTATATTGCTTTTGGTGTGGGCTTATGTTGCTGTTCCTGAATCACTGCTGTACATACTTGGAGATTCAGACAGATAACCTTGGTTTTCAGGCATGAAACCTACACAACATTTTAGGTGTGTGGCCAGAATTCACACAAGCAGCAACAAAGAAAACAGCTTTTCCATGTACTTAAAGTTGAACAGGATTCTGAAAGGTTTGTTGCATGAGGATCATAATGCTACCTCCAGTCATATGTCAAAAATATTTCTGAATTTTACAGTTCTTGTCACTTTCCAGAAGTTTTGTTTTTTTTCTGTAGAGTTCTCTGAAAATGCCATTAAATGAAGGAAAATCTCAAGATTTTTCCTGTCTTCTGTACATCTGCTGCATATTCAGTATGGTGCTTGGAACAGCATAATCTGCTTGACAAAGGGCTAGGAATACATATTTTTACTTCAATTAGCACTTGAATCATCAGTTTGGTATCAGAATTCCTCAGTTGTTTTCCAGTGAGATGTTGGCTCTTCCTAACTGGTGACCCAGGCAATTCTACAAGCAAGTATAACATTAGTATGATGAATTATCCCATGTCCAGAATTTAGCACCATGTTTATATGTGTGTCCTTTCTTGGTTCTTTCTCTCACCCAGCAAAAGCCTCAGAGGCTCTTCTGTTGAGTACTCTGTGAAGAAAAAGGGACTTTTTATTTTAACAGTTGATGGTGGGTGGATACTGTGCTGTAATATAAAAAATATATTTTGAAAATTCCCAAGAAAATACTAGTTCAGAGTGACAGAGATGAAAAACAATTTTTAAATTTTTTGGATCCCTGAAATTTAATTTTGACAATTCCCAGATGTTTACATATAGTACTTCAAGAATGTTGCTCATCTCATATGGGGACCAGGACAGGTTTATGTGAGGTATTTCACAGTATGCTAGAATGTGACAGTCGCAACACTGATGATGTTTAAAAAAAAAAAAATTAAAAAAATACAAGAGAAAAAATAATTAGAAAAGGAAAAAATGTAGAGATCACATGAGCTTTTCAGAACAAGATAGAAACTCAGTGGTGGTGTCAAAACAATAACCAAAATATCATTTGCTTGTCCCAAGAAATACTTGTCCAGACTGTAATCCAACTGACTCACTGCCAAGCACGTGTTATATTTAGCTTGTCCAAATGAAATGCCCATATTACAAGCCTAAATAGCCTCGCTTTTCTTTAAATTCTCCAAGGAAAAAAAGCCTAAAAGGAATTAGGGTTTCAAAGTACCTTGTGGTAAGAGAAGTAAGCAGAAATATTGTTGGTACCCTGATACCTCCTGGTTGGTTACACATGGGATTTATTTCACTTTTCTTAAACATTTCAGCTCTCTCTGAGTGTACTGAGATAGTGTTATTCCATGCTGATTAAAATAAGCAAATGACCCAAGGCATTTTTGTAAAGATGAGACTCAAGTTTGACTGAATTAGGAAGGTCATGGAAACAAGACACGAAAGCTATAAATCTATTTAAAAGTAATATTTATTGAAATTGTTATAACTAAGGCCAGAGTTGAAGAAATCTGCACAAATATTATAATTTTGTGCTGCAGAAGGCATCCATAGGTGCTCTTCTGAGAAACCAGAAAGAGTGTGTCAGTCTAAGATTTACATTGTTGAAGTCCATAAATTGCACTATTGAAACAAGCTTTTTTTATGTACTCTTTTCCATTTTCCTGTTGCTGAGTACACTGACTGTTTTTCTAGTGAAACTTAGTCACATAGTACAAATATTAGTAAGCAGAATGTGAAATAAAATGAAAATATGATTTGGTTATGCTTGGCTCCTGTAAACTAAAGAATATAAAACATTATCAACAGAGATTTTCCTTTTATGGCGGAATGTGATACAGTGGTAAAAGAAGGCAGGGCAGGAATAGTTTGAAGTTATGCTAAATTTGCTACAGCAGTTTAATTAGGGATTTGGACATAAAATGTTTTCTACTAAGTCCATGCTTATTTTTAGCAAGTCCTGTAGCCTTTAAATTAATGTGCTATACAGAAGTTTTACAAGCATGAGTTATTTACCAAAGCATGTTTGCTACTGAAACACAGTAGATTTACTGCCAAATAATGCTCCCTAACAGTTTTAAATGTCAATAAGTAACAGATATGCTTTTACTGAAGTTTATCACTTCTGTTTGGGCTGCTGAAAATTTCATAAGGTGACTAGAGATCTTCAACAACCCTCATCTCATAGGAACAAGAGTCCAGATGTTCTTTCTTTCATTCAGCTTAGCTTCAGTTTTATGCAGAAGCTCGCATCAAGAGTGGTTTTGAGCGTTCTCAAAAGGAAGTTAGGGCTTCCTTAGGTTAGGCAGCAGTGTCACCCTCAGCTGTCCTAACTGGTCCTGTGTTGAAGATCATAATGGAGACAGGTATGTCTCAAGGCTCAGTTTGCTCTCTCCTCAGCCATCACAGCTCACACTTACATCAAACCACAAAAGAGAACTTCCAGGAAAGGTGCTAACAGGGTATCAGAATTGTGTTGAATGTCTTCTGTTCTGCTGCCCATGCTACAGCATCAGTAATCTGCAGCAGAAGATGAAGGCACACAGCATTAGCCTGCCACCTTTACAGTCATGGCTGTATTCATCTACTACAGCCCTTGTTAATCATGTGTGAAATGCATACATTTCACTTTCAGTAGTGCAGTTTTATTGAGATGTTAGTAGGCAAAAATTAACAATATTGAATTTTGCCTCTTCTGATGATTATGATCATTTTGCTCAGACACAGAGCTGCAGACTTAGGAAGTTCCTGAGTCATAAAATATTGGAGGCTGGAAGAATATTTTTGATTACTAAATCATTGACTGGATATATCCTATATGTTTTCTCTGTTCTGAAATTTCTCATCAGACATCTGGTTTTGGCCTTAGTAAAGGAGAAATAGTTTGTGGAGGTGAAGTCAATGGGCTGTCTGATCTTGGCACATAAACCACTCCTTTCTTTGACTGAGAAAAAAAACACAGT
This sequence comes from Vidua macroura, assembly GCF_024509145.1. Lineage (NCBI taxonomy): Eukaryota > Metazoa > Chordata > Aves > Passeriformes > Viduidae > Vidua > Vidua macroura. The sequence continues at coordinate 135,854,553 of NC_071571.1, forward strand.
GACAGCAGACATCAAGCAGCGCTTGGCAAGAAAGAATTATGGAAAATAATGAAAAAAGAGGACAAGTTCCAACAAAGGACATAGAAAACAAACAGAACCAAAACCACAGAACCTACCACACACTAGGAAAGTATTTCTTAGTCACACATCATAACCGCACAGAATACAGGAGATCTATACACACAAATGTTAATACCCAAAAGAACGAAGAACACCTAAAAGTAGGATGGAATTTGACCTTCATGTCAGTCTATAATCAGTCATTCTTGGAGCCAGGATGAGAGTTTCTATGATCTTCTGAGAGACTTTAATGGTTCTGCTACAGAAGATTGACTTTTCTTCTGATAATTAATGACACCAACACTAACAGCACTGTGAGCTGGAAAAGTTGAATAGGGAAGCAAGTCATTTCAGGATGAGTTTTCGTGAGAGGCAGAAGATAAATAGAGACCAAGGAAATAATTTTTGAACTGTCACAGCTGTAATGATGAAAACACCACACAAAGAAACAAAACACATTTCTTGACCAGTAATGTTTCATTTCAAGCTTGCTGCATGGATGATTATGTATTCCCTACTAAGTTCCTAAAAGACACCCATTACCATGGTTTTAATTTCATCTGTATCAAGCACAGTCAGAGATTATATCCCACTATATTGGTATTATAGACCATTACCAAGGACCTAGCCTGTGAGTTGTATGTGGGTGAACTGCTGGAGTCAGAGTATGATCTTCAAGATAGACCTAGGTAATTATCTACTGAGTTACTTCAGTCAAATTTCAGAAATTACAAGGCAAGAAACTATGTCAAATTGTTTCAGAGATGTATGCAAAGTCTCATGAAAATTATTTAATCACTGATGGAAAAGAAGAATCAATATTATAATGAGTGAAATTAAACAAGCCAATAACTGCAGTCTAAGAGCTCATACTCTGATCTTATATAAATGCTGTCCTAAAATTTAACATGCCATTGATTTGTCCATATTATAATGTGGTTAAGAGAGCTTTTTTAGCAATTAGTTTAGTTCTTTCAAATTGAATCAGAATTCATTATATTTTCCAGTCACAGGGTGCTTTAATAGTACTATAACAAAAAAAAATTCAAGTATTTGTAACCTTAGATGTTTTATACTTATCTCTTTACTCTAGGCTGACATTATTTGGGTTTTGCCATCCTGCAACTTTAAAGTGTCCAGGCTTGGAACAGGAGCAGAGCACTCTAACTTACTTTACAGAAATTGCAGGGGTGTAAAAGGCATTTAAAAATAATGTAGCAAACACTGAGGGAGAGTTTAAATATTCAGGAGGACCATAGACAAATTTGATATTTTGTCTCTATTTACAGTGAAAGTGAAAAAAGTTCTGAAAATAGAATGCAATGTAACTTCATTTAAGTATTTTTATATGTTTTATGTGTTATGTGAAAGTATCCTATGAGACATGGGAATGAAATTAAGTGCTTGCTTTCCATTTGACCTGACTTTGTTCTGACTGTAAAAATGGTCACTAATGTTTGATTCTACTGATTCCTTTTTGTAGGAAACAAAGAGATCAAACTAAGTTGTAAGGCACTGATTACAAATCTACTCTGTTACTGAGGTTGTTCCAGTGAAGAGAGAAAGCATGCAATTGAATGGATCATATTGTGAAAAGCAGTCCACTTAAATGGAACTAATTCCCAACTAATTCCCTAAAACTGAATGATTGCACTATAATGATTATTGTATTCAATTTTACGGATAACTTTGCCAGATATACATTGTAAAAAGTTATTGTATATGATAACATAACATAAATCAGTCAAATATAATTTGGACATGGAAAACCAGAAGGATGTGTGATGTCTGTACTGAGTTTGTGTATCTTATGCACAGGGAGTTTTCTGATTTTGATTTTCATGGAAATGAAATCTGATTCAAAACATATAAAAGTAGCCAAGTTAAAAATGTGTTATCTTGGCTGTACTGTACATACAGCTTTTGGATGTAAACTTTAGCCTTTTAAATGCTCGGTTTGGATCAGGACATGTGGCTTCATAAATAAAATCATGGCATTTCTTCCCCTTCACTTTTACTCACCCCATTTCACTACAGTTCAAAAAAACTGTCAGCTGAGAAAATCAGAAAACTTTATTTGTGTCTCTTGTTCCTTTTTGTAAAAAATGAATTATTCAGAAATGCTGTTCTGGTACATTATTTGTAAGACAAATAATCTTTAATAATAAATAATGTTCTTTAGTACATAGAGAATTAGTAAATCTACCAAAGATAGATTCAGTGATTGCACTTACATTTATGAACACAGACAAATCAATTAGCCAGATTTGTTTGTAATATTTAGCATTTTTACAGTCCCTTTTATGCTCCTACACTCACAATTCAAATTCCTAAGTATATGTGATATTCTACAAACACAGTCAAAATAACTTTAATGTTTTATACCAATAAATTAATTTTACCAAGGAGAAGTTTTAAGGAAAATTGACCCACAGGATGGGAGAAGTCTAAGGTTATGAAGTCTAGGGACAGCACTGTAAAATTCCTTTCCATTTTCTCAGCTTTATCAAGCACAACTGGCTCATTGGACAAGCTGGGTTGTCAGCCACCAGAGCAAACTGATTTACCAGATCCCCTGCAAAGCATTTGTACCACACGTAGCACTGTGGTAGAGCCATGCAATTGGCTGGCTGCAGCTCCCTTGTACTGGAGACATGGGCAGCATTGCGACAGGGCTTTGCCAAGCATGAGCTAGACATAACCTCACAAAAGCAGAGACAGAGCTGAATGAATGAGAAGAGAATGGAAGAATTTGGCAGTGACTCAGGTGAAGCTGAACCTTAGAAATAATACCCCTTTTCGTCTCTCTCCATGCAGGAGAATTGTCACAGAAGTGTCATACCAATGGGTTTGGCCTAGTGGCTTCTCTAGGGCACGTGGTGCATCTAGGGGAATATATCTGAATTTCCCAAAGGCAGGAGTTACATGAAGAAAATAGAATAGGAGTAAGTTCGAGGAAGTAACATTTTACATGTGCTTCTTAAATCCTTTCTGAGTTAGGCTCATGAGCTTTAAAAAGGTGAACAATAAAAGCTGTATATCCTGTACCACATTCTTCGACAGGAGATAAAATATTCTAGTAATGGAAAATCAAAACAAAACAATCTTTCCTCAGAGTATTTTTAAAATTATTTTACAGGGCCATTTGCAACATTTCATTGCATTAATAGTACAAAGAAAAAGGCATTTTTCATATTATTTCCTATTGGTCTTCATGATTTTGTCACCAAAACCATGCTGGTGACATCAGGAATATATTTCTATTGCCCTCTGCTATCATCCAGCTTGCGGCACTTTCTTGGAGGCCAGGTGTCTCCAATTAGGAAGAAATTTTTAAAATCTGTTCAGCTGGTTCTGCATCAAAGAATTCTGTAATTGCTTGGTTCTAGGGCTTTCTGCCATCTGAGGCCAAAATGACAACCATCTGTTAAGAATTCTTCCACTGAGTAATTTTATTCATATTCTGAAGAACATCAGGAAAAAAAAAGCTAAAAAAACCTCAAAAACTTTCTTAGTTATAGCATGGTTTTGAATGGAGCTCTAAAACATGCATCTCCTAGTAGTTCTTGTTGTCAAGTTTCTACACTGGTTGACTGTACAGCAAAAAGAATGGTTTCCTGACCATGAAACATTACTATTTTATGCTAATGATGACTCACAGGAAAAACAACCATTGTTTTGTTCTTATTCATTCATGAATATAATCCCTACAAGGTGCTGAGAGCTCCACAGTTTAAATTAAAGAGTATTCCTGGTCTAGGAAGTGTAGGATTTAAGATTATTTTTTTCTATAAAAGTTTCTGGAAAATAAACATTCACGTTCTACTATCTAAGGTCAATTTGTCATTTAGGTTAAGGTTTAGCTTGAGCAACCTGTGCCATCTCAAAGTTAAGTGTCTAATCAAAACCTAGTGCTCTAGGTTTCTTCTGTACTCAATCATGATCATATCTACTCAGCAATTTAACTTAATGTTCATGGTCTTTGGACCCTTTCTATGTTCTTTGGTGTGCTCTTCTCATAAAATGAAGTGCTTAGTTTTTCCAACTCTCCGTGTGTTTTCCCAGTTTTATAACTGCTGAGGCCCCATATATGTTCTTACTAAAACTTCAGACACTAACTTCCATTGTATTTAGCAACAGTGAAGGTTATACGAATAGAGCTAGTATCATAACATATACATGCAAAGAAATACTAATTCTATGATTTCTTGTTTCTGAAAAAATGTACATTTTGGGTTTTGATTTTGCTGGTGGTTTGGTTTTGGATTTGGTTTTATTTTATTTGTGCTTAGGGAATGAAAGGAAGTAGATAGTATCACTCTGTTGTCTAAAACATCTCTATCTTGAATGACAGCCGCACAAAATAACCTTTCCCCTTGAAGAACCTAAAGACTAAAAGAACTGTGTGAGTGGATGACTTTCCAGGTAGATACCTGAGGAACAGAGGGACTGAGTTAACCAGAATTTCAAAAGATATCCAGAGCAAGGGATGGAGTAGACTCTTAATTTGGAAATTCACATTTTTGTGTTCATCACTGCAGCCTCTTCAGCTTTTTTTAGGACTTCTCTTTGTCATTTTAATAGACAACTATCAAATCTATCTCCTCACATCTGGAGAAAACAGCTCTCTACCACCACATTCCATGTGCCAGGCTCTTAATAAGTGATTGTATTCCCAGTTCTCCTTGTCTTAATACTATGAAAGAGGCTAGAATGTTGGAGAAAGTGGCTGCTAAATTGTCATGTTTAAAATATTTTAAAAGGTAGGACAAAATGTTGGAATAAAATCCAAAAGATAGTGGTAGAATGAAACAAAAGATTTCCAACTCTTGTTGCTCACCTTTATAAACCTTATGGGCCTAACATGGAAAGTATCAGGAATAACATGTAAAACTTTACTTTTAACTTGCTAGAAAAATCAAGTATTTTATTCACCCCTTCTACCACAATTTTGTCTTATAGCATCTTTAAGAAAAAGTAGGCTGGAGGTGAGCTGTAATGACTGCCTACCTTGCACTTTTGAAGCAGGAATATATTTCTTGTCCTCTACTTGTACAGTGAACACCACAATATGGCCTTGACTATGAGTTTGACTCATTAATGCTTTACTTTATCCTCTAATGCATTATTTCATTATTTCAGAGTTGCTTTTAAATTGCTAGCATTTTAGATATATATGAAAATAGGAAAATAGAAGCTTCAGTCTTCATTTGTCTTTAATATGTGCCTGAGTCATTAGTGATCCCACAGGAAGACCAACTGCCCATATACTATATGTGGATCTCATTCCTAAGCCCAGCAATATGGTAACAGTTTATAGAAATAATTTACCACCTGATGTTTTTACAATGCCTTCCTTTCATATCTTTGTACCATCATTAAGCAATCATCAATTTCAGGCAGAGCCTTGGTCAAATGCTGAGCCATTCTCACTCTTCCCTTTCTGGTGCAAGCAACAGGGGATTCAAAGTGACAGAGCACCCAAGAGCTGAGAGATACCCACTGACAACTAAGGGGATGTGATGAATACCCCTTGGTGACAAACAGATGGCCACGAGCATGTGTTTTCAGTCCATGAGTTTTATGACATTTGGAAAGTGTATTTTACTGGAGACTGGGGAACTGCTTTATTCTAAAACTCCTTTTCTTGACACAGGTCTCCTTACCAGCAGAGTCCAATCTGCAATTTCTTCCCAGAGCCCTCTGAACAAACAGTCTTTTCTGTCCTGCCTTCACTTCGGAACTCCAAGCCCCCAAGGGTCTGTCTGTGAGTTGGTGCCCAACCACAGCAGACCACTCTCAGACAGCTCACTGAGTTGTGGTCATCCCCAGGGATGGACACTCACTGATACAGCCTTCAGCCCTCCCACCTCAGTGAAGCCTGGGGACTGTGCACTAAGCCACGTACTTTGTTAATTCATTAATATCCTTTAGTGGCTCTTAGATCATTGTGGTAACAGAATTACTGTGACCAGGAATGCTGTTTTATGGCAAAAAATAAAACTGAAGCTAAATTGAGTGTGACAGTGACCATAGAGAAGAATAACATTGTTAATGGAGCTCTTGCACTGCTCAGATTCCACAGGCAACACTGGGATTGTAAAACAAGACTTAGTTTGATTTTATGCATAGCAACAACATCAAAACTGACAGAAACAAGGGCTGTGAGATAGAAACATACCAAAACCATGCTTGTGTCAGAGGAGTTTTGACTAATGAACTGAAGACAGGAGGTCTGAAGAGATATATTCAGGACTAAGGTTAGTAGCAGCACTGTAACTTAGCCAAATATTATTTTCTCAGCTCCATTTTGTTTTTAGTGAGGGAGCTGCCTTGTATCTCTGCTGTTATATTGAGGAGACTAAATACCAAAAGAAACTTCTTTATGGAACAGAATTGTCACAGCAGGAAAACTGAATGGTGGGCACTACATCAGCATGCTGTCAGGGCTGTTTGCAGTGAATTAACAGAAGTCACATTAGTATCCTGGTTTGAATGAAGCTTTTTGCAAAATGTGGATCTCCATTATGGATAGATAAACCAACAATTGTAACATTCAGGTTCAAATAAAAGACCTGACATACTGGAAGATGGAAATAAGAGAAGCAAAAACTGAGATGTTCATTACTCTAGTGAATAATGTGGAATGTAAATACTTTCTCTATGTAATACCTTTTCATAATTCAGAAAATACTTTAAGCTTGCAATAACAATTGCCAGGATAGTAACCAGACAGCACGTAGAACATAGAATAAATATTCCTTTCTTTTCAGCAAAGATTTAGGTAGAAAAAGAGCAATTTAGGTAGCCATCAAACCAATTGAACTTGTCAGAAAGGTAGATAAAAACAGTGAAATTAAAATATTATTTTCCAGGTCTTAATACTGAGCTGTCAGTATCATCAGAAAAAAAAAGAAAAAGATAAATTCCAACTTTAATAACATACAGTCATCCATGAACTGTGTTGGCATTGATAGTATCTCTTTTGGTAAGAACAATAACATCAAAGATTCAAACTTGGAAGTATTCACAAAATACTGCTAACAAAAATATTTTTGAGATGGAAATCCAAAGGAAAAAGAACACATGAGAGAAGTAAATGTAGTACTCATGGTTATGCATGCATAAGCCTATGTAGAAACTCTAATACAGAACACTTGTACACTTCTATAGATTGTTTAGCTGACATGAAAACTTCCCCAAGGGAGATTTCCATTTCTAAAAAGTATCCACACCCCTCAGAAAAATCTCCCTTAGAATATACTCAGATTCAAGGAGAAATCCTGTAAAAATAGCGTGCCATGAACTGATGTAACTCATTGTACGTAATACACTCAATGGAAGCAAGTGGAGGCATAAGTTAAACTGTCTGTATAATTGAGTTTTTCCAGGGGCATTTTATTGCTTACTTGCATGCTTGCTTTTATTTAAACAAAGAAAAGAATAAACTGGAAGGAAAAGAGGATTCTGATAGACTCCCTTTGAGAGACCTACAATTACTTTTTCTTTACCTTAACTTTCTAGGTGTCTGAGCTATTTTGTCCTTCCTGTGACTCAGCAGGCTGCCACCCTCTGTGACTGTAGCTCTTCAGTGTTGTGATACCTCCAATCCTTGGCTGCCTGCCTTCTGGAAGTATGGCATAGACAAGTGGCCTGAGAAGTTACTTCCCTTGGAGAACCCTGGCTTAAATGTCACGTCTGACACTGTCAGGCAGAATCAGCAGTATCCAGTAACCCTCCACATCTGGTTAGAGCCAGATGTGACACTGACACAGTACAAAGCCATCTACCTTAGAAATCTTTCCACCAATGTCTTTCCAAGAAATACTTCAGGAACCTATACTACATGTGTAAAAAAGGTGAAGGGGTTGTTTCTGGGCATGCTTCCACAAAAACCTGTACATGAAGTTCATTTTCTTAATGTATTTGCTGATGCTGTCTGCTGGTGCACCAGACCATAAATAAAAGGTTCATCAGTACTGTTTCATCAATATAGTCACTTGACTTGGTATTCCTGATCTATATGACTGTGACTCAAATGTGAATAGGGATTAAAACCAACTATGCCAGTCTTCTCAGGGTCACCATCTTAAAATTCTTCCAAACTTTGTGTTTTTATTTCTTCAATTCATGATTATGCTTAGAGTCAGTCCTTAAAATCACATAGGTTTTGCGATCAAAGCTATGTGCAGAAGAGTGGAAGGAAAGTGGCTCTGTTACCACTAGATCTTGTCGAAATAAAGCCAAACCACTAGAAAGCACAGTACACTAATGAGATTAGCCCAGTGTCAAGGTTTCTGCATAAAACTACACAAAATACCAGAACAGTGTGGTGCTGATGTGATAGTACTGCTATTATTGTCGGTACCATATGGATGTTTTATAGTGCCAATACTGTCATGGCCTTAAAATATGAAGGTTTCATTAACATGTTCCTTGAATCTGTAACTTTATCCCTTAGGGATTATCTTTCACTCACTGGAAGACTTTTTCTTCCATACATGTCTGATTTCTTTCAATATTTATTTTAATTAAGTTTGTCTTGAAAATGAAAATGAGAAAGTATTTCTGTCCTTGATTATAAGAAATGTTTACTTGACACTATGTCAGAAGGGAAATATTTAATGGTAACATAGATTTTGTCACTTTTGCTAAAAATTTAATTTTACACTAGCCATGTATGTTTTCACCTTACATCTCTAAGTGGCAGTACTGTGGGTAATATTCCTATTTCTTATAAGTTGATCAAGGAAATTATGAACAGCTGGAGAAGTTGCTGAGACTTTCCATATTTCCAGATTAGCCACTATAAAAATTAAATCACACAGAATTATGGGAAGAGTTTTGAACTTGTATTTCTTGTACTTTAGCAATATTGACATTGAGAAGATTTCACTTGCAAATTAGATTAAGGATAGAATTTATATTTGCTTTGTAAACTGCTGGAGATATGCATCATGTTGCACACCCTGTAACACCCAGCATAACAATGCTCTTGTTCTTGTTGGCTCCTATTTCACAAAACAAATAATCTCTATTGTATCAAATTCCTTAGGGCAACATATATTAGCACATATTAGCAAAACCTAGTGTTTTGATTGTTTCCTTCTTCACTGTCCTCCTTGATTTGTTTTCTTCTTTTCTTACTACAGAGACCCCACAACCAGCCCAAATCTCCAAACAGAGAGTTAAATATTTATTGTTCTTCATCAGTTTACTTTTCTACGTTTTTTTGATTTCATTGCATAATATTTAAGGAACAAGATTGAAGACTTCTGCTAAAATAGATGCACAAAAATAAAACATCACCGTAATATTGTATTCTTCACATTAGCTTCTCCCAACCTGTCCCCCACCAATGACACATACCTCTGATGTTGGAAGTCAGCCCTCATTTTGCTTTCCACTATATGTTTTCTCAAGTGGAATAGGAAAACAAAAAATTTTGCTTTCTTCACAAAATTGCTACCTGGAAATGGCAATAGTCCCTTGGTAAGTGGAAGTTTGTTAATGGTTGTAACAGTTGAGGGAAAAAGAGAGCAGGATATGTCTGTGATGTAGAGAGGAAGGTATATTTGGGATCTGAACTTATATTTTCATTTTTACAGACTGATGACCTTCTGCTGCATTGCTCTTCAAATGTATTTTCATGGAACCACTACAGGATGGAAAACCTTTAAAGAAATAGTTCAAAGGATTCTTTAGATTTACATATAACAGTCTACTATATTAATAGCATGATTCACATTGACTCCAGTGGGCTAAATGACATCATTGTTTTACTGTGGGAGACAGAAGTTAAGTTTAAGTTGGAAATAATATTGTTCAGAATCTTATCAGTAATATTTATGAAAGTATTAATATTACATCAGGGAAAAAAATTGAGCTGAAATCCTGAAGAATGTGTTTTATATTATAAACTTCTATAAACCATTGACACAGAGCAGCTTTAGCATTTGGCACAACTGTTTTCTCTCTCAAATGCTATTTATGGCAAAAGAACAAAAAAATAATTTGCCATGTTTTCTTCTTGTTCTCAGGTTTCTTTAGTATTGACTGATATATTTATAGCATATGAATACAGAATGTGCAGATGTATGTGTGAATAATTACAAAGAAAATTAGCTAATTCAATATTTTAATCTTCATCTAGATCATTGATGTTTGAGAAAAACAATCCAGATATTTTGACGGAAAAATTTATTGTTGTATTATTTAGTCTTTTTGGAAACAAAAAGGGTATTGAAACAAAATGGGCATATTTTTAGAAATACCTTGTCTATATGTACAGTTCTTTTTCAAGAATGAGTAATATATTATGTCTAATTATTGAGACACTAACAGCAGAATTATATATATATTGATAAAATATAAGACCAAAATTTCTTTGGATATTCATACCTATTTTTTTCAATTATATCTGGCATTAGAGACAGATTGATGGTACATACTAAGGTATTCCGTTCTATTTTGGTCGTATCTTTAATATGGAGGTGCATTTAAACTGCTGAGGATAAGTTTTACTGTTCTTTTATGAGCAGAGGTCAAGATTTTATAAGAAATTCAGGAAAAATAGACTTTCAATAAGAAAAAAGTAGAAAACACTCCTTTGAAGACAGCCTTTGGAGAATAGATATAAAAATTTTAAATTGGAACATAATGATGACAAAAAGCAACGTAATGATATCTCTCTAGTGTTATACACTTTAAAATGTCCTAAATGATGCATTTTTTCATTATATAAAACATTTTCAATGTCATGAGTGGAAGTTTAATAATATAATTTGAGTAAACATAATTTTATAGTAAAATGTTGCCATTGCTCTTCTTGCTCAGAGCTTTTTATTTGCCTTAGCTTTTCATTTTCTTTCCTGCAGTAGAAGTGTCTATTCATCTGCCCTTGAAATGGTATCTGATACAAGTAGACAATAATTCTTGAGCCAGTTTCTGAATATATTTCTGTTGGAGTCAGTTATTACCCTCTAATTGAGAGATGTTCTCACTGATGACAGATGATCTTCGGCACAATTTGTTTCTAAGAATTTTTCTTTCCTCTAAATTGAAAACTATCTATAAAGTCAATAAACTCATTAGCCCTCACATTACTGTAACAATGGACTGGAACACAGAAGTTCTGGGAATCAAGTTTAAAAGGAAATATGAAAGGTAAAAATGTCCACTGCTTTCTTACCGGCAGTTCCAATGGAATTATGAACTGCCATTTGTGGCAACCATGGCACATTTTATGGAAAATAAAAAATAAGTTTAGATTTCTGTACAGTATATCTTGATGTATACACTGGATGATTCAAATTTCAGAATAATTTCTGCAAAATTCTATATACAAGCTAGATGGAAAGTTAAAATGTGGTTCTCTCACCACACTACTTCAACAAGGTTATTAATGAAGTAAGCAACTATACACAAAAGACACATTGAACTCTTATGTATCAAAACATCCAACTCTGAGCCCAGTACAAGGACATATTATACACACAATATCTTCTGAAAGGGTTGATAATGGCATGATAAAGGCATGATAAAGTCATTGAAATACCTGTCAAATCAAGAGAGACTGAGAGAGCAGAGGCTGTTTAGCCCAGACTTGGGAAGGCTCAGTGAGGAGTGAAGAAGAGAGAAGCAGACTCTTAGTGGTGTCCAGTGACAGAACAGGAGGCAACGAGCAAAAATTGAAATACAGGAAATTCCATTTAAATATTAGAGGAAGCTTTTGTGTTATGAGGGTGGGCAAACATTGGAACAGGTTTCTAATAGAGGTTGTGGAGTCTCCATCCTTGCAGATATTCAAAACATGACTGGACATGAGCAGCCATATCTGGCTGATCCTGCTCAAGTGGGGTTGGACTGGACCAGACTGGACAAGCTCCAGAGGTTCTCTGAGGTGAATTAAGGTGCTCCAGCCTCAATCACACTGCAGCTCCTTTTGTTGATACTGGAGAAGGCTCATCATAACAACTTGCTAAAATTTAGCTGAGACTAAACTATGCAACTATAAAGTTGCATGACAAAAAATTTTCACCTTAAATTTTGGATTAAGAATTCCTATTGCTGATATAAAGGTTGTATGATGCTAATGCTTAGTATATTTCTTATAAGTGCTTGACATGCATCTCACAGTTCCTGATTTATATTCTAAATGGTAGCAGTAAGTGTTTAATATCCATACTTAAAAATCTCTTTAAGTCACCATCTTGTTTGATGTAAATTTAAAAAGCTTTTTGCTGATGTGAATGAAGAACAGAAGCAGGCTTCTTTTCCTAAGAACAGTGTAAGGATACAACATAATTGGACTGAGGAATTAAAATCTTAAGAATTATTTGAAAATATGCACTTAAAGTTTGTAAAACTGTTACAAATTTTTATTTCATGGAAAAAAAAAGTGTAATTTATAAAAATATGTAAGATTGGCAAGTGAATATAGTGGGGGTTGCACCATACTTAGTAGTTCCTCCTAAAAATTCCCATCTTAAAAACTCATTTATCAAGTTTGAATCAAATGCCTTTCTTATATTTAAAATGTCAGAATGGACTTTCATATTTTGAGGGTTTGTTTCCACACCCAGATTAAAAATTAATGTATAAGAGAGGTTATGTAGCTTTTGGCTACATTTCCCTTACAATGTATTAATTTTATATGTGTTAGAAGAGTGTTACAGAAGGATATTTCAAGATAATAGATTTACCAGATAATGAAAATAAAACTGCTCTTAGTTCATACCAGCATATAGAAAGAGCAGAGCAAGCCAAATATGTTCTAAAAGGAGATGATAACTTTATGCTTAAAATAGAAAATATTTTGATGTTAAATTTGTCTTTTGATGAAAATGTAAATGATAAAAAGTACTTCAACCTGCAATATTTGGTTTCTCTCTCCTCTCCTCTCCTCTCCTCTCCTCTCCTCTCCTCTCCTCTCCTCTCCTCTCCTCTCCTCTCCCTCTCCCTCTCCCTCTCCCTCTCCCTCTCCCTCTCCCTCTCCCTCTCCCTCTCCATCATTGTTTGTAGCACTCCACAGAGCCTTGCAGGTCTCTTTCCCATCACACTGCCCAGACTCAGAAAAGCTCTGTGTCCACCCAACATTTTTTATCCCTGGTCACTGACTTTGGACAGCTGCAAAGCATGTGCTGTGTGCAAGTTATTTCCTTCCCTACTTTATACTCTACCAAGATAGAGCCTTCAGAAGAGAAGATGTTATTTGAATACTGTAAATTGTTTTGAACTGTTGTAGAAAACTTTCTGTTAGAGCTATGCAGTCCTGGGCAATATTCCCCTTTTCCCATTTTTTAGGCCATATTAAAGTGTACAGGAAGTATATTTATTCTGGTGATCATCTATAAAGAAATATTAGTAAGGAAAAGACCCTTAAGAGATCCACATGCAGATGTGCAGTCACCTATGCCTTTGATTGTTTCTCCATTTTATCTCATGAAAATTGTACTGGTGTTGGTCACCAAATTTAATAGCAGAAGCCACATCATGACTGATCTCATTGATGGGAGATGTAGTCTCACACTTAAATTTACATTCTTACTACTGACGCTGTTGTCGGCTGAGAATCCATTCTCTTGATTTGACTAATGTTTTCTTTAATTTTAGCTAATGTATGTCACAGCTTGCATATTGAGTTATATGCTGGCATGCTTTTGTAGGAGCCAGCACTGCTGTTACCCTGTCAACACCAGGTTTCAGGAGGAATTCCTTCAGTCAGTCTGCCTTCAGTGCTGTGCCCCTCAAATTTGAAGTTCATCCCTGCAGAGGGTTGTCTTGCTGGTTCAATATCTCTTTCAGTTGTTTTCATAATGCCTTCTAGTTACTAGATTACTGTTTTCTTTAGGGAGTGCCTTGGAAAGCCATTTAAAAATACATGTTTTAATAAATACATATGTGGGGTGATCAAGAGAGAGGCAGAAACCCTGTACAGGTATCTAAACTACTTCTTCTTGTACTACAATACCTTTGAAGATAGTTCACTGAAAGATATTTTGTGAATTATTTCTCCATGTTGTATATTTCAAACTAAAACAACCAAGAAACAAGCATTTTAGGAAGACCAGTACTATCTCCTTAAATAATATTACAATATACTTGATATTGTTTAATCCATATTGAGCAAAAATACTTTCACTGTTCTAAGTGAGCATTTATGGTATATTTTGGACCTGTTACAAGAACTGCTAAAGTGAGAAGATTTTGGGGTGACCTGAATAATTTGACTGAATCTTTGCTACTCTTGAGCAATCTGATTAACTCGCACAAGTGCCAACACAGCCTTCATGCCAATCCACAGCATATTATCAAGTCATTTTTCTCTCCCTCATCTAACCTAGTTTTCAGCACCTATACCAAAGCCAAACTGCCATGATGAGAGTCTCAAAGCTGGAGAAAGAGGGATTGAAAGTTACTTAAGCCTGAGACTATTTGGGCACAAAGGCAGTAAGATAGATCTTTGTGAGGAGTTAACTGAAAGTGCAGGACATATAGAAGAGACTGGAACAAATTCTTTCCCATGTAACAATGAAGCCATGCTATAACTGGTAGGTTTCTTTGCGTAAATGAGAGGAGGATTTGGCTGAGCATTTATCTAATAAATAGAATCCAGGAGAGAACTGTATTTTCCACACTAGTCTGAGTTACTGCTGGGAGTTAAACTATGAGTGTCCCTTTCTTATATTAAAGAAAATGAGTAGGAGAAATACAATCTAATCACTTGCTGATATTTCATAGAGATGGAGGTAGGAAGAGGCTTTAGGTTTCTTCAACTATTTATTCTTCTTTATTTTTCTTCTGAACATGAATCTCTCTTCTCAGGAAAACTGCTGTTTCGGATGCAGTCTTACTGAACCTCTGCCCAGTGCTTAAACCAAACTGAATCTGAGCCTTTTCCAGGAAGACTAGGAGGAGATGTGAAAACTGTTTAGAGCTAAGATTAAAAAAATAAATGTGGTGTCTCAGCACTGCTGCTTTCACTTGGGGTCCGAACTCAGGTCAGATGGGCCATCCTTACCACAATTCCTGAGAGGACCCAGCCAGGAAAAGTTCATTCTTCTTCAGCTGTCAGAGGTGACATAGGCATTTTACAAGTGACCCTGATGCCAGATTTGTAGATCTTGTTTCCTTTAGAGACAGACTTGGAAGGAACTGAGTATGGTAAGAAAAGAGGAGTAGAACTCTGGCCAGGCAACTTCCTGCCCTGTAGGAGAAACTGGACCCCTGGCTGCCAGAAGAGGGATGGCATTTCTTGCAAGAAGGATTGTTTGATCAGCTCAAACAGAACAACCCCAATAACAGAAGCATCTTTTTCAATTGCATGAGAGTTAGGAGGTACATGAAGACTCACTAGCAACTCATGTGTCAGGAAACAGATTCAACTAGAACATACTAATGAAATAAGTGTTAAAAAATTTCGCTGTTCAAAGGCCTGTAACTACAGGCCTTATAACATGACCTGCAACTACAAATTCATTTTGCACAGTACCAGCTTGTGACAACAAGCAATTGCAACATTAGTGCATTTATTACTGCTTAATGGTTTAGTTGATATTTCAGCTTTGATTTGTAGGGGTTAAATTAAACTAAATGTTGTTCTTTTTATACATAAGCATCAAACACAAGATGTTTGCTAACAGCAGAAAATATTCACAATTCATTATGAATAACACATTGATTGTGACCAAGAAAGAGAACTTCTAACCTACCTTGTAAACTTTATTTTAATTTTCATTTACACTGCCTATATGAATATAGGAGGATTGAAGGGAGAAACACTATGTCAGGATTTGACCTATGAAATAAAGTTTATTTACAGTGAAATATATTTTTTTCAAATGATGAGTCAGATATGGATAGCAGGAGTGATTTATAAAACATTCTAGCTAATATCTAAAACTAACTAATGAACTGAAGATAGCATTAAAAGGTTTAAGTGTAGTAGCTGCCTCTGCACTCCCTACTTGTTATCTTTTTAATGCCTTCCTATACTTCAGCTAATTTAGTGAAATACAAGAAAGTGTCATTCATTTGTTAATTGTCAATGCAGAATGACACCTTTTTACTAGCTTATATGCCTCAGTGTGTCTGAGTCACACTTGAATCTGTTTACTATCTCAGTAAAAGTCATGCTTATCCACAATTTTAGTTGTTAACACAGACCACTAAATATGTTTTTGGTGTTTTCAGCAGTTTTCAAAGTCTGTTTAAGAAGAGTTTCCTGATTCAGAAAAGAGATTTATGCTTCTAAAGAAACAGAACACAACCCATCCTGATCCCATCCTGATCCCTTTCTATCTTCTCCCCGGCCCATTTCAGCAAAGAGGAATCTGCAGGCGTCCAGAGGAATGTCTCTCTACATTTCTGTACTGATTCCCTTTTTGCCTGCTTCTGCAGATTACATAAAGCAAATAATTGGAACTCAGGATAAGTTAACTTCAACCATAAGTTAACTCCTACCTCTAACTGATTTCAGTATCTTGGACTAAGTCCTTAGTGCAAGTGAACTAATTACTAATGCATTCAAAATGAAAAATTTAACACCCTTTAACTTTATAAAAATAAAGTTTTATTTTTTGTTTTGCAATTAAGGTAACTTTTTAATTCTCCCTTAAGTCAAAGTTCCTTTTTTTGACTGCAAATTATCAAAAAGAGGAATAATACTACTAGATCTATTTTAACTACATAAGGTTTATGATATCAGCAAATCACTGGAAACATTTAGATTTGGAGGACTTCACACAAAAGTGGGTTAAACCAAGTGAAAACCAGTTCTAGTGCCAAAGACTTATCTCTTGACCCATGACTGTGAAAGTAACAACATTGCCAAAATAAAGAGCAGTAACTTAGCACTAGGTATCAGGGTATACTGTGGATTTTAGAGTTAACCTCAGCTGGAGCTGGTTTATATAAAATACACTAAAGAAGCTTAATATAGAAAAAAATATACTTTTTCTTATACTTTTCAGTGGTTTTTCACCATAGGGAAATTGGGTTTGAATCTAAATGAAGGCTGGTCAAGCTTACACAAGTTCTTGGTGAATTTTCATGTTCATCAGTTGCCACGTCAATGCAAATTCTTGGCAAATTCAGCTCTTAGAAGCAGTTCTGTCTTCTGTTCCATGCTGCTGACTAAGTTAATTTTCCACACTTATCAAAGAGTGTTCTTAACTTTATATCTGATTTTAATATGTACTCTTAGTGTATTGTTAATATATGACTTTAAAAAGTCACTATAATTGTATAATCTTATTTTTGTCTTCATTTTTTTTGTTTGTATATATCTGTAAATATTTTACTTCCTTCAGCTGAATCAACTATTGATGACTGGTATGGAACTTATGCTATCCAATAGGGGCTTGTAATTTTATTCATAATAGGCAAAAGAGAATGAAAAAAAGGGTTATGTTTCTCATTTTCTATATATTAGGGTCTGGAAGCTCAAGTTGTATGAATATTGCTCATATCTGTAGATTTATACATATGGTACTATTCAAATTCTATTAATGATGAAGATTCTTTCAAATTTTATTGATTTTTTAAAATGAGTTCTCCTCTATCTCTACACAGTTTTGAAATCTCTGTAAGAACCAGACCAAGCTTCCCTTCTTTCCCAGATCTAGCTCACTTCAGAAGAGATAACCAATAATGCTTTCTTCTAGAAGGATACAGTGTTCATATTACAATGTATTTAATTATTTTTCATGTTATTGTTTTATTTTACTTTGAGTGAGGGGTGATTTTTCCTGATTTGCTATTAAAAAGCAGTAAGACTCTTAATTTCATATGTAATTTAAATAACATTTTCCTCTTTCATACTTATATATGGGGACCTATTATCAGATACAGACTGCCAAGCAAAACACAATATTTGGAAAAAAAGTTTTCAGAAGAAATACTTTACTTATGAAATGGTCTGTTTCCAAAGTACAAAGGTGTAAAGTGAGACAGGCAGAACTACCTGTATTTGGATTATATGTTGAACGGACGATAAACAGAGCATCAGTATATCACTGTATACTCTAGGAAGTGCAGTTGTCCAGCCTGCTCTGCACAGGCCTTGTCTCCCATCTCAGGAAAGATACAAGACTGGAACAGGAACAGAGGACATCTGAAAGGTGGGAGACTCTGTACAAAGAACATCTTATGTAGACTGTGACTTGGCAAGCTGAAAAAGAATGTCTGAGGGTATCCAGCAGAAGCCTGTAAAAGTGAGACTGGAAGAGACTGGAAGTCATCATTTTATCATTTTTTGTGTAGAGCCAAATGAATGTAGCAATTAACAGGCTAACACGTCACAAAACCAGACATTTTGTATATCAAGTAGTCAAACTAAAAGCTACTCACCAAAAGTTATCACAGACATCCCACTAATGACTGAATCTCATATGGCAAGTGAAATATACACTGAGGTGGTATAGAGGTTAGTTCCAATTTGTTAAATTCTAGGTGGAGTGATACTGTTCTTGTGGAGATATTTCCCTGCACCTGGAAATCAGCACATATTTAACATAATTATCTGACACTTGGAACTTGGCTTAACTAGTTTCTACCCATATGCTTATCTGGCTTCGATAGTGCTTAGTTCCTGAGAGCTCTGGATAATAAAATTTCAAATCAACTTATTAAACAGCCTTTTTTTTTTTTTTTTTCCTTCTACCTGTATTAATTATCTCATTTGATAAAAATATTGCATAAAATGAAGATTTGTCATAAAATGATTATTTAATCTTTTATATCAGCAAATAAATACTAATACTTTGTCCAATTCTTAATCAGAATATTTATTTTAATACTTTCATTCATCTTATGGCCTTGCTTTATCAGCTTATGTTTAAGAGTCACTACTTCTGCATGGATGTAAGGGAATGTCTCTTGCTGACACAAGGCCTTCATTCCTTGCTGGTGAGATAAACTCCTCCCTGGAAAGCAGTGAGGATGAAGGTGACATATTATTCTTGGTGGGTTTTGTTTTGTTTGTTTTTCCCCACTGGAATTCTCTCTCCTTTACAATTGAGATAGTTCTCTCAAGATCTTCCATTTAAATTAAAGGTAAGGATTTGCATATGCAAATGGTAAATGAAATGCATATGCAGTGGTAAATGAAAACCACGGGAACAGATTTTATGATTTGTTGCATTCATGTACAATAGTAATTTTACTAAATTAAACAGACTCAATTTTGTACCAATAGCACAAAACCGCCTTTTGCCTCTGTCTCTCAACTTTACGTGTTTTGACATACTATCATAAAATTATAGGAAACAAGATATTGTGAAAAACTTTCCATATCAGTAAGTAGCTTCATTAATGTAGCAATTAACAGGCTAACACGTCACAAAACCAGACATTTTGTATATCAAGTAGTCAAACTAAAAGCTACTCACCAAAAGTTATCACAGACATCCCTATCCTAAAAATATACTTTGAAATTGTAGGTGCTGTTGTAAATCCTTTTTTGTCTGTTAAAGGGCTTTGTAATCAAAATGCACATACCAGATTCTCTAAGGTAGAAGTTCCCTCTAGAGTTTTCAAGTTTTTGGATAAACTTGAATTTCCATGAGCAGCTCTTATTTCTTGTGAAAATGAGAGAAGAGGTGGAAATTTCTCTATTCAAACAAAATCTCCATCAAGCCAAAAATCAGTTAAAAATCCCTCCTGAGTGTAGCTTTCTGATGAGCTTTATCAAAGCTTCACAGGAAAAAAGAGTAAAAATATTTGAGCTAGGAGTTATAAATCTGTAGCAACTATGAAAACATTGCTTCTAACATAGAGATTAAATACTGCCATTAGCACATTAGCACATTAGCCATTAGCCATTAGAGTATTAAAGCAATGCTACACATCTCCTTTTAGCACTTGCATAAGTTTGAGAGAAATTGCTTGGAGAGGCATGTGATGAACAAGCCAAGAATTTTGCTCCCCTCCAACTTCAGGATCTGTTTCTTCCCACTGAAAATTTGATTTCCTTGGTGCCTGCCACACAGAAGCTAGAGCACTTCCCTAGGTCATTTCTCTTGCAACCTGAAGTTGTGGTTGCCAAATTGTATGTTCAAAAAAGTAATTTACTGTAATATTTTGAAGCATAATCAGAACACAAGGTAGGGCTTAGTTGGAACTTAGCTGCATTTAATTTTTACACTTTCTGCACTCTTTAAAACTATTAATTGATGCTGTCAATAATTCTAGTGGAGAGTAATGCTGATCTTTAGACTGTAACATTCCAAGCTTGTTTTCAGCTTTTAGGGTACTTTCCAACTTGTAATGGTGTATTGCAAAGAAAAACACTACAATAAAAATAGATAGTCATTGTAGCCAGCATCAACAAGTAAGTCTCCAATTTTTCTGGATATGTCTATTTAATTTTATCCTAGCAAAATTAATTACTCCTTCAATCTCCAGATTCTGAGAAATATAAAGAACTACATGAGAATGAGCTCACTGTGATAATGTACATTATCAGGAGAGCTGGCCTAGAGTGAGAAAAGTCTGAGCATATGAAAAAAACATAGGCCAAGACCAGGACTAAAAGTCTTAGTGAGAAAACATTTTCATTAGAAATAAAAATATATTCTCATTATCTATTTCTCCATTGAAAAATCCAGCCAATATCTAATTTTAGTGCTATCAGTCCATCTTCTTATTGCTGTAAATTTGTTGGTATGTCCAAGCATTAAATTCAGATGAGGATTTGGTTTCATACCCTGTTCTCTTCAAATACTCAGAAATTAATTGTATGTAATAATGATCACTTCTTGCATTTCAGAACTTGAGTGAATTTAGTGCTCAGGAAAGCAGAGTCAAAATCGGCTCTGGCTGATATTTAAGGCTGGTGCAGGTTGTCATGCAAACTTTAACTCTGTGCTCTCCCAACTGTGACTTGCTTTGACCTGCTAGCTCAAAATAAATGCCAACAAATTAAAAGAAGAACCTGAAATGCTGGCAGTAGCTAAAGACAGTGATGATACCATTGCATAATATGACATTATTTGCTGCTTTTTGGGCGTCTTTGGTACAAAGGTAAGATAAATGTGTCTGTTTCCAGCTAGATAGAAAATGCTTAGTGTTCAAAGCAGCTCAAGTTGAGCCCTCCCTCAGAGAATGTCTCTTCTCCATTGCTGAATTACTCTGAGAATAGAGGTTGGAGCACGGTGCTAATAGTACGAAGGCTGTGGATCTCATCCCCCTATAAGCCAGTCAAGAGGTGGACTTGATGATCTTGTGGGTCCCTTCCAACTCAGAATACTCTGTGATATGGAAATAAATATTAAATATAATAGATCCCTATCCAAATAGGTTGATCCACTTGTTTCTATGTGGCTCTTGGGAATATTCAGGTTTTCTGAGTAAAAGTAATTTATTCTGAATTGTAAACAAGGCTTTCACAAGTAAATATCTGTTTCCAGAAAGATCATACCAAAACAGGAGTCTGTAAAACAATTTCTATTTACAGTAGTCAAAATTATACCTAATTTGGGAAAAACCTTATACTGTGAGTACTCTATTAAATCAGTTAAAGTAAATGTATCATTATTACTTCAATGTGTTTATCATATTACAACAAACAGTGACAGTATGAGATCATAAACCATTAAAATTACAACTCTAGGAGTCCAGAACATGTTTACATAGCTGTAGTTGTGAATTTGAGTTGAAAGCAATGAGACAACTTTAAGCTATGCAATATGATTTGTTAACATATTCTGGAATGCAGACAGGTAGCCCCACTGATGACTATAAAGAGAATGCAGGAAATTTATTTTCCTTGTCAAGGAGTTATTCAAAAGTACTGGGGTAAATAAGCATTTCAGATGTTGCAGACATAAACCTTTTGCAAAAGAAAATATTTAGATACCACTCCCAGATGCTCAAGAAAGCCAAGAGGGTAATGCAGTTTTTTGACTGTTACTGATACATACTTAATATCTTTTCTGAATACATATATCTATAGGATTTTTGAATATCTCCATCCCATGAGTTTATAAAGAAGCTGAATAATGAAATGGCTGCAAGAGCTTCTTCTTGTAGTCAGAATTAGAACCAGACAGAAAGGGAGAGGTCTCATACAGGAGAAAGTTAATTCCAAAATTTTGAGTCACTTTTCTGCAAATGAGGATGATGATATGAAGTATAAATCTTATACTTTTTATCTTATAAATCTTATAAATTTTAGTTTTCTGTGATTGCAACTCAGAAATAATGAGTACCTTCTAAGTAAGCTACAGACATTCTCAATTGTGAAATAGCAAAAGAACAACAGTTTGGTTTTACACTGAATTTTAATTTGCTGAGATTTTTCCTTACTGCTTTCAACTGTTTTTTCCTAAATTTTTGTGTATCATATTGTGTTAATATATGTGTATATTAGAAAACATCAGAAACCACAAATAGCTCTTTAAAACAAATATATGCTAATAGGGAAAGGAACCAAAATTTCCTTCTGCCGTCAAACAGAACCAGCTCTGTTTATGTGGGCTTGGGAATATAATTTCCCATTCTCTTGCTGGAGAGGCTGTTACTCTGCTTCTTTATGAAAATTTAAAAATTGATCACCCTTAAATCTAGTGCCATCCTTCTCCTTTGCCAGCCTTAATGGAGAGGCCAGGGAGTGATCTTATCCCTCCCCACCCAAAAATGCCAGTTAGTTATTTCTCATCTCACCAGATCTGACTCTCTGTGTTAGATCTGCATGTTTCCTGCTGCTGTGAGTTATACTGAAGGGCTTTCCTTTAGACCTAATGCATGTGGGTGATCCCAGTCATCTAGCTCTTACTACAGTTGAGGCCCAAGTCATTTCCACCTCAGTACTGAGCCTTAAGATTCCAGGAGCTCTGCTTAATTCCATGGTCCCAAAGGGCAGTTTATATTTCCTCTAAAGCTAAATCAGAATCATAATGGAAACTTAAGTCAGCAGTTGTCATTATTGCAGGAAAAAACTTTTTTTATTTTCCCCAAAATATAGGCAAGTTTCTGGTAACACTACAGATAGATTACAAAAACCTTAAGAAAACAAGGCATATATTGATTTTTAAGTCAAGTACAACAAAAGAAAGACACTTTCTTTTTTGGCTTTCTTTTGTTCTTTCAGCTCTTCCCTCAAGCTGTTTGATGGATAATATACTTCATCAGCAGTAATACCTGATCACTCAACTGAAATCTTTGACCACTTGTATCTGCTCCAGGTCAGAGATTCCATTTCAGATGTCCCAACACAGTTGTCTAAGTTCATGCTGTCAAAATGGAAATCAACTCGGTATTACCTTTTGGTTTTGTTTTAAATAGAGGGAAGAGGATTTTTAGTTATCTTTCTGATAGTAAAGTTTAAGCCAGGGAAAATACATTGGATACTTTGTTACTTCTGAGAGAAATGTGTATTGGCTTGGTGTCAAAATGAGATTCTCATTTTTATTGGGTGCTTCTTTTAGTTTGGTTTCCTGACTATGTTTTACTAGTAATACAAAATCAAGTGTTGTTTTTATTTTCAGTTGAACCAGTGTTTTACCTCAAGTACATATCACTGACGCTAGGAAACTTTTGGAAGACTTTCTTAGACTTTCTGATGAGTATCAAAAGCCTGGAGATTAGAAAACAAAATTAAGAAAAAGAGAAATTGCTATTAGAATTTAAAATACTTGCTATCTCATGAAAATTAAGCAAGTAAGATATTTTTTTCCACTTTCTAACAGGCTTTTCATACACTAGAACAAAAAAAAAAAAAATACAGCCCAACACTTTAACTCAGAGCTGAGTTGCTGCAGGATTTTCAGTATGATCCTTAAACACTTCAGTGTAGCAGAAGCAAAAATATTCTGAGCCTTTGAAAGCTGGAGGCCATTCCCTCAGATGAGGTGACAGTAATAAATCCATGTCTGGCTTTCAACCCTGCCTCAAATAATGAGCAAAATCAAGCAATAGGTTGCCTCAAATGTTTTCCAGAACTAACCCAGGGAGATATGTTGTAAACTTGCAGCAAATATAGAAAATGTTAGTTTTATTACTAATGACAGTTTATAAAATGGCATAGTATTGTTATAATAGTACAGTATAATAGTTCATGGTTGAAAGATTGAAAACAATATCTTTTCCCCTCATTTTTGAGAGTATCACCTAATTCCATTAGAAGCAGATCTATGAGGTTATTTTTATTTGTTGATAACTGCAAAATCAGATTTTTTTTTGTTGACAAGCCTTTTTGAAATTCGTTATTAGAATAAAATGTTGTTGAATGAATTTTAAGTATGTGCATGCAGTTAAATTCAGATTCAGATATTTTTTCTGGGACAAATTTAATTTACAGATTCAGATAGTTACTATGAGTAATTTAGATTTTTAAGAATGTTTAAAGTATGCAAATATATAATGTCCTCATGATTTCACAGGAGATCTCAAAGCCTGTAAAAAAAAAAAAAAGAAGGCTACATCTTCTTCAAAATCTCTTGTGTAATGTCCCATCAGAACTAGTTTGATGGAAGTTTTGCTTTTTATCATATATTCAAGAAAGCCCTACTGCTCATAGGAAACAATTCCATGCAGAAAACTGAAAATCTTACAATGTTCTCATTCAGTTTGAGTTAGATCTGTAAATAATGAAGATTGACAAATAGTTGAATGCCATGGGTTAAGTGTTCATAATTTTCTGTGTAATAAGGAGCAATGAAATCCAGATCTGATGATTTTGCTTAAGAAAACTCAGTTTGACTGCCATATCATTCTTGGCTCAGTAGCATTTTCCACAATTGTTGTGGTTGAGAAATAGTTTTCCTCAATTTAGTACTCCCACTAAAAAGACCATGAACCATTCCTCTCCCCTCCTGAATGGGAGGCATAAAAGATAAAGATCACAGATTAAGATAAGAACCATTTTCTGGAAAAAGGGAATGACTTAATGTCTTAGGTTACATTGTAAGATGTATTGAAAGTAGGTATTCTATCATCATCTTCATAAGCTGTTAAAACCAGGTGATGCAGTGTTCTTTATCTCTTCCATGACCCATCCTCCCTCAAGGGGGATATCTTCTGTTAATGGGCCACTGAGTGTCACTGCATGACTGATAAAATGACATCATCCCACTGTGAGATGCTCTGCCCAGGGGGAAGAACCAAACATTCCTACCTGGGTATAATCTGAGAATTGGCTGCCACAGGCAGCCTTATCCATTGAATTCCCAGAGGACAAGAGCTCCATAACCACCACTGGACCTTCAAAGGAAGACCAGACTCTTCCACAGGATCACTGCTTCAACAGAACCACATCTGTCACTTCAAGAGGACTGCAGCCACCATTTAATGCTTTCAAACTCGTACATATAAGGAAAGAGTAAGAGCAACAATATTAATAACAAAAAGCATAAGACAAAGAAATTATTTAAATACAAAATGAAACAATACCAGATTGTTTTTCCTGACACACTTTCTCTGCCCAGAAGGAATGTCCTCCACGGAAGTGAGAGTCTCTTTGCCCTGCTCCAATAATGACATGGGGTGGTATCAAATATCATTTGGGTCTTCGTCACACCCTCTCCCACTGACCTGGGTGCCAAAACCAGGGCAATAACCTTTGATAATATACTAGTCAGATGGGTATTTTATATAAAATATTCTAAAATATTTTAAAGTAAGGCAGAATATGTACTGCAAATAACTTACCGAAAAATACTTAAGATCTTGAACTCAATCTTTATTTCTTAACAGAAATATATGTCTTCCATAGTCTGGCAATGTTAGTGACACACAGATGGGAAGGAGGCTGTCAAGCTCAGTGAGCAAAATGTCAATTTTGCTGCAGCTATACCAGTGGCTTTTCACAGTCATTTAAAAAGCATATTCAAAGATAACTATGAATTAGGAGGGAAATACTGTGAGACAAAATAGTACATAAGTGGTTTATAAAAATGTCCCACATAAGAAAAAAAAAAACAAAACAAGACAATTTGAAGGACTACCATTTTTTGTATGGTTTCAATACTATTTCACACTGATCAGTCTATGAAACACCCATAAAATCAAAACAGAAAACTGACCTACCACTACTAAAAATAGCCGATAATGAGCTGTTAAACATCAAAGTAAAACTGGAGCTACATAGGAAGATAGCATGTTCTTTCTTATCTCCATTATTTTAACCTTATGTTTCAGAGAACATTGGACAGTATTCAAGTGAGTAAATACTTAAATAAAATTTTACTTCTTATTCAATGCTTTTACAGTCCTGTTTTAAATGATAAACTGGTTGGGAAAAATCTGTTTGGATTCTGTTTTCTGTGGTATGTTTCTCAAGCATATTTTGACATTTTTACAATTGCTGTCCTTATAAATTTTAGGACTGATCAATATACACTGTTGAACTGAAAGACAAAAACAAAAATAAAATAACTCTCAGGATATGAGTTTAAAAGCTTGTGATTGCAGTCAGGGAGAAATGTCTAAGATAGTACATACATATTTTATACAAGTGAAAATATTTGCCACAAAATTTTAAAATGGTGGACTAAAAATATAGTTCCTTAGTTCAAGATGTTTTATTTGAAGATGCAATTTCTATCCATTGTTGCAATCAATTTCAAAACCAAGAAAGATTAATTGTAAAATATTAAAATATTAAACCATGCTTAAAAACAAGGTTTGAATGCAATTCTTTACTGAAGGCTTTCTAAGAACTTGTTCTCTTAAGAGTAAATGCCAACAAAAATGACTTTTGCCTTATCCAGTTGAAAATAAATACTTAACATAGAGTATGCAGTTTAGTCAGATAAAGCACAAGCAAGGGAATGGTATGAAATCATTCTTCTTCTTATAAAAACAACCCTTCAGTTAAGATTTTGGCCCTAATCCTCTCCTCATTAAAAGCAGTGGCAAATATCCCGTTGTTTTTAATATAAAAATACTAAGAGCTTTATGACATTCTGATGATACTGGAAAAGAAGGTTATCTCCTTAGAATCTCTCTGACTGATAAAATGGAAGACACATGCATAGAACTTGTTAAGGATGCTCAAAAGTATTCTTGATTCTCAGTGGAAAAAAAAAATCATGTCTGGTATGGGCTGAAAGCCCAGTATTTTCCCAGCAGTGGAATGAGGACCCAGAGAAGGTGAGAGATCCTGGGGACCTTTTTATCCAAGTGAACTAAAACTATCTGTCCAGTAACAAAAACAACCTACATAATCAAAGACTGGATGACAATAAGGTGCCTTTGATGTCAAACAGCACAAAATTTCTGGGTTGTTAACTTTCTTCTAAAATATCCTAAAATGTAGCAATAGAGCTAAAACCATGGAGAATTAAAAGACAGAAAGATGAAGTCCAAAGGAATTGACAGACTACTCACTTTTACTTCCTGCTGAATGAGGACGAGCATGGCTGAGCTTGTGCCCACCCTGCTCTCTGCTAACCTGACACAGGCCAGCCCTGACCAGGAAGCCATCCAGCAGTGTCTGATTGTTCTGTTTCCAATTTTTCAGCTGAAAAATTTGAACTGGATTGTAACAGCCCATTTATGCAACCTCTGGGTTTGTAGCAGAGAGCTGAGTCACATCTGGGACCATGGTCCATGGTCAAACTGAGTGGCACCCACCTGAGCAGGGCATGCCCTTTGCTTCCCATGTAGCTGGAACAAATTAAATAATTTTTAGCTTTATGACTAAAACAAAGAAATGCAAAGGGTTAGAAAGGAAACAAACCAGTGGCTTTTGGTTTTTCCTTGGACCATGGATGATCTTAGCCAAAAACCTTAACTCATATAACTAAGGTGTAATATAGGCATGGTTTTGGAACCATTTCTTGTGAAAACAAAGTAAGTATTTTCATTTCAATTTTTAGATGAGTTTACATTCAAAATATGCCATTAGGAATAGGAAACATGTCTCCTACTCTTTTTTAAAGTGTTGAGGAGTTATTGCTTTGATACAGATGAGACAAAATCCTTCGGACTACTTTGGGGATAATTTTGGACTATATTTGGGATACTCTTGAAAACTGCCTTTATTATACAGCAAAACTTGTGAAAATATTTCACCTTGGCCACTTCTCCATGAAATTACAATGTCTAAATCTACACTTTTGGCCAAGGAAGAGAATGTTATAAATGAGCTCTGCCAAAATGACTTGAAAATTGAAATGTCCAGACATGAGTCTATACATATTGTTTAATCCCTGAGTTTATAGCATTAGTCTTAGCTGGTAATAAAAAAGTTGTCTAATATCCTTCTTGACTGATCTAGTCCTTGTGTTAAATTACACAGGCATGAGATTACGCACAAAATCTTCTCAGAGTCATCGTAAATCAACTACACTGAAATGGGTTGGGAAGTAAGTAACAAGAGCCTTTTTACTACCACTTAATTCTGATTATATTTAATTCAGAAGTCTTACATGTCTAGAACAGGCTTAATAAAAGATGCTGATCTCTGTGATCATTTGAGAATAACAATTTTATTTTTATTGTTGATAGGGAACTTAATGAAACAAATAGAAAAATAAATGGAAGGAGGGGCTTTTACCAAGGAGCTTATTTAAGGAATTTATTTTAAATATTTAGCTGAAATAAATGTAGTTGGATGAGGTGATGCTGTCAGTTTAAAAAGTACAGCTTTTGTAAAGCTGTTGCTAACGCAACTCTAAAAAATTTAAACTAATGTTTGATTTTAAATGAAAACAACCTTTTTAAACTATATATTTACCTTTTTTACATGGAATATTTTTAGACATTGAAATATATTTTTTGCTATTATCTTGGTACTTTCTGGTTTGTATTCACAGACTTGGGATATGCTATTACACATAGGAAGCTGTCAGCATGAGCCACCCATATCACAGTTGACAGAAACTCCCTAAAGGCCATTAATCCACTTTGATAACCATGGCTGTTTCAGTTACTACTATGGTATCAGATTCAACTTGTTCACAGAGCAAATGAAGCAGGTTTTAATCACCCCATGGAAATTACTTGGTGTCTCTGACAGAATCACTTCTGTAAAGTAAATGTTTTAGGGTAATTTTTTCAGTGTGCCAGAGACTTCCAGTAAAGACAGAGGAAAAGAGGCCACTGAAGTCAATAAGCCCTGAATTAGAGCCTTTGAATTTGGTTAATCTCTTATCCCAAGGGTAAAATAAGAGTACTCCAAAATAAATATGTGAAAGTCATCTTTTAAAATAGAATAAAGAGTCAGAACAAATTATCTTTGGTTCTCCTGTAATGAGTATAAAGTTTGTTTGAAACTCTACCGTAGGTATAAATATTAACAAGCAAAAATTCTGCCTTGCTTGTCTTAAGATACAAGCAAATGTATTGCATTGTGATCTCCTCCATGCCAGTTCTTTTTGTCTTAATTAGTCCAAAATTTCTTGATCTTATGACAGAACTTTTGAATCTATGCAGGCAAAAGAGAAAAGGACACCAAAAATGCAGATATCTGGAATGACCTTATAGTTTCTTATTTCTGTTGCTGTCCAGAAAAATATTGCTGTGTTCTTAAGAAAACAAAGCTCTAAGGCTGAAGGAAATAAGAAACAAAAAAATCTAATAATTTGCCTATATATTAGTCATCTCTCATCTGCCATTACATACAAAGTATAATTCAAGTTTGTAAAATGTGGTGAGAGCAGATCCAGCACGGATGGTGAATGGGAGCAGGTTCTCCTGCCTTCTCCTTCAGTGCAGGCAGGTCTATGTATAGCTGCAAAAACTGCAACAAGCTCTCCATCCCAGCCTGCTCCTGTGGTACTGCAGAGGAAGGATGTTTCTTCAGACTTCCCTTCCCCAGTGGTCCCCTTCAGACTCAGGAGGATAAGGAAGTCCTTATGTTCACATCAACTCAGCACAAGCATTTCCAGGGTGTTTAGACTGATTGTGGAGTTTAGATGTATGTGGAAAGGCAAACACCTTGGTCTGGGGAGGCTGATATCCCATACCAAATATGTAGAAAATCATCTCCGGCAGGAAGTGTTGTGAGCAGTAGAGGCAGTATCTCAAGGGTTTGGACATGGGTTTGGAAAGGGGGATGCAGATCTGGTGCAGGTCAGACTCAGGGGGACACTTTGTGCCTTGAAGAGCAAGCTTTGAGCCTGCCAGTTAATTGCACATGAGTATGCTGGTAGGGTTGAACTGAAGGAGGTGGCACCTAAGTGGCAAACTCCATTTGCAGTGCTCTTGTGTACACAGAAATAGCTCGAGCCAATTCTTCCAACTCAACCCCTCATGCATTTCCCTGCTTTTGCCTGCACAGCTCAAGGCCTGACAGAAGCATCTACCATACTGTCAGTAGCCTCATATAGAAACATTTTATTTATATGGACATCTTAAAACAAGAGAAGGCTTTTAAATTAAAAAAAATTAAATCCAGCTGCATTAACCATGCCAGGAAAAATTGCATGGCGTTTATGGTCAACATGGATTTTTAGTATATGAGCAGTCCTAATGACAGAAAGAGTAACTTCAACAAGAGGTCAAAAAATCATGACTTCCTATTTATACAGGCATCCCTGTAATTAACATGAGAAGTTACTTGTGTAACTCCAGAAACTATTTAGGAATATATATTTGAATTTTTTCTCCCAGAAAATCACAATGAAGAGAGGGATTGAATCTTGAATGCTTTCAGCTATCCATCTCAGAACACTCAGTCTTCATTATCTTTTGGAATCCTTGGACTTCATATTAATTGTCTGATGTTTGTGTGTTTAACCAGAGCATTGAGAAACCTTACACTGAATATTAAGATGGAAGATAAAGGGGTCCATATGTTGCTTAAGACATCAGTTCTGAATTACTTTTCTTTGTTTCTGATATCCTTTCTCCAGTGATGACTGAGCTCTCCCCAATAGAAATGCCTTGTTTGGTCCTTAAATCAAGCACTCTAGAAGTAAAAATAAAAACCTAAATACTTGTATTTTGGCAAATGGGGTTTATTCTGTTCATGTCAATTTTTGTGTGAAATATGTGTCCAGATACAACATTTCTCTGCTGGCTGAACATGATTTTCAGTATTCTGTATTACTCATACTCATTTGTTACATCTTACACATGTATACATATTTATGTATACTTCTGTATCATAACTGATAAACTCTACTTGACAGTCACATGAAAATGATTCCCTGATTCTGTTTTGTTGTCTGTGTCTGTTGAGTTTTTGATGAAAATGGTACCAATTATTTTGCTCTCTGCAAATTTCCCATGTGATTTTCACACCACTCTTCATTTCTTGTTTTCTAGATAGTCCATGTTGACCAATATGTATTTAACTTTGCTAAAGCAGAATGTGTAAGAAGACTCTGAGTCAGAACTGATCCAGATAACTAAGTTCACTCCTCAGCCCTAAAACTTCTGAGTCTCTAACTGCACTGGAAAATGTCCTATAAATTCATGCTTTTTCAATGTTGTTTTTTTTTTTCCTGCATCCATACATATTAGAAGCTTCTCTCTTGAAAATAGAAGATGAGATAATTATGTAAAAAATGTAAAATAACTATAATGTTTTCAGTACTTTGCTTGTGTTTACCCCAATTCTTGGACAACTTTGCTTTACTCCCAGGGAACCAACAAAAGAGAGAGACTGTATAGTCATATTTTGCAGCTTGTGTTTCCTGAAGGAGATCAAGGGAACAGACTGTGGAATTAAGAGAAAGGCACTTGCTATGAACCACGCTGCTAAAAGATATAGTAAATTACATTAAATCATTGTGAGGCTCAATTAAAACTGGATTTTTTTTCTCCTGTCTGGCTATAGTACCGGTATATGAAACAGCAACATATGGAGAAGAACCACAATTTTCAGAACAAAACTCTATAAATCCAGAGCTTGTCCTGGGTGAAGATTACAAATTACTGATAACTAGGTGTGACAAAATCAAATAATATCCACTGCTTTAGTGAATTATAGTGATGGGGAAAAATTAGGATATCAGTTCTAGAAAATGGTAAAAAATGCTTCAGAAGTATAGAATTAAATTTAAAGTAAAATACTACATTTTGCTGTAGACACTTCTGTTAAAATTCAGAGGCTGTGATGAGGGCCTGGCTTCTGACCACCAACAGACAGTAGTATAAAAACTGTGTGTTTGACTAGTGCTGTCTGATCTCTCAATGTCTGTGAAAAGGAGGCTTTTGGAAGTGTTAAAATTTTTAATCACTGGTTTCTTCACAGGAGTGTTTTTCTCTGTCTTTTTTTTTCCTGCTTGATGTCTTTTCTGAAAACATTCAGTTTAATCACATGTCCTTTCTGGTGGTCAAGGGGGCAAGCCATTCTCCACGATCTTGGAAAAGTCATGGCAAACAGGTGAAGTTCCAGGTGACTGAAAAATGGTAAACTTTGCACCCATCTTTAAAAAAAAAAAACATTAGAAAGAGTAACCCTGGGAACTACTGACCTGTCAACCTCACCTCTGTTCCTGGGAACATCATGGAACAGGTCCTTCTAGAAGCTTTGCTAAGGCACATGGAAGACAGGGCTGTGACTGTCAGCATGGGTTTGCCAAGAAATTTGAGCTTGCTGATCAGAGGGTGAAGAAGTTTCATTAGGTGAGCAAATTATGTGGTTCTATTTAATATATCACATTTCCCCCCTTCATTTTCAATGTAATTATAGGGCACTAAGAGGTCAGAAAACATGCACAATATGAGAAGCACTTATTTTGTCTGGTAATTCATTAATTTGACAGGGCATAAATTTTTTCCTGCTTTTTCATTGCAATGATTCTTCCTCCTTGTTGATTAAAAAAACCCATAAGTTTCTATTTTAGTGGAAGATGATTATACTCTAGCAGAAGGAGTGTTAGGAGTAGAAGTCTTTGGCTGATGTGGCAAATCCGTCACTGGTAAAAAATTCTAAGCAGAGGTGTTGATACATATGTCACTATTTGGCCTTCTTTCCAACACCTGTCCAGAGATTAAGTAGAATGCAGTTTGTGCTTTGTCACTTACACTACGGATGACTTTGGCCTTCAAGTGTAACTCAATAACCTTAACAAACACAGTAGATAAACACTAAATACCAGGCTATCAGCAATTTTATTCCTAAATGTATTATGAGATGACAGGATGCCAATATGATAATCAAGCCATCACTAAGGCTGGTTGTTTTATTTCCAAAGTAACAACTGGATGCAATTAAAAGCTATGATTTTCTCTTCTGTCATGTCTGTTCAATTTTTCAGGTCTCAGCTGAGTAATAGTGCTTCTCGCACCTCATCTCCTAGGTAGCTATTAAAAGTATGCCACTTTCAATTGCCAGATGTTCCTGTCATCAGCCTGACCCTTCAAGAAAATTTAAACCGAAAGCTGTCTCTTGTGATTTCTTCATTTTCCTGTACAGTAGAAATGAGAGAGGGAGTGATGAGTGGTTTATGGGTCAGAACATATGAAGGATGTCAATTTACAACTACCACTTTCATTTGAAATTTGTAGCCTGTCCTGGAGTTGTTGGGTATGCCTTTATAATTTTCAAACCTACATAGATAAATTTAATTCTGCTACACCTCAGACTCTGTTGGAAGGGCTCATGTTTTAGTACAGACATCCAGCCCAGGGTCCTTTGTTTGTTGTCAGGGCTCCTTATTCTGTCAGAAAAGGAGGGAAGTGCAGTTACAGAGTGCTCCAGTCAGCAGCCCAGCATACTGCTCCTATCATGAGCTGGTTTGGGCCACAATCTTTTGCATTGCAAACTTTTATCAGTAGAGTAGGCTGCCCATGCAAGTGTTAGAATCACAGTCCCTGGAAGTTTTCAAAAGGCATTTGGAGGTAGCTCTTGGGTATATGGTTTAGTGATGAACACAGTACTGGGTTAATGAGTGGATTAGATAATCTCATGTGCCTTTTCCAATCTTAATAATGACCCCGTGTGTCTAAGTTGTGTGGAATTGACTTAGGTTAAAATCTAGCCCAATCTTCTCTTTAGCTGAGTGTTAATAAGATTTAAAAAAAAAAACAAAAAACAACAATCACTGATAACCTGAAAATTCATTTATGCTGTTCCTGTTTCCCTCTCCCTTTTTCTAGCTACAATCTATTGTCCTTGCATATGTAGGTAAATACCTTATAAATATATGTATGTATATTTGTGTGCATGTATAAATGGCTATTTCCATAGTTTTAGTGGTTGGTGTCCCTGACCATGGCCAGGAGGTTGGAAGTAGATGTTATTTAAGGTCTTTCCAATCCGTTCTATGATTGTTATAGTGTGTCTAGGCCCTTTGAAATCAGCAGACAGCCTGTCCTTAACTGGGATTTGTGTTTGGTCAGAATTCACTTGAAACAAATTCTCATTGTTCTAAATAAGGAAACATTTCATTTTAGATATCCTGATTCAGTACTGGTTTCTAGGGTCACGTGCACCAAACTGACACATTGTATTGCTTCCCAGAGGGATTTCTGTGAGGATGTTAGGAGATTTGCAATCCTTTTTCTTCTCTAACACTGAATAAATTAACAGCTTTGGTTCATTAGACACTCTGGTGGTTCAGTTCTGCTTCCTCCATACTCCAGACTGTAGCTTTCAGACATGTTAATACCCCACATTAATTGGGGGTAGTTACTTCACTGCAAATTGCAATGGATGGAGCTCTCACAGCAGAACATGCACTCTCAGGTATTTTAAAATATAGCTATAAAAAAAAAACCTTTAGCTGCTCGTCTACATCATAAAATAGGTCTGAAAACATATTCGGAAAAGAGGAATTTTAAAGGGTGACTGAATTTGTGACATTTATACTGGATTTTGGAGTCTAGTTTCAAGAAGTTAGCTTATCTTATGGAGTAGCATAGACCAAGACTGGTCATAGCCCAGAAAGTTGGCCAGCCTCCATAACTATCAGAAATCTTGTAACATTTCTAGGGGAAGTTACAAGAAAAGAGATATTGCCTGCTTTTAGTTACATATTTTCACTCTTTTCCATACAGCTTAATACATATACAGATACACATACAGACATTTTGATTTCAGAACATCTTAGTGGCAGAAAAAGCACTTCCATCGAAATGTATTGCAAACCTTTAAGCATAATATAAATTTTGAACATTTTACAGCCCAGAATAGTTATGCTGGACTCAGAAACAAACCTTCATTGTAATATGGATCTTAATATAGTTGCCATAATCACAATATATATATGGTGCTCAAAATAGCATAATATACATTCTTTTTTTTTTTTTTTTTTTCTTTTGATTTTCTGGTACAACAACAAACAATAATGAAAATATTTATAATTCAGCATGTGACTTAGAAGAAGTCACATCAAAAGATAATAAAAGTCCTCCAGGTAATATGTTTTAGTAACCTCAGGACTCAACATGTGATTTTCTGTATTCTTAATTCTAAAATTAAGTACAAGGTAAAGAGAAGCTTTGCATGGTAATTTTACTTGCAGATAAATGCAGATACATGCTTTGTTTAGCCCACTAAGTACAAAGTCACATAAAACTATTCCCTGTCTGGAAGGACTATGTAATCTTTAGAAGTGAGGAATTATGTTTTTAGGTTAAAAATGCTTGTTCTTTTAATGAAAATAAGAAAGAGAAGTTGTAGGCCTAATGCTGAAATGCTTGTGAGGTATGGAGTCCAAGGCATTTGGCTAGATCTACCACCACCACTTCTCTGTACCTACATTCATGATAGATTTGATAATGGCAAAATATGCATAGCAGTTGTAGGTTGCTTTGTGTGACATTCATGTATCTAGGTATATAAAATTATAGACATATAGACAAACACTGAGTGTGTTTTATGTCCTTGAATTAGAGGTCTGGAAGAATCAACAAACATTGAAACACCTTACAACAGGTATGCATTTGTGATGTAGAGATAAAGGGATGTTTTATATCCCAGCACTTCATGTCATGTTGGTGACTATGATTGTTTGCATGCTCAAAGTCTTGAAAGATTTTCAGACTAAAAGCTTGAAAAGTTTCCTATAAATGTCTAGAACTGTCACCAACATTGAACATACACTTTGAAAAATATTTGCTTATGTGTGTCAGTGCCTAAGAAATGAACAGAAACGAAGAGACTATTTGTCAACTCATTGAAAGAGTTCCCGTATTTGTGTGAGAGTGACGATATTCCTTCCATAAAGAGAGCATAAAAGGCTCTTTTGGTTTTTTTTTTAGCAATGGGCAAAGGGTGAGTTGAGCAGGTGTTCAAACAGAGCAGTGGTGAAATTCAGAGAATTAATGCCTCATGGAACACAATGCCCATAAGAAAGGATTTGGGCTATAGAAGGGATAATAGATATTGTGTTGTATGTAGGATTTTATTATTTTCTTTCCTCACTATCATATTTATTTACTATCTGATTATTGCCTGCAGGGCACCTAGCATATTGTGTGCAAATAAGAGTGTGTGGAATTTTTATAATTAATTTATATAAATACAAGAAGTGCTCAAAACTGCAAAATTGGGCATTTTTCTTGCCTCAGAAAAGGACCTCCATAAAACCTCATAAAACATGTAAAGACAGTCAGCTTTCCTGGATCCACAGTCCTTTTCCCCGGATAAAGACACTTCTTTCCAGTATGTAAATCTTCAGTACAAAACTGGCTTCAGATCTGCTAAATTTTTACCATGAAGTAACATATTGCTTTTCTTTTTGTAGTGGCTACTGCCAGATTGACAACTAATTTCTTTTCTGCTGCAGATGTGCTGTTCTGGCTGGTTTCTGCAATGATTTCCATTTGTTTTGGCACCTGCAAACTCATGACTCTCAATCTGGCCTTTTCTTAGTACATATGTTCTACAATTGAATAATGCATTAGTATAGATTTAGCTGACAATTACATTTTTGCTTCCTTTCTAAATTTAAGTGCAACATTATCAGTTTGGGATTTTTATTCAAATGTTTTAAAGCATGTGACTGCAATTTATAATGTCTTCTGAACATCTTCAGTTCAGGTTATCATCTTCTTTTAGCATGATTTTGTACAGATAAAACACAGATGAATATAGCTCATCATGTGACTAAGCATACAGAATTTATATATTGCCATCTTTGCTTTTGTAGCTATTTAATTTTAATCCTGCCTCCTAATCCTCACTTTATCTGGCTTTTTATTATTACTATTTGATATTTTCCATGCATAACCACTTAAAGAAAGATTTTCTTTTTAAAAAAGTACTTCCCACAAGTGTAAGAACACAAATATAAGTATTGCTACATTATTGTAAAAACCAGGAAAATGTAAAAAATGCCTTTTCATACCCACATTTTCATCAGCAAAGGAATATGGTGGTGCCATCTACTACCAATGTCTATTACCAACTGGTTACAACCTACATAACATGCTAAAAAAAAATGTTGGCAGCTGAGGAAAAGGAACTAAAAGAGTTGTTTTCCTGCTCTCAGTTGCTGCAGAGGCTGATACGGTTGGTAGTATGACTGCTTCTGTTGATGAAGTCCTGTGATTTCTGACATTTGTGCTTTCTCTGAGCTTTACATTCTTACCTTGGAGGGTGCATCTCCATGGCGCTGTGAGAGCTCTCCCAGCCTGTGGCACGCCCTGCTCCTGGAGCAGGAGGCAGCTTGTGTCTTGCCCTGCTCTGTCCTGCATGCACTGCACCCCTCTGCCACCACACAAACCACCACATGAGCAAAGCCTGAACACTCCATAGTACATGGTAAGGAGGTGCCAGAGGTGTGATGGGGGGCACTTGCACAACTGCAAAGCTCTTTGCCCCCATCTCCCTGCCACACCACTCCTGTCCGTTCCATACTCCTCTTAAGTACCAGTTACACAATGGAGATCCTTTGCAGATGTTTTAAAACCAGTAAAACTGACAGTAGGTGTAATTTCTGTACATTAAAACATGATGTTATGTTCCAGAGTTGCATTTTGAGTCAGTATTTTATGGTAAAACTTCCATCACATGAATGACATTGTGTCCCTCTTTTCTAGCACTGCACATCACTGCCTAGCAGATGTTGAAATCTGCAGTGATTTTTGTAGTTATGAAACTGGTCACTACAGCTGGACACATTTCTCCTAACACAATGCCTTACACAATACTGAAGAAAAATTTTCACATGTGAAAGGAAGAGAGTGCCATAAATTTCCTCTGGCAAACAAGGTTTAGTCAACCTGTTTTAAAGGAGAGGGCCTCAGTATGACATAAAAAAAGCATGGGTCTGTCATAGGAACTGTCACTCACTGCCAGTTAGAGGTGTTTTCAGAGTTATGCAAGTGTTGATCCTGAAAATACATTATGAGGAATAAAGGTGTCAACAGCTTCTTGTGTTTGGTCCTGGATATCACATGGACTTGTGCTGGATATTTCTTCACTCCTTCAAGTACTGATGTCTGCTCATATCTACGTGCCCAGCAAAACAAGTCAGGTCCCAAAAAGGAAAGGATCATGACTGTATACTTCAGAAATACTCCTGCAGTAAATTCAGCTCTCCTTCATTCTTACCAAAGTGCTGAATTTTCCTTGTCATGCTTTAGCTGTTCAGAGATGCTGAGCAGCGAGACTGGCTGGATAATCCAAAATACAACAAAGTGATTCAATGGCTCTTGAGATTGCTCACGCTCTAACTAGTGTAACTTGTTAGAAAATCCTTAAAGATTTTATTAGGATTTTTTTTTGTCATTTCTCTCCTTATTTTTCCAATTATCTAGAATCATCCTAATATCTAAAGACTCAGTCAGGATTAAGTCTGTAATGTGTTTTACATTCTGTACGGGCACAGAATAATCTGTGTATCTGACTATTTACACAATCTTAATGCCTCTTCCTGAAGACTGAATTCCTGACATGGAACACTTTCTTTCCAAAAGTAAATAAAACATCTAAATTTCAAAATTTTGAAAAGGTAAGATTGTATTGTGTGTCTTCTTTTAAATACTGGAAGTCTGTTTTATATGCCCCACTTTGTTTGTGTTTTCCCTTACCTACTTTGTTTCTAGAACAAAGATTTTAGGGTTATTTATGGTGTTTTTTGAACATTTCAGATCATGTAAAATCTTATCTTTATTTTCTCAACATAGCAATGGTTGAATGAAGATTAAAAACCTATTTGTAGAATGTATGGCATGTCCTCCTTTTCTACTAGGCCAAGGAGAGGTACTCAAAGAAATGGAAGTAGGGAGGAGGGTGCCATGCTTGCTGCAGAGGGATCTATAGGTCTCATGTACTCTTAGGAATGTGGCCAGGGTAAAGGACAAAAACATCCTAATGTGAGGCTTCTGGAAGTTGTCATCTCAAATTAAAATAGAGAGGTGGTATCTTAAAACTGTAAAGCATCAGAAAAGGCCATGTTGCCACTGAGGTGCAGTAGAGTAGGGCAGAACTTGACAGAGAACACCACGATCAAAGTTTGGCATCACGATTGGTAAAAGAAGCAGACCATTTCCTACAGGCACAAACTTCAATTTGAAATTCCATTTCTTACCTGTCTCTATGTGAAGTAATGCTGCAGGACCTGATTTCAGAGCATATCTCCATGCATGAAAAGGTGCAGACGGTTGTTGCTGGAATCACAGAGGCTGGAGATGGTTCTTTATATGGATCAGCTGAGGTTCAGAATGCTATTTGACAAGCAGCATTGTCCCTTTCAGTGAGATGATCTTCAAGAGCTCCAATGGACTACATATGCCATCATGTTATTGAAAAATGGCAAACTAATTAGCAGCAAATTCATTTATTTGCATTTTTTCCAAAACCAAATCAGGTTTATTTATTTATTTATAATTTCATTACATTTTTTCTTTGTTTTTCTTACATACACAGCTATTATTTATTGCCTTTCATCTTTAAAATAAAGAAGTATTTCCTTGATTACATTAAAGTCTCCATTTATCAATAAAACATAAATATGTTCTTGACATTTTAATTTTATTTTTAGTAGGATATAGTTTATAGCTTTTTAAATTTATTCTTCTTGATCTTCTTCATCCTTCAGCAACATGGTTTCAAAGCAAATATCAGAGTGTCTGTTGTGTATAGCTTTTAATGTGTTTGATTTTTCACATTTGTTATCTATTATTTTTTTGCTTCTCAAATGTTTTATAAGCGCTACACCAATGCTGATCCTGTATTTGTGTTGGCTTAGAAGTTTCATGTAATTTAAAATCCCATTGGTAGATCTCTGGGAGGAGACTGCCTTAGGCTTTCACATTCAAGAAATGTAATCCATACTGTCTTTATGCAGGTTTGCTATCTCAATGATGTATGGCATCTGACAGAATTTCTTTGAAGAGCTGCTGAGAAATTTCTTGGATTTGGATACATGATGTAATTATAGCTTTGATTCACATGTGTGTCAGCATTTTTTCTTTTCATTCTGCCTCCAGTAGCTCAGACATCCTACCTGTAGCCTCTATCAATTGCTTAATTTGGCATCAGTCCATAAGCGTGCAGGGTCACTTGAAGGCCCAGACTCAGCCTGGGTTTTCCCAAAGTGCAAGTGAGCAAAGTGCACTGCTCAAAGAAGCTTACTGAAGCTGTGAATCTTTTATTTTCCCAGAATCCAGAAGTCTTGTAAAGTCTAGGAGTGTCTAGCTGTTTCTTTGCTTGATACATTATAGTTAAACAACAAAAAGGGAGTTGTTAATCACTGTCATGCTGGGTTGCCTGGAGCCATTTTCCATTGAATGGCCTGATATGCAAACACCACCTTTTTATAGAGCACTTGCAAATGTGCATTTCTTAGGTGTTCACTGTTCCATCCAGGACACCATAGTGCCTCTGCAAGTGCATGCATACAGATAAAATGCCTAAAACCTACTGCCAGTCCAAAACTTTTGATTTTAAAATATTTTGGATATTTTATCTTCAGAAGTCTATGAGTAAAGTGGATGACCATTTCCTCTGAAAACCAGACATTTAACTTCAGGTTTGTATCATTGACGTTTAGAAGATATTAAATCCTTAATTTTGCTAGAAATTTATATAAATGTGGTGTTGAATAGTTCATAGTTATATTTTTATATTTATTGACTGCTATGCTCTGTGTTCACTCTGCTGGGATCTATTGTCTTTTCTTGCAGAATAAAATTGCTGGGGCTACCAAAAAAAAGTCAAAAAAATCCATAAAACCTAAATCATCAGATAAGCAAATGCATTTCTAGTTTGGGTTTTCCTAAAATAAGAACAACATTCTTTGTACCGTCTCACCACATTCTTCCTTTTATTCCCCATTAACTGACATTAAAATCTCATTTCTCATTTCTCTTTCTGTAAATAATTTTCACGGAAATATGTACTTGGTATACAAACCATGAAGAGGGAATTTCTTTCCCTAGTTTTGAAGGTGTTTTAGACAATGTGTCAGCCCAGGAGCAGTTCTTGGGACTACATCTTTCTTGGTGAAAAGAATGTTCCCAAATACTGCCCCCTGATCCTGAAGCTCCATCATCCATATCAATAAATTGCTGGACTGGTCTCCAGAACAGTCACAGCCATGACCAGCAAGTTCCAGGCATAAATAAGGACTCAGCACAGACCAGGAACTATTCTCAGTGGGCATTTTCAGAATGTCCAACCAAGTTTTGAAGGGAAACAGAATTAAGTATGGGCAAGGGTTATTCCTTGCTGAGTACCAAGACATATTAGAGGTTATTTCTAATGAAAACCAGGCTTTTTCCCGAGATGTACTTTTTATTGCTATTTTAGGATATTAATATTTTGCAAATGCTTCTCCCTGCTCTCTGATATCTAATCTATGATCTATCCTATGTCATGATGGTGCAATTGCCTGCAAGTCAGCAAATAAAGAGCACATATTCTTATGTGTCATGTCTCAGGTAACATATTTGAATAGCGTCATTGTAAATAATCCATGAATGCAAACCAGGATGAGAACATGTTTGCTTCAGAAATATCAATAAAAACAGTGTCTTTTTCAGAAAAAGGGGCATGGTTGTTGCATGAGGCATACAATACAGGTTCTCATCTGTAGCCCAGAACTTAATCTGCATACTCACCACATGTCTGTAATGGGTCTTGAGAAAGACCCAAGGTCTTGAGAAAACCCAAGGAAGAGCAAATAGT
The DNA here is from genome assembly GCF_024509145.1 of Vidua macroura. Taxonomy (NCBI): domain Eukaryota; kingdom Metazoa; phylum Chordata; class Aves; order Passeriformes; family Viduidae; genus Vidua; species Vidua macroura. Next base: position 135,896,590 of record NC_071571.1, read on the forward strand.
GGTGTCCTTCATGGTCTGTGACATTACTGCTATTGCTGTTCCATGAACAATAAAAATATAATGTCTGATTACTTGTCTTGATTTTCATTTATCTTAATCTAACACCCAAATAAGGAGTGACTAAGAAATAAATAAATGGAAATCTCATGGAAATTAAAGAGAAAATTGAAACATTGCTCATGATGTGGCATGAAGGAATTGCCAGAACAAGGCATTAAGTTTACAGCACTGGCTAGGATTCATACCAAAGGTGAAACTTTTCTAAATGTTATTTTCTACTCATCATATCATAACAGTGATTTATGCATTGTCACCAGCAGAGCTGCAGCTGACATCAGATGAAGCACGAGGGTTACCATTTTTACCTGTTACAATGCCAGAATCCTGTGGTCGGTAATCAGAGATAACATTTACAGCAAAATCCATTTGTGCTGCAGTAACTATTTGTGCCAACAGTTCTCATCTGAGAAAGAAATAAAAAAATATTATTTAACAACAGGTCACATTTCATCTTTTTAGAAAGGAAAATCTTCATGATAAAGAGGAACATGGGACATGGAAGGGATTTATCTTTGAGGTAATGAGGAAATTGAATTCTGAAGAGACATTTAGAAATTAGTTATAAATGGGTAAGCTGGGAGGTGGACAGTCATAACTCTTACCTGCTCAATTCCTCTAAATCTGCAGTGCTAATACCATAGACCAGTTCCAAAGCTGATTGCTGAATTACTGACTAGGAAAGGAAGAAAAAAGTAACTAAATGTGCTGGAGTATAGAGGCCTACACTGCCAACATGACCTATGCCAACACACATGAATGGAAATCCAAGACCCAAACACAACACGGAAAAAAACACCAAACAAACTAAAAACCCCACCCCAAACAGAAAATTATAAACAAAAGACCTCCGAGTTTAGAAATGTTAAGTGTAGCTCATCAGGAGAATCTAAAGACCTGTAATTCTGCAGAAAGGGGAATCAGTTAAGTTTCAAGATAGGTAGTGAGAAGCTGCTGTGCAGACTGATTAAGTAATGATCTGGTTCACCATAAGTAGATTGGAATTATTTTGGGACACTCACAGCAATGAAGATGTTTGCCTCATCTTGTAACTATTACAAGTTATCCAGAAGAAGACTTGGTTTAAAAGATCTGACGAAGTAGCATGCAAGTGGAATAGCAGTTGTTTTACAGAACACAGGATATTTACACTAAACTTTTTAATCTTAGCCATAGTTGCCTGTCCCCTTATCACAGACTAGAGGTTTCATGTTTCAAATCAGAAGAGTTTTGCTAACATGGGCAATGTGTCAGAGTATTTGTGTTCAACAGTAGAGGACATTGCTGATATTTCATTGTGTTTAACACTAAGGTTTCCTGTTTCTGGACGTATGAGGCATCTCAGTGAGTAATGTTGCTTGCTGTTGGTACTGCCCTCTGTTATCTTCCCTTATTTCCTTGCAGGATGGACTTGAATTCAATTTAGTCTTTATTTCTTAACTGCACAGGACCACACTTTCTCAGCTGTTCTACCTTCATGTTGCTACTGGACATGATAGAGGGTAAGGGAATTTTTATTCTCTCCTACCCCCCAGAAAATATTTGGTTTTTGCTTCTATTCCTGTGGCAGTAAAATGAGGAAAGCAGTCTGTGACATTTTCTGGCTTTGCAATGCAAATACATCACAAAAGATCATTACTTCATTGTTCCTCGAGAGCTTTCTTTAGGCATAACTTTGCAATAAGCTCACATATGTACACCTGCAGGTAAACTTAGTTTTATGTACTAGTTATTTCTGTTCTATTTCTATATTTCACCATTTCTAACACTCATATTTGAACAAGAGACCAATTTTGGGCAATGACCTAAATACATCCTTGAATATTTTTAATGGAATGAAACAATGGACTTTTTAGTGTGTCCAGCTATATTATAAAGGAATTAGAAAGTTTTAAATAGTTACTTTATTGAAAACACCCTTAGAAAGAGAAACCCCTTGGATTTTGACCATTGAAAGCTAAATGATTTGGGAATTTTACTTTAACAAAGAGTGTATTCAGAACACAGAGTTGCTCACCTAATAAAGTTTCTCTGGAACATGCCAGGTTGCTGACAATTTACCTTGTAATAGCGAAATTTCTGACATAATTATCTAACTTTAACAACTAGAAAATAAAACAGTGTTCAGCTCTGGTTGTGTACTATGTAGCATTTTCTATGTTTTGATTTCTTGTCATTAAATTGTCTGACACTTGCCTGAACTCAACAAAAAAAAAAAAAAAAAAAAAAAAAAAAAAAAAGGTTTCTTAATCTAAATGAAGACACCAGAATATATATCAGTAATTTTATTGCCATACAAAGATAAAAGTAAAACAAGATGTCTTTTTCTAGTTTCCAGATTTGCTGTTGTGCCTTCTTATTTTTTCCTCAGTGGAAATGTCAGGGTCTTTGCTGATGTATCATACAGACTCATTTATTTTGGTTCCTTCTCGAGTAATTTTTTCCAATATAGCTTGCTCTGCACCTTCATTCTTTCTTCTATGCTATATTAACCTTGTCCTTTTGACTTTTATACTTAAGTAATACATAACCTCATATTTCAAAATGCTCTGAGATATCCTAGCTCTGTTTGTACTTAACTTCAAGATTCTGCACACTTAATGCAATAACGGCCCAGCGTGGATTCAAAGTTGTTCCCAAGTTTTCAGTGATCTGAACCTTTCCCATGTCAGAAATATTATTTTCTAATTCTGATTGACATGAGATTCTTTTACATCCTGATAAACAGTAACTTGTGTTTGAGTATATACTTTGTTACTTCCACAGTTGACCAACCAACACACCCAGGACCCCAGTAATTCTGCTACTTAAAGAGGCTCGGTGTGTAAAAGTATGCACAGGGGAGTAAGAGTTGCTCTCCTACATGCTGTAGAAGGGATGTAGGTGTAAATGATAACTGTGAGACTTTTTAAATAGGAAAGAGGTGGTTTGCGTAAGAGCCAAATACAATAAATGTTGAGGCTCCAGTGTTGAGGTACAAAATTAATGTAATAGAAAAAGGTATTTGGAAGTTATTGTGGTTGAAGACCTTGTGGGAAAGACAGAGAGTTTTGTCCTGCAAGCTTCTCAGAGGAAATCCTGACAAATATTTCAAATGAAACTTTTGACATAGTCTGTAGCTATTCCCTAAAGTATTATATAAGCCTTACTAGTTTAGGTAAAGAATTAAGACTTATTCAACTGTTGCCAGTTATCATCTTAGGATAATTAATTCAATGTGCAAACCAAGTTCCTATCTCATCTTATCAATAGCTGAAGTTAATTCCAAGCTGTTTGGCCTTTCATGTGTCTCAAACACACAATCATTTAGTAGTTCCTACAACAGTTATCCATTAGTGCACAACTGTTTTATCCTTAGTAACAGAGATTACTGAAAAAGATGCTGTTCAACAGAAAGTGAATTTTTAAGGCACGTCAGCTTTCAGTTTTTTGGAAAGAAGATGAGAATTGATATAGCAGCTGTAATTTTTTGTAAAGGTAGACCCAATATTCTCTTGCAAAATGTAAGAAAAACTATGTTGATAGATTTTTTAATTTACAAATAATTTATTATTGTACTATTAATTTAATACCACGATATCCTTGAGAGGAAATTCATAACTTCAGTTTCTGAAGTTGCTTATTATGGACAGTAATAGAGAAGAACACAATTTTAAAATTATAAATATTAAAAAAAGAAGTCAGCTTACAAATATATGTATTTTATTAGACATATAGTGCTGTAAATGTCACCTTTACATACGAGAAGAAACTTGACAGTAACAGACATTTTACATATTTTTTTCCTGGCTTCATTATGTGTGATATATATGATGTGGATAATGCTTGCTATTTTCAAAATAATTTTCATGCATATTTTGAGATGAATATGGAACAAGCTGCCAATTATTTTGAGATTTTAAAATCAGAAGTGGGCTTAAAAACATTTTCTTCCGCTGTATGACATTCCATATCTAATTTTTTTTAGGTTTTTATCCAAACTAATTTCAGGACTTTATGTTAGAAAAAATGTATTAGTAATAATGCTTCTATCATTAAATATTGTGCTATTTATTTTTCTGGGTTTTGCTTTACTTAACTAATTTTTTTATAAGCCCCCGCCATTTGTGTAAAACTCAGTATTCTGTCATTGCTTAGAGTTCAGACCTGCAGATAGTTCTGCACAGCAATAAATATCTATTCTGGTTAGCATGGACTTCAGATGACCATAATATGATGAACTTCAGATATTCCAAAAGCAGTGATAACATTCCTACTCACTTCAGAAGAACTAAACCTTAGGCAATATTTAATTTTTCTATATGCAATTGTATTTGGTAAGTTGAGGATCTGTGTCATGGGTACTTGTCCTTCAAAGCTGAAGATGCTCAAGAAGAATGTATTTGGTGGTCAAGGAAACAGGTTGCTCCTGTTTAAATCAAACAGTTCCTTTATAACTGAACCCTTTAAAATGTAATTTAATTGCAAATAACACATCAATGACAAGACTTTACATTTTGATCTACAGTAGTTTCTGGAAATTAAATGTTTTCATTTCCATCCAGGATCCGAGTGATCAGGGCTTTGTCCCCGGATGCCACAAACAACCTCTGTGACATCCCGTGGTTCAATCTTTTTGTGGCTCACTTCTCAACCCATAAATGTAATCAATGAAGATATTTCCATCTATTTTCTCTGCTGCCTGTTAACTCTGAAAGTCAGGGATCGGGCCTGGGTGGGGAAGCTTGTTGTTGCTTTTTCCTCTTTCCCCCCCCTCATTTTATTGAGGTACATTGTAAAGATGTACCTCATGCATTGCAGTTGTAGATTGATGCCTCTGTATACTGCTCTCCTCCATAATGCTAACATCAAAGTGAATATTTTTCTAGATTTCCTTTGGCATACTATTCTTCCTAAGGTTTAAAAGTTAGTTTATTACTCAGAATAGCTGTGGTTCAAGGATCCTCACTGTAAAGGCCCACAGGCTAGAAGAAAGATAGCTGTGGCCAAGGGGAAAAAAAGGAACAAAAATCTCTTAGCCTGTATTTTTAAGAAATCCCAGGAAAACATATTTTTTCTTCTCAAAAAGTGTCACAATTCAATTTTATTCTTTAGTCAAAAAAAAGCCCCCACAGCTATTTAAAAACATGCATTCTCATGTCACAAAACTCTCACAAGCAGTGATTTTCACTTAAGAACAATGGAATTCTGCACAGCAGTCTGTGCATTAGTCTCCTTGGTTCTATGTACATAAAATTTCTGGAATTAAGTATATAGTAAAGCACACTGGTTGACATTTTCCATCTTGTGGAAATGAATTGAACTCTGTAGAAGCATTCAGGAAGTTCAATCCTGCTGACCTAAACACTGGACATTTTTGAAAATTTCAGACATAATTTATAGAAGATAAGCAGTAAGGCAAGAAAGATGAGAGAGAAAGGAACTAACATCTTTATGATAGAAATCGTGGATGCTTAACAAAGTGTCTCCTAATCACCAACTTTAGATGTAGACAAGTCAGCCCAGAGGATCAATGATTTTCACACAGAATTTTCTGTCTGCCAGTGACTAGAATTCCCAATCTGTGCTTAAATTTGGAAATAGTTATCTAGTAATTGTTCATGCTTTGAATGAAGACACTACTGGGTAATAAAATCTTTATAAACATCACTTATTCACCCATAAAACAAACCAATGACCTAATGCTGTAATTTACATTTTAAATCTAGAAATTTGAACAAAAAGTAGTTTTTTCTTTAGCATATGTTTTTCTTGGGTGGGCAGGTGAGGCCCAGTCTTGTTAAACCAAAAATACCGTACCTTCGTGTTTACTCAATAACAAGAAAAGCAGAACAGAGTATTAAGGACTGATTGATGAAAATATCTGACATGAGCTCATGCAGCATAACTACTGCTTTTATCTCAGGACTCCTCTGCAAAGGAAAGGCATTATGTGAGTGAAGTTATAAATTGAGCATGAAAATGGTGAATTGGTTGTGCACTGGTTGCCTTCACATGGGTGGATGTTTAACAAACCCAGGTGGTTTATGATTGCTGCCCATGTTGCATTTGGTGAGGTATGTAGGAGCTGGTGCTGGAGAGCCATTTCCTTGTCAGTGCTTCATTCTCTATAGGTGCTCTTCCTTCCCTTCCTCTCCCATCATCTAAACAAGAGGCTCTTGCCTCTTAACTTTTGTGCCTCCTGTAACTGCAATCAAAATACAAGGTGACACTGACTAAAATTCCACTTCTGAATTTCAAAAAGTTAAATCACTTGTGATAATACTTTCTTTTAATTTGGATTGAACTATTTAACCATAAAAAAAAAATTAGTTTCTTATCACTTATAAGCTAAAATCCTGTTTAATTTCTATTGATGCAAGGTTAGAGAGGAAAAAAATAGAATTACATGAAAAGGTCTTTAATCAGCAAAGTGTAAAAATTACCTTCTTTTCAGAGGGATACTCTCATTATGATTAAGTGGAAGAAGAGGTAGCCATAGCAAGCTATTAACACTCTACTAAAGTTTCCTTTCAACCTTCATGCATTCCTCTTTCCCAAAGCTCCCCATCTCTTTTTCTTTTTAAAAATTACTATTATTACTACTACTACTACTACCTGGGGAGGAGGGGGATGAAGTGACTAATAAGGGAAATATTTGTTTTCCTTAAATGTCAGATCACCTGAAACACTGACTGTAGAGAGGGGCAAGTTCAAGTGCTTGTCACATTTTCAGAGTTTTGATTCTGAAAGAAAGGACACATAATTCACCATTAAATGGAGAATTTCCCTAGCATCAAAATATGTGTCTGTTAGGGAAGATACAACCCATGTGTTGGGGTTTTTTACTGCCACACCCAAGTGTTTCAGCAGGGAAGAGGTAGGTCTATCTATTCATTCACAATATAGATAGATATTTAATATTTCCTTTGGAAGAATTGAAATGTTCTGAAATGTTTAATTCCAGAAAATGAAACTTAAATGTTTAATTCCAGAAAAATTTGAACTGAATTTTTCAAAACTATCTCACTGGAGATTCATAAACTCTCAAGGTGCAGGAGTCCAACAGATTAAAGCAGCTTATGATATCTTAAGAACTTCAGCCTTCAAAGTTGTGGCAAAAGTAGAAGATTTTCAATTCTTCCTTCATAGTCCAATGGAATTCATATATTCCTTTTCCAAATGTATTTTCTCACAGGAATGTCCTCAACTGTAAATGCAAGAATTTAGAACTAGTCAAGTACACTCCAGTCATCTTCTTCATAGCCAGAATCCTCCCAGATTTTGATATTCTTAAAATGGATAAAACTTTATAAATAAATTCTCTTCTGTCCACATCTTTGTCTTCCTCTCTGGTTTTCTATATATCAGAAAAACACCTGACATAAATTGACTCCTTGAGTATTTTAAATGAAAATTATCTGCTATCAGTTTAGCAACAGTAAGAAAAAACCTATCATTTAGAACCTATTACCCCCTAGCAGTTCAGTGGCTGCATTTTCATGTTGGAGTCCACAGTTTGAAAAAGCAGAAGTTTATTGTGAAATATTGGCTCAGTCTTGAAACTTTCTTAAAAAAAATACTTAGTGCTTAATTAACTTATTCCTTTGCATGACAGTAGGATCTGGGGAGTTTTTTCTGTTTGTTAAGTACTAGGATGACTAGCTTTCCACTTCTGGAAAGTGTTACTCTCAGGAGGGTAAAGAATTTACAATTAGGGAAAGAAAAAATTCAAAAATTATAGTACTATGAGCATGACATCTCTGTCTGAGAGTTCTAATTTCCAGACACAGAAATGCTGGTTTGCAGACCACATCAAAAAAAAAAGGGGGAAATATCATTAAATATAGGTTTGGAACCCTTGTTTTCCTCTATAACATTGTGTACTTTTGCTAAACTCACAATGTTAGGATGTCACAGATTGTAAACAGAAGTTGCTAGAGTAGGAACAGGTGGGTATAAATTCAAAGAAAAATAAGAATTCATTTGCCTAACTAAATCTGTATGAATTTAGCACATGCTAAGGGAAAGAAGAAATAATTAAAAGAAAAATGCAATAAAATCTCTGTCTGATGAATGTTTAGTGTCTGGCCCTGGACCCAGGCCTACTAGGACATGATTTCTGCAGGCTGGGGCACACAGCTTTAAAGTCCTTATCTCTTCTCAGGAATGTTTCTGGATTTTATCCAACCATTTTTAATACTAAATTTGTAAAAAACTCCAGTAAAAAAGCCATCCATTTCTGAACAATATATGTTTTCATTAAACATAAAGTAGCTGGCTCTGGGCAAATGGGAAGATAAATGTATGAATGAAATCCAATGTTCTGTGCTGCAACAACATGGGATACTGCAAACCTGGTATTTTTGCTGTACAAAACCCCACAGTAGTTATTTAGGAATTGAAAACAAAACAAAACAAAACAAAACAAAAAGTAGTAGAAGCAAATACTGAAGTTACTTTAGAGGCATGAGAACTTAAAAAATAATAGAGAACTTAAAAATAATAGTAGAGTGACAAGAGGAATGTTATAGTGTAAATTTCTCCACTGTCCTGCAAAAAATAGGTCAATCTACAGACATCCAATGTAGAAACCTTTATAGAAATAAAATCCTAAAATAAATGTCTCTCCCTCCCCAAAGTGTGTGTGTGAGGGGTGGTTGTCTTGCTCTGTTAGGCTGTGGTTCTTGTTACTGAGGTTCCTCAGGTTGTTATCCATGCAACACACATGTGTAAGACACAGAAGTTGGAAAACTTCACCAACCTGAAGGAGAGAACAGAGGCCCCTCAGGTACAGACACATCAGATGTCATCCTGTCTCTCTGTTTAGGCAACTAAACTTCACAGAAGGAAGCGGATCTAGATGAATAACCTTGGGTATCCATATGTGTGTCTGCTGTGCACTCAGATTTATGTCTGTGGATGTCAAGTCAATAGACCAGCAGTGAGAGATGCTCAGCTGATCAGCCAGGGCTTTCTGACTTACAGTGCCTTGACTTGCTCAGGACTCTACTTGTTGATCCTCCTTGCAATCACCTGTCTCTTGTGGAACTGCCTATATGTAAATGCCTGAAGATGACATCCCTCAATTTTGAACAGGAACTACCCTTTTCAGACCCCACTGGATTCCTTAATTCTTGTCTTTCGTGCAAACCTCCAAGATTTGTGTACAGTTATGTAGCTGGTGAGATTCTCAGCAATGGGCTGCTTTCAACTTTACACTTGCCAAGACACAATGAGCATAATGTTGCCAGATTTGGAGGAAAAAGAATCTGACTGCTCAATAGTAAAACTCTTCTATTGTCCATATTGCTAAAGGGCCCTGCTGCTGTCATGCTGTAGACAGGAGATTAGCTAATGAGACTGTCTGTGAGAGCAAAGAGCTGGTTCTTAACACACAGCTAGTTTTATAGTCTGTGGGCAATAAATGCTTACACTAATTCCAGCATGGTTTCCCAGAATACACAACCACAATTTACAAATGGACTCTCTAATTTTATTGCTTACTAATAAAATCTGGTAAAACAGTTCATCTCCTTTTCCTAGACAATGACTTTCAGAAGCTGAAAAAGACCTGAAAAAATCAAATTAATTCATTGAACATGAATTATAAATGTGAGATCAGGACCGAACAGTGTAATCTGAATCGCTTGCTTACCAACCACTTTTACACACATTTCATTGAAAACGACCATCTTATGGCTGCACAGGCTGGTTCAGTAATTCTGCTGTCATGAGTACAACTGTAAAATAAACACAAGAGACTAAAGGAGACAGTGAGAGAATGAAGTTGCCAGCTGGAAGCCTTAGCAAAATGATATTCAATGACATTAAGAACCATTCAGTACAATTGAACCCTGTCTATACTTGGCAAAATATTCACAAAAAATGTAATTGACTGCTCCTCTCTGAACTTTGGGACTGTATGGAACTGATCTGTCTATGAAGATTAGATGTTAAGTAATGTCTTTTCTTATGTGAGGTCTTCATTACTCTGTGGCTAGTGGGTAGGCTGCAGTATACTTTAGAAATATTTTGCATATTTTGTTATCAAGATTTTAGCTGGTATGGCTTGTGGTGACATTCTCTTTTTCTATCCCCTATTTTTTTCTCCCTGTTCTTCTTTATGACTTTTTTATGCACATACCTTTAATAGCAGATTTTTGATTTGTGCTTTTTTAAGTCCTTGTCCTTTTTTTTATCTGTATGTTCTGAGGTAAATTGGATGCGCTTTGCTGTTGTTTACTTTACAAAGCACAATTCCCTCCCTCTAGAAAAAAGGTTATTTTTCAAGTTTGCTTTGGATTAAGACATTTTCAAAGGAGACATTAGGTGATAGACAAAAGGAACAAAAACCTGAAAGTTTTCTGCATATAATCCACTTTTAATTTTTGCAAAATATACACAAAATATTCCACAAAAGAATCCTGAAGATCAAACTAACAAAGTCAGTTTTCCTTCAGGTGTTGGATATCTTCCTGTTAGCAAGCAGAGCAAACTGATAGCAATGGTTATGTGTACAAAGGGAAAAACCTCTGAGCAACTTTTTAGTGGAAGGTGTCCCTGCACATGGTAGGAGGGGTGGAATTATCTGATCTTTAATCTTCTTTCTAACCCAAACAATTTTATTATTCTAGGATATATTATTTTATACTTATGTTTGTACATAAACACAGGAAAAAGTGACAGTCTACGTCTAGCCTCTAGTCTTAGTATTAGATATATGTGACAGTCTGTCAATATATTCCTGAAGGCTTTCAGCTAAAGTTCTATCAAACCCTGCATTTGGATGCAATCCTAATTTATAGTGTAACTCAAAATCTTAGTAATATCTAAAAGAAACCCTGAAGAATTAGCAATAAGATATGCTACAATAATTTTTTTATGTGTTAAAGATGGACACCTGATTATTTATATAAACCAACAAATTCAGTATCTGTACTTACCTCCATATCCAGGAACACCCTCCATCCCATGAGCAGTGAAACAAATCTTACTATATTTAATATTGATAAAAATCCACTTTTATTTTGGTTTCCCAAACAGTAAAATGCATTTTAATACAGTAATTTTCTAGACAAGGAATAAAGTCCAAGGACGGGACAGAGGTGTGCCTTCTATGAAGCAAAATGGCACAGACACCACAGTCACACTTAGGCCTGAGTTCATCTCACCAACTGCATGGCCTTGACCCAATGTCCCAAACAGGCATCACACAGACCCACAGGATTTTATTGAACGTATGAGAAGATGGAGTTCATCTCTGGAGACGAATTCAGATGGTGTGTGGGCTGCAAGTGCAAATCAAAGGGTTTGTAACTGATGAGAGTGAGGAAGAGAAATTCCCCTGCATCTGTATCCACTGCAACTTTCCCAGGGCTGATGCTTTCCAGTTTCAGTAAATTGCATTGCTGTAACCAAAATGGAATATGGTGAAGAAATGAATTATCATTGTTGGCTTTGAATCAGAGAAGACCAGATGCTATCCTAAAGCCAGTGGAAGATAGTAGCAAGCATTTCTTGCAAATCCTAAAACACAAGAACATTATCAGTCATAAATCATCAACAATATTTCTCAACACTTTGTCAGCTAAATATCTACAAAGAAGGTCACACAAATCCAAAGAAAATTCAGATTCATCAATTATCTAGCTAGTACCTTATTGATTTGTTTCTAAAACTTGTTCCCAAGAGTTTACTGAAACTGAGATGTTTATATTAATATTTTTTTTTCAATTTAATAAAATAATTTCCCAGAAATTTTGACTCCCACTTTTTTCATGGCAAAATTGTTCTAGTACCCCTAAGTTATTTTTACCTTCAAATGAATATAAAGTACTAATGCTGTGATGAGTTAGAGTCTTCATTTCAGAGCTAGAGATATCAAAATAGGTGTTCATTTTTCTATACCCTGATGCCTTACTAATTATAAATGTGTTAGCATTCATCCTCCTTTCAGCTCCCTAAAAGGAGGAGGTAAATCACACAGACAACCTAGCTTCCAACTGTTGCTCCACAACGCAGTTCTCTGGTAGGACCTGTTTCCTCTTCCCCAGTGACACCTTGTCAGCTACCTTTGGACATTTCAAATGGCACCAGGAGCCTTTGTTTGGGTAACTGCATCGAGTCCTTCCTGATACACTTATAGTCTATCAGAAAGTATGACATTTTTTTTCTGGGAATCTTTTCTGATTGATCTTAAAATAACTCTCCAAAATTAGCCTTTTTAGATGAGATTTCATTTTTCTGTGGTGATGCATCCTCTGGTAAGGCCATGCAACCTTTGAGAATCACAGTCGTGATGAGAATTCATTTTCTACAATACTTAATAGCAAAAAGAAAATTGCTTGTTTTTTATAATGACTGTAGCGTTATACTACGACTGTAGTAAAGTGAAGTCTCTCAGTCAACATGAGAAATGCCACTGATTATGTGGATGACTATGACTATATTTATTGCTATTACAGTATCTAAATATTATCAGTGCAGGATAAAATGTAAGCAGGTCTAAAGTGTTATGATAAGCAGGTCCAGCTAGAAGCACACAGGTTTAAAGTCTTTGGCGTCTTTGGCCTTACAGAGTGAACAACTGGAAAGCAGCAAAGCACCTATCTAGCTACTTCAGGTTTCTATCTCTGTGTGTGATCAGATCTTAGCATTTTCACTCACCTCTCCAAAGGTGAGTGTTCCCTGTCTTTGGGCTGGATGTACCCTGCAGACCTCCCTGCCAGGGAATGATCAACCCAGAAGCTTCCTGCAAGCTTAGAAGACCAGTTTGCCCAGCTGCCCCAGTCTCCAGCAGAATTTTATACCCCTTTTCAAGCCTGTTTGTATCAAAGTCAAGCCAATTATCACAACTCCCCTAACTGCGTAATGCATTCATATGGGAGAAATCCAGACACTTCCTCCTACCTACCTGGTGTTCTGATCTTTGGTCAAATCGTATTGCCTATCAGAGACAACAGCTAGGGAGGGGGCAGGGTGCACCTGAAGATCTGATTATCTTTTCTTGTCATGTCAATGATCTGATTTGCGAAGCGCTAAGGAATAGTACAGTCTTTCCATGAGATTTTTTAGATTCTGTCTTCAATTGACCAACATATGACTTGTTTGAAAATGGCAGAACAAGAGATTCACTTTGTCTCAAGTAATCTGCATTAGGTTCTATATAACACAGGTATTGAAGCATGTTGGTATTGAGACTGACTCCAGTTGTTTTCACATTATTTAAATGAGTGCAAAGTCTTTAAAGTAGATCCCAGATGTAAGCTGTCCTTTTAGGTTAGTGTAATTCCAGTGATGCCAATGGAGCTGCCCCAGGTCCTGCATCATGCACTTCCCTTAAATGTGGTTCTTGGTGACTGTCTCTACATTCCAGATCATTTCCAGCTACTGTATTATATTGTTTCTAAACATTTTTTTTTAATTTTAGGGTTTTTGAAATTAATGTAATTTTATAAATCTCAAAAATCCCTTCAAAACTGTAAAGGTTTCAAGAAAGTTTAGGCTGGATGCTTAGTCGGGGTCAGTTCTTTGCTTGTGTTAAATTTGACATGGCAGGTGTCTTACTGATTCTCTATTTACTCCATTACAGCCCTTTTTTAGAAGGAGATCAGTACATGAAAAATCTGGAGATGATGCTATAATATAACAAAGTAACAATGATGATACAATTTAATTTAAAATATATGTGATTTTTTTTCTAGTGATCCTTTAAATTATTCTTGCTATATTCTGTCTACATTTTTGGTAAAGAAACAAATAGCTTCTTGTAAATCTATTCATATAATTTAATCAATCTCCACTTGAGTCCAAAAATTATTTGGCTCCTTTATCAGTTGAACATCTTGGTCCTAATGATGAAGATATTCTCAGGACTCTTCAACTCTCCCAGCTGATGTCAGCCAATAGGCACATAAGTCAGCCAGAAAGCTGTTTGGGGGTGTACTGAGAAAAAAACAAAAATGGGGAAACAAATCAACACAAAGAACACCATGGGTCATATGTCTTTCAGTTAAAGGAAGTTTTTTTTCCCTATGGGGGAAAAAAAAGTTTTAAGTACAAAAATAATCATACAGTCTCTTCTGAGACCTCTTTCATAGCAACAAATGTAACAAAGAGCTGTTGTGACATTGGATTAAAATGCTTTTTTTACCAAAGTAATGATTACCTCAACCAGTTCAAGCAATTACCCCAGTTTAGCCAGTGGCTCCAAGACAAGAAAGAGATCATTTAAAATACTTTTACTTATATCAACCTGTTTACAACTCTTGCAGTTTCAGTACTGAGCAAGATTTAAAGGGAAGGAAAACCAAGAGGCCTTCTTCAGTATGTTGGTTATTGCCTTGCCAAATCAGCTGTCTGTGTACAGAGCCAGTCTCTGTGTCACTTGTGACCTCTCCTTGGCTTCTGGTCAGAGAGCTTAGGAACTGTTTCTTGTTTAAAAGAGCCCTCAGAGATTATTCTTGGAGAGGGTTATTTCTGTAAACCAGAATACATTGACTGAAAATTCTTTTCCACAGCCTTGCAATAGGAGCAATTGGATGCACTCTTTCCCTACTAAATATTCACTGGGAAACAGAAGATGGAATTTGAGGTTTACACCCCCACTTTTTTGCTTCTTATTCATCAATTTACCACACTCAAGGACACTGTCTGGTGTCTATGCAAAGACTTTTGAAGTGAATCAGTGCTGTCATCACAAAATGAAGGTTGGTCCCTGTCTTGCAGAATTAGGTCAATGCTAGGGAATAAATTTCTGTGTCAAAAACAGTAGCACTGGCAACTTAACAAGAATTTGTTTGAGAGACTGCAAGAACATACATATAAACATGAGTATTTAAAATTGCTATATATTTGTCTGGAAGTCAAACATTAGAAATTTTTTCTGTCTATGTAAGAAAAAGATTTAGAGGAAATAATTTTAATAACTTTAAAATTTAGAGCAAATTTTTTTTATTTGTTTCTTCCATTAAAAAAAAAAAAACAAAAACCCTCAGACCCTGAGATGCATTATATAGAACAAGAAAAATAAACTGTTTGATACAAACTTAAACACATATGCTTTATCTTTGGCATACAATTTTTAAAAAATTGAAATTTTCAAAATGCAAATTCTTAAAAAATTAAAGACTGAAATGCCTTCCCAAATATCAGTGTGAAGTTTTCCAAATTTTCCCCTTCTCTGACCAAATTTATTCTCTCAGAATTAACTTCAAATTAAAGAACAATTTCCATCTTTTAAATTTCATCTTTATAAGAAGCAACTTTGTGCTGAAGAAAATATTAAATGTCAACATTGCTAATGTTAATCCGCTGAATGAATAGCAGAGCATTTTTTTTTTACTCTCAAAGAATAAATGCAGGCAAACTATAAGTGTGACATTAATATTCATATTTACATCAATAATTTCATTAATGAAATCTTGTTAATTCTTGGCTCTTTAGTGAGTTGACAGCTTGAGAGAGCCATATCTCTGTGTCTCCAACAGGACATAGCTGCAGATCTGACCCTGAGCAAATCAGCTGGATATTGAAAATAGCTGCTCACCTCCAAGTGTCTGACATAGTACTGCAGTACCACAGACACATCCAGTGTCCAAAATAGAGTTTTTCAAAGTGCTGGTCAATTATTTCTCACTGTGAAGATGTCAGAAAAATGCCTATAAGTCAAATATTGCAGTCCTCAGTTTTACCCTTTGTGGATTCACCCCCTAAGTTGTCACAATAATTTGTTTTATGGTAAATTGTCCTAGTGAGTCCAGGGTGAGTGATGGTGGGGATAGCTGAGTGAGTAAAATGATCAGAGCTCTTGTAAGGAATCAGAGCTCTGGATGAAGGAGAGATTTTCTGTTCTTTATCCCAAGATGTTGGGATACACATGGAATAAAGCACGATTTAACAGAAGCATTGACGACAGAATTAAAACTTCTAAAATTAGTCAAAATTCTGAATTAAAACATATTTCAGTAGATCAGCATTGTCTGAACTCACATACTAGGAAATATTTTTTTAAATTTACATATAATTTGGGGGTTTTGATGATTTTAGCAGAAATTGAATAATCACAGATAAAAATAAATATTAAGTATTTTTTTAAAAAAACATATTCATCAATTACATGGTCCATAGATCTTTAATTGAATAATTTCCATCAACTGAATTTCAGCAATCACAGTTCAGAAGTTCAAAAGTACATCCTTTTGAGGATCTAATGAGGCTAGATTTTCACCTCTTATTTACATTCTTAGACACTTATCTGATCACTCTCAAATATCCCCAAAGCACACTTTGGTCACAGCCTTCTCTTGTGCATGTAAATCCAAGGTAAAAGTCCAACAGCTCTTTTTTGAAAAATAAAGGAACATGAAGCCTCTGAGGGGTAAAAGAAGGTGGAGTAGTTAGAGAGAGCTACACTTTTACTGGTTCGTCTCTTTTTGCCTCTGAATCCTGTGGCCCCTTTGGTCAAGACAGAGGGTATGAAAGTTGGAGAGGAACCTATTTGAGCTATGGGTTATTTAGCCAACAGACCTTTTCCATGCTCAAGCCTGAATCACTGAGAAGCCTAAAATGGCAATTGCAATCTGAAGTCTGACATCAAAGGCCATTCCTGGCTTCCATGTCTTCATCATGTCTACCATGTGTTCTACAGCGAGAAACACAGTAGCCTTGTTGGCGGCAAATGCTGAATAAACACAATCCTCTGCCAAGAAAAACATTCCCAGTTTTCTTACTTCATGGGACCCACCTTCTTTCAGCACCAGCAGTTCCTGTTGACTCACTGGTGCAAGAAAGCTTCTTGTGCCATCTCAAGCTCATTGTCCCACAGGTCTCTTAGGTGGAACTCCCAAAAGAGCTAAAACTAACACCTTGTTCACATAGATCACAGCATAAACCGTGAATCAGGCTATACCTCCATGGCTACAGTGTAGTGTAAATCTATTCTAATGATTTATCATATTGGACTTGATAATCCTTGTGGGTCCCTTCCAACTCAGCTCATTCTGTGATTCTCTGATTCTGTATTTGCTTTTCTATTTCATATAAATAAAGTTGAACATTTGGGAACCATACTCTGTCAATGTTAATATAAAATCCAGATGTCTGTTTTGTCAGCCTACTGCCTTATACTGGATGTTTGAATGTTCTAATTTTCTGCCCACTGGTGAGTTATTTAAGGGAACAATATGTGAGCGCATAAGAGTGTGTACAGCCCTGCAGCTGCTACAGCTGATGCCCCAGGTTCAAGATATGCACAGATGAATGATTTCAAGTCTCAAGAATAAAAAGTAACCAGCCATTGGCATTGGTATTTCACAGGACTGAACACAGGACTGTTCACTGAACATATCAACTTACATTATGCAAGCAGGTGATCATGCACAAAATGCCACTTTTATTTTTTTTTAACCACCCGTATGGGGATTTACCTTCATGTTTCAGGAAGCACTGCTGCACTGAGATAAAGAATTGTATTCTTTGCAAGCCTTGCCTTTTTTGCCAGCCATCTCCAGGCCTCGAGGCACATGGTTGCAACAGGATTAAAGTTTAATCAGATTGTCACGTAACCTACATTAGACCATATCAAGCAAGACTGAGTTTGGTCCAAGTGTCCTGTGCCAATGCTAAGTTGTATATTTTGTGTGTAAATTGCTAATAATTTTTCACGCCATAGCCCAGTTCTGATGACCTTTATTTGGGAAGG
Organism: Vidua macroura; assembly: GCF_024509145.1. Lineage (NCBI taxonomy): Eukaryota > Metazoa > Chordata > Aves > Passeriformes > Viduidae > Vidua > Vidua macroura. The sequence continues at coordinate 135,914,330 of NC_071571.1, forward strand.
TTAACACTGTTGATGGTTCAAATGACAATTTTTCCGCTGAATAATTCTGAATGATTCCTTCTCAAGAACAAGGAACTGCTCTCAAGGGTGGTGCTTCACAGTAGCCACCAAGACCAGTGTCAGTAAGTAAAACTTCTCTACTGACTTGAAGGTATCAACTATGGCAACTTAAAATTAACTTTGCATGACAGTTTATAAGGTCATTGTTCTGACATGCTGTTCTTGACACAAACATATGTCCTTCACACAGAATCTGCTAAGGAAAAGCTGGATACTGCAGTCAAATATTCCTCCACTGCTATTTGGAAGGGATGTTGAAGCAACTTGATTTTGGTCTCAGAGAAAATATTTATTCAGCAGTAGAGCATATGAAGAAAGTTATGCAATATCTTATATCTTAGGATATATTTTCAACACTCTGCCAAATTCTGATCTTAGATATGTGTGGAAAAACTCATATTTCATCAACTGAATTAGTCAAAACTAATTAAGAGAAAAGACAGTAGGCTTTAGCACATTAATGCCAAATAGATTTGCTCATATATATAACTGAAGAGAGGAATGAATTTGCAAATACAGGGCCAGATTGAAGATTTCCCACTGATTTTTCTGGGCTTTGCTTCACACTATAAAGTAATTTCAGAAGCAAATGACATGTACTTACCAATGACTGTGTAGTGAAGAATACATTCATTGTTCTTGTAAGCTTCTTTTCAAAAGTAGTTAATACTATTTTTTCTTTTGTCACATAAAAGAAGTTTTCTCGAAAGGACTTTGCCAAAGTGCTACATAACTCCAAAGCTATACCCACTCCCACCAAGCCAATAGTGTTATGCTGGATTTCAGTCAGTGCTAGTGAGTGCACATTATGCCTTAAAAAGGCTATTCATGGTAAATTCATGTGTAAAAGGTATGGAAGTTTTATCTTTTCTTTAGATATGAAACTGAAACTTTGATTTTAAAAAGAAAGTAGCTTTCAGTAAAATTTTTATTAAAAATATTCCACAATCCATCTGAAATAACTACAAGAGAGATTATAAATTTTGTTTCTAATAGAATCAAAAATATTGTTGCAGATTTTTTTCCTGGCTTTGCAAACATGTACTTAATTTTCTGACAAGCAGCATTTGAAAATATCTGTTCTGTGACTGGATCTGCTATTTTTTTAGTGCATATGCAAGAGTGGGAGAGAGCTGTATTAGAGAAGCTTAGCATTTACCTTGTTATCTAATCAGCTCATTATTCAGCAGTAGTCAGAAAAGTAGCTCATATGCTGGAAAGGAGCAGAAAAGAAAACAAAATAGGAATTATAAAACTTCTGCCACTGTGCAGTACTATGGAGCTCTTATAGCTTGAATTATTACTGCATTTATGTTGCCTACATTAAAAAGAGAATACAATAGCAATGAAAGAGGAGGAGGAGGTCAAAAAATAGGAGGACAAGAATAATTAATAAAGCTTTGGAACAGCTTCTATGAAAGAAATTAAGAAGGAACCTCTACAAAAAGACATAAAGGAAGGAATATATAGCTCATTAAAATAGTAGGTGTGTAGAGCAGAAAATGATTGTTCCTGTCTTTGTCTTTCCTGCACAAGCTGATGTTATCTTTAGCCTGTAGCTCTGGAAATATTACAAAGTCAAATGGTTTAAAATATGTAATCTGAAAAAAATATTGGGAAAAATCTACAGTTGTTAGATAATAACATTGCCTCTGAGCAAAGTTGCTGATGAATATGTATGAAAGATCATCCCTACATTCTGAAGCTACTTCTATCCTTTTTCTCAGACCTAACTGTTGCATATGGATTCTTCTATAGAAAAGCAGAATACAGGAAAAATTTTGATTTTGCCTGACACAAGATTTCCTATGTTCTAATTTGGAAACTGCCACCCAGTTGTGGCCTGCAAATATCAGTTGTCCAGAGGAGGCAGAAAGGCTGCAGCGAAATGATAAAGTGGTAGACCACCACTGCAGTGTCAGTTTAGTTTAAAATGAAAAGTTAAAAGCACAAAAGAAAGACAAGAATAAAATAGCACAGAAGGCTTGATAAGACAGACATACAAATCTTTATTTAAAAACTAGTATTTTAAAGGATAAAACGTTATCATGTTACTCCTCATTTTTCAGGCTCTGCAACAGGACTAAACAGTACATGTGGGATTATTACATGTTTTACTCATAATTCATTAAGCAATAATGCTATGTCCCAAGTTTGCAATGCTTGCTGATTTCAGAAAAGATTACTTGTTTTAAAGACTGTCTGCTCAATGTTTTGGTCAGTGTGGCTGGATGCCTTCTGCACTGAGAGCACATAAACCACAAGCAAGGTACCACCCACAGCTGCTTATAAATGCTTTTTAGCAGACCTCATGGACTGTAGGCCTTTGATTGAGCCCTCAGTGCCCTGAGCAGGACAGCTGCCAGCTCTTGAGTGGAAATTCATGTGGGATTTAAACAGCCATGGGTTTTCCCAGCTGAGGCTTTAAGTGTCTATCCCTTGCTGGGATGGTTTTCAGAGGCCTGGAGATTGCTTCAGCTCCAGCAGGACTGTGTGTAGTGCTGTGCATCATCTGGGGCAGTATGTGTGAACAATGCATCCAATGAAGCAGAATGGCTGCCAATCTGTCAGGTCTGACCCCTTCTAATATCTGGTTGCTCACACACCTCAACAAATAACTTTGAAAAGCATTAGTTGAGATACATTTGCAAAAAGAGTTATTTTTTTCATCTATTGAGATCCAAAGTACCATGAGAAAAATTAAAGCACTATTTTTGAGACAATCAACAACTAAAATTTGTTTTTAGATTATTTCTTAAGTTTCCAAGTTAAATCAGTCCTTTATATTCCAGTGTAACAGTTCTTGTGTCACTGTGATATCTACTAGGAAAAATGTTCTCTGAATTTTGATTAAAAAACAGTGGTTAGTGAATTTTTCTCATCCCTTCATTGGTTATAAACTCAGTATAAATTTAACCTTTTGACTCCAATTAGAGCTTTGAGATTTCTTGGGAACAGATGACATATTTACAACTCAATATGTTTGATTCATCCATCTGTTCTCTTCTGGCAGGTTGTAAATTATTAGGACACATGCTGCTTTGTGTATATCTTTCATGCACAGAAATGAACTGTGTGGGTAGGGTTTCCTGCTCTAATTGGTATTTAGGTTCTTCCATTGTGTGAAAGCTATACAGTAGTAATCTATGGATAGCTTTTTGATCTTCCCTAAACACATTAATTTCTGTCCTCACTGAGGGTCACCTCAGCAGTGGAGAGTCACAATAAAAAGGAAACAAGCATGTCAGGCCGGAGCAATGTCAGACAGTGTTGGACTCAGAAAATTGGCAGGTCTCAAACAGCTCCAAAAGTGGGAGAAAGTAAAGAAGGAGCCTGCTTAGACATAAAATGCATTTAGTGACAGTCATATCTTCAGTAAATGATGCAGTGGGAAAATAAATTGTTAAGCTTGTACATGTATTTCCAATCACAAACTCATTATCTATAGGAATAGCCATCAAGCCAAAAAAATCTATATTTTTCATCAAACCAAAATTTGTTACATTCCAACATATGTCACTTTGAACTGCTGTAGTTTATGTGAATGCACTGCTGGAATGAATTTTCTTTGAGAATTCTCCATTTATCAAGTTCCTTTTGGAAACTACAGTTACATGGCTGTCTCTGTTGGTGTGGACAGCCTGAAGTTTAAAAGCAAAACCATAGGGAATAGAAAAGGTGTAGAATGATTGTGCTGTAAATGCTGCTTCAACTGTGAAGTCTGAGAAGGCTAAAATAGCAATGCAGGTTTTCTGGAAATCAAACAAAAAGTTAAGACTGTACTAACCACATTAGAAAGATTATTAAGACGTCAAGGGATGATATTGTTGACAAGGCATCAAGCCAAAAAATATTTGTCCATAGCTGATAAGGGAGGAGGGTTAGAAATTGGAGAAGCTTAAGCAGATATTTATAAAATTTTGCTTAGTACAAAGAAGATCCCCAAGGACTGGGCCATGGTTAGCACAGCCCTATTATTGAAGAGGTGTTCTAAGGTTTTACTTAGAAAACATATATCAATACATTTAGCCTCATAAGGGACAGAAGTGTTTAATGAGATCAAATAAAGATACCCTTGGAAAAATTGACAGCCTGAGAACGGCCACATGTTCTCAGGAAGTGGAGATCATGCTTCAGCTGGTTGGAATTCCTGGAGGATATTATTACTACAGAGGTGCGGGTTGATTTGCTAAAGTAGCAAACACAAACTACAGAATTTGCACTGTGAATGTTCAGGTATTTTGATCATGTAAACATCCTAGAACTTAAAACTGGTGAGATTAATGTTCTCTGAATCAAGGACAAGTGAAACTGATTAATGAAATTCAAGTTGTTTCTTAAACTCGTTTGGATTAATGTTTTTAAACCATTGTCAGACTTAAACTTTGCATTTAGAATTTCTCATATATTGTAGGATTGGACACAATGAAAAAATACTCCTGAATGCTCCCATTTCTACAGTATTAAGACTAAGAGAAATGCAAAAGAAACAGATAGCAAAAGGAATGTGGAAACATTTTAGAATGTCTCTAAACTATATTCTGCTACCTGGGAGACTCAGCAGAGCACTGTGTGTCTCTAGTCCACTACAGAAATGTAGCAAACTTTAGCTTGCTTTGGTTAGTTTGTGGACATGGACAATGCTTGGTACAGGCTTAGCAATTCTTTGCAAAGTTCATGTGTAAGTACGTTTAAAATTAGAATCACTTTAAGATGAATGGTTTTGTTTTTGGTTTAGTGCATCAATTTACAGCAAATCTACTGGGATTGACTGATTTCTTTTTGACTGCCAGTGGTGAAATATATATTCAGAAAAGATTATTAGATGAGCATACAAAGAGAAGCCATCTTTAGAGAATACTGAAGTTACTGTTCCAAGAAGAATTACTTTAGGAACTGTAAACTTTGCAACTTGGATGACTGTTGAGATTTCATGATCACCATAAAATTCCCAGATTGCATGGATTAGGCAGAAGAGTCAGTTAAAAAAATGAACACATGTCAAATGAAAGCTTTCCAACAGATCTTAAGGAAAGAGCTTTAACAATCAAATCAGATCAAGGGTAAATTATTTTGAGTGACAGGGGATTACAATAAGCCAAAGTAATAGCTAAATTCTCAAAATAAATATATCCCAAGTTATTCAATAAAGTCCAAGAGCCCTGTATGTATTAAAAAAAACAGAGATTGTTACTGTAGGAGTAACAAATATATGTGATGGGATGACTTTAACCTGTACACTTAAACAATTTCAGGTTTGAAATGAAAAAAATACAAAATGGACATCTATAAATAGTGGTTGCATCTTCAGTATTTTTTAAATTTCTGCAATGAAACCTCTGCTCATAAGAGAAAATTAAGCCTGCTGTTCTCACGTAAAGAAAACGGGGCAACATATCACAAAATCTCCCTTGCCTTTATGTAAAAATGAAATTTGTGTTATAGCATAAAATAAAAGATTTAAAAAGAAGATGATTTTTTTTCTCCTTCTCAAACTACTGTCAAGACATAACCATGAAAATTAATCCTAGCTCTGTCTCACAGACTTTTGGGCTTCTTTGCATATAGTGTCTCCCACATGTCAGATGAGTACAAGTCTTACCAGGAGACACAAGTGAGAAGCACGGAGTATTTTTGCTCCCTGATGGTGCAGACTGGGTTTGGTGTGTGCCAGCAGGGCCGCATGGGAGCAGCACAAGGCTTCCCTGGGGGTTTCAGGTGAGCCCTGCTGCTGCTGTGGAAGCTGTCCTACTTAGCATCAGCCTTAATCTTGGTCATTGTGAAATCTCACTGAAGCTCGCTCCCACTGATGAAGACACAAAATCAAGCAGTGCATTCCTGTGTTCAACAGCTATTTTCTAAGTTTTAGCATTGACATTGTGACTGCTAATCATTCTTATTTCCAATTGAGCCGTTGAAATGTTCCCCAGATTTTTGATTTAGCTTGATTGAGACTTGGTTTTTTGGCTTGGGATATGTTGAAATATCTAAGCTTGTTAAAAGTAGATGTTAGTCCAGATGGAATTGAAACCAGATTTCTGGGGCAAGGAGTCTAAAGTAACAAATTATTGACACATTTTATTACTTCTTCTGCAGTCTAAAATACTGGATAAGTCGCTAATAAAGATTCACAGTTTAGATAGTTTTTGGAATAAAGGCAAGCCATGAATTCTTTATGGTCAAACATGATATCTAATCACTCAAGTAACAGCACTTTGCTTAAAACTGCAGATGTCATTTTTGGATTAGATTTTATATTAGGGGTTTTTTTTGATGACCAAAATTTGGATTATTTCTTTGTTATATGAATTATCCTGTGTTACAATCTGACATCTATTGCTGTGTGGTGGGAATCTACAGAAAACTTGGCTTCAGTCACACTGCTCTAATGGCTTAATTGTTATTTAGGGCAGAAAATGTCAATGTTAACAGATCAAAGCCTTCTCAAAACTAAAATGAATTCCTTGGATACTCCAGAGGTTTGTATCCACATTGGATCATATTATCTACAAGTCTTGCAATAATCATTTTATGCCTATCTATAAACACAGAGCAGATGCAGGTTTCTCCTTCTCTTAAGGTCCTTGTGTATCCAGCATGGAGAGAAGCTGCCTTAGCTGGGCAGTCCATTCACATAGCTCTTGGTGCCCAGCAGATTTCACTGCTCTCCATTCACCCATCCAAGGGCTGACCTTATGTTTGACCAAAACTGGTAAGAAATTCAGTGAACTATCTAGACCACACAGAACGCCACAACTCTGTTTTGTGGAATGGATCTCCTTTTCTCATTGAATGAAGGGGCAGATTTTTGTGAGGCTATCGTGAAACTTGTGCTTTCCTAATTATAAAAAAAAATTCATTTCCGTGTGGGCTGCTTGATTGACGGTGAGTTTGGAATGAAGCCAGACTCAAAAAAAAAAAAAAAAAAGGAGACATATGGAAAGATTTCTTGCACCACCTGGACCTGGAAGTGGAAAAGGATTCCTGCTACTTCTCATATTTCTCCATGTCATTTTGAGAGTTTCAGGATGGTGAGTAGGAAGTTGACTGCCAGTTTATGTCTTACATAAATTTGGATGGCTTTCAAGCTCTCCGTTATCTTTAGAGGTGCTTGAGACAAGAACTGTTTTTCCTTTGGATGTTACTGAAAAATATACATAATCAAAAAAATACTATTTTTTCCATTAAATTCTGTACAAGACACTTGGTCACATTTGAAGTAAGGGATACTTCCTATTTTCAACTTATCACTTATTTCCTTATACAATTGGGTTTCTAGAAGAGCTGAAATAGTTATGCTTGTATTACAGAGGAAGTAATTAGGATAATGTTTTCAGACATTTAATTATTCTTTTATACTACCTAAAATAGAGAGAGAAGGGGCAGAAGTTTCAAAATTTCCCACAATTTCCTTTTCAGAAAACCAATAATTATTGTTTCTTATTTGCATTTAACTATTGATTTCCTTAGGGAACTTTGGGGGTGGAAAGGGAGGAGTCTATAAAAAAGTAGAACTTTTCCACCATAATAACAAAATATGTGGATCTATCATTGGAAACCCACAACCTTCATTCTGAGGTTTTCAGTGGAGCCACAAATATTTCTAAGAAATTGCCCTTCCCTGAATGTTTCTTTTTAATAGCAAATCTTCTGTGAAAAAACACATTTTGTAGAAATAGATCAGCATATTTTTGATATTTGGTTGTAGTGGAAAGGTTTTTGGGTAAATTTTCTTAACAGTTAACAGCCCAGTTAATGACATTGTTCACCTGTTTAGACTTGGAAATCTTACCCCAAAAAAATCTAGAATAAGTGTCAGATACATCAAGACTTTATAGGTTATATCATAGAAATTTTACATATAATTAACCAAGTTCTGTAAAGTAAGAAAATATAAACTTCATCAAGAGGAATATTTTGGAGAAACATGATCAGTGTAATTCATTAACATTCCAGGTGTTAAAATCAAACAAACTGAACAACAATAAAGTTACCATATCAAGGAACAAAGGAGATATTTTTCAAAACGTTGTACAAAGTTCCATAAGAATACAAAGAATAACCATGGATTCTGCAGACATACTATTCTTTTCACAGAAATTATTTGCACTACTAGTTACTAGAGATGGGAAAAAATAACATAAGAATTTCAACTGCAAGATATGAATAAATTTCTATTTTATGTCCTAGGTTATGTATATATGCTGAGTATTGCCAAACCAATAAACTATCAGTTCATAGAAGATTAATTCCTGTATTATTCTATAAGTAATACGCTGTGCAGGAAAAATAAGAAAATGCAGCTTTACAAAAATATTGAAATTCTGCTGATATGAGTTCTGACACTCAAGAATTAAAGAAAGCAAAGTGCTATTACTTCATTTTATCCATGTTGATAGGAAATAACTTTAGAGGAGTTACAACAAAAAAAAAAAAAAAAAAAAATCAAGTTATTCAGCTAAGGAATGAAGCAGTTAAGAAGTAATGTAAGTTAGAAATATTTTGCAGTGCCCTGAGAGAGAGTCTGTATATTCTGTCACATGTATTTTCTGTGCACAGATATATGCACGGGAAATATTCTTGCAAGTAGGAGACTGAAGCCTGAATATGGGATTACTTATTGTAGGCCACCCACAACATCACTGCATTGAGGTAACTCTTCTACCAGCAATGATTCAGTTAACCTTTGATTAAACACAGGAATTTAAACTATGGAAAGGTCTGAAACTTGACACAGTCCTTTGACACCTCCATGTCTGTCATTAAAGATAATCCTGTGTTAGGTACTGATTTTTGAAAATAGAATTAAACTACTTTGGTTCTCAATCCTAACCCTTCCATATTGCAAATGTAACCCTGCTGTGTTAAGAGACTTCCTGAATTACTACTTCTCCTTTCAAGTCTCTGTGTTTGTGAAGGAGCTTTCAAGGGAGCACGGGCGCCATCAAATTGCGAAGCTCCGTCAGCAGCAAATGAAGTGACTGTCCAGCTTGTAGTAATCAGTGGACCACAAAACTGACCAAGACCTCAGAGTCTCATCATGCCCCATTCTTCCTTCACTTTTTCACACCTTAGTGAGACAGTCACTCTAAGACAAAGACAAACAACATGTTAGTTATTTTTTTAATCTTTTCTTTGACTGAGAATCACCAATGCCATACCACTATTTTTAACTTTGTCTCTAGGGTGATCTCGCTCCATCTTTTCCCAGTATTTCTAGTCGGTTGTGTGATGGGACCTCTGTGATGACCTGAGAGGCCTGCACTCTCAGACATACTTTTATGCCTCTTTAATTGCTAAGTTTTCTCCTTTTTGTCAGCTCTGTTTATCCAGGTTAGTAAGAATATCTCAGTGGGAATCTCCCAGTATTTCCTCAGCCTGCTGGTTCTTTTCCTTTTTCCAACCTTAAACAGAGGCAGGTTCTCATTTTTCAGCTTTTGTGTCTCACCTGGATATAAAAATAAAATAAAGAAATTTAAAATAAAATTAAGATGGAGCACAACTCAGCAGAAAATGTCCACTGGAAAATAGTGTATGGTGTTCCAAAGTTCATATGCTGTGAAATATGAGAAAGTCTTTGGATTTATAGCGTTTTTGAGAAATTGCCCATCAGATTTTTGGATAAGTCATGTACTGCAGCCAATATGGAACAAGCAAAGTCCTGGCTGAGAATAGCCCAGGCACTGACTCTTCTGCAAAGACAGCTCTTACACCTGTTGCATCCTGGGATTGGGTTTTAGGGGTTCTTATTTGTGTTAGCTAGCCGAGTCCTGTGTACCCCCGCGCTTCCCCCATGTCATTCCCCCCTCCGCGGTTTCTGGCCCCATGCTGCCTGCCATTGGATTTCCCCCCCTGCCACTCCTGTAACCACTCCCCCGTCCAGCCCCACGACCCCACTGTGTCCGCCGCCCCATCCCCACGGTCCCACTCAGCCTGAGGCTCGGTGTCCGCCCCTGCAGTTCCCTGGTTGGTCGCTGTCCTACGTCATCATCGCATCACTCGCACGGATTGGGGGGGCGGCATCTGCCCTCCCTATCACATCCCCTATATCATCCCGCTCCCTCCCAGGTCCCGGCGCCATTTCCCCCACGTGGAGTGGGAAGCGCGGGTCGCTACCCCCCACTGCAGCCCTCAGTGACAATAAAACCTTCCTGCCTTCCTTTGTGGGTGATCTGGACATTCCTTCCCTCTTTATCTCAGATCCCATAGCATGGGCAACAGAACCCGGCAGACCCCGACCCATGTGCCGGTGCCAGCGGCACGCGGGAGAGATGCGGCGAACCCAGAAGTCCGGGGGTAGGTGGCACCGGAGGGCGTTGGAGCTGCCCCGGACCAGGCAGAAAGAGAGAACGCCGCGCCGCATACACCCTTAATCACCAGCAATGCTGTTAGTGACAGGACATCACCCACAAAGGGTCTGATCTTGGAATTATGGCAATAGTCCAACTTGAGCAAAGCAAAAACTGGCTGACAACAGAAGACTTCTCTTGAAGATAAGCAAGAATCCTGACCAGACTGCACAGGCAACAAGTGCCCTCCACAGCCATCTTCAAGCCACCCAGATGCCTCTGGATGCTGAAGTGTCCACCAGTCTTTCCAAGTCACTGAAAACCAGTTACATGACTTTTAGAGAGAGAATGTTTCATTTTTTCTTTTTCCCCAGAAGAAGCCTTTCAATCTGCCTTATTGACCTATACCCTCTTGCCAGTACTCGTAGGAGGTTCCTAGAGCCCAGCCACTCACAGCAAACTGAAAAAAGGAAAGAAGAGGCTTTGTGTTGTTTTCTTCTAGCTCCATGATGTATAGGCATGAAGCCTGAAAAGGACAGCTCAGTCCTTGACAGGTCTTTGAGTGGCACCTACTTAACTGTCCCAGTAGTGCAACTGCAGTTTACACGTATCTAGCTAAATTTCTAGTTCCTTTTCATAGGTGTCATATGAAGCAACAGTAAAAAGACTTCAAAATTATTAATTGCAACAGGACAGTTGGTAGGTTCTGTATGAATGGAGCCATTTTAGAAACATGCCTATGTTGATATTTGAAAGCATTTCATCTGCACCTTACAGAAAGAAGAAAAAAAAAAAGTACAACCTAGGGAAATTTTAAAGCTGAGCAATGCAAACAAGGAAAGATGACAAGAGTAGAAAAGACTCCTTTGGGGATGTGGCCTTTATGGAAGAAGGAAGGTGAAATCTTACCTTTGTCAGTAAAGTTCATTTTACAGTACCAAACAGGTCATTTCATTTTGGCAGGGTCCTGCTGGCTGCTTATTGGAGCTGCTTATTGTGCAATCGTTGTTTTTGATAACAATGTGCAGAGCACTGTCTGGAGACAAATACTTTGGGATGCACAGGGTAACCTGGTGTTTCCTGGTGGAATACCATGCTTATCGCTTCCATGACACTAATCTCATAATTCACTCATTGAGCAATAAAGATTTCTCTTTCAAATTAGATCTGTTTGATAATCCATTCTGTGTTTTGACATGCTTGGTATGTTGCTACTCATGTTCTTTCCTGGATAGCAGTTTAATATGGTGATTTGTGATGCCAGCAAGAGGCTCAGTCAGGTGCATGGATAAATAGAGTTTCTCCATGTTCCCACTGACAATGCAGAAATCTCATGGACTACAAAATCTCTGTTTTCCCTGCCTTGCTATTTTGTGTAAATCCTTGTTGAGTGTTGTTTCTAAAAAAAGTGAATACAGAAAGAAATAATGCCAACTAGCATTCCTTGACTTCATTTTTGTTAAGAAAGAAAAATGTTTGATTTTGTCTTGGTTTGGTTTTATTTACATTATGTTCCAGATTAAAGGCCACAAATTCAGAATCCGTTTTGATAGGTCCTGAATCTGTCCCAAAGCTCCAGGAGCTAAAGACATCGAGAGTCACAGTGCAAAAATCTGAAGAAAAGGTATGGCCAGGAGGCAGTTCTGAACCCATTAAAGTAGTTTGGCTGTGCATGCACTGCACAAGTGTTAGTAGTTTGAAAAGAACTGTGACTTTGTTTTCTAGCTTGCCTTTTGTTAAGTAGGACTAGGACTGTTTGTCATGAGAGCATTCATTTTCTCTTATTCACTAGATGTGACATGCTCTGAAAGTGCTGAATCCTGGATGTGCTCCTCATAAGGTAGCCAACTGGAAAATATCCCATTTTAGAAATCTGAGGCATTAAGTAAAAATGGGCTCTCCACAAATTAGTAGCAGATCAGTTTGTTATGTGTCAACAAACTGATCTGCTAGAACCACATCTGCAAAACATTTCAGTGTCTAACTCATAAGTGGAAATGTCTAGAAGAATTCTGTCTGGAAGAATGAGAAATAATGATGTTGATTTGGGCCCGTTCAGTGCATAATAGTGATAACCCTGGGAAGGGTTGTTTTTGTTAGAATGGGATGTGGTATCTGAGCTCCTTCATGGCCAGAGCTTCATCTGACCCAAACAAGATGGCAGGAAAGACATTGGTCTCATTTTCCATGAGCCTCCAAGCTTCCAGGTCATCTGCAGAGCAGGTGAGAACTGAACCACAGGCCCAGGGCCCAGCTGCTGTGAAAAATGGCCTTTCAGCCATTAAACCACCATTCAAAAGGCTGCTTTTCTAAGGATATCTATTCTGTAATCCTATGTTTCTTAACAGCCAAGGTTCTGAGATTGAAATTTCCCTGCTTGTGTAACACAGTGCCAGCTCCTCCATGCTGCTCCTTAGGCACCATCAAACCTGCCTGTGGAGCTGGAGCACCTCTGGGGCAGCCATAGAATGGTTGTTTGTCTGTCATGCTTGAGTCCAGTGGGTAACCAAATTGCTTCTGGTTTTCTTTCATCTGTATTCATTTTTATTTGTTCAGAGATGCTAAGTTGGTTGCCTTTGAAACTCAGAGGACAAGAGCACACAAACAAATGGGTTTCTCCATCTTTCTAAATAGTGGTTTACTCCTGGTTTCTGTAAGAAATGCCTTGAAATCCTGCTAACATCTAACGTTATCTGTGGCCTTGTGACCCGTGAATCCTAACCTCAATGCAACTCTGGTTTGAACACTAGAAAGTGAAAGGTCAGTGAAATGAGATAGTTTATGTATGGCAACAGGATTAGCAGATTGGACTGCTCTGAAGATATTAATTTGGACCATCCCATGGCAAATATCACTCAGGTGCACTTAAGATGAAAAAAGGCATTTTTGAACTCTTGAAAAGACAAAGTATCTTTTCCATTGCTGAATAGGACTCCAGGGTAAATAAAGGCACTGAAATGAGCAGACTAGTTGGAGAGTTAAAAATATAAAATTATAAGTACATATTTTCATTTCCCAATTAATTAGTCTTCATTAATCAAAAATCCTATTGAAATGTGATTCTTGAAGCATGATATAAAACCTATAGGAGAGGTTTCAGGATAACTGAAACCTTTCAGGTTTCATTCAGGATAACTCATTGTGCATAAATTGGTTAAATTTAGATTCAAAGAAAAAATTGGATTTTTGCCTTTACAACTGCTGAGAATTTGTATTGAAGACTATTTCAATGTGGGTTTTTATAGTTTTTATAGTTCAGTTGCCATCTTGAACTATGGCTTTCTGTTTTTTGCTTCTTCCTTAGGCCTATTGATGGGTGTGCTCTGTATATGTAACTCTGGTCTAGTGAAAATGTAGTAACTGCAACACGCATTTTTAGAATGGTGTCATGTTATTACCCTTTCTCCATCACCCATAGTTTTTTGAGCAACTTTTTACTCTCTACATATAGTTATTTTCTTTAGGGAGGGTCTACACTGCTAAAAAAACAGTGTATTTTTAATCCACTTGGAATAAACTGAAATCAGTGGGAGTTCAATATTTTTAAAACTGAAAACATGTACCTAAATATAGATTTCATTATGACATTTATGCTGGACATCCTGACCATTTCTATTGGTCCCTTCTGTTTCCTTTTCTTAGCTCTCTCATTGCATGTTTAGTTGATTCTGTTGATGAATTCATCTTTGGAAAAGCTTCTTTTCCAATCACAGGTGGCAGCAGACAGCAGAAGCTTCAGGGATAAGGGCTTCCCTGCATCTCTGAGTGAGCTGAGATGACAGGATAGCTTGCCTTGCTCCAGAATGAGTGTTCTTTATAATTTTCTCCACACATCCAGTGACTATTTAAAGTATATTTTTTATATATTTATACTATATCTAAGTGCACTGAAAATATAAGCATTTTTGATTTTTTACTCTCTTAGTACTTACATGAAAAAATCTTAATCTGAACAGGTTAGTCACCCTATAAATCTTTGATTTCCAACATTTTATATATACTTGCACTTAATCTATTTTAGATTATATCAAACTGAGGCAGATTTTCTGATCTTTTCTCTGGACTGTGAGGTAGCTCACAAAGTCTGGAAAGGAGATTCAGGAGAAGCAGATGTCAAGCAAATTTGCAAAAGTCATTCATTCAAAAAGAAGCTGTGAGAAGCTGTTGGTTCCTGCCTAAATCTCCATTCATAAACCCATATTCACAGTCACAGATATAAATTTTCTATCTCTGTACTTCACATAGTTTTGGGTAAAACTGCTCTTCTTATAAACTTTCTTTTGCCAGACAGAGTCTGGTATATTTATTACTGTCTTTTCCCAAAGCCTTGAAAACCCCAAACTAATGCCAAAGCTTTTGTAACGTGCTGAAACTGAGGGATATTGGACACATCTTCACCTATGTGTTTAGAAAACTGTCTGCTCCTGTAGCAAAACTAGCACAGGCTCCTTAATCTAATAAATAGAATAAATTAGTGGAAAAGCCTTTGGCTGATGCCACTGTACTTCTAAAAAGACATTGAGATGTATTTGTATCATCTTTGTCTTGTGATCAGGCACTCTAAAGTTGCTCCAGAAGTGCCACTTTAAAGAGTGCACAGCCTGCAGGTAGGTGTGCAGAGACATCATCCCATGGGAACAGCTGTCCTGGTGGCTGCTGGGCCATACTTCTCTCTGCTCTGGGACAGAAAGGGATTCCAAGAGAAACAGGTAGGAGGGAAACAGGGGTGGCGGGGGGAGCTTGAGGACACCCCCATTACCTGGATGAAGGTACAGACAGCCCTGGTGTGGCAGGCCAGTGGGCAGCTGCTGGTCACAGGGATTTGTGGGACCCAGGATGAGGATTTGTGGGCCCCAGGATTTGCACTGATGTTGCTCCCAGGACTTCCAGATTTCCTGGAAGGACTGAATGAAACCCCTCAAAAAGGACAGGGTTGTTTCCTGGCTGTGTGATACTCCCTGTGAAGGCAGAGCAGAAGATGGTAAAAAGAACCATTGCATTAATTCAGGAGAATTTTGCCTGGGGGTTTTACAGAAGAAACAGCACTAAGTGAAGCTATCAAAGAAATTAAATAAGCATCTCTGGTGGATGAAATATAAACTCCAAACTAGAAGTGTTTAAATAAAAATTAAAAAAAAAAAAAAAAAAAAAAAAAAAAAAAAAAAAAAAAGTTAGAAAAATTTCCTTCAAAGGAACAGGAGTAAAAACATACGGGAGTTCTGCTCCATTACTCAGAATAAGTCAGTGGTTTGACAATGCAGCTGAATGAGATCAGGTCAGAGATGTGCAGTTTTCTTTAGAGTAGACAATGATTCTAAATATAAGTGGGTTGCAAAAAGATGGAGATTCACAGCTTTTAGTGGAAGAGTAAATATTATCTAAAGTTGATTGATCTACTGGTGGATTTGTGTCTCATGCAAAAAGCATGAACTGTTTTTCAGGCACTATGCTAGTGACAATTCATCTAAGAAGGAACTGTTTTTTTAGTATTGCTTTAGATTTTACCAATGTACCTCCATTACATTGCAAATAATAAATAAAAGCGGAAAATAAAAGGGTGATACTATTCCTTTTAGGCTTTGGAAAATTAATTGGATACTAATTGTGCTCTAATAAATGTGTTAACAGATTCTTCTGCTGAATTCTTCTCCAGTTTTTCTTATCCAGTACTTTCATCTTTGCCATTTTGCTATATTCTTTTTGTCAGACTGACTGCCTTTTTTTGCTATCTTGCCTTCAGCTTCCTAATATGATTCCTTTGTACTCTTAGTTTTCTTATTCTGTAATACACATTTTTCTTACTCAACTCTTTCTTACCCACTTTAGTATATCAAGATTTGTTGCATCCTGGGTTTTAGGTTCAGATTTGGGGTTCTGGTCTTTGTTAGCTTACTTTGGTTCCATGTATCCTCATGTAATCCCCCGTGTTTTCCCCTGCCATGGAAGTTAGCCCCAGGCTGCCGTCCATTGGGTTTTCTCCCCTGCCACTCCTGTGACCACTCCCCCATCTGGACCTGGCAGTTCTATGCTGGTCACCTCATTCTCGCAGTCCCACTTGCCCTGAACCCCCGTGTCCGCCCCCGTCATGTGCCCATTGGCCGTTGTGGCAACGTCACAGCCATGGTGTCTGTGTTCATTGGGTGGAGAGCTCCCGTCCTCCCCTGTCCCACCCCTATATCCCTCTGCGGCACCCCAGCCTTGGGGCCAGATTTGTCCACGCAAGGTTGGGAGCAGCCACGGCTTCTCCATCACAGCTCCTGCAACCAATAAAGCGTCCAGCCGCGATGCAGACGGGTTTGGACAATTCCCTTCCTCTTCGTTTCCTTCCCTTGTGCCAACGACAAAGCGCGGCCAGCCCACCCCGGGACGCAGCTGCAGAAGCGCCCGGAAGTAGCGGCAGTACCGACCCTGACGAGAAGCCGAGGCACCAAGCCGCGCTCTCGGGAGCCGATTGCGGTGGGAAAAGTAACGCACAGCCGTAAAGAGTCTCCATTTTTTTTTTACCTTGTTTGAGATTTTTTTCCCCCTTCATTTCCACTGTGCCCAAGAAGCTGCCTTTGAGTTACCCTTCTGGTGTCCCTTTCAGGGCTGACCTGGCAAAGCATCTGTTTCTTGTTTAAGTGGAAAGAAGGACTTCTGTGTGCCTTGCTTTTCACTTCACAATCTTGCAGAGCAAATGACAAGTGTCAAGAAAGGTTCCTTACCTGTGGTTTGGTGGGGAGTGACTTTGCTCTCCCCACAGGCGGTGGTGTGGTTGTGAACACATGCATCTGCAGATCTGTTAAATGTAGTCCCTGCCTCCTGTGACTCCTTCCACGCAGCAAAAGCCAAACACTGCCAGCAGTTTAAAAGGAGTCATAGGGGCACTACTAAAGTGGGAGCAAGGTGAGAAGTGTAAGAAGAGAAGGAAAATTTATGGTAACACTTCAGAGCTCAAGATTCTTTCTATCAAAACACAGGACTGGTGTTTAGGCCTTGATGCACTTTAATATATCTTTTGGGGGTCATATTTACAGTATATATCCATTCTTTAATGTTCTTTAATTGAACTCAGTGGCTCAGAAAACTGCACTGGGCATTTGTTGCATCCTGTGGTTCAGGTTTAGATTAGGCGTTGTTAATTCATGTTAGATAGCCAAATTCTGTAATCCCGCGTACCCCCCGTGTTTCCCCTCCCCGCGGTTGTTTGCTCCTAGCTGCGTGCTATTGGAGCTTACCCCAATCACTCCGGCAGACACTCCCCATCCTTGCCAGAGAGTTCCCCGCCAATCTCCCTGATGCCGCATCCCTACTAGCCCTGGGACCCAGGAACCGCCCCAGCACAGTCTCAGTTGGTTGCTGTTGCTGGCGTCACCGCCACGGCAGCCGCCCCTATTGGCCGGCAGGCCGTGGATCCTCTCGCCCCGCCCCTCCATAAAATCCTACCCTGCTGGCACCCAGACGCCATTTTCTCCCATGCGAGTGCCGGGAGCGGTCGCGTCTTTCCATCGAACCGTGCCACATGACCAATAAACCGTTCCTGCCAAGCACGGAGTAAATGGACAAATTCCTTACTTCTTTGCCGGATCCCTAGCGCACGGTAACAGAGGCTGGCCAGCCCACGCGCCCGAGACACGGAGCCATGTCCGGGAACCCACGGCAGAAAACCCCGGCAGCACGTGGAAGCTACGCCACAGCCGGGCTCCCAAGAGCTGCGTGCAGCCGGGGAGAACAAAAGCAAACACTGCAGGCATTAGAAATTTTATCTAGTGGGAGAAAAAATTCTCTAATTTTGATTTTGGCTGAGCATAAGGTTCTATTTCATCATCAGTACTTAATAGTCACACAGCAGAATGCAATATTTTCTAAAAAAACTTCTTCATTTTTACAGGACTTGTTACACAGCTAACTTGACATAACCATAAGCAGCATGTCTTCTCAAAAATCCATACCAAATTGGTCCCTGTGCAAAGATTATAAAAACATACAGACAAACAAACCACTCAAAGCATATAAATAGAAATAATATCCATAGATTTCTACTTATATAAGCAAGAGCCAGGCAGAGGGGATTTGGACACTCCTAGAGGACAATGGAGCTCTCACAATGTGTGATAGTCATGGCACAGTAAATATGAAGCTGCTGTGTCTCACAGGTAATCCCTTCCTTTCAATTCTTCTCTGCCTGTCTTTTCCCACTCTTCATTACAGTCCCATAACCCTGTCTTTCTCCTTCCTGCTATAGCTGCTTGACACAGGCTCCTTTAATTTATTTTTTTTTACCTGATATTACAGCTCCTTTAGTTAAAATTTAAGCAAGATCATTTTGATTGCTTGTGTCAAGTTTTCTCTGAAAGTATGGATTTGTGTGTGTGTGTCTGTGTGCACAGCACAGCTGAGTCAGTGCAGCAGCAGCAAGCTGTACTCAGGGTTAGTGCCTCTCTCCTCAAGCTGTCCAGCCCATGTAAAAGCTGGTAGGTAGGAATGCTTTTTGGCACAACTGCAGCACAGTCTGGCTGTAAATTATGCTTGATTCTACCTAGAGAATTAAGCTCTTGTTGTGATTGCTATTTCAGTTTTGTTCTTCCCAGAGGAGAAGGGGAAACCGTGCCAATCCCAAATGAGATTATTTGAGGCATGGTCAGAGCTGTGGTTTGAGCTTCAAGTCTGCAGAGAAGAAAGTTGTTTTTATAGCTGGAAGGATTTTTTAAGGAACTTTATCTTGGGACACAGTTGTACAAATGACTATAAATGTGGATGATTTACCTACTTAATAGGTCAGTTCTGCATGTTAGGGCACTTAAGAAAGTGTGGATTTAAATAATATTTCCAGCCTCAGAATATATTAAAAATTGAGGATCAATATGCTTTGGAAAATGTATCTATTAGTTTGTCAAAATTTTGTGTATTCTTGTTTTATAAATCAGGAAATTATCTGTGAAAGGTAAATAATAAAGTTACTGTTATGACTGACCAATGACTATTTTTTTACTATCTGTCAAGGCAAGTAGGATTTTAATATAAATCAACTCCAAACCCAGCATTTTTAGGAATTGCAACTCTTCAATTTATGCAGTACATATTCATCCAACTTTAGGAGCAAAATGTGCTTTTATGTCTATAGTTCCTTGTACCTTTAGTGTTCATTTGAAAAGCTGTGTTTCCCTAAAGGAACATAACAAGTCAATTAAGAAAAAATTCCTGAGAAAATGAGGATAAATTGGCTACAAAGAGACGTTAAACCTGATCACTGCAGTGTTAAAAGGCATATAAATGGAGCAGAAGGAATTTCTGGGTAAGAGATCAGCGGAGATTTGTCACTGCCACACATGATTGAATGGATGACAGAAGAACACATCATAAGGCAAGGAAAACATCACACTTCAATTTTTGTTTTGTCTGTTGAATAAAAGAAATCTTGTATTTTAAGGATTGATAGAGAGTTGTACAAAATGAACCAAAGATAAGAAATATAGTCCCATGATTTTAATCAAGGAAATTCAATAAAAAATATTAAAGTATGGATATGAAAAATTAGAAATAATAATTACTGAATAAACTTAAATTAGAGTTCCTCCCTTCCTATACTCTGTCTAAGCTTGTTACTATTTCTTACACGGAGAAATAATGGCTTTTGAAATGTTATCAGCCTATCACAGAAAGTTATACTTAGAGCAAAGCAAAATCACATACCCCACAATTTTTAAAAACATTTTATTATAAAGGACAGGAAACCAAATCCACATTTTTTTCAACCCCAGATAAATAAACAGTAAATATAATGCTTTTAATTTTAAACGTGTTTTGCCTTTTGCAATAGGATCTGCAAAAATGGCATTCTTAACTTGGAGACCGGCAAAACTCTGTCTTTTGAGAATGTGGTGGAAGATAGAGTTCATATTTTGCACATTAATGAAGACCATTAAAAAAGCCTGCTGAAACCGGGACAAAACATGTCTGTGAAGAAAGTGCTATGTAAAAAGTAGTTTGGTAACTTATTCAGCAGAAAATTTCAAATTAACCCTTAGTCAAGATTATTTCAAATATATATATAAATATATACAACTACACAAAAAAAAAAAAAAAAAGAAGTCTTCCCACTTAAAATTAAACAAACATCAAATTGTAATGAAATCAGAGAACCCTTAGGGGCTGCAATAGCCCTCAGTGGTACTATAACCTTGTGATCTTTAGGAAGAGATTTTTAAAAATGTCCAAGTATGTTTTTCTCTATTCCCTAGAAATAAACTGCTAAATTAAAAAAAAAAGGTGAAAAAAGTAAGGGGGAAAAAGAGTTATCATTACTCTTAAAAAAATTAATAAATGGAACAAAGCAACAAAGAGATGAGTAAACACCTCACCACATGCAGATTCTGTGTGCCATGTTGGTCCCAATTTAATTGATGAGGGTGTTACTTTTGATTTCAATGGGAGTAGGGTAAACTTTGTCATTTTATTTCTAGTAGAAGTAGAATGACGGTGAACTGCTTTCCCAAATGGGCTTTATTCATACGACTTAATCAAAAGGGCTGCAAATGGAAAGCGTTATCTCTGTACCCTCATAGGCCACCCATTACTTTATTGCTTGTTATTAGACTTTTATCTTTTCCAATAGTCCTACACTTCTGCAGCATTTTAGTAGAACAAAATTACTTGTTAGCAACCTGTAAGCAGTCATCTAAAGTTCTTCAATATTTATATCCTTTGAGGCTTTTCACCCTTTGCAAGAGTTCAGGGTTGCCTGTACAAAATAAATGACTGTTGCAGGAAATATATGATATTTACAAGTTCACAATTCTTTATTTTTTATACAGTTCTGATGACTATTTTTTATAGTTGTAGCTTAAGCACTGTGTAGAACTGGCATGCTTCTGATATTCATAAAAATGTAATAAAAAAATAAAATAATTGGATAAATTGTGCACATGCAAAGATACTGCAAAATTAATCCACTGCCTTAAGCTATGCATTTATGTAATTTTTTATACCCTAACAGTTTGCCTTCCTATGTTCTTTTGATGGAAAAATTCCATGCAAAATCCTGTATTTTCTCTTGGATAATATTTCACATTCTTTAAACTTTCCATTAATTATTCTACATGACATTCAGACTGCTTTTAATGAAAGAAAGGAAAAACCTAAAAACACAGCTACTTTTGTTATCACACTATAAATCCCAGCTCAGGGATTATGCCAATTACCTGATTTACCTCTACAGAGCAACTGAGGAATTTATGCTTATTATCCTTATCATTATTCATATGTTTGACTCGGTTTATTAGAAACCTGTTCTTAAAGTATTTAATGAAAAATTTTATTTGCACAAATAATTTGACTCTGGGATTCACATAAATCCATCCACTATTCAATTTCAGTTCATTAAGAAAAACAATATTTGGAGTGGTCACCTTGGATGCTTTAAGACAAGTTTTAATAAAAGTGTCTCTGTAATCTATTTTCATGGGTATAATGTTGGCATTTCACTGCTGAATAACATTCTACTCAATAGACCATGGTTGATATGTTCCAGTTCTTCAAATTCTGATCCTGTTGCTGAATTTAAAAAAAAAAAAAAAAAAAAAGACATCTACTGGCAAGCACCAAGTTTGTGCAGAATAGCCAAATCCAGTTTTTTTGGAAAATCATTTCAGCCACCTTCTTCTAAACCAAGCTCCCCGCAGTAATCAAAATATGGAGCGACTGTTGGGAAGTGTTTGCAGGTTATGGAGTGACAGCGAAGCGACTTTGCATCATCCCTACACGCTGCTTTCGAGAAGCCCTTCGCCTTTTACCTTCAGACTGTGACAATGCTGCTGCTGAGGGCGGTGCCAGCCTGGCTTCTGGATCCACTGCAGAACTCCTTCAGAAGTCCAAAGGCCGAATCATCATAGTGGTGGAGCGCAAGGAGTAGCTGGGGCCTTTGAAGTAATGCCATTTGATGCCATTGAGCTTCCCGTGGTTTTGTCCAGCTGTGTAGAACATCCCATTGAGATTGGAGGGGCCACAGGCATCAAACCACCACCCTGAAACCGGTAAGACAAAATATTAAACCGCAAGTGCACTAAATATTTTACTTTGTTGTATTAGGTTTAGCTGATTAGGAAATTCTAGAAAATAGCTCATTAATAGTGCGGGTGTAGTATCTTCATATTTTCCTTTTTTGCTCTTTTGTGCTATTCTATAGTCAGCAGTCCTGGAGAACACACACGTGTATTTACAGAATTGCAAAAGTAATTACATCCCAACGCGTTCTAGTTTTATATGCACTATGTGGAGTAAATGCAAGAACATGAAAGACAAATGAAGTGGTTTTCATATTTGGACAGTATTGTATTTTTAATTTAAACCACAGAAAAAGACCACAATTCAAAAGTATTTTGAATAATTCCACCTGTTATTTTGAGTATAAGCATGATTTGATTTTATTTACCAACCTTTTTCTACTGCTTTAACTGTGATTGTTCTCTGCTCAGTTACTTTTGTTTCCAGAATAGATGTTGTTAGCAACTGAATGATGAGAATTGTGGTGCTGCATTGCCCTATATTATATTCTTGCTTTAAGATGAAACTAATCAGTGAACTCTCTTGTTTATGTTGCCAAGATCTTTTCTTGTTAAGGTGGATTTTAGATTGCCATGAGACCTAGAGTTTTAAGAAAAATTCCAAATAACATGAAACTTGGCAACACCAGACTACAGAACACAAACTGACAAATATAAACTAGATGACATGCTGATTCTTCTGAAAGTAGTGGGAATTTTGCTGGATACCTTGATGGGAATAGAATTTTCTCTCCAACACCTTGCAGAGTATCTATGTATAGTAAGAGAGAGATGCTTAGTTCAGACTGAGAAAGGCAGATTGAATTCCCAGACTGCAAAAAGCATATTATCCCCAATATCAAAAATGTATTAACATCTGTGGCTAGGAGTTCTATTTGTCAGAAAGATTTCTGTTGGGACTTTTTTCATAGTGAGACCTATAATTTTGTAAATCTTTAGCACAGTTTTTATGCATCTTTCCATGGCATATGGTTGTATTGAACATTTGTGTCATGAGGCAAATAAGATCATAAAGATCAGGTAGTCATCTTTTGTTTTGTTAGTTAAAAGCTACTTTAATTTTAGAAAAAGGTATTTCAGCCTGCACACCTCAGCATTGCAATCTTCCCAGGACCCCTTGTGAAGCATTTTCTAGTAATACTGGTAATGGCAAACTGATCATCCAGTGAGTGCATACTGAATTCTGCAGGTGTCACTGTGGACTAGAATGCAGAATTTAAAATTTTCTGTGTGTTTTCTACTTTGACTTCTGGAAAAGGAATTAAACTGTGACAAACTCCTTTTAGACAGTGTTCAATGTCTCAGTGAATCCTCCAATTCCATCATATTTAGTGGTTAGACTTTTATCTACCTATAATGAATGCATTATATGAAAGTATTTTAATCTACGGTTTACTACTACCACAAATATGATACTGATTGTGTTTAGCCCTCAGAACCAGTGCTTACTCTGTTCTTTGTATTCAGATCCACATATTTTATGCTTCTAGTCTTGCAATTCTTAAGATTTTGGAAAGTACTTAGTGTTTTGGTTTTTTTTTTTTTTTTTTTTTTTTTTATGTAACACTTCATAATGAAATCTTGAGGGATGAATTTATGCCAGATGAATTCTGACAATTTTCTATTTTGGTACAGCTGTCCTTCCTTTGATTTCAATGTGATGCCTAAGGGGGCAATAACCAAAGAAAGGGAAAGCTGTACAGCTGATGTTTTACTGTAACTAGAGTATAATCTTGTAGAAATTTAAGACGAAGTTAAACAGAGAAATCCTAATCCTCATTTTTCAAAGCTGGAACTCAGATGCAGCTGGGTTCTGTTTATGGTGTTGGGATGAAGACATGGCAAGCTGACCTAGTTACCATTTCATATTAAAGGAATAGATGCATAAATGCTCTTTTTTGGGGTAAAGGTTTTCAGTGATGCCATACAAAATCAATGTAAAAATTGGAATAAGCCAAAGAAACACATAATTTTATAAAACATTTGTGAGGACTTGCTCCAACCTCTCATCATAGATTTCTTCTAAATAAGCACTTCTTTCAAAATGTGTTTTAATGATCTTAACTTTTTTCCTATTGTACTGTTCTTGTCAGTGAGAATGAATGGATGAATGTTTTAAAGATGTTTCCTAATATTGCAGTAAAACTTTGGGTTTACTTTCTCACTGTCTTTTTTTTTTTTTTTTTTTTTTTTTTTAAATTTGAGTTTTGTTTTGATTCATAGTGGCTTTTTTCCCCTCCATATAGTTATTTCTCTCCATGCTCCCCCACAGTCCTCTGAAAGGCCTTCACTCCCCTTAGGGCCTCAGATTATCACAAGGTTTCCTACTGCATGTCTCAACACCGAAACTCACATCTTTGAATGGATGCAAAGGGAAAGTTTTTACAGATGCTTTGTATGTTGAGGGAAAGAAGAATGCAAGCAGTGACTTTCCTGGTAGCTATGAGGAAATGAGGGAACATAAACCAGAGGTTTCTGAAAGATATACCTGCAGCACTGCCATTGCAGAAAACACCAAATTAAACAGCTCCAGGGCTGTGAGACAGCCTGACCTAAGGAAAGACCCTCAGCAGCCAGGATTTTTTTATGAATGATCTTGTTTATATTTCTCTGCAAGGTAATGGCTTTCCCAAATAATTATAAAGTCATCTTTGAACCGCAGTAAGACTTTAACTTTGGAGATAACTTTTGGCAACAATTTCCATGGGATGTTTGAATCAGGCATGAAAATGATGAAGAGTGAGCATTGTAAGAAATAACAATATAAGCAAGAATTTAAAGTGAAGTGGCAAAAAGAAGGTTTTTATGAGAATCTTAAGAGAGTTTTTATTCAGAAAGAGAGCTAGTTTCTTCGAGCTGCTGTGATCATTGAGTCACTAATTACATATTTGAACTGAAGGCAAATTCAAATTTTTAAGTTAGCCCACCCCTAATATCTTGTATAGTACAAGCAGCACTACCATCTCTGTTTGTAAGAAAAATCCCTAGGTCATAAAATATATTTTCCCGACAAAATATAAATTAAATAATGCATAGATAAGTTGTTTGAAAGTTCATCTATACAAATAGAAATGAATCCTCACTGTAGATGGCAGTTCTTCTGGAACAGTTAAAGTAGGTTCACATACTGCATATGGTTGTTCTTTGGTCTTTAATTCATGTTACTATAACCAAAGGGAAATGATTAAATTTCATGTCAGCTATTTTCATTAATAAATATATTTTTTATGCCTAAACTACCTATCTCAGATAGCTGAGCTCCAAACTACACTAGATCTATACTGTAGTATATCTTTGACTGAATATTAATGTATATTGAAATAATTTCCACAAATTCTTGCAAAAATACCTAATAAAGGGGCTTTGCTCAAATGAGTAACAATATTAAAAGAAAAAAACCACAAGCATCTTTTATAATGGTTTTCTGAAGTGACAAGTATAATTTTTGCACGATAGAATCTTCTTTGTCAAAAGCAATATTAAAAAGGCCTTTTGTATGCCAAAGCTAACAGATTTGCTTTTTTGGCTTGTATAAACTGCAATTAAGCATGTATGCTTGTAAAATTCTTTTTTAGTGACCTAATGCTCATCAATTCATGAGTGCACTGTAAGGCTGGTGCTCACTGGGAACTGCAATGATTGCTTAGGTTTGATGGGAGGTTCTTAGTTGACTTTTACATTCTAAAATAATAGTTGTCAAAACACTGCACGTTTGATGGCAGATGCTTTCCTCTTACACCTCAGCTCTCCCTCCTGAGGACACTGAATGTCTCCAAATGCATCAGGATCAGTGCAGGCCATTCAATAAGATTCAAAGTATGTCTTAATAGGACATTTGAATGGATTTACAGAATAAATGGATCCTATGGAAAGCCAATATTTATTTCTAGCCCTCTGGGTTTGTCCATAAAATTTAGTGCATTTGGCAACAAAGCCAATAAGAAAAATTTTGAATCCAAAAATATTAAAATATTCAATTCAATGTTCAAAAGAAATAGAAATTTATTTTAGGAAAGATTTCAATGTTTCTGACATTCTGTAGTTTAAAGCAGTTAGATGGCAATGCTTAGGATCTGCTTGATTTTTCATTGGTAATTTCTCTGGATGAAGTTTCGGATGACACCTCAATCTCTCAGTGGAGCCATGGAAAAGAGTCCAAAAGAGTGAATGTAACAGGAAAGGCTTAGGATTGTTTAGTCAGAATTTGAAAGACAAATTGTCAACAATTTAAAATTAACTAAAAACCTTTCAAAGAAATGGAAAGGAATGGTGTCTATTCTTTCTAATGGTAGAGGTTATGACAGGATGGATCACATTTAAATTGTCATAGAATTAGTCAACATGCATAGCTTTCTTATATTAAATGTAGACAAACTCAGTGACAGATTTTAACATGAGAATAGAAATCTTTAAATCAATAGAAATCTTGAAAATGAATAGAAAGACAGAAACAAACAGATAGAGAAGAATCTGTCTTGGAAAGGGTCTAAATGACCTCTGGAAGCAATTTCTATGTTCTTTTATTCCTTAGAGTATTGGATTGATCAGACTACCACTTGACAATCTGAAGATTAAATTAGATTTTAGCTGTTAGGATATAAGAAGAAAAGGCATCAGCTTTTCATATCCACTGGATAATGCAATCCCTTTTATAGGGACCTTTTTATGAGGTAAAAATAACATGAAACTTGCAGACTGGTGACTATGTTCTAATATATCAAAAGTTAGTCACTTCCTGAAGATCTCCTAACACTGTATTACAGTTGCCTATATTTAACCCTGATAAACATGCCATAAATATTTTTGTTGAAAGTTATGCATGATCATATGTATAGTTAAATATTTGAATATTTCAAATATTCAAATAATATTCTAACCATTTGATTGTATTTTTTTCATAAAAATATTTGGCAATATAAATGGTACTTCATTAATGGTGCTTTCTGAACAATTTCTTTATGAAAGCAGGAATATTAATAAAAATTTTTAAAATGTGCTTTTTTATCTAATTAGGTGCATATCTAGGAGTTCAGGTTAGATAATCTTAAGTGTCCTGCCATTGTCTCTTTCAAATATTTTGTTTCAAGGAGAATATAAGAAAAAACGTGGCTTTTCTGATTGGAGTGTATGGGCAGATTTCTATATTTAGCCAAAAACTTCCCTCCAAGTCATGACATGAATCTCCCATACCCTTCTTGCCAGAGATTCATAAAATTCACCACTTGGAGAAAAAAGCAGTGAAACAACAGGTAGTGAATGCAACATGGTTTTGGAGTCATTGAGCAGCCTCTAACTTAATAGTTGAGAAATCTATTGAGGCTCAATAAATATGTGTTTACTAAATATGTATTTCTCTGACTCAGGAAGCTCCTGAGATTCAAAAGATACTGAGAAAATACTCAAGGGAGGTATAATTTATTTGCATTGTGCTTATGCCTGTATTGAGTGTTGTCAGAGACAGGAGACTCCAGCTGGATGGACCTCTGCTTCCAGTAAAATAAAACAAACAATTTATTTCAGTCATCTATGCGGCTTCAAACCTGGCAAAACATTTAGAAAGTCTCCCCGTCTTTGTCAAATTGTTTTAAGGATCAAAATTTTAGCAATATTCTCATTTCTCACTTGAAGCAAGGTAAATGTCTTTGTGAACACCTCAGACTGCAGCCAATTCCAGACAGAGAAAATCACCTTAAAACTCTTTCTTGGTGAGCCAAGATACCATAAGTCACTTTCCAGTGACTGAAAACAACTTCACAAACAATTTGGGGCTCAGCTGCCAGGTGGTATCTGGCAGAACAGATGGGAATTTGGCCCAGGAATCTGATCCAGAGATGTTAAATGCTAAGGCCTGTATTGCAAATCCAAGCATTTTGAACTTCTAGTCATAGGCTTATTCTTGTGACAAGTTTTTGCATTTTTAGTGCTGTTTCTTGCAAAAAAAAACTGTGTATGTAACTCATTGGCAGTCTTCAGAATAAGGCTTGAAATAATATGGGGATATACATATATATAACCCTTTTTTTTTCAGTTTACTGGCCTGAGATATTGAAAAAAAAATGAAGATCTTATTTGAATGAATGATTTGTCTTCCTTTAAATTAAAGCAAACATGGTTAGATTAAATTTTCCAAGTCACAAAAAAGCAGCTAAAACATTTAAATATGATGACAGTTTGAGGGGTTAAGAATCCAGCTCATGCACATAATTTTGAAGGTATTCCCTAAAATCCATGTAAAGATAGAGTCAAGTAGCATAGCATGGATCTTTAAAAGACAAGAAAGACACACACACAATACACTGTTGGTGCTTCTCTATTATTCTCCCAGTATTTAATTTCTCATTCTAGGGAAGAAGGATGAGATATAGGAGAAGAGCATAATAGTTATGATATAGACCAAATAAAACTGACAACTAGCAAGATCACAGAGAGAAATGTGTGTTTTCCTTACATTTTTATTTTCAGCCTTGATTATAACCATATCACAGTCTTGAGTTTTGGCTTATCTCAGCCTTTATTCCTGACATAAATATATTCATTTCACCTCATAGAGATAACAGACTCACCCAAACTGTCAAGATAGCTAGAAACTTGCCTGCAAATTTCATACCATTCATCATTAAAGAGCTCTCTGTGATGTTGCCAAAACTAACATTCTGATATCTTTTTGGGGGAAAAAAAAGAGTGGTTTTCCAAAACCTGTTATTATTGCTACTTTTCTAAATTAGTCTTTGTCTGGTAGAAAACTGAAATATACTCCCTAAAAAGATATTTTGGGATTTAATTAAATTCTGATATTTCTCAAGAATGAGAAAGTTGTTTCAGGGAGAAAATCATAGCAGACTGTTTGAGGAGAACTCTAGCACGATTAAAGTCTTTCTTGAGGAACTACAAATTACAGTGCTGTACAACCTGTCTCCAAAGGAGCAGTACTCAGAGTCTAGTCCAAAAGAGTAGATTCATCTATCTCCAAAGGCCAATTGAATCTCCTTTTACTGTGTGGTGATTTGCTAAACTTGTGGTTTCCTCAGCCTTTGGTATTTCACCCCCTTTCTCCCTATTCATTTAATTTGGTACCAGTAAATTCCAATATGTGGCTATGCTGTTGATTTACAGGAATGCTGCAGCAATAGATGTGAGCCTTGTGGAATGGTTGTTCAACAGCAGACTGACCTTGGCAGGGCACTGACCTGTCACAGAACTCAGAGCAGGAAAATAAACAAAGCCTCAGCTCCCAGAAGGAGCTGCCTGGGAGTAGGGGTGTTTCCAGGCAGCTCAGACACATGAATGAGTCTGCACTTCAGCACAGACACAACTCATACTCAGGAGCTTCTCACTAGACTCTGGCCTGCCCTGGAAGTAACACATTTTAATTTAGCATGTTCTCCAAAGGGAAAGGGCAGCAGCTTTAATTAAAATAAACTACTGACTTCTTATCCACTATCTGTCTCCAAATCTCTCTGGTTAGCTTCTATTTTTTATAGAAATGAAAAGGTAGTGTCTTATCACCTGTCCACTGGAAGAAGCTTCCCATGACAACTTCTAATATGATATCCCTAGAGGAAGTTAGAGGAGCTTGAATAATTGGCTCCTTAAAGGTTTTTCCAACTGGGTCACTTCTAACTGGCAAAAGAGAATGAGGAGGTGGGTTGTGCATGTGATATAAATTCTCAGTGATGGGAAACCATCTTCTGTCAGCAGATGATTGCTTTAGAGGCTCGTATGTGCCTGGATGTGGCCTGAGCTCAATTCAGAGTGCAGTAACCACAAATAATACAGGTTTAACAGTCTGATCCAAAATACTTAAAAATTTACATGCTACAGATTTTTTTTTCCAGGAAAGTTAGAAATCACTGAGAGAGAGTCTCCAAACAAGATCAGATGTGAAGATGAGAAAGGGCTTTTCTTGGTCATAGAGTTAGTAAACCAAAGAATCCCAATTAAGCTTTCTGCAATAATGTGGTATTCTAGAGATAAAAATGAGCCAGACCACATA